>NC_044031.1:377209924-377829673 GCF_901765095.1 Microcaecilia unicolor
GCGGACATAAAAATGCTAACGCCACCGGCTGAATATTGGTTGGATGGAATTTAGAGATAGGCCAAGAAAGCCAAATAAGTAAGACATGTGGGAGGTCATTTGATAAAGCTTTCTTTGTGTGTACAGCATGTTTTATACACAAAAAAGGGCTTTTATAAAATTACGCAGCTACATATCTGTGTAAAAAGTATATGCATGGATGGTACACTGCTATTTTTATGCATATGCGTGAAGGCAGTGCTGGGGATGCACATGTAGAAATTTCTTTTGGCAACGGGTTGCTTTATTTTCACATCTTCCTCAGATCTCTATTTTCATCTAAGCAATCTTGGTTGTTAACTATTCCTCCCCCCTCTTTTTTTCCCCTACCACTATATAATGTAACTATTAGAGGAAGATTGTTCATTATTTGCTAGAATTAAAATTTTCCAGAAAATGATCTAGAGGAAAAAAATAAGCCAAACTATTGCCATTTTTATAGACAACTCAAAGCAGCAAAGGGTGCTTATGTGGGCGCTGGTTTTCCTCTTTCCTCTTTGGCCATGCTTTCCGAGTTGTCACTGCTTCTCCTCTTCCATCTCTCCTCCTTGGGTATATCTGGTCTGGATCTGGTCTGGTTTTCCTCTTTCTTCTTTGGCCGTGCTTTCCAAGTTGTCATTGCTTCTTTCACATCTCCCCAATCCCTGATGTGCAGCGTCCCATAGGGCTCTACTTTGTTCTCACTCTTGTTTAACCTTTTCCTAAGTCCCCTTGCTATGCTTATCCAATCTTTCAGTATCTTTTGTTACCTCTGTGCTGACAATATCTTACTGATCTGGCCCACCAACCCTTTCTCTCCCTCTATCACCCCTCTGCAGGATTGCTTAAATGCCATCTCGGAATGGCTTGCAGACCACAAATTGCTCCCTAATAAACAGAAGACAGTGGCTTGCTGGATCACGGGTGGCCTCACCACACCCAGTTCTCCCTTAAATCTAACACCTCTGTTCAACCTGTTGAATGTACCTTGGTATAGTATTGGACTCTCGATTGTAATTTTTTGCCCACATTTCCCAACTTTGCAAGACAGGGTTTTTTGTATTTAAACAGCTATGTTCAATTTGGCAATATTTTGATCAGGACTCCTTTCACGCTCTTGTTCTAACTTTGCTCACTACTAGACTCGACCATTGTAACGTAATCTACCTAGGTGGAAACTATTCACGTCTAAAAAAATTACAGTCCCTTCAGAATACTACCCTGAGACTCCTTTGCCATGCTCGACACTCCAACCATATTTCTCCATTATTCAAGACTGGCTCCCAGTCGAATAGCACATTATTTTTAAGTACTCATGCTCACTTTCAAGGCTGTCAGGACCAACTTTCCACTCTATCAGTTTTCCCTCACTATTCCCTATTTACCTAGCAGAACCCTCTGTTCCCTGAATGACCTACTCATTCTTCCTAGTACAAAAAATGTGTCCCTTGAGTCCACCAGGCATCGAGCATTCTTTTTCGCTGCCCCAGCCCTGTGGAATTCCTTACCCCTCAATATTCGATCTGAACTGTCTCTACAAGAATTAAGTTCGCTGATTAAAACTTGGCTCTTTCAACAAGCTCCCTTCTTCTTCAGCGTAAACCAGTTGTTTTTTTCGTATTTGATTAGCCCTAACTTTTCCCCAGCCCTTTTCGCCCTCTCTTTTTCCCTCCCTCCCCTTTGTTTCCGTTTTGTCCTTCTCTATTGTTGGTGTGTATGGCCTTATTGCGCTTTCCTATCCACCATTGTAGTTCCTTTCCTTTGTTCGATTATTGTACACTGCTTTGAACTACTCGTTAGCAAAGGCGGTATAGCAAATCCAAATAAATAAATAAAATATGTGATGTTCTAATGGACATTAGGATGAAGTAAATGCATCCTATTTTATACCTATTGCCCAAAGTTAGGCATCAGGAAGATCAGTGCTAAACTAGCATACTGTAATGGGCGCTTTGAATGGAGCCGCTTTTATAGAATACTAGTTTAGTGTGGATCTCACGTCTGACTTAGGGTGCGGCACTTATACCTGCTAAAACTAAGGGCAGCTGGGTGCATAAATGACTTTATCCTATATCATCGTGCCTAATTTCTGGAATCCCCCCCCCCCCCCCCGACCCGCTCATGCCCATCCCATGGCCCCTTTTGAGTTGCATGCTATAAAATTTAGGTGCACATTTTATAGAATAGGGCACAGGGCAGATCCACAGGTAAACAGAAATGACTGCCAATTAACTCCAATTATTTTTTGTTAATTGCTCATTAACTAATTAGTTTGTGCACAGATCTTGGATCCGTACCCAAATTTGGGTGACCTGTATAGAAGCTGGGGATTAGTACATGCTAATATCCTTTAGTAAAAGGGCCCCCAAAATAGCTATATGGATACACCATTCCCTGTAAACTGAGGGGGAGTCCTCCAACTGCATTGCTGCCAGTGGGTGGGGGGGGGGGGGGAATGCTTCAATATTATTCCCTGGACAGGCAGGTTACCTGGAGTCCTGCAAAGCTTGCCTATGCCTCACTATTAAAAATGTACTAGTGAAACAATGCTCCCCACTGGCAGGACTATAGGTGCAGGACTCCCACTCAGCTTAGAGGGAACAGTGTATGGATAGCAGTGGAATAACTTTGACCATCTGTAGAGTTAGGTTGGACATGTACACTTCGCCCTCTCCCCACCCCAGTGCTATTTGGATAATACCAAGGTGGTCTCTAAGAATATTCTGGATAGTGCTGCTGAACAGTCTTGGAGAGGAGACTTCTCTACATAGCGACTGCTGTATACTGAAAAGTGCTTTTGAATATCCAGTCCTATGTTGTTAGTTTGTTGTTAGTTAGGGGTCCTTTTACTAAGGTGAGCTGAAAAATGGCCTGCGGTAGTGTAGGTGCATGTTTAAGGACTTGCATAGAATCATTTTTCAGCGTGCAGCAAAATGAAAATCAGCACACATCCATTTTGGGTCTGAGACCTTACCTCCACCCATTGACTTAGTGGTAAGGGTTCACATGTTTATTATTTATTTATTTTTAGGATTTATTTACAGCCTTTTTGAAGGAATTCACTCAAGGCGGTGTACAGTAAGAATAGATCAAACATGAGCAATAGACAATTACAGCAGTAAAAATATTCAAGTAACAAGACAAAATATGGCATGGTATACTACTTGCAATGACAACACAATACGTAATAGAACATTATAATTGGTAGTGAAGGGTAAGGCAGAGTTGTAACATATAGATGAGTAAGAAAGTAGGAAGAATTTGAAAGTAAAGTGACTGATTTGAAGAAAGTTGCACATGAGGTCAGAGAGATGGTTAAATATTATCTCAGTTAGGCTAGGAGTGGATAAACATGTCCCGCTCCAGTATGTGCAGCCCGAGTCAATCCTTGTGTGTGTGAGTGAGACTAACAAGTTAGTTACTTCTTCCATTAAAGGCCTGGCTGAAGAGTCAAGCTTTCACCTGCTTCCTGAAGTAGAGATAGTCTTGTGTTAAGCGGAGCCTTTCAGGCAATGCATTCCAAAGTGTGGGGGCTACTCCAGAGAAGGCTCGCTTGCGGGTATCACATGGTCTAATGTCTTTTGGAGAGGGTGTAGTTAGTGAAAGTCCTTAGGAAGACCTTAGTGTCCTTGGTGGTGTCCTATTCTTCAGATACTCGGGGCCATTTCCTTTCAGGGACCCAGAGAAGCTCGGTTTTACTTGGGTTCAGGCAAAGTTTGTTGTGTTTAGCCCATTCTTGAATTGATGTTAGACAAGTATTCAGTTTATTCAAGGCTGTAGGTAAGTCAGGTTCAATGGGTATGAGTAGCTGCACATCATCCACATAGATGTATTCCAAGGTTCCTGACTTGTGATTTGAGGGGGAGTTCATACTTCCCCAAAAGGGATTTTGATGTCAGGTATGTATCCACGTGTTAGGGACCCAGAGAAGCTTGGTTTTACTTGGGTTCAGGCAAAGTTTGTTGTGTTTAGCCCATTCTTGAATTGATGTCAGACAGTATTCAGTTTATTCAAGGCTGTAGGTAAGTCAGGTTCAATGGGTATGAGTAGCTGCACATCATCTGCATAGATGTAGAACTGAGTGTCCATTGACCAAATCAGCTCAGCTAGTGGCTTGTGGTAGATATTGAACAGAATAGGTGACAGTATTGATCCTTGTGGTACCCCGCAGGTCAGTGTCCGTGGTGGTGATGAGTTGCTGCCAAACATTATGGATTGTTGCCTGTCTGATAGAAAGGATCTGAACCAGACAAGTACTGTTCCATTGATACCTGTTGCTGTCAGTCGTGCTAGCAAGATATCATGATCCACAGTGTCAAAAGCTGTTGAGAAATCTAGCAGTACTAACATCGAGTTAGTTAACATTGAGTTAACTCGGAGGTAGTGATCTATGCTTGTAGAATGCCTTTTACCACCCGGTAGTGCCGCGTGCCAGAAAAAAAATACCTTCTGGCGCGCTTAGGGGATATGCAGTAATCCCAAATTGACATGCATTGGGCACACTTAGGTGCCTATGCGGCTTAGTAAAAGGGTCCCGTAGTGTTGATTTTCTATTGGGTCCTTTTACTAAATCATAGTGCATGCTAATAGAATTAGCACACTACCCCCTAATTGTGTAAAAGTCACCATAAATTGTGTGTGCAAATTTGGGAGCATGTCAAATTTGTGCACACAATTTAATTAAATAACAAGTTAATTAGTGACAATAAGCTAACAACCAATTAATGACCTTAATTACATTTAATTGAACTTTGTGTGTAAATTTAGGCATGGGATCTGCACCTAAATTTTATATGCAATCTGAAAAAGAGGGCGCGGAATTGAAGGGTCATAAGCGGAATGGGGCCATTCCTAGCATTTACGTGCATTGTTATAGAATATCGTTGATATGTGCCTAATGTTGGTGCGTACATTTGCACCACATTTCAGTTGGTGCAAATGGCCACACCTAAAATTAGGCAGGACTCCCAGGCATATGCACTATTCTAAAAACCGTGTCTAACTTTATAGCGCTTTTTTTTTGCTTCAATTCTTTTGGCACCATATATAGAATCTAGCCCTAAATGCTAAGCAGTCCATTTTATATCTAAGTCCTTCTTAGCATTTAGTGCGTGCTAATTCCGTTAGCAGGGGCTATATGTTTCTAGTTTTCTTTTAAATTACTTGCAAAATGTTTGCTTCTCAGTAACATATATTTGTACTGCCTTTGTAAATATGTATTCTCATTTCTACTGGTAATTTAAATAACACATTTATTATTTATAGGAATATATCGGTAAAAAAAAAGCACTTGAAAGAACGATAAGATTAACTAGAACTTAAGAACCTAAGAAAAGCCCTGCAGATTAGACCAAGGTCCATCGAGCCCAGCATCCTTTCTCCAACAGTGGTCAATCTGGGTCACTAGTATCCGGCAGATTCCCAAAGTAGAACCAGTTTCCATAGACTCTCTCAGTGGTAAGCAATGACTTTTTACAGTTATTATAGTTAAATACTGTGTACAACAAAGTTCAATAAAATGCTCCATATTGTACAGTGATGAATGGAGGAAAGATACAGATATGACTAGAGAATAGCCTCTTTCATGGAACACTGACAGCTACACTTTAGGGGATTGGGGCTGGCTCTGGATTTCTACAGCTGGCAGAGCTTGGGGTCCTTATCAGCTACAGAAAGGTGGATCTGGCTGATGGATAGGCCTGAAGCAAAAGTGGGTGGGTCCATGGCAGCCAGGACCCACTTGTGACTATGCCTATGGGATGTCTGGCAAGATTTTTATGTCCAGTGAGTCTTGGATACTTGGAATAAAACAAGTGAAAATAAATAATGGGAAAATGTTTCTCATAAACAAATTGTAAAAATAGAATAAGCACATTTTATATATAAAAAATTTCAAGTCTTGTTTTTAGTGCCACATATCAAATAAATGAGAAGGCAGCTTGAAAACACATCACAGCTCAGAACTCAGGAGACTAGGATTGCCAACTATCTGGACATTTTCAGGATTCTACAAATCTGTAAATTAAAGTGCTCATTTTCAAAGCACCTAGTCTTACAAAGTTACATGGAAGGGCATTTTCGATATGACGTCCAAATCAGATTTTGGACGTTTGCACTAAATATCCCAAATCCATTAGAAAACATGATCATTTTAGAAACTGCAAAATTTCTATTTTTTTTTTAAACGAAAATACTATTTGTAACAAGCTTTTGTGCTCTATGCATTTTTTAGTAGACTGGTGCCCAGACATCCCAGGAGAGCAATGGGGCACCCTAAGGGCCACTGCTGTGGACTTCATGTAAATGCTCCCAGGTACACATCTCACTGTTGCTCCCTTATCCAGACTGCCCCAATTTGACTGCCCCTATCGGACCGACCGTTCACTTGTCTATTAGATTGTAAGCTCTTTGAGCAGGGACTGTCTCTCTTTGTTAAATTGTACAGCGCTGCGTAACCCTAGTAGCGCTCTAGAAATGTTAAGTAGTAGTAGTAGTAGTATCTTGTCTGCTGAGCCCTCCAAGATCCACCCAAAACCTTCTACCCCCAACTATACACCACTGCAGTAGCCTTTATGGGTAAAAGGGAAATCTATATGTTGGTACAGAGGTTTTCTGGTGAGTTTTGGAGGGCTCACAGTTTTCACCACAAGTGTAACAGATAGGGGGAGGTATAGACCTGGGTCCACCTGTCTACAGTGCACTGCACTGACCACTAGACTACTCCAGGGGCCTACATGCTGCTCTAACAGACCTGGCTATAACATCTGAGGCAGTCATAGAGGCTGGTAAGTGCTATTTTTATTCACATTTTAGGGAGGTGGGAGGGGGTCAGTGACTACTGGGAGAGTAAAGGGGGTCATCCCTGATTCCCTCCAGTGGTCATCTGGTCATTTAGGGTACCTTTTTGTGCTTTATTCATTCTAAAAATAGGTCTAGGCCAGAACGTTGAAGTTTCAGCCCTAGACATTTTTGTTTTGTTCCATTATGGCTGTAAAACGTCCTAGTGTTAGGAAAGCCCTAAGCCTGTCCAAGAAATGCCCCCTGATAAAAATCTGCAAAATAGGCTTTGAAAATACTGATTTGGACATTTTGAGAAGAAATTCATCCAAATGCTGCTTTGTAGTAATGTGGAGGGGCATAATCGAACGTCGCCGGCGAAATAGATCGCCAGCGATCTATTTTGGTGGCGGCGCAACAGCTGGCCGGAACCGTATTTACGAAAACGATGGCTGGCCATCTTTTTTTTCGATAATACGGTTTAGCCCGGCCAAATGCCAGAGTTCGCCAGGGTTCAGATCGCCGGTTTTGTTTTTCAGCGATAATGGAAAAAACTGCCGGCCATCTCAAACCCGGCGAAATGCAAGGCATTTGGTCATGGGAGGAGCCAGCACTTGTAGTGCACTGGCCCCCCTGACATGCCAGGACACCAACTGGGCACCCTAGGGGTCAGTGCGGTGGACTTCAGAAAAAACTCCCACATGCATAGCTCCCTTACTTTGGGTGCTGAGCCCCCCAACCCCCCCCAAAACCCACTACCCACAAATGTACAACACTACCGTAGCTCTTAGAGGTGAAGGGGGCAACCACATGTGGGTACAGTGGGTTTTGGAGGGCTCCCATTTACCAGCACAAGTGTTACAGGTGGGGGGGGATGGGCCTGGGTCTGCCTGCCTTAAGTGCACTGCGGTACCCACTAAAAGTGCTCCAGGGACCTGCATACACGCAGGCCTCTAGGACTTGTTGCTGCTGTATAACCTTGGCACACCAGTTGACACCTGAAGACTAATCTCTTTGAAAAAGTCCTTTATTTGAAAAAGCACATTTACTCACAATTAACTGCAGATCAGAGGTTGTGCCCCACTGGCAAAGAGTCTCCCTGGTACTTAGATTAGCAGTAGGTCAGAGCTGGCAGAATGGTGTACAATGCCCTCTTTCAGCAACATTCAAGGTAATAACTAAGTTCTCTAACGTGGGTAACACATGAAAGGGATCTAAAAGTGGCTGACAAAAATGGCCACCACCTCATGGACTACCGGAAACAAAACTGGACACACTCTGACCAAGTTAGCAGGGGGAAAAGCACCATGGGAGTAGAGCCCACTACCCTACACCCACCACAATGCATTGCTGATGTGACTTTGCAGTCCACCTAACAGAAAAGGTGTTACACTCACCCGAGAGCCACATCACAACCAGGAAAAGGCTGTCAGAGGATAGAACACATTCTGCTGTCATGGAAGTGGGAACGGCATTTGAGGCTGGCATACAGGCTGGCAAAAAAGGTTTTTAGTTTTATTGTTTTAGTGTGGGAGGGGGTTGGTGACCACTGGGGAGTACAGGGAGGTCATCCCCGATTCCTTCCAGTGGTCATCTGGTCAGTTGGGGCACCTTTTTGAGGCTTGGCCGTGAAAATTAACGGACCAAGTAAACCTGGCAAAATACTGCTGAACGCCGTTTTTTTTTCCATTATCCGCAAAAACCGGCCATCTGATAGCCACACCCATCCCGCCCATGTCCCGCCTTCGCTACGCCGCCCACACACCCCCTTGAACTTTCACCGGCAAGGCGACGGGAAAGCGGCGATGCTGTCAAAAAAGCCGCTTTCGATTATACCGATTTGGACGCTTTTGCGAGATCGCCGGCCATCTCCCGATTTATGGCCAGCGATCACTTTCGAAAATAAGCTTGATAGTAACATAGTAGATGACGGCAGAAAAAGACCTGCACGGTCCATCTAGTCTGCCCAACAATTTAAACTCATATGTGCTACTTTATGTGTATACCTGACCTTGATTTGTTTCTGCCATTTTCAGGGCACAGACCGTAGAAGTCTGCCCAGAACAAGGCCCACCCCCCAACCACCAGCCCCGCCTCCCCCCACCAGCTCTGCCACCCAATCTCTGCTTTTTGGTCATTTTTCTCTTTCAAAAATGAGCCCCATAGTAACCTATGTAACTTTGTAAATCTATGTGCTTTGAAAATTAGCCTTCACATGTCTCAAAGCTAGAAGGATGGCTAAAGTCTCTGGATGTTTCAGAGTTTGTCTTTTACAGCTCTCGAACCCTCCCCCTTCCAGTGCAGAGACTGTGGTAAGATCCAGCCAATATGAAGTCAGCGCAATGACGAATCTTTCCTGACCCTTCATCTTTATTTTCACCACCCCCTGAAGAAGCTGTTGGTGAAACACAAGTTTGTGTCAGGGAAAGGGGATATGGACAGTTTTTGTTTTTGTGACTGACTGCTCTCTGGGATTCAGGCAACGAGAAGGACTTCAGAGTTATTTTCAGCAGTTTGACCAGCACTAAGAGAATTATACCTTATGGCTTTTATATCAATGCAATGTGAATAGGTTTATTGGAAGTGTACTTGCTGGTTTTTTATGTGCGGTGATGTTTTTTTTCAAACTGTCTTCTCAATTAGTCTGACCTATGTGAGTAAATTAATGGAAACGCTTCTAAAACACAGGAGAGTTAGATTTCTGGAATCCAATGGATTGCAGGACCCGAGGTAGTATGGCTTCACTACAGGCAGTTCTTATCAGACAAGTTCCACATAGATGACTTACTGGTTGAGTGGAATACAACAAAAGTGTAGTGATAAATGGATTTCATTCAGAGGAAAGGGATGTTACCAGTGGTGTGCTGCAGTACAAGGGATGAAATACTTCTCTGCAAGAAAGAAGAGTGGGACTTGGGGGTGATCATATCTGATGGTCTGTGGTCAAACATGTAGAAAAGGTGATGGCAAAATCCAGAAAGATGCTTGAGTGCATAGGGAGAGGAATGACCAGCAGGAAGAAGAAGGTGATAGTGCCTCTGTACAGGTCTCTAGTGAGACCCCATTTAGAGCACCATGTGTAATTCTGGAGACTGTCCAAGGTGGAGTCTTGGAGGGGGGTTGAGGGATGGTGGTGGGAGGAATAAGATCCTTGGCTTGGAGGTGGGGGTATGTTTTTTTTCCCAACCCCAAATGGGTTTGTATTATATGTTCCAAAGCTCAGACATTGCCTTTGTTTCCCGTTCAGGCGCTTCCTTGCTGTAGTTGGAGGGGTGGGAGATGGGCTGGGACACCTCCCTCTATACTTCATATTTGTTCATCAACATGCTTCTTCCATGCATACACATTTTTTGTATATTTATATTACTATTTACTAATACATTTTACATATATATCATTATCCATTTGTTCCATGCATTTGCATTTCATTGTGCAGTCTTTATTAGGAAAGGTTCTCATGTTTAGGGTATTTAAGGAGGCAAAGGCTTCTGCTGTTCGGTATGCTTTTTGACTTTAGCATATTGCTTTGTCAGCTGCCGAACCAATTTCTTCATCAGCCTAAAAATCTCCTGGGGCAGCCTAATATTCTTATTTTAGGCTGATGAAGAAATCGGTTCGGCAGCTGACAAAGCGATACGCTAAAGTCAAAAAGCATACCGAACAGCAGAAGCCTTTTCCTCCTTAAAGACCCTAAACGTAGAAAGTATAGAAGAGAACTTTTCCTAATACAATAAAGAACAAATAAGAGGCTTTAAGACTGCAAGGCCCTGGCTGTGAAAAATTAAATTTTTAATTTAGTATCATAAATGTTAAGGTCTGTAAATAGGCAGACTGGATAGCCAGTCTAGACTTTATCTGCCATAATTTTCTCTGTTTCTTTGTTTAACTTTGTATATTTTTACAGCTTTATTTAGTGCTAATGAGTACAAAACATCTACCCATTTCAGTATAAGAAACTGAGAGGTGAACTCCCATTCTGGACCTCAGTTAAATGTGCAGCAACAACAAAGATTCAGATATTAAACAGATAGGAGGCATTAAGTTGTTACAGTACAATATCAAGTGTTGCCATTGTCTTATCTGTGGGATCATGGAAGAAGTGTCCGGCTTTGTGAATCCCTATTTCAAAAAAATGTATAAATTGCTTGGTCAGACATCTTGCATATTAGTTGGAGTGATCTATGCGATATACTGTCCCTACAACAAATTATATGTGGGTCAAACATCGAGATCATTCAAAAAACAGCATGTTGGAACACAAAAGCTGTATAATACATGGTTGGGTTGAAGCTCCTATGGTGCAGCACTATCTACATTATAAGCAGAGATACTGGGTGATTGAACAACTACAGCCCTCCATACGTGGAGGGGATTTTACACATGCTCTTTTTCGTAAATAACAGAAGTGGACATGTTTACTACACTCCTGCGAACCGGAAGGGCTGAATGCTAATATTGAATGGAAGACTTTCTTTGGACTCATTGTATTTTTGAACATTTTAGTCCAATCAGTAAAATGTCTTGCTGTCAGGTGATCTTCTTGAAACACTATGAAATGCCATGGAATATGCCGAACAGCCATATTGAAAGGTGCCAGTGGCAGTGTTTTGTAGAATGTGTGAGTATTTTCCTAGCTGTTTTCAGTTAGCTATAGTATGCTAAACCAACTCTTTTCTTGTTTTGGGATTGCGGTGATTCCCCCGAAGCAGCGAGGGCGAACCAGGGCCTCTGTCAGGAATTCACTGTAAGGAGTTGACAGTGTTGTGTAGTGATGCCGGATTGTGTCTGCCAAAGCCCATGCATCTCTATCACTGGAAGAGGAGGAAGTTGCCGATTGGTGTAGAATTCTTTGGAGCACCTCCTGCATTGCTTCTATAGCAGTTAAGTAGTTTATTAGTTTAAAAACTTTTCTTATCAAGGGCCCTGTTTACTAAGCCGCGCTATAGGTGCACTAGTATTTTTAGCGTGCGCTAATGCTAGAGATGCCCATAGGAATATATGGGTGTCTCTAGTGTTTAGTAGGCACTAATTGTAGCACGAGCTAAAAATGCTAGCGCACCTTAGTAAACAGGGCCCTAAAAATGCAAATGAAATCGAGAATTTCTATATAAAAAATTGAAAGATTAATGTGGGACAAACTGTGAACATTTGAACTTGGCGGTGCCTTTAGAGCTTTTTTTTAAGCTTTTTGATGAAGTTTTCTTTTCAAGGTTAACAGAGGTCTTTTTTCCAATTTTTCCTACTTTCAGTTTTATGTCCTTGGATATCTGTGAATGTATTTTTGTGTGCTGTGATTTTACAGTACAGTGAAACCAGGTGGGTTATACGGTATGTAGTTAGGTTCAGCACTGATTATACAGTAGGGCTGCAGTAAAATGCAAAAGCTGGGTTGATAGGTCATTAATCTAATTGGAAAAAGCTGAAGAACTGTCAATCTATATAAGAAAAACATGGTATGGGGTGGATGGGTGAGAGGTAGGGTAGGCAAGGCTTCCATGAATCAGCATTTTTATTTGTCAGTCAATGCATTTCAAAAATCCCACATTGCACACTGCAAACAGGGAAAACAGAAAGACACACAAAACCCCTGTAGCTGTCAGAAATTCATACTGTGCTTTGAAGAAAAGCCTCCAAATCCTCATATTAGGAAGCATACAGTAGGCAAGTAAAGAAAACTATGTAGCAGGATGCCAAAATGTGCTTTCCTATGCAGAAGCAGGAAGAACATTCTGGGTCTCTGCTCCAAAATAGTGCCAGTCAAATTAATGAGGGGGTGGTCTATTCTGGGGAAGTAGTCCAACAGCAGAATTGAAGTATAAAACCCAGAGTATATGGAGAAGTCTTGTCTCACTCTTCTCTAGAGTGAGTCAAGTGAAGCGGTAAATATAGTGTACAGAGTGGTGGGTTTCACAGTTTGGGGTCCATCGGGGCCTTGGAAGCCTACCCAAAAGGCTAAATGGATACGGGTATGTGTCATGCATTTGATATACTGACTTTCTATGGCACAACCAAAGTGGTTAGTGGATCAGGTAACATAGTAACATAGTAAATGACGGCAGAAAAAGACCTGCATGGTCCATCCAGTCTGCCCTACAAGATAAACTCATGTGTGCTACTTTTTGTGTATACCTTACCTTGGTTTGTATCTGTTCTTTTCAGGGCACAGACCGTGTAAGTCTGCCCAGCACTATCCCCGCCTCCCAACCACCAGCCCCGCCTCCCACCACTGGCTCTGGCACAGACCGTATAAGTCTGCCCAGCACTATCCCCACCTCCCGCCACCGGCTCTGCCACCCAATCTCGGCTAAGCTCCTTAGGATCCATTCCTTCTGAACAGGATTCCTTTGTTTATCCCACATGTGTTTGAATTCTGTTACCATTTTCATTTCCACCACCTCCCGTGGGAGGGCATTCCAAGCATCCACTACTCTCTCCGTGAAAAAATACTTCCTGACATTTTTCTTGAGTCTGCCCCCCTTCAATCTCATTTCATGTCCTCTCGTTCTACCGCCTTCGCACCTCCGGAAAAGGTTCGTTTGCGGATTAATACTTTTCAAATATTTGAACGTCTGTATCATATCACCCGTTTCTCCTTTCTTCCAGAGTATACATGTTCAGGTCATCAAGTCTCTGCTCATACGTCTTGTAACGCAAATCCCTTACCATTCTCGTAGCTTTTCTTTGCACCGCTTCAATTCTTTTTACATCCTTCGCAAAGTACGGCCTCCAAAACTGAACACAATACTCTAGGTGGGGCCTCACCAACGATTTATACAGGGGCATCAACACCTCCTTTCTTCTGCTGTTCACACCTCTCTCTATACAGCCTAACAACCTTCTAGCTACGGCCACCGCCTTGTCACACTGTTTCGTCATCTTCAGATCCTCAGTACTTTCTCTATCCCTAATAACTCACAATCTACGTAAGGAGAAGGGAAAGCCAGGTGTGGAGAAGGGTTGAAAGCATGAAACCATCTGAACCCCGGGGCAAGAGGTGTCTAAAGGAGGGCAAAGGATGGATCATAGAGTAGATTTCATCCTGTCCTCAAGAAGAAGTAAAGAGACAGAAGCTAGAACCAGTTCTTCATGTAAATCAGAGAAAGGATTGGAACCTAGAGGCTTGCATAATCAAGAGCAGTTGAGCATTAAGTCCTAGAGAGGAGAGAAGGGACTTGTTTTGATTTTGGAAACAGCACAGTCTGTGAAATGTGTGAGAGAGGAGTGAGAGTCTGAGTGACATGGTATACCCTATGCCCTAATAACTGTTTATGCCTGAGAGAAAGAAAGAACTTACCCTATCTGGTTAAATAATGTTGAGTATCGACCCTATCTGGTCGATATTCAAAATGATTTCTCCACCCAGAAATGCATAAATGTCACTCTTATCTTTATGTGATAACCCATAGCCAGTAAAGTGCTCAATATCAGACTTCACCAGCTAGGCGTTAGCCGGCTCCGCAAAACTGGATGTTCAATGCTGAAGCCCAGACATGGCTCAGCATTGAATATTCAGGTTTAACCACTGGCAGTGGTCAGCAAAATGCTGATCACCACTGGCTAAATATTATCCCCAACATTTCTAATATCAAATTGTTAATAATCATGGCAGTCCTGTCCCTGGACACTGACCCTTGGAATCATACCCTAAATGCAAAGGGATAACACACTACTTGGAGGGAAGGTCCTGGCTTCAAGATCACACTCCTTTCTGATGATCCAAAAAACATGGCAATAGTTAGTATAAATATAATCAAATTTGAGTGGAGGATGGAAGGGTTTTGTGCAGGCCAACCATGTCTTTCTGATCCATATCAATATGGGCATGGCACAGACAGGGCCGTGCCTAGGGTCTCTGGTGCTCCCCTGCAGACTATCAGTTGGCGCCCCCCCCCCCCCCCCCCCCCATCTAGCATAAAATGCCATAAATAAGTAAATAAATAAATATAAACTTTTAACGTTGAGCACCTGATTATCAAAGTGGACATATTCCAAACACTATAATGTAAAATAAAATTATTTTTTTTCTACCTTTGTTGTCTGGTGACTGTTTTCCTGATCATGCTGGCCCAGTACCTGATTCTGCTGCTATCTGTCCTCTTAACTCCATTTCCAGGTCTTCCTTTCCATTTATTTCTTTACTTTCCTCCTTTCTTCTTCATTTCTTGCCTTACATCCATAAGTAAAAGCTGGGTCCTCTGCAGACTTGACTGTCCAGTGGATCCAGCTTCTGCCTATTTTCTCCATCCATGTGCAGGTTTTCTCCCTTTTCCCTCATCTCATCTCCTTCCTCTCTCTTCCCTCCCCTCCATCCATGTCGATCATTTCTTCTCTCTCCCTTCCCCTCCATCCGTCTGCATCGCCTTCGTCTGTCTTCCCTCCCCTCCATCCATGTCCAGAATTTCTCCTTCATCCATGTGCATCTCCTTCCTGTCTTCCCTTCCCTCCCCTCCATCCATGTCCAGCTAATGCCATTAAAGCACATTACTAGTAAATAGTTTCCATTGTATAAAGTGGGACCAGTGGTTAATAATGAACATTAATACACATTAATGTGTGGTAATGCAGTAGCAACTTTTAGTAAACAGCTCATAGTTGGATGCATCAGATTTTTTTTTTTGACCAGGTATTAAGCATAAACACAAAATGGAAGAAACAAAACAGGCCCTTTATAAATGATAGGACACCTTTGATGAAACAGCTCAGTATGTTTAGCTGAACAAAAATTGAACTGGAGCATACTGAAACAACATAGAACTATAACATTAAAACAGCAAGATACTGCAAGGAAGATGATTTGTTAGCGATTACAACAAATTTATTAGGTGAAAGTTCAAATATATTTTGTGCTGTTGGTTCAAATCATAATATGCTCTGTGAAAAACAACAGGAATTTTACCGTTTGAGAAAGCAGACAAGTTTTGATAGAATGGAGACATTCTCTAGGAACTATGTGATATGAGAAAATGTATTGATACAAAAACTTGTTGCTTCTGTAACACTCACCAAGCCCTGTGTTGCATGTAGTGCAGAGAGGGTATGTACAGTAAAAATAATCCTCATATTTTGAGCAGCAGGCATCATGACCACCTGATATTCTCTTTCTGTAGAGCCAGCTGTTCTGGGGAGCTTCTGGCCAGAGCCATGTGATCTTATCAACATTTCAGAGTCATTCCTGAACACTGGGAAAGACTGTTGTGGAGCAATGACAGTGCTAGAAGAAAGTCGGCCTTTTGCCCAACAGCTCTCCAATGTCTACTTCACAATATTTGCTCTGTTCTGTTTTAAATTGTTCCTGTCACCCTTTGTCTTTTTTAATTTACCTCAGTCGCAGCGTTCGCATCATTTCAAAACCCTGCCCGTCTCTAGCTTTCCCTCTCTTCATGAGTTCGTTCGGCCTCAGAATCCCACCTTCTGATGTAATTTCCTCGAGGGCGGGACTCTGAGGGAACTAACTCACGAACAGAGGGAAAACTAGAGACGGGCAGGGTTTTGAAAGGATGCGAACGCTGCGACTGAGGTAAATTAAACATTTAAACCCCCAAGCGGTATGGCGGCGCAGCACCACAGCGGCGCCCTTGAAGGCAGGCATCCCCCTGCGGTGCTTACCCCGCTTACCGTGTTGGCACGGCCCTGGGCACAGAAACATTATTGGTTGGCCTGTTGAATAATTTGTTGAGGAATCTTAAGTGCCATCTCTTTTTTTATTTTATTGTATTACTCTACAGTGTTTAATCATATTGATCGCTAAAGAGATCTTTTACAAAGCTGCGCTAGCTTTTTAGCTCACGGTAAAAATCAGCTGGTGATAAACGCTGAGATGCCCATTACATTCCTATGGGTGTCTCAGCATTTATCACCAGCTGATTTTTACCGTGAACTAAAAATACTAGTGCGGCTTTATAAAAGGCCCCCTAAGCAAACTGCTGTATTAACATGTTACTTCCAAATGGGGGACTTCAATAAAATGAAGAAATGTATTAAAAAATTCTATACAGAGCTGCTGCAAGGGTTAAGAGTTTGCATCAGGTGTGGACATCATAAATATATCACCTTGGAAGTTCAGACTAAATATATTTCAAGCATTTAAAGAGGCAGAAAAAAGGTCAAACGATTGCAGATATGGTTAAAAAGTGAGGTGAAAAAGGCTATTATAGCCAAAAGAGCATCTTTCAAAGAATGGCAAATGAATCCAAATGAAAAAAAATAGGAAAAAAATCATAAGCACTATCAAGTTAGATGCAAATATTGACAATGCAGGCAAAAAGTAAATTTGAAAAGAAGCTTGCTGTAGAGGTAAAAATGTGTAATAAAAATGTTTTCAGGTGCATTCAAAGTAAGTTCATGGAAGTAGGGCATTCAGGGAACATAAGGCTATAGCAGGGAAACTAAATTAATTTTTTGCTTTGGCTTTTACTGAGGAAAATGTAAGGGAGATATTCATGGCATAAAATGGTATTTAATGGTAATGGTTTGGAGAAAGTAAAACAAATCTAATCTATATATAATAGGGCATATTGATAAACTAAAGGGTACCAAATCACCTGGACCAGATGGTATACATCCCAGAGTACTGAAAGATTTGGAAAGCAAAATCACAGACCTACTGTTAATAATTTACAACTTATTATTAAAAGGATTCCATGGTCAGTGGCATAGCAGGGGGGGCTGCCACCCAGGGCGGGGCGGTTCACTGTTGCACCCCCCAGGTGCAGCACGATGACATCCCCCCCCTCAGCGCATCGACACCCCTCCCCCTGACCAGCTCCTGCACCCTACCTTTAAAAAGAATGTCGGAATCCTAGGAGAGGCGCAGCCCCTCGCGCCTGCCCTGCATGTAAAAGAAATGTGGACCGTCGGGCCTTCTCTCGCTCTGTCTGTCCCGCCCTTGCAGAAATAGGAAGTTGCGTCAGCGGAGGGCGGGACACATAGAGCGAGGGAAGGCCCGATGGTCCACATTTCTTTTACGTGCAGGGCAGGCGCGAGGTGTTGCGCCTCGCCTCGGATTCCAATATTCTTTTTAAAGGTAGGGTGCGGGAGCTGGTCGGGGGGGGGGGGGGTGTTGATGTTCCGAGGGGGGGAGCTGGCAGGGAGCACCCCCCTGAGCTGACACCTGGGGCGGACCGCCCCTCCCCCCCCCTTGCTACGCCACTGTCTACGGTGAACCTGGAAGCTACAGACTGCTGAGTCTGACATCAGCACTGAACAATTGATAGAAACTATTATAGAAAACAAAATTACTGAACACATTCATGATATAATGGGACAGAGTGAGCACAGATTTAGCCAAGGGAAATCTTGTCTCACCAATCTGCAACATTTTTTTTGAAGGCGTGAAAAAAACATGTAGATAAAGGTGAGCTGGTTGATGTGGAGGGGCATTTTAGAAAGGACCTCCAACTCAGGATGTGGACATCCCCGTCAGTATATCACAAATAGACTTCAATCTCACATGCATTTTAGAATAGGATACAGGGCCCTAAAATGTCAGATGGATTTCCATATGCTGGAAATGTCCAGCATAAACATCCATTTTACAAACTGAAACATCCAAATTATGAAAGGAGCAAAACGAAGAACATGAATATCTGTGTGGCAGCAAAGGAATGTTTATATTATTTATTTATTTATTGTACATTTATACCCCACGTTTTTCCCCACAGTTGTGCAGGCTCAAAGTGGCTTACAATGCAATTAAATTAAATTCAAATACAATGAAATTAGTTAGAATAGGAGGAACGGGGAAGAAGAAAATAGGAAAGGAGAAGAGAGTCTAAAATGGTCCGTAGGTACATGTTGAAAGAAAGGACTGCAGGTAATACGTTGAATCCTTGGAGTTGGCTGAACAGATGACCAGACGCACCAAGATGACCTCGCACGATTATAAAATGGCCACCTAGCCATCCCGGTGCAGGAATAACCTAAAGGCTAAAGTAGCCAGTTGAGAGCCCAAGCAGATATCCAGAGATTCCTGGGTCAAGTCCATTTTAGTTTCATGTAATTTTTTTTTCTTTTTTATTGTGAGCACTTCAGGAAGATAAAACTACCTACTGTGACTTCCTGTATCTCCATTCAGTGAAGAACTGCTCAATCAGAGCATCTTTCTGTGACCTGGACATGCCAGGTCTAAACATGGACTTCCATCTTTTTTGGATATGGATGTCCCTTCTCCTTCTGCAAATAGAGCTGGACGTCCATCTTTTGGCTCCTCCCTAGTCCCACCCAAAACACACCCATACCAGTCTCCCCTTGCCTTATGGGCATACTGCAGTGTTAAATGTCCACATTCTGGCTTTATAAAATCGGTATTTGCAGGTCCATGCAATACGCACATCTAGCTACTGTTTTCAGACATCCAAAATAGGAATAGAGCTTCTAAAATAAGCACCATAGAGTATTTGAATTTTCAGAAGGCATTTGACATGGTTCCTCATGATAGACTCCTGAGAAAATTGAAAGTCATAAGATAGGAGGCAATGTCCTAACATGGATTTGGAACCGGATAAAACATAAAAAAACAGCAAGGAGGGATAAACGGTCAGTTTTCTCCAAGGAGAACCATAAGTAGTGGAGTACTCCAGGGATTGGTACTGGAATCACTTCTTTTTAACATCTTTATAAAACGATCTGGAAATGGGAACAAGAAATGAGGTGATCAGATTTGTAGATGACATAAAATTATTCAAACTTAAATCATTATGGATTGTGAGAAATTGCTGGAGGACCTTGCGAGACTAGAAGATGGGCATTCACGTGGCTGATAAAATTTAGGGGCTCTTTCCTAAAGTGCATTGTTTTAAAAAAATATTTACTGCAAGTTAACAGCAAAAATTAACATGGTAAGTACAAAGCCTGTGTGGTAAATGCAGGGGGCCTGCCCTGCAATTGCCATTCATATACCACACAGGGCAACAGTTAATGCATGAGCACTGTGTTATATGCCTGAGTCAATAACACAGGCCCTCTGCACTGTCAGCCTGGAGTGTAACATGGTACCTGTGTGCTAACTTGCAACAGTGCAGCTACCTGCAGTGGCATCACTTTTTTCTAAGCTCCCCCGATTACCGCTTAATCAGCTCTCCCCCTGAATCTCTACCTTTACAATGACACTGTCTGATACCTGCCACCCCCAATGATACTTTCTGATCTCCATTACCCCCGAAGACACTCTATGCTCCCCCACCCAACCCCTCCCACTAAATGCCAAGCCACCACCTGTCCCCAAATCAGCTTTCTAACCACACCCCAGAACTCCCTAGACCCCACCTCTACCTCCAAGAGTTACCTGGAGGCAAGGCCTGCTGGTTCAGTGGCAAGGAACAGGAGTGGTCCCCCTCTACTCCTGCTCTGTCCTCTGAGTTCAAAAAGGCATCACTGACCCCTAGTGGTTGTTTCATGGTACAACTGCTGGGGGGGGGGGGGTTCAGCCCTCAACATAAGGGCTTGGCAGGCGGGATCAGAGATCATCACTGTGTGGGGAGTGAGGGGATCAGAGAGTCTCATCAGGCAGTGGTGGGGGTCAGAACATGTCAGGGTGTGAACTGGAACCTGTCATCAGGGTTAGGGTATTGGCCATACTAATGGACTCCCAATAGTGCAGCTCCAACTGCCGCTTCCTCTTGAGGTGGCAGTAAGTTCAGCTGTGCTATTGACAGTTATGATAGCTAGGGCATGGAACTGGCCCGTGTACTAGCTGTTGCAGCCGGGTTACTCCCCTCCCAGCCCACGTCATGCTCAGCTCTCACAGTCTCCCTTGTTAGGCAGCTAACACATTGTTTTAAATTTCACTGGCTGCTTTCTTAGTGATGTAGACATTAGCGTAGGCCTGCACTAATGTCTACTGTGTGGTAAAATCCACATTAGCTGTGTAATGTAGCTTAGTAAAAGGGCCCCTTATTATAGACAAGTGCAAAGTGAAGAATAAGCCACATTAAGAGTTACTACTCAGATAAAAATTGTCAATATATTTAAGTCTACTGCTCTGTGTGCATTGGTGGCCAAAAAAGCAAACAGAATGCTAGGGGAAGGGAGTGTATTTTTCTCACATCTTTTTCAATTTTAGCTCAAGGTGATTTATATTGAGGTACTGTAGGTATACTTCTGTCCCCAGAGGGCTTACAATTTAAGCTTGTACCTGAGCCAAGGAAGGATTAAGTGATTTGCCTAAGATCAAAAAGCACCACAGTAGGATTCCAACTAGGCCTCTCTGGTTCTCAGCCTGCTGCTTTATCCATTATGCTACTCCTCTACTCTGAAAGAAATTGAAAGTAAAGCTGAGAATATCAAAATGCCTCTGTATCTCTCCATGATACCACCATACCTTGAGTATTATAGCATCTGCAGTTTTGGTTGCCCCATCTCAAAAAAGATTTCACAGCATTAGAAAAAGTACAGAGAAGGGTGATTAAAATGGTAAAGGGGATGGAACAATTTCCCTAAGAAGAAGGGGCTCTATGGCTTGGAGGAGTAATGGCTGAGGAAAAATATGATAAAGGTCTATAACATCATGAGTGGCATGTAAAACAGGAAAAACATTCCCCAGGCCAATCAATACAACTTCTAATATCAAAGGATGTCAGAATTTATTTTAAAGTGATTAGTCCTAAATGGCCACCTTTAACATCAGGACCAAGAAAGCATAAAAATGGAAGCAGATTTTAAAGCAGATGACAAGTTCTGCCAACAATTTCAGAGAAAATAACAGACTACATGGAAAAGTGGGAAGTGGACCAAGAACTTCAGAGACTGGGACAGTTAAATCAGAAACTGATAATGCTTTATTGATGACTCGACACAGATCTGTGTTTCGGCCACAAGCCTGCCTCAGGAGTCTTGATGGTATATAAATGTGTATTGGGAAAAAGCAAAACAACGGTCTTGAAAAAGACCTTAGTGAAGTCTTTAGGTCAAAAACGCAACAGCGCGCCACGTACTGCAGTGAGCGGTGTCAGTGAACAAACATTATCAGTTTCTAATTTAACTGTCCCAGTCTCTGAAGTTCTTGGCCCACTTCCCACTTTTCCCTGCATTCTGTTTGATTTCGTGGGACTTCGTTGTCCATCCACCTAGGTGGATTTGTCTTCAGAAATAAAAACAGGCCAGGAGAAAGAAGGGAAATCTGATTAGTGCTGGATTTATGTATATTGTAGCTCCTAAGCTGTAATATTTAAGGGGTCCTCCCTTGATTAAATAGAAAAAACATTTTAAGTTTAATAGTTTTCCATGCTAGTGAAGCGTGAGATCCCTTGTAATGTGAGGCCCTAAGCTACTGCTTGTCTAGCTTATACAGAAATCCGGCCCTGAACTGAAGTAAAAATTGCGATAGATAGGGATTCCCCTCAGGGTTTTGAAATTCAAGTTCAGCCTTCCTTTGGGATCCTGAGTGCTACCCTGAAGATTCTAGATTTAAATTCCCTACTTACAATCAATCCTAAAGCAAACCAAGATCGTTTAAGCTCCGCAGCAGAAGGCAGCGATCAATATGATCAAACACTGTAGAGTAATGTAATAAAATTAAAAGAGATGGCACTTTAGAATCAAGATTCCTCAACAAATTATTCAACAGGCCAACCAATAATGTTTCTGTGCCATGTCCATATTGATATGGATCAGAAAGACGTGGTTGACCTGCACAAAACCCTCAAGCTACACCAACACATCACATTCAATAGTCTTGCTGCAGAATGTATCCATGAGCTGCTGAAGTAAACTAGGAACTTTGATTGTATGATTCAATCCATCATCTCTGAATTTTATTTTTTGACCATTGCATCCATATATGTTGTTCTGTCTGTTAAAATCAGGCAACTTTGATCCACTGTCATAGCCACCCATGAGCAGTCAATGTTGAAATGATAAAAGCTCGTATTTTTAAAAATGATATTTTTATCAGTTTTCCGCAGACTTCTTTGCCTTCTGAATTCCTCTCCTTCCCTACTACGAGCAAAGTTGCTTTTTCCTTTTTTAAGCTTTCAGGATTTCTATAGTTTATAAAAGATGCATTTAATTGTATCAAATCACATCTGTTTAAGAACTTGGAGCTTTTAAGATCTGTATTTGGAAGAGAGCAGAAATAGTGAGCTCAGAAAATAGCAGACACAGCTTACAGAGAAAAAGATATAGAATAGAAAAATGAATATTTTTGTGGCCTGTGGATTGAAAACAAATTGTAGAAATATATTTTTTTCAAGCAGCATATTTTTAAGCTATGGAATCTGGTGTGATTCAAAAGATGTTTTGACCAGTTCATGGAGGAGTGGCCTAGTGGTTAGGGTGGTGGACTTTGGTCCTGAGGAACTGAGTTCAATTCCCACTTCAGGCATAGGCAGCTCCTTGTGACTCTGGGCAAGTCACTTAACCCTCCATTGCCCCATGTATGCCGCATTGAGCCTACCATGAGTGAGAAAGCACGGGGCACAAATGTAACAAAAAAAAAAGTGCATACAAACGTATTAGCTAGGTCAGCTTGGGAGAGCCATTGTTCAACCCTGGAAATGTGCTATGAGAAACAGAAATAGGATTGGCTTCGGTGGTACCATTCCACAAGAAAATTCTAACATAGAACATGACGGAAGATATAGACCATTCAGTTTCCTATCTTAGGAGTGTGTTGAGTGGAACTTGGGTAGGAAGGAAATTAACTTTTTGTCTCTGTATTTGCAGAGATTTGCAGGTGAACCACACATACAGTTTGCTTCCAGATGGTGTACCGGGCAGTTTTGAAAAATATTTGATCCTGGGTTAATATATTCAGTGGACACATTTCCCATGTTTAGGGAGTAAATCTCCTCAACCCTGGTTTTTTCCCCAACTTTATTTTTATTTACAGGCAATCCCACCCAGTGCCCAACCAGTCAACCAGGGGTGCACAAACTCGCCCCCTCCTAACAGAGACAGATCAGCGGCGTACCAAGGGTGGGGTGGTGAGGGCAGTCCGCCGTGGGTGCACGCCGCTGGAGGGGTGCAGAGAGCAGCCGCATGCCTGTCAGCTCCGCTGGTTCCCTGCTCCCTCTGCCCCGGAACAAGTTACTTCCTGTTCCGTGGCAGAGGGAGCAGGGAGCCAGTGGAGCCGAGAGCCGTGTGGCTGCTCCCAGCAGCCAAGAATACATCTGGGGGGGGGGGGGGGTTGATGTGCTGGGGGGATGTCATTGCGTCACGTGGGGGGGGGGGGGTCGCACTGCACCCGGGGGGGGTGTGAGTCAGATGAAACACTTTTAACCTAATGACAGCGCCTTGACAAAATCCTGAGACCTTCGACCAACTACCTGCTCCCTCGATCCCTGCCCATCAAAGATAGTGCAGCAGGCAAGTATGGCCCTTATAGAAGGCGCCACAAAAATTGTGAACACCTCTCTTTCTAATGGGCAACTACCAACAGCATTAAAAAGGGCAGTGGTTCGCCCTCTGCTGAAGAAAAACAACCTTGACCAGAACAAACTTGAAAGTTACAGGCCAGTATCCAACATCCCGTTTCTAGGGAAACTCATAGAACAAACAGTCTGTATTCAACTTATTGACTGGCTAGAAAAGAGTAACTGGCTAGATCCATGTCAATCTGTTCCTCGTATCCCTGCTAGATGATCTCCACAGAAACCGAGACAAGGGATTTGCCTCGATGTTAGTACTGCTAGATTTCTCAGCAGCTTTTGACACTGTGGATCATGATATCTTGCTAGCACGACTGACAGAAACAGGTATCAATGGAACAGTACTTGCCTGGTTCAGATCCTATCTATCAGACAGGCAACAATCCATAATGTTTGGCAGCAACTCATCACCACCATGGACACTGACCTGCTGGGTACCACAAGGATCGATACTGTAACCTATTCTGTTCAATATCTACCTCAAGCTACTAGCTGAGCTGATTCGGTCAATGGACACTCAGTTCTACATCTATGCGGATGATGTGCAGCTACTCATACCCATTGAACCTGACTTACCTACAGCCTTGAATAAACTGAATACTGTCTAACATCAATTCAAGAATGGGCTAAACAAAACAAACTTTGCCTGAACCCAAGTAAAACCAAGCTTCTCTGGGTCCCTAACATGTGGATACATACCTGACATCAAAATCCCTTTTGGGAAGTATGAACTCCCCCTCAATCACAAGTCAGGAACCTTGGAATACAGTTAGATTCAACACTTACTCTGATTCCCCAAATCCAAGCAACCTTCAAGAGCTGCTTCTACTATTTGCGACAGCTACGCTGCCTCTCTCCTTACATCGAGAAGGTAAATCTTATCCCAGTTGTGCATGCCATGGTAACATCAAGACTGGATTACTGCAATGCACTATACAATGGTCGGACTACAAAGGGCCTGCACCAGCTCCAGTTGATTCAGAATGCAGCAGTAAGACTCATAGAAGGTTGCAAGCGATGTGACCACATCACTCCATTTTTGCAAAAACTTCATTGGCTACCAGTACAATACAGGGCTAAATTTAAAACTCTATGTCTGATCTTCAAGGCCCTGAAAGGAAATGGCCCTGAGTATCTGATGAATAGGATGATCCTCCACACACCGCCAAGGACACTAAGGTCCTCCCAAGGACTTTTACTAACTACACCCTCTCCAAAAGACATTACACGATGTGATACCCGCAAGCGAGCCTTCTCCGGAGTAGCCCCCACACTCTGGAATGCATTGCCTGAAAGGCTCCGCTTAACACAAGACTACCTCTACTGCAGGAAGCAGGTGAAAACTTGGCTCTTCAACCAAGCCTTTAATAGAAGAAGTAACTAACTTGTTAGTCTCACTCACACACA
Organism: Microcaecilia unicolor; assembly: GCF_901765095.1. Classification (NCBI taxonomy): domain Eukaryota; kingdom Metazoa; phylum Chordata; class Amphibia; order Gymnophiona; family Siphonopidae; genus Microcaecilia; species Microcaecilia unicolor. The sequence goes on from NC_044031.1 coordinate 377,235,490, forward strand.
CAAGGATTGACTCGGGCTGCACATACTGCAGAGGGGCATGTTTATCCACTCCTACCCTAGCTGAGATAATATTTAATCAACTCTCTGACCTCACATGCAACTTCCTTCAAATCAATCACCTTACATTCTAATTCTTTCTACTTTCTTACTCATCAATATGTTACAACTTTGCCTTACCCCTCACTACCAATTATAATGTTCTAGTACGTATTGTGTTGTCATTGCAAGTAGTATACCATGCCATACTTTGTATTGTTGTTCAAATGTTTTTACTGCTCTAATTGCCTATTGCTCATGTTTGATCTATTCTTACTGTACACCGCCTTGAGTGAATTCCTTCAAAAAGACGGTAAATAAATCCTAATAAATAAATAAAATTATAAGGATGGTCTCTGAGCAAAGGGCAATACATGACTGATGTTAACGAATACATGGTGAGACCCAGGATAAATATTAAGGAGGGGTCCCATGATCCCTGAACCCCCTCCAACTGATCTCGCCACCTGCATTGCTACTACATGGTCCGGACATCTCTTCCACTTCTCTCCACCCCAGTCTGTCTTCTTCCCTTCCCCTTACCTTGTGGTCTTCTTTAAAACTTTTATTTCTCTTCTCAAAGGGGCCCTGGTGCAGCAGCCATCCTCACAATCTGCCTCTGAATCGTTCTTTCTCTGCCGCAATCCGGCTAGTTGGAAACAGGAAATTGCATCAGAGAAGGGCGGATCACGGCAGAGAAGGAAAGCTTTGGGGCAGCTGCAGGTAGCTTGTGAAATGGCTGCCACACCAGGGCCCCTCTGAGAAGGGAAATACATTTTTAAAGAAGATTGGGAAGGAAGGAGGAAAATGGACTGTGGTGGGGAGAAGGGGAAGAGATGCCTCTACCGCGGGGCCCCCTGGAGCTGTGGGGCCCAGGGCAGTTGTCCTGTTTGATCCCTCTCTAACTCCGGCCCTGTTCAAGGGAAGAAACCCTTGGTTAAATTCTAGCCAGAACTTAGGCTCTAAGCGGTGAACTATAAGCTGTTGATGAAGTTGTTTGATTTGAAGAGTAGCAGGAGAAAATCAGCTAACCCAATTTGTACCAAATTCATTACAGAAGAGAAAGGAGAGAACTAACCCTGTAGTGCTCCTTCACAGGAAACAGAGGAGAAGATCATGCATTGGAGATAAGGTACAAGAGAGTGTTCCTGAGGTAGGGAACCTACCATCTGTTGAAGAGGAATCTAAATTTCAGGAGAGTATGCAAAAAAGAATCCAAAACCCCATTCTCACTTTTATACTGTACCGTAGGTGCTACGCTAAGGAAATGAACCAGATGCTTATTTTAATTGAAGACATTTCACACTAAAAAAGTTTATTTTGGAACATTGTAACTCTGTGGAGATAGTGCTTTGGGCCCTGAGGGTAACCCCCTCCCTCCTATTGCAGACCTCTACCATGGCTGAAAGAGTGAGTCAGGACTCAGTGTGATATTGAGTAATCCTCCTTCCAGAGGAGTGCCTGGAAGGGGGGGGGGGCTACTCATACATCCTCTCCTTTTTGTAATATCTTTTTTCCCTGACCTAATTTTCTGCTGTTATCATCTTGAAAAGTATGTGTTTTTGCAGGTGATAATATGATCTGTAACAGAGCTGATATGCCAGAGGGAATAGAAAAATAAGGAGCAATTTAAGGTAACTCAAGGAAGTGGTTGAGAATTAGCAGTAATATGTAATGCAAGAAAAGCAGAGTCGTGCTTTTAGGATGCAGAAGCTCCAGGGAATAGATGGGAGAATACGATACTGAGGAACACTAAACAGGTGAAAGATGGGGGGAGGGGGGATCATATTCAATAGCTTCAAGGTTACTAAACAGTGCAACAAGAAAAATGAGGGGTTCTTTTACCAAGCTGCGGTAAAAGGGGGCCTGCGTGTTTCTGACGTGTGCTGAGGCCCCCTTTTACTGCATTGGGTAAAAGGCTTTTTTTTAAGGAAATGGCCATGCGGCAAGTGAACCACTTGCCGTGTGGCCATTTTGGGGGGGAGGGAACACTTAACACCATACATTGAGGTGGTGGTAAGGGCTCCCATGCTAACCCGGTGGTAACCAGGCAGCGTGCGACACTTTCCAATTACCGCCGGGTAAACACTGGCGCTGAAGTGGCACTCGCTGGGGGTGGGAACTACCACTGGGCTGCTGTGGTAGGGAGAGGTACAGTAGTGTACCCTTTACTGAATCTGTTCTTCCATTATCTGGAAAATTCCAGTATCCAGACAAAATCTCATGGCTGAGAATCCCCAGAAGCCCATAGAGCAGCACAGAGGAGGAAGTAAAACTGGGTTGTACTCTTTGATGCTGCCTCTATCACTTCCGCCTCACATCAAGGGAGATCTGCCCTGACTGGTGAGTAGAGCCTAGCACCATTTTAAGCTGCTCCTCTTCTCACTTGTGCCTTTTCTTCCTCCCTCACAGTTCACGGTCTCAGATGCATTGTTTGAATTGTGCAGTGCTTCATAGAGATCCTTGAAATTGATGGGGACTGCACATCTCAACCACCCAGCAAGCGGAGCCAGCAGCCCAGCACTTCTCATGTCACTGTCACATCTACTTACATGGTTCACAGATCTGGCTCCGCTTGCTGGGTGGGTCAGGGTGGTCTTCTGGAATGGCAGTGGGTGGTAGATTGGTTTGCAGTGGAGGTGAACTTGGGAAGGGGCTGGAAGTCTTGATAGAGAAATGGTCTCAAACTGTGTGTGTGTGTGGGGGGGCACTTCTATTACCTGAAATTACTAGTATCCATTCTCTACAAGGAGCTTGACCCCAGCCCCTTCTGGATTAAAGATACTCTACTGTAAAACCAGCAGAAAGAGGAGGTAATAATGCCTTTAAGCAAATCACTTAAAAAGTACTTAGGGCCTGATTTTCAGATCGTGGGAGGCAGCCCAGCTAACTCTCGTGGTCGGTGCTAAGACCTTCAATGCTGGGTCATTTCTGGTGACTGGCATTGAATATCCAGTTTATTTTTGGCTGATATTCACTGCTGGCTGATTAAAGTCAGACCGACCAAAGATATCCCTGCTTTCCACATGGCCAAATATGGCTGCTAAGCAGCAATACACCAAAAATAGCCACTAACTAGCAATATTCAGTGGGACGTAGCCGGCCATGTCCCACTGAATATCAACAGATTGCTGGTTATCTTAACCAGCCAATCCTGGCTGGTTAAATGCATTTGGGGAGGAGGGGCTAGTGCCTCCTATTTAGGTTGTGGTAAGTAGTCCTGTGTTAAATCTGCATTAGGCATTAAGGGGCCCTTTCACCAAAGCTTTGTGTGCGCTAAATGGAATCAGTGTGTGCTAAATGTGAAGAAGCCCATACGCTTTTAGCATTTAGCATGCGCTAATTCTGTTAGCTCACACTAAGCTTTAGTAAAAGGGCCCCTCAGTACGTGGCAATTGCAGCACGATATCTGCCAAATGCCTTCCACACCTACTCTCCACCCATGCTATGCCTCCTGACAAAAAAATTCAGAAAATTTAATAATGCATGGTTTAATGCAGGAAACAGGCAAACTACTTAAAAAAAAACCCCTTGATGCAGTTATGTTACGTGCTTAACACACTTTAGTAGAAAGTCCTCTTAATTTAAAAAGAAATAAGAAAAGTTTAAAAAATGATAGGCAAAAAGGTACTCACAAAATGTTATGCAAATGTTTTGAAGGACTCTTTCCTACCCAAGGGGTCCTTTTACTAAGCTGTGCTAAAAGTGGCCTGCACTAATTTTGGGTTTCCCACGTGCTGAGGCCACTTTTAGTGTGGCAGTAATATGCCCACATTTTTCTTTTTTTTTTCTAATGGCCACACACTAATTTCACAATTAGCGTGTGGCCATTACCATGGGACCCCTTACCATCACCTATTTAGCAGGGGGTAAAGGCTCCCATGCTAATCAGGCAATGTGCAGCAATGTGCCCACACTACCCAATTAGCACAGGGCATGCCCACTCTCCACCTATGGGCACACCTCCGTGCTGAAAAATAAAAAATATTTTTCAGCGTGGAATTAGTGCACACTGAGTAGTACATTACTATGGAATGCCTCAGTATGTCCTATGGCAGGGCTTTTTAGCCTAAGGTAGGCATGCGCTAGACCTACTGCAACTTAGTACAAGGGCCTCAAAGTGTGCTTTGTTTAACAATTTGCCGAAAGATCCACAGTGGCTTCTGAACAATCTTTCACTTGATATCCTCCCCATGGAATTTATTTTTCATTCTAGAAGTTCCTGGAAATTAAGGGCCTCTTTTATCAAGCTGTGGGGCAATGCCAACTAAAAATGGGCTTTGTCGGCATTACTGCACCAGGGACCGATAGAGTGGTTTGATAAAAGAGGTCCTAAATTATAGGGAAAACCCTGAGCAAGCAAACAAACATTTCCCTCTATTCCCCCCCCCCCCCCCAAAAAAAAAAAAATTATATATACAACTTCAATTACAGGAAAGTGTTTTCTATGGCCCAACAGCCATTACAAAAATTATTTTTAAAATCTAGCTACAGAAAGGAGCTTTTATAAAATTGTGCATGAATATAGCCCATCCCCCAAATTCTATAAAAGTTGCTAAAACTTGCACATGCCCAATTTGTATGTGCAACTTAATTGAATAACGAGCCAATTAATGCTGATAATTGAGATTTTAACAAGCTACTATTGTGCTAATTGCATTTAATGAAAATTTACATGTGTAAATGTATGCTTAGGATCTAAAAAGGGGGTGTGGCTATGGGAGGGTCTTGGGTGGATTGGGGCATTCCTTTAATTTTTGCGTTTTCATTCCTGGACATATAACAGGAAGAATCTATGACCACCATTTCAAAATTGGTAGGATCCTTGTTCTCTAATGCTTTCTTAGTCGGGGTGAAATTCAAAGTCTTCTTGGCAAGGGAATAAAATCTTTGGTAATTATCCACACACTCTAGAACAGTACTTTTTAGATATTATTTATTTATGATGTATATTGCATCCACACCAAGACATTGGCTTGTTTTCCCAGCAGTCTGTGAATATGCAAATTAACTTCTTCCATTTGCTATAGGTAAATTATATGTAGATCAATTCTAATCCTTCTAAATAGCAGCTATCCCCTCATTTCCCCTTTGCTCCCCTGGGGTCCACAGTGAAAGAGTTGGGGAGGGGGGAGATCCCACCAAATCCTTTTTCTTTTTAAGGAACCCTCCCACTTTGAGCTTCCCTGAGGGAAAAATTCAAACAAAACACTTTCAGTTTCTTCTTTTTCTCAAAACAGACACAGTAACAGAACAATCCATCTGTACTATCACTCTGTCCAGCAATATAGATTCTATTTTACCAAATGGTGGAATCAGCTACACTGGTGTACAGAGTCAAAAGGTCCTTCGTTTGGAGATCCTTCACTCAGGGTGAAATTTTCCTTATGAGGATTTTGCTTCCATTACAACAGCCCAACTTCCTTCCTTTAAATTATATTCAGCTTATCCTCATTGCTTCTACTAGCAATCAAAATCAGATTAGTTCTTCCCAAAGGTAAATGAATATACAAATTAACTCCAGTTCCCTCAGGCTGAAGTAGTCAAAGCTTTAGGCTTTATAGGTTTCAGCGGAACCACATCAAACTCTCATTTAATAATTTTACAACCAGGGCACACCAATCCCCTTTTTACAGCCAAGGCAGTTTCTTAACCAGATCTCCTTTTACAACCAGGGCAATTTGTTAAACAAACCCTTTTTAACATTTTAAAGGACTTTTACTTTCCTTTTCTATTTCATTTCTCTGGTTACTTCTCTCAGAGGGTTTTTTTTTTATCTTCAGGGTCCCTTTAGCTCGCTTGTCTCACCCTTCTGGGATTCTCTTTTAGGGTACTCAGCACTGGGAGATCTTGTCTCCATCTATCAGCTTCCTCCCTGATGGGCCGATCATCAGAAGCAAACACAGGCGCTAGAGGCTGTTAGCGCCATACTAGCACCTGTGTTTGCTACCACCCCATGATCAGAGCCCCTGAGCATGTGAAACAACGTGCTTGTGGGCTCTGAATGCAACTAGCATGTAAATGGATGCAAAACAGGACTCTTAGTGCAAATATCATGCAAATGCATGCTAAACTTATTCATCCCCAATGATCAGTGATCAATGTGCCAAAGATTGGCTCGCTGGCCGTGGCAAACTCTACACCAGCTCAGAGCTGGTGTTAGGGATTGCAGACCATTGCACTTATGCACAAACCTTTGAAAATGTAACATGAGCAGTTATGAAATTAGCTCCTCATTATATTTCATGCATAGACGGCCAACTGGCCTGTCCAATGAGGCTGAGAATTATCTTGGGTCTAGTTGAGGAATGAGTTCTAAATAGAAACACATAAAGAAAATACAATTCAGAATATGGTGAGTCATGGAATTGAAGTTGCTGTGTCACAGGTTATACGATGCTGTGCTTTCTAAAACTTGAAGAGGTCCTTATACTAAGGTGTGCTAATGGATTTAGTGTTCGCTAAGTGCCAGATTCTATATATGGCGCCTAGAAAATCCATGCGGAAAACATTTCTTCCTAAGCATATTCTATAAGCGGCGCTTAGATTTGGGCACAGTATATAGAATATGCTTAGTTGATATCCTAGCACCTAAAACTACGTGCCTCCATTTACACCAATGACAATGTGGCATAAATATCAGTTTATAGATTTAGGTGCAGAGGGTCATATTCTATAACAATGTGCGCAAATTTTGAAAAGCCACAAGAAGCCTATTTCCCCACCGATAACCATGCCCCTTTTTGCCTCCATGCATTAAAATTTAGGCGCAGTGCATTACAGAATATGCTTAGGTAGTTGTGCATGTAAATTCTAATTATTGCCAATTAGTGCTCATTATTGTTTGTCAAGTTCTGTTAACAATGCTGATTGGCTTGTTAAGTCAATTAAGTTACGTGCGTTTTTACAGAATATGCTTGGATTTCAGCACGGTTCTCTAGGCGCGCTATATTGAATCCATGGGTAAATGCTAAGAAGCCCATAGGTATAAAATGGGCTTCTTAGCATTTAGCACATGCTAAATCTGTTAGTGCACCTTAATAAAAGGACCCTAAAATTGGCCTGTGTATCAGATACACATTTTTAAAATTGTCAATTATAAAAATGTGATTTATTTTGAGTTGTTAGCTCAGGACAAGGGAAAGATACAGCCTTAAGGGAGGATAGTAATGAAGCAAGAACAGAAAACGAAGGCTGTAATTGTTTGGAGGGGAATAAGGGCTTCTTTTACTAATGTGAACTAATGGATTTAGTGTGTGCTAAATGCAAAGAAGCCCATAGGAATATAATGGACTACATGGTATTTAGTGCATGCTAAATATTAGCACACGCTAAATCCATTAGCACACCTTAGTAAAAGGACCCCTAAGATTAGTAGAAGTGTTCTATTGTAGAATTTCATTTGTATACAAAACACATCTCTTTCTGTCCAGAGAGACAAGGATGGAACAAAATGAAAGAATACTAGGAGGGAACACAAAAGAAAACTACAGATGTCCTGAGGAGAACAACTTTAATGAAATTGCATGGAAATACTTTTAAAACAGATAGGAGGAAATATTTTTTCACTCAATGAGTAGTTATGCTCTGGAACTCTTTGCCGGAAGATGTACCTGGGTTTAAAAAATGGTTTGAACAAGTTACTGGAGGAAAACTCCATATCCATAGTCTGTTACTGAGACAGATGTGGGAAGCCACTGCTTGTCCCTGGGATCAGTAGCATGAAATGTTGCTACTATTCGGGTTTCTGCCAGGTACTTGTGACCTGGATTGGCCACTGTGGAAACAGATACTGGGCTAGATGGACCATTGGTCTAACCGAGTATGGCTATTCTTATGTTCTTAACTTCTATAACCTAATGGAGAAAGCCAATAAATGTAAGTATGTCACCAAAGATTTAGAATATTTTTCTGTCATGCATCATAAACAGAGCCATCTCAGCCAGTGGTGTATCAACCTTGGGTACCACCCGGGGTGGAGCACTCCCTCCTCTGAGCAAGAGGGTGCGCGGAGCAGTTGCGCGGCTATCGTCACTGCCGGTGTTCTGCCACAGAACAGGAAGTTGATGTCAGAGGGGGCAGGGGACTGGCAGAACCGACAGCCATGTGACTGCTCCATGCACCCCCTTACTGCCTACACCCAGGGTGGACCGCCCCCATCACCCTGCCCTTGGTGCACTAGAGATCTCAGCTTTCCAAGTTTCAAGCTCATGGTTTACAGCAGGGAACTAACAATTTAGGGCCTCATATTCAGCCAGCGGCGTTTTTTAAGCCACTGACAGGTGTGGGCTGAATTAAGCCTGGATAATCAATGCTAGACCATGTCCGGGCTCCAGCACTGAATATCTGGATATGCATTGGTCATCCAGAAGTTAACTAGGCACCGGCTGATATTCAGCTTTTTTGGTGTCCTAATTTATGCACTTCCTTACCGGTTAACAAACTGAATATCACCGCCAACTGGTTAAGTGTCATCTTCAACCAAGCTTCACTCCCGGACTGCTCCAGCACTAACCAGACAGTGCCATGAAAGTCAGAGGCAATATTTAGCGACATTTTGCACTTAAGTGCCACTGAGTATCAGTGGATGGCCACATCAGCAGTGTTTAACCAAGACTGAGCCCTTTGATCTTGGAAAATAGGCATATTTGCCCTGGAAATTTTCTCCTAGCAAGTTGATAATGGCACTGAAGGATTATCAACTGGTAAAGTGGAGAGAAAAGCTGTTCAATTTGAAATATAAAGTAAAAAGTGTAGAAAAATACAAAAATTGTATGGTGTTTGTGTCATAATAAGTAGAAACATAAAAACATGATGGCAGATAAAGGCCATATGACCCATCCAGTCTTCCCATCCTCTGTAACCCCTAATTCTTCCTGTTCCTAAGCGATCCCACATGCTTATTCCATTCCTTTTTAAACTCTGGAACAGTCCTCAACTCCACCACCTCCACTGGGAGGCCATTTCATGTCTCCACCACCCTTTCTGTGAAATAGTACTTCCTTAGATTACTCCTAAGCCTATTCCCTCTTAACTTTGTCATATGCCCCCTCATTCCAGAGCTCTCCTTCATTTGAAAAAGGCTCTCTTCCTGTACATAAATGCCCTTGAGGTATTTAAACGTCTCTATCATGTCTCCTCTCTCCCTCCTCTCTTCGAGCGTATACATGTTGAGGTTCATAAGCCTGTCCCTATAATTTTTGCATTCAAGACCGCTTACTAATTTCGTAGCCGCCCTCTGGCCCGACTCCATCCTGTTTATATCTTTCCATAGGTGCGGTCTCCAGAACTGCACGCAGTACTCCAAATGAGGCCTCACCAGAGACTTATACAACGGCACTATCACCTCCTTTTTCCTGCTGGTCATGCCTCTCTTTATGCACCCAAGCATCCTTCTGGCTTTGGCCATCGCTTTTTCTACCTGTTTGAAAGCTTTAAGGTCGTCAGACATAATCACCCCCAAGTCCCGCTCTTCCTTCGTACACTGAAGCACTGCATATCAACAAGTAAACACACAGATAGAGCTGGATTCAGTATATGGCGCCAAAGATTAGGAGCTAGGAAAAATTAGCACTCAGCGCTAGTCTATAAAAGGTGCTCCGGGATAAGCACCCTTTATAGAATACCACGTAGCACCAATTCTCATGACCAACTTTAAGCATCAGGACTTATGCCAACTTAAATCTGGTGTAAATCCTGACACACAAGTTGAGCACTCATCCCTGGAATCCTACAACTCTGCACGCAACTTTCTGGAATGCCCCCGACCTGCTCATACCCCTCCAATGATCATGCCCCCTTTTAGATTTCACACTAGGGCATTTAGATATGCCGTGTCATAGAATAGTGGACAGCCAGAGCACACGCAACTCTTGATCATCACCAATTAATGTCAGTAATTGATTGTCAACTTCCACGTATTGACTGTTCATGGCACGTTAACCAATTAAGTTGTGCATGCATCTCAGGATCGTGCTGAAATTTTGGTGTGCAAATCTGAGACTAATGATGCAAAGCTTCACAAGAAGAGTCCAAACACCTCCAAACAATTCTCTGACGAATGAATGACTGTTACATACACAAAAATATAGAAGCCTTCTGGATAATTAATCTAGGAATCTGAGCTGAAAGGATTAGAAAGGATTTAATCAGAAAGGCTTTGATCTTGCTAAATTACAACTTTGAGATAAAGAGACATTCAGTAGATGCATCATTTACTATGTTTCTTTTCTGAACTATTAGAGGTAATTGCAGAGGTGTCCCTGGAGCCTGGTAAACTATTGGTTATAGAGATTTTGAACATCCTTGAGTAGGGACCAAATATAAAGCAGACCTTTGACTTTTTGGATAGAATGTTTTACTCTGCTTTCATAATTAATAAATGAACCTTCGCATGCAGTATAACTATTTAAACATAGAACCTGATTTCCTTTCCTTTGGTGTATGCGTGTGTGTCTCTGTGTGTGTGTGTTGGGGGGGGGGGGGGGGAGGACTTTAACATTAGTGACTGCTGTATAGCTGTTAAAAAGGGGTGTCCGAGGAAGCATCTTGTTCCTGACAATATTTTACAATTGATAAAATAAGCAGGACTTGTCAATGTCCAAAATACTGAATTGAGAATCATTGATTGTTGCCCTGTACAATTATTATTATTCGAATCATGATTTCTAGAGCACACAACTGATACATGCTGCATTGTGCAGAGACATGCCCCCAGATTTTCTATAGGTCACCCAAAGTTGGGTACACAATTTTGGGTGCAGATCACAGATCCGTGTATAAACTAGTCAATTAGGTGGTAACAATCAATTATTGGCATTAACAAGCACTTGTCAGTAATAAGGTGTTATATACGGATTTGTTCTATGACATATTCTACAACTTGCGCAAATAAATTTCAGAGTGTGCAACTCCAAAGGGGGAGTGGCCATGGGAGGGGCATAGGCAGAGAGCAAAGAAAACCACCCCAAAGGAGTGGAGGTACACTGGTTCCTACGTAAAAGTTTGCAGAAGCAAGAAGTATTGCTACACTGTGGTGCTCTTCTCTGTTCTGACAGTGGAAGTTTATACCTTATATGAAATTTTTTTTGTAACAAACTATTGACTTTACAAAATCAGCTATACATCATAAGACTCCTGAAGAAGGCGCGAGCTAGCGCCGTAACACAGCTGTGTTGAGTCGTTGTCACTTCGCTTGCAATAAAGAATTTTTTCTTTATAGACGACTCCTCCGGTTTTTAGAAGAGCCTACCTTTCCTACTTTTTTTGCTTCTGCAGGGGCATAAGCAGGTCAGGGTGTTCCCAGGATTTAGGCACAATGTTTAAGAATACCTGCATTTGTACACTTAACTCTCATTAGTTGGGCTTGGGCATAAGTGCTCACATCCAAAGTTAGACACAAACCCATATCGTGCTGAGATTTCTGCATGGCAATCAAAGCATATTCCATAACAATGCACATAACCTAATTGGTTAACAAGCCAATCAGGGCTGATAATTGCCAATTAACAAGCAATTGACAATAATTGGTATTAATTACAATCTATGGCAGTACTGTCTAAACATACTCTATGGAGTAGCGTGACCAACAAGACTCTTCCAATGAAACCCAGGAGAGGGAGAAGGTTTTATAGGCTTTATTCCATGGATAGTTAAATGGATTTGACATGGCACCGTATTTCGCCAATAGTGCCTGCCTCAGGAGTCTGTAACAAGTTTACTCAACCCAAATGCAATGGTTGTAAGTAAATTATGCCAAAGCTATGTCCAGCTACAGTTTAAAGCTGGAACCTTATATATGGAAGATCCATTTAAACTATAGCTGGAGACAGCATAAATACAGTCAATGAGGTAATTTTGAGATAGCAAATTGAATCCTAGTAATAAGACTAACATGATACAGTAAAAGAAATATAAACATTTAACAGCACTGTATATCATTCATATAACATAAATATGTTAAAAAGGGGTGTCCTAGCAGAATAGGGAATGATATCACAATATGCAGCATGGAAGAGCATTATAATAACATAGATATGATGCTAATACTGCTTGTACAATACAAGGAAATTTTAATAGGTAGACAAAGGAGCATATGCAGTTGAGATACACAGACAGGAGAAGATAGGTTGACTCGGTGTTCTCGGTGTAAGAATTGGACAGTCCAAGGATTTATTTTTTTGCCTTTTTTTAATCCATCTGGCAATAACAGTTTAATTCATGCAACATCTTGAAAATCTTTAAGAAAACCTTGCTAGAGAAAAGAATTACACTGTCGTGGAAAAAAAAGCTGTCATTTCAAGGAAGGAAGGAAGGGAAGGGGGCTGGGGCTGCGTAAAGTTCTGATTTCAATGCAGGGGGAAGGGGGAGCAGGGAGCGGCGACCTCGGGCAGGGGGGTCCATCTAGTCTGCCCAACAGTCACATTCATCATCAAATCATTATTGAACCAACAACCCAATAATATTATTGCATTATTTTATTTGTTATGTTCCACCTTATGATGTCTTCCCCTCCCCCACTGAAATATATAAGATCTGCATTCATAGCATAGAATATGAATGTGGTATAAAAAATATGCACACTTGATCCTGATCCGTCCTTATCATTTTCAGAGCTATAAAAGTCCGCCCTGCACTGGCCCTACTTCCTAACTACTGGAGTTGCTATGCTTTTGCCATGTACAAGACACAGACTGTAGAAGGCCATCCGGCATTGACGTCACTTCTCCATTGCTGGAGCCGCTATCTAAGCACCATTCCTGCCCATCATAAATGAACTTTTGCAGTTACAGTTAATTTATTTATAGCCCTCTAATTCTAGTAACATAGTTCGTAGCTGATTACAACTAAGATACTAGATAAAAAATAAATCTAGGATGTAAAAAAATGATCCAAAATTATCACCGATATTAATATCATGGTAATCATTAACCTTACCAAAGCACACCTTCACCAAGGTACTACAACATACTACTACTTCCTTATCACATATTTTTAAAACAGCATTGTCTTTAATCCCTTCTTAAATATATCATAATTAGACATATGCATTAATTTAAATGGAAGGGAATTCCATAAGCCAACTGCTTGATATTCAAATAAGCAAGTAAATAGTTTCTTCAAGATAATCTCCTGAGGACTGGGGGCCGTTGATGTGTTTTGTTTTATACTTTCCTCTTTCTATTTAGGGATTCTTTGTGTCTATCTCATGCATTTTTTTAATTCCGTCACTGTTTTTGTCTCCACCACCTCCACTGGGAGGGCATTCCAGGCATCCTCCACCCTCTCCATGAAAAGTACATGCTTCTGTAAAATGGCTTTCATAAAATTAGATCATGCATAAAAGTACACATATCGGCATGAATAGGCATACTTTTACTATAGGTGTGGGGGTGCAGTCTTGGTGAAGCATGGGTGGAGTTGTCATGTACATGTATTGATTATAAAATATGATATGTAGTCTACACGTAAACTGGCATACTCTGGTCATTATTTTAGAAACATATCCATATCTGAATAGCATCATTTATATGTGTACATTGTATACTTGTATAAATACCAATTTCAGAAAGCGCAATTTACATGTGGAGATTTCAAGGGGGTGTGGTTGTGTGTGTCTTGAGCAGGACTAAAATCTATATGTGCATTCCCCATTTTACAAAGGAAATACGTGTGCATAGGGAAAATGGTTTGTAGAGTTGAGAGCCCCTGCCACTGATAGTAAGTGTATTGCAGAGATTGTCATACAATCCCTGTGGGACTCAGATCACTGAACCTGCAGTTGGAGTTTTCACTCTAGACGTTTTGGTTTTGTTCCATTATGGCTGTAAATCGTCCAAGAGTTAGGCACGTCCTAAGCTCACCCTAATCCCACTATCAAAATGCTCCCAAACACACCCCCTTGTAATTTTGATGCACTGCAGACAAAATGCATAGACAGGCATCTGCAAAACAAGTATGGAGAATACCGATTCGGATGTTTTGAGAAGAAATCCATCCAAATGGTGCTTTATGACAATTTTGGACAATTTTCCCCTTTGAAAATGAGCCCCACTGTGTCTAGGAATTTGTGTGTTTTTGAAATAATATCTGATCAGTGTTTATTATAGCAGTTTTAAACTGACATTACTTTTTTTCTGTGACTCTTATTTTCTAATTATTTCTGCTTTACTCATTTGTATGTAGTCCTATTATATTCATGTAAATAAAATCTTTATTATTTCTATCTGTTTCATGCTTTAGTTTACAGTGTAAACATAGATAAGGGGTTACTAAGAACATAAGAATAGCATACTGGGTCAGACTATTGGTCCATCAAGCCCAGTATCCTGTTTCCAACACTGGCCAATCCAGGTCACAAGTACCTGACAGAAACTCAAACAGTAGCAAGATTCCATGCTACCAATTTCAGGGCAAACAGTGGCTTCCCCATGTCTGTCTCAATAACAGACTATGGAGTGTTATTGAGATAGACATGGGGTTAGAACTTAGAATTGCTTCTTAGAGACATGGTTTATATAACAACACACTGAGTGCATATTATTAATTTGGTTTTGGCACATCTGTGTCCTACCTCTAGGTGGTGATTATTATGTTACCTCAACAGGTATATAGGTGCTCTAATATGTAATTAACTTCCTACTGTCAGCATCAACAAAAATGAACAAATACGACAGAATCAGTCATAATTTATTAACAGTGTTAAGCATATGGTGGCAGTGGGTTCTGGTAGGTAACTGTTCTCTCTCCAGAGGCTGAGCACATATGGAACACAATCCACACACTTGACATGACCAGAAAATGATAAAGGAGTCTGTGCAAAGGCTGCAAACAAAAAAGTGCTGATGAGCAAGATAATCCTTGAAGTTTTTCCCAGGTGAGAAAGAAAGGAAAAGTTGTAGCTTGAACTAGCAAATGAAGCTACACAATATCCCAGTGTTTTAGATAATACTGCATACCTCTGATGACCCCATAGTGTGCTGTAATACTGGAACAATCCTATTCTTTGTGAATCTTGCTGTGAGCACATTGTCAGAGCAGCTCAAGATAGCTAAAAGGTGTTCCTTCAGATGCCACTCCAATGCATTTTATTGAATTTACTAACTGTAACGTGGAGGGGCATAATCGAACGGGGCCGGCCATCTATATGGGCGGCTATCTCCAAGGCCAGCCCCGGAAAGCAGCATACCCAACTGTATTATCGAAACAAGATGGCTGACCATCTTTCGTCGGGGCCAGCCAAATCGCAACATTTGGGCTGGTGTTAGAGATGGCCGGCATTAGAGATTGCCGCCATTGTTTTCCCGCCGATAATGGAAACTAATGGCGGCCATCTCAAACCAGCATTTGGTTGTGGGAGGAGCCAGCATTTGTAGTGCAGTGGTCCCCCTCACATGCCAGGACACCAACCGGGCACCCTAGGAGGCACTGCAGTGGACTTCAGAACTTGCTCCAAGATCCATAGCTTCCTTACCTTGTGTGCTGAGCCCCCCCCCCCCAAACCCACTCCCCACAACTGTACAACACTACTATAGCCCTTATGGGTGAAGGGGGGCACCTACATGTGGGTACAGTGGGTTTCGGGTGGGTTTTAGAGGGCTCACATTTATCACCACAAGTGTAACAGGTAGGAGGGGGTGAGCCTGGGTCCGCCTGCCTAAAGTCCACTGTAGCACCCACTAAAACTGCTCTAGGGACCTGCATACTGCTGTCATGGAGCTGGGTATGACATTTGAGGCTGGCATAGAAGCTTGCACAAAAATGTTAAAAAACTTTTTTTTGGGTGGGAGGGGGTTGGTGACCACTGGAGGAGTAAGGGGAGGTGATCCCCGATTCTCTCCGGTGGTCATCTGGTCAGTTGGGGCATTTTTTTGAGGCTTTGTCCTAAAAATAAATGCACCAAGTGAAGCTGGCCAAGTGCTCGTCAGAGCCGGCCTTCTTTTTTTCCATCATCAGCCGAAGCCGGCCATCTCGTAACCACGCCCACGTCCCGCATTCCGTACCCTGCTGAAACGCCCCCTTTAACTTTGGCCGACCCTGCGATGGAAAGCAGTTGAAGCCGTCCAAAATCGGCTTTCGATTATACCGATTTGGCCGGGTTTAGGAGATGGCTGGCCATCTTCCGATTTGTGTCAGAGGATGGCCGGCCTTCTCGTTCGAAAATAAGCAGGATAGTAACAAAGTAAGTGACGGCAGATAAAGACCTGAACGGTCTATCCAGTCTGCCTAACAGTCACACTCATTGTCAATTCATGATTAAATCAACAATGAATGTGATATTATATACTTTATCACGAGTCTTTCTGGGACATAGACTGTAGAAGTCCACCCGGCTCTGTCCTTCTGTTCCACCTACTGGAGTTGCATCAAAGCCCACTCCAACCTATCCAAATCTGTCATTTGCAGGATCCAGATCATAAAAGTCTACCCAGCACTGTCCTCCATTCCAGCCACTGAACTTGCCATTGCAGCCCATATCGCAATCCTAAACCGGATTGCGATATACAGTCAGAATCAATATTAAAGTGACTGAAATGCAGGGGATCTGGGGAAAGGAAGAAGCAATATGGATTGCCTTGAAAAGAGAAGATGGAACCTCTACCCACATTCAAATTTTGGTTCTGCAGGCTTTATTTTCCTTTGCCTGGCCTAGATAAAGAGAGTAGCTTTATCACAATATAGATACAGCAAGTACCATTTGACTAAGCAATTAAAGTCCAGAGAATAGATAGGTAGCTAAACCTACAGCCAGACAAGGCTTGCCCCTTGAAATCCAAAAGACTTGATCATATCTTCCTTGCCCATAAAATCTAGTTCACTTAAATTAAAACTTGAACAGCACAAGATAGAGAAATGTGTTCTTGCAGATATAGCCAAAGGGTTTCATGACAAAATAGATCTCTACTCTTCTGTTCCTGTAATAATAGGTTATATCTGCATATACACAACATTTCTCATAAATTAGTGGGTGCAGTTTTTCAGTGTTTGTTTCTTCACTTGGAATTAACTCGTAATTACAAATGACCTGTTTCTGCTTGTGGACACTACAGGCTAGATTCAGTACATGGCACTGAAAGTTAGGTGCCGGAAAGATCTATACTAAACTAATATTCTAAAAAGGGCGCTCCGTGCTGAATGCCCTTCATAGAATACTAGCTTAGCGTGGATTTCACGCCTAACTTTAGGAGCCAGCATTTATGCCTGCTGAAACCTGGTGTAAATGCTGGAACCTAATTTCTGGCAGTTGGGTGCGCAAATCACAGTGTTCTATAACATTGTGCCTAACTTCTAGGATCTACCCATACTCCTTCCATGGCCACACTGCTTTTGAATTGCTCACTAGAAAAATTAGGTGCAGATTTTCTGCTGGATTCTATATAGCACGCCTAGAGATCCAGGCGTATTCTATAACAACGTACGTAACTTGATTGGCTTACTGAGCTAATCAGCATTGCTAACAGCACTCAAGCAATAATGAACACTAATTGGCAATAATTAGAATTTACGTGCACAACTCGCTAAGCGTATTCTGTAATAAACTGCACCTTAATTCTAAAGTGCGCAGTATTAAAGTGGTTATGGTTATGGGTGTTTCACAATTTACACATGTAGTTATAGAATATGGCCCAGTGAGCATAGATCTACACGCAGGGATTTATGCCATGTTTTCATTGGTGTAAATGGAGGTACGTAGTTTTAGGCACCGGGATATACCATGACTAAATCTGGGCGCCGCTTATAGAATATGCTTAGGCGGAAATGTTTACCACATGGATTATTTTATGGCCTCATATAGAATCTCGCCCTTTATGTTTAAATCATCTTTATTAGAGTGGAGCAATACAGACAAAACAAAAATAGCTGCAATGCATCATTTCAGTGTAGTATGAATCAGCAACAGAGTTAGGCGCAGATTTTATAGAACAGCAACTAGGGCAAATGCGCATGCAAATGCAAATTTTGGCGATTAATTTCAATTATTGATAATGCCTTATTAAATGATTACTTTGCATGTGTGTCTGCCCTAGGTGCCCAACTTTGAGTAACCTATATAGAACCTGGGGGTATGTATTTGTTTATTACTATGTAAATATTTTTAACAAATAATTATCTAATGTGTTTGTCAGTCTCTGAGTATATTTTAAGTATATACAAGAAGGTCTTTCCTGACATGCTGTTTCTCCAACAACAATTTTATTCTTCTTTTCTTTCCCAAAGTGGTTGGTATAGTTTTTAAAAGACTAGACGTACAGGGCTAGATTCAGTAAATAGCTCTCAAAAAAATAAATCGGTGCTCATTGCCATTCTATAATTGTCACTAACAGATGAGAACCCATCATAGAATAGCACTGAGTGCCAATTTCAGCAGCCAAATTAGGGCCCAAGGACTTATGCCTGCTGAAACTAGGTGTAATGCCCAGTGCTAAATTTAAGTGCACATCCCAGGTATTCCATAACACTGTGTACAAATTTTAGGAATGACCCTGACCCGCCCATGCACTTCCCATAACCATGCCCACTTTTGGGTTGCAGTGCACGCTATGAGATTTGGGTGCACATTGCTATGTGTGCATATGTAAATTGGTACCAATTACCACCCAATTATTGGCACTAATTGGCTTGTTAGCCAATTTAGTAGGGTGCACATCTTGGGTCATTGCCCGAATATCTATGCCCAATTTTGGTTGCCATATATAGAATCCAGAGGAAAGTACTAGTGTTGGATCTAGGCGACAGAGTTACAGTGAAACCAATAGATGGTATCCATGTTCATCGACTTCCTTTGTCTCTGGCTATGGTGTTACACGTATGTACAATTTGCCTCTCACACAAAAGACAATTGCTGTTATACTCTCTCTGGTCTGGTTATGATATAATTTTGATATTCACATGTAAAAATTTGATTTTTTTAAAATGTTTTTTATAACCTTATACATGTTTTATATATTTTTTAATGTTTATGTTTTGATTGTTTACAGTTTGTTTATATATCCATCAATCATTTGACTCCTATGCTTGTCCTACTGGTAAGGAACAATCACTGGAGGAAAGCTTATTTGGGATTCCTGTAGATAGAGAATGGTCATCATTTAAACCTACATCTCTTCAAAAGATCACGCCTATTGTGAAAAAGTTTAAACAGTCATCATATTCTTTAGACCTTTGTCCTTTATTGCTAAAAAAAAATCCTCCATTAAACTTTTTAAATTGGTTAATCACCTGGGTGAATTTGACTCTGGCCCAAGGCTGGTTTTCTCCTTCTATGGTACATATGGTTCTGACTCCAATCCCCAAACTATTGGTATAGATTTATCTCAGGTGGCTAATTTCAGACCTGTTGCTAGCATACCTTTCTTTGCTAAATTAATGGAATTTGTAGTGCACTCTCAATTAACTGAATTTGAGCAAAAGGTTAATTTGTGTTTTAGGATGTATCATAGTACTGAAACACTTCTATTACTATTAACATCTAACATAGTAACATAGTAGATGACGGCAGAAAAAGACCTGCACGGTCCATCCAGTCTGCCCAAGAAGATAAATTCATATGTGCTACTTTTTTATTTGTACTGTCCTCTTCAGTGCACAGACCGTATAAGTCTGGCCAGCCCTATCCCCGCCTTCCAACCACCAACCCCGCCTCCCAACCACCAGCTCTGGCACAGACCGTATAAGTCTGCCCAGCACTATCCCTGCCTCCCACCACCGGCTCCGGCACAGACCGTATAAGTCTGCCCAGCACTATCCCCGCCGCCCAACCACCAACCCCGGCACAGACCGTATAAGTCTGCCCAGCACTAGTCCCGCCTCCCAACCACCAACCCCAGCACAGACCGTATATGTCTGCCCAGCACTAGCCCCGCCTCCCAACCACCAGCTCTGCCACCCATTCTAGGCTCAGGAGGTTTTTCACCCCTTCAAAGAAATGCAGTAGATTGGTAAGGCAAGTTTTCCCCTGACTAAATCCATGTTGGCTTTGTCTCATTAATCAATACTTATGTGTATGCTCTGTAATTTTGGTCTTTATAATAATCTCTACTATTTTGTCCGGCACCAATGTCAGGTTCACCGGGCTATAATTTCCCAGATCACTTCTGGAACCCTTTTTAAAAATCGGCATTACATTGGTCACCCTTCAATCTTCTGATACCACGCTTGATTTTAAAGATAAATTATATATTTCTAACAGTAGCTCTGCAAGTTCATTTTTCAGTTCCATCTAGCCCAGTATCCTGCTTCCAACAGTGGTCAATCCAGGTCATAAGTACCTAGCAGAAACCCAATTAGTAGCAACATTCTATGCTACAAATCCCGGGGCAAGTAGTGGCTTCCCCCATGTCCATCTCAATAACAGACTATGGACTTTTCCTCCAGAGCTTAACTATTCTTTGAGTAAAAAAAAAAAAAAAAAAAAAAAATATATATATATATATATATATATTTATTTCCTCCTATTTGTTTTTAAAGTATTTCCATGTAATTTCATTTAGTGTCCCCTGGCCATTTTATAGTGCTTGTACATTTATTGATTTTATCCCAATTAGACTATTGCAACTCTTTGTATATTAAATTTATTAAAAAAAGAAGTTACAGAAGTTGCAACTGCTTCAAAATACAGCAGCTAGACTTATTTTTCATAAGGCTAAATATGATCATATGTCTCCATTACTGATTGAGTTGCACTGGCTTCCAGGAAGAGCAAGAGTAATTTTGAAGTATGTTGTTTTGTTTTGAAAATACTAGAGGGCTATTGTCCAAATGAGTTGACTTCTCTAGCTATTTTGCTAGGAGCAGAAAGAGAACAACAGATTTTTTTTCCTACCTCATGTTGAGAGTTCCTTCTTTCAAAGGGATTAAATTTAAAAGTGTTCAAGAAAGATCAAATGGTGAAATCCTGAAATGGGCTTCCTGTAGATATTAGAGCGTCCCCATCATATATTCACTTTCAGAAACAATAGAAATCTTAGTTGTTCTCAGAATTTTTATTATAATTTTTAGAGTTTATATTTGAGAGAGTGATTATGTATAATTCTTTATATTTGCTGTTTAACCGACTCTGAACCTAAATTTCTGTATATTTATATGTTTTTTAGACCCCGGATGCAGGCAACTCATCGAAACAAGAGCCATGTTGGGCTCATAATAAATATTTTCTCCATTTCCTTTTCTTGTGGCTGACTGCACTCTTTGGCGTAGTTTTTATATGGCTTTGTGTACACCTATGGCACAACAGATTGACATAAAAGAGATAGTCACTGCCTTTCCTAGAGTCATATTTAGGGTGTTTATTTAGGGTTTTGATTTGTTAATAAATATCCCAGAGTTGGATATTCAGTAGTTAACCCCCTTTTGCGTTGTTTTTTGTTTTGTTTACAACAGATTGACATGCCATGCTTGTTGCTTTCAATAGACTTTCACTGTTCTTAGGAGTCTTAACCAGTCTGGGCTTATTAAATAAAGCCTATTGTACCCTTGTGTCTGGGGAAAATTTCAAACTACTTTGGGTCACAGATATTTTAATTTCAAAGGGAAATTATACATGTGCTTTCAGTTTGAAACCTGCCATGAGTACTAATAAGTGCCTGCTTTTTCTGTGGGTAGATTTTGTTCATAAAAGTTAGCATGTGTGGTTTTGCAAATAAAATGTACATGTGTTTGGACCTGATATTCAAAGAATTTATGGTTTTTTAAGAATTATGTTCCTAAATGGCCCTCTTTGAAAATTTACCAAGACTGAGTACACTGTTCCTTCTAAACTGAGCGGGAGTCCTCCAACTGCATTGCTGCCAATGGGGGGTGGTGTTCAATGTTGTGTTTTCAATGATTAGGGACAGGCAGATTCCCTGAAGTCTTGCAGAGCTTGCCTGTTCCTCATTATTGAAAATGTGATTGTGAAATAGCACCACCCACTGGCAGGATTGTAGGTGGAGGACTCTTACTCAGCTTAGAGGGAACAGTGGCTGAGTGGCCAATTCTATAAGTGAGTGGCTCATTTTAGGTGCCCTGATGCTGCATGGTGAGATCCTATTCTATAATGGCACCTGGGCCCCCATTATAGAACACTAGCATTGGTGCATTTTACCAATACGTGTCCACAGTTATACCAGTCATAGACCTTGCATAACAGTGGGCATTTAAATGTGTGGCAAGGGTGCCTGTAACTTATGGTAATCCTTTTTTTTAAATGTATCTTTATTAACTCAGTACAGCGGAAGAACAATCGGACACATGGCCAGCAACAACAAGATGCCAGTAATGTAAACATAAGCCACATAACTGAGTGAAGGAGTAGCCTAATGGTTAGTGCAATGGTCTGAGAACCTGGGGAACTAGGTTCAATTCCCAGTGCAGCTCCTTGTGACTTTGGGCAAGTCACTTAACCCTCCATTGCCCTGGGTACAAAATAAAAACCTGTGTATAATATGTAAACTGTTTTGATTGTAACCATAGAAAGATGGAATATTAAATCCCATTCCCTAACTGGGAGCTCCTCCCATGCTTCACTCATGTGAATGACCCGTTCCGGAGTAGCACTCAGTCACTTTTCTGCCACTTATGCACATACATGCACACTTACCCTGTGAATTGCCAGGAAGTGGCATGTTAATGCAGGAGCCCAGTTATAGAAGGACAATGGCAACCCCCCTCCCCCAACTTTGTGCACATTTTGGGGTCAATTCTAGAACTGGGTGCAACAAGTTAGGTGCTTAGATGCAGCATGCTAATTCTATAATGGCATCTGGGTGCCCAGATACTAATGAACATAAGAATAGCCATACTGGTCAGACCAATGGTCCATCTTGCCCAGTATCCTGTTTCCAACAGTGGCCAAGCCAGATCACAAGTATGTGGCAGAAACCCAAACAGTGGCAACATTCCATGCTACCAATCCCAGGGCAAGCAGTGGCTTCCCTCACATCTATCTCAATAACAGACTATGGACTTTTCCTGCAGGAACTTGTCCAAACCTTTTCAAACTCAGGTATGCTAGCTACTGTTATTACATCTTCCGGCAAAGAGCTCCAGAGCTTAACTATCTAATCTAATTCACAGTTTATATACTGCACCCATCTCAGCAGAAGGCTCCAGGCAGTTTACAATACAAGAGCTCACACAAAGTGAGGAATAACAAAATACATAAAATGAAACAGAAAATTATTCATAACATTTATCAAATAACAAAGTTTTCAGCTTCTTATTCAAATGCATATAATCTAATTCAGAACAAATTAAGGGTCTTGTGTACTAAACCACACTAGAGATAACCTACTACTACTTGACATTTCTAAAGCGCTACTAGGGTTACGCAACGCTGTACAATTTAACATAGAACGACAGTCCCTGCTCAAAGGAGCTTACAATCTAAAGGACAAATGTACAGTCAGTCAAATAGGGACAGTCTAGATTTCCTGAAAGGTATAAAGGTTAGGTGCCGAAAGCAACATTGAAGAGGTGGGCTTTGAGCAAGGATTTGAAGATGGGTAGGGAGGGGGCTTGGCGTAAGGGCTCAGGAAGTTTATTCCAAGCATAGGGTGAGGCGAGGCAGAATGAGAGGAGCCTGGAGTTGGCGGTGGTGGAGAAGGGTACTGAGAGGAGGGATTTGTCCTGTGAGCGGAGGTTACGGGTGGGAACGTAAGGGGAAATGAGGGTAGAGAGGTAATGAGGGGCTGCAGACTGGGTGTCTCTAGCATTACTGCGCACTAATTTTTTGCACGTGCTAAAAATGCTAGTGCACCTTTATTTATTTATTTATTGCATTTGTATCCCACATTTTCCCACCTCTTTGCGGGCTCAGTGTAGCTTAGTAAACAGGGCCCTAAACCAAGTAAATTATTCCACTCAGAGATAGATTGAAAAGGAAACATCAAACCAAGCTGATGCTTGAATCATATATTCTTAAAAAACGGAAAATTTAATAGCTTATTATTACGAACTTGAACCGAGTTAAAAAAAAAAAGCAGTAAGAAAAAAGCTGAATTAATAATTCTAATGTATTTCCATATAATGCCTGAAAAACTAAACATACATTTTTAAGGATAATTCATGGATAAATGCAAAGTCAATGTAATTCTTTCAACTGACTGGAATCACTGTCATATTGTCGTAATCGAAAAATCAAGACATATTCTGCAATAGTTGTAATTTAACTAACAATCTACTATTCAGACCAACATACAATGAGTTACATTATTCAAGATTAGATAAAACCAGAATCTAAGGGCCTTATCAATCTTAACTGACGCAAATGGAAAAGGGATTTTTTTGCAAACCTTTTTAATCTGGGCTTCAAAGGTTAACAAATTTTCCAAGATAACACCCAGGACCCTACATTCTTTTTCTACATTTAAGACTATTTCATTAGGTAGCGTTAAATCAAGAGGAATATCTTTCTCAAAGTTGGAAAAACATAAAACTTTTGTTTTGCCCTGATTCAATTGAAACATATGTTCAACAGCCCATTTCTGAATTTTATTTATAGCACAAAATATTCTGGCAGACGTTTCATGCAAAGAAGCACAAGTAGGAACCAGCATTAAATTATCGTCTGCATAAGAAACCAAGCATTCATCACCATTAATAGCAATATGCAAAGAGAACTCATAAAAACATTGAAAAACATAGAGGATAACAGTGAACCCTGAGGCACCCCACATGTGGACACCCAACTTTTCGACATTATATTCCCTTTCCAAACAGAAGATCAGTTCATCAAAAAATCCCTATCTGTTGAGTGAAAAGATATTTAGTTCTTGGTTTTGATTTCAGCTTTGGCCAAAACCAGGTGATCGTTTATCATTTATTTATTTACAATTCCGTTACTTATTGCGTCAGCAAAACAGAACTGTTTACATTGTAAAAAATATACATTTAAAAGACAAAATACAAACTAAGAAATCCAGTGTTTGATAGGAAAGCACAAAAAACAGAAACATCCATACTGAACAAGTAACTAAACAAATGTGATCCCATATATATTAAAAAAACAAAATTATAATGCTGCATTATGAAATTGAACATCCGTTATATCTATTTTCTTTTCTTTCCCTTTGTCATGCGATGGTTTCAAACGTACTCTGAAAAAAATACGTTTTTAAGGCTTTACGGAAGCAAGTATATGATTCTTCTAATCTAATCACGTTTGGAAGGCAGTTCCATAGTGTAGGGCGTAAGAAAAAGAAAGCTGTAGTTCTGATTTTGGCCAAAAGCATTTAGACAGTTTTGATGGCAGTTTTGGATTTGGCAAAAACTGAAAAAAAACAACAACCCAGTTTTGATCATCATCTACACCTCAGTGGATGAAGGAGCTCTGGAAGGAACATAAGGTAGTAGGAGTACTTTTAGGGAAGATAGACCATTCCCATGCAGCACTTTAAAAGTTGAACAATCTTTAGATCCTGTGCACAATAGACAATCAGTGCAAAGAGGCCAGGACAGGAATAATCCTATCCCTCAAATGGCACCCGACAACCAAGTGCAAACTGACATTCTGTATCAGCTGTAGTGCTTGAAGCTGGTATGCACGCAATCCAAAATGCTAGGAAATTTAGTAACTTGGCCATGAAGTACTAGTCGAAATTCCGCAGCTGACAGATAATGGCATAGTCATTGCATCAAACAATGTTTGGAAACACAGTAGATACCACTGACCTAAACTGAGGATCTATCAAAACACAACGGGAGACAGAGATAGGACCATCCCATCACAAGAAAAGTTTTGATCTTTGTCTTAGAAGAAATCCTTGTTTTTTCCCATGTCATTTTACATTGATAAATGAAAATGAGCAGAAAAAGCACATTTTCCCCTGGATTCTATATATGGTACCCAGAACTGAATGTACAAGATGCATGTGCAAATTACTTAGTGAGCCTGTTAATATCAATAATTGGATGCTAACAACCAATTATTGATGTTAATTGGCATTCATTGCAATTTGCACACACATCTGGCTGCGCGCTATTCTATGAGGCTTGGCGTCTAGCTCTACTAGACATGGCCATGGGTGTGTCAGGGCTGTTTAGAAAAGTTGCACATGGAATTATAGAATACTGCCTCAGGGGCCCTTTTACTAAGCAACGGTAAGCCCACCGTGGGTTTAACATGTGTCAATCTGGAGCTACCGCCGGCCCAACATGGGCACTGGTGGTAGCTTCACCCCCAGCACGCCATATTTTTGGCACTAGTGGAAATATTTTAAAAAGCATTTCCACAGGGAGTTACCTGGCAGTAATCGGGCAGTGCCGTATGCAACCCTGTTACTGCTGGGTTAGAACAGGAGCCCTTATCGCCACCTCAATGGGTGGTGGTAAGTGCTCCCTCCGCATGGCCCATAGGGTAAGAGCAATCTTACTGCATAGCCATGTTTTTTTTGGCCTTTTTACCTGCTGTGGTAAAAAGGGCCTCGGTGCACGGCAAAAACGGCTCTCGCCACTAGTGCAGGGCCCTTTTTACCACAACTTAGTAAAAGGCCCCTCAGTGTCTAAGTTGTGTGTGAGCATTTATACCAGCTTTCAGCAGACGTAATTCTGGCGCCTAAAGTAAGCGTGGGAATCAGCACTAAGCACTATAAAGGGTGCTTATGCTTAGCGCCAATTTTTTTCAGTGCTGAATTATGAGTGCCATTTACTGAATCCAGCCCTTTGTTTTTTTCATTTGCAAATGATAGTGCACGCTCTTGCAAAGAGCATGCACTCTTCCTAATGAGCATGCACTCTATTGAAAGAGTGAGTGCTAATTGCAAAGAGGTCACACTTTTTCAGAAAGAGTGCACACTCTTTCCTGATAGTGAGTGCTTGCGCGAACCATCATGCATGGGTGAACAATGTAAGCACCATTGGGAAAGAGTACACACTCTTTGCAAATAGTTTGCACTGTTGAGGACATAAGCTCTTGTAACAATAAAACAGAAAACCTAAACAAACATTCATGGGAAGTGACAGCAAATGAAAATGTTCTGGCTGCCCACCCCTGGTTAGATTGCTAAATCTAACCAATAGAGAGTTGTTTTGGCTATGTCAAGAGAATATATCTGAGACCCCGACTTCAGTTGTGTTGCAAAATTTAGAGTTAAATATCACAACAGAATGTACAAAATGAAGGGAAAATTTGATTCCAAATTATCTATGAAATATTGTATTAGTTTTGTCATGAAAAGGAACCTTTTTAAAGCTTAGGTTATTAGGGAGGATGAAACACTTTATTGCATTCTTCAGTGTATTATTTATTGGATTTCCTGCTTCACATTTGAAAGCCCTATGTTCACAAGATTTGTGACAGGTTGTAGCATATTTCTAGGATAAGCAGCATAAAATGTATTGTACTTTTTTGGGATCTTGCCAGGTACTGTACTTCTGACCTGGATTGGAAACAGGATGCTAAGCTTGATGGACCTTTGGTCTGTCCCAGTATGGTAATACTTATGTACTTACTAGTAAAAAAGGCCCGTTTCTGACACAAATGAAATGGGCGCTAGCAAGGTTTTCCTCGGAGTGTGTATGTTTGAGAGTGTATGTGAGAGTGACTGTGTGTGGGAGAGAGAGTGAATGTGCGAGTGTGTGTGTGTGTGTGTGTGTGTGTGAGAGAGAGAGAGAAAGAGAGTGAGTCTGGGTGCAAGTGTGTCTGTGAGAGAGAGAGTGTGTGTGTGAGAATGAGAGTGTGTGCAAGTGCGTATGTGAGACACAGTGTGAGAGAGAAAGAGTGTGTTTCACACAGATACAGTGTGTGCAAGAGAGAGAGTGTGTGTGAGATATAGACTCTCTGTGAGACTGAGTGTATGATACCAAGAGAGTGTGTGAGTGACTGTGTGACACTTAGAGAGTGAATGTGATACAGTGTGAGACATAGAGTGTGTGAGAGACAGTGTGTGAGAGTGAGAGAGAGAAAGACATTGACTGTGAGAGAGAGTGTGTGAGAGAGAGAGAGTGTGTGTGTGACAGAGATACCTCCCCCCCCCCTCTCTCTGGTGTCTGAGCGTTACTGTGCAGGACGCTGAGCTCTGGCTGTGCTTCAAGGAACTGACCAATCCTGTTTAATAGAATGCACCTCCAACATTCTGAAATCGAGAAACCTCGTGTGGTTGGTCACTTCTGCTTGTGACAAACCCGGAAGTACGTGATGTCAATTCAGGAGATGGATACAAAGAGCAGGAATGCCTCAGCCATGCAGTCAGCTTCAGAATGTTGGAGGTGCGTTTTATTATATAGGATGTACTTATCATATGGGACCAAATCACTCCCCAGTTTGAAGCACTGGAGCAGAGCAGATGTGGTCCCTCTCCAATAACGCGGAAGTAAGGAAGAGGTTGGGAACTACAGGCTTGTAAGTCTGACTTCTGTGGTAAGTAAATTAATGGAAATGCTTTTAAAACAGAGAATAGTAAAGTTTTTGGAATCCAGTGGATTACAGGACCCAAGGCAACATGATTTCACTAGAGGTACGTCTTGTCAGACAAATCTGATTAATTTCTTTGACTGGGTAACCAGAGAGTTGGAGCGAGGGAGAGTGCTAGATTTAATGTATTCAGATTTTAGGAAAGCTTTTGACATAGTTCCGCACAAAGCCTCTGAGAGACAAAGCTGGGCCAGGGGCAAATACCCCCCCCGGGCCCATGGGTTGCCCCCCTCTGGGCCCCGCATGCCCCCTCCCCCGGGCCTGCTCCCTTGCTTGTCTTCTCTCCTGCTGGCTCTGCTCTGCTGCACAGGTTCTTCTTCCTGCTGCATACAAACAGGAAGTACTCACACAGGAGGTGGGATGCGGAAGGAATTAGGACATGTGGCCGACAGAGTAGAGTTAACATGATAACTCTGCTCTGCGGCACAAAGGAGCAGGAGAACCATGTTAGCACCGGGAGGGCACCGGGTCCCCCTTGGAGGTTGGGCCCTGGGGAATTTTGCCCCCTCTGCCCCCTCTTAGTGGCCCTGGTTCAACATAGATGACTAATAAATAAATAGTGCTCTCAGTATGGGTCCTCATGTGACTGACTGGGTTAGGAACTAGTTGAGTGGAAGGTGACAGAGGATAATGGTAAATGGAGCTCATTCTGAGGAAAAGGACGCTCCCAGTGGTGTGCCACAGGGTTTGGTTCTTGGGTCGGTTCTTTTTAACATTTTTGTAAGTGATACAGTTGAAGGGTTGTCTGGTAAGGTTTGACTCTTTACTGATGATACCAAAATCTGCAATAGGGTAGACACCCCTGAGGGTGTGGATAACATGAGGAAGGACTTAGCGAAGCTGGAAGAATGGTCTGGAATTTGGCAGCTTAGATTTAAAGCTAAAAAGTGCAGGGTCATGCATTTGGGTTGCAAAAATCCAAGGGAACAATCCAGTTTAGGGAGTGAAGAAATTTGTGCACAAAAAAAGAACGGAACTTGGGTGTGATCATGTGTGATAATCTTAAGGTAAGTAGAAAAGGAGATGGCAAAAGCTAGAAGGATGCTTGGATGCATAGGGAGAGAAATGGCCAGTAGGAAAAAGAAGGTGATGATGCCCCTCTATAAGACTCTGTGAGACCTCATTTAGAATATTGTGTACAATTCTGGAAACTGCACCTTCAAAAAGATATAAACAGGTTGGAACTGGTCCAGAGGGCAGCTACTAAAATGGTCAGTAGTCTTTGATACAAAGCGTTTGGGGACAGACTTAAAGATCTTAATAAGTATACTTTGGAAGAAAGGGGGGAGGGGACATATGATAGAGACATTTAAATACTTATGTGGCATAAATGAACAGGAGACATGTTTCTTTCAATTGAAAGGAAGCTCTAGAAAGGGTGGTGAATTCATAGATCAGTCTCTCGGTGGAAGTGATGGAGACAAAAACAGTATCTGAATTCAAGAGAGCTTGGGACAAGTACAAAGGATCTCTAAGGAAATGATAGGGAGAATACATGGCATGGATAGGCAGACTGGCTAGGCCATATGGTCTTTACCTGACTAATTGTTTTCATGTTTTCATGTTACCTGTGGTGTGGTGGCTGAAATTTAAGGCATTGATGTGTCTTTTTAGGGCATTCAAAGGTGGGGTTTCATACTATTTTAAGGTGGATGTCATCAGCATGTGTCATTTTACTGTTAACCATTATTAGTAGCTAGGTTTCATTGCATATAATGGGACGTGTACTAAAATAACATGAGTTAGTGGTTTAAAAACACATCTTAACAGTAGCTCACATTGATAACTCCCTCCCCCCCAAGTCAGTACTTAGACCGTAATGTGCCAGCTCAGTCCCTGAGACTTGTTACGGCTGCGTTGTTAGAAATCCCCATGGTTATGGAGGTCACTCAGTAGAAATATGGGTTAGAATGATCTCTTATGTTGGCACATGCTCTGAAATTTTTTCCTAGCTGAGTTGCAACTAGTCTAAAGCATTCTCTATTTTAGAAAATAGTTAAAACTCTGTTTTGTTTTGGGGTTTTTTTTGGAGCAATCATTTGAACCAAGTTAAACTGAAGTGAATATACTTTACTATCTTTCACTTGTATAAAATGTTTGCAGTTGCGTGTGTAGACTCTTTTGGTTTTTGGAAGTGGGAGGGAATAATTTGTTAGTCTACTGATATGAAAAGGCTGCTTGGGCCTTGGGAATGGGACGATTTCTTGTTATGTTTATCATTTTATGTATGTTATTTTAGATAAATATTTTTATGATATGTCTTATGTTTGGTTGTACTTCTGTGAACTGTATAGGATGGGCAGTTTATCAATGTTTTAAATAAAAAATAAAGGACACCTGAGAAATTTCTTGAATCACCTGGAGAGGATTGGAAAGAGCGGGGAGTACTAGCCAGCTTCCTGCCAGATGGATATGTGAAAGGTCTGATCTCTGAGAAACAAAAAATGAATAAACCCTGCAAATAAAATTGCTCTCTTGTGTACTTATTCTCAGAGATAACGATGTGGCCAATGGTAAATCTGGCAAATGCAGCTTTTGCTGCATTTCATGGAATCAAAGGTCAAAGCAGGAATTTTGGTCCCCCCACCCCAAAAAAATGGCTGCTGGTAAGCCAGTAAATAGGTTTCTTGGTTTGTACTTAGTGCCCCATCCCTTCCTGAGTTTAGCCACATGGCTTTGTAGTAATTGTTATGTGCATTGAACAATGCTGCAGCCCTGATACATTCCATTCTTTGCTTATGCTATATAATGAAGGGCATACATGAGGAAAAGAGGGCAATTCCAGCTGCTACAGTTAGAAAGTCTTTATTCCTAGAAAGCATTGTGGTACAGGGATTCCTACAATAGAGGTCACCAGGGGGCATCCAGATGAAATGAGATGAGCATCAATTAGAGGCTATTAGCAGAATCAGAGTCACTGGAGAAATTTTTGTGAACATGTAGTATCTGGACTAGCAGCAGAAGGTGTTAAAGGCTCCCTTGATGACTCATGAGTCCCGTGTCTTGGAGTAGGCCATTATTATTATTATTTTTAATGTAAAAGATGAATGACTTTCCCAGGTCTTTACTTCCTACACCTTTTTAAAAACAGACTTTAAAAGCTAGCAGAAATAAGTTAACGACAGTGAGAGTGTTGTTTACATCACTTGTAATGTTATAAAGTCTCCATGTACACGTTTTGCCTTCTGCACATCCTCATCAGAAGGTCTGAGGAAACAAGAAAGCAGGCAAGCTACAAGATCCAATATGGTGCAAAGAGTAGATCAAACGAAGAAGGGCTGTAAAATAATTTATTCTCCACAACATCTAATAAATATCTAAAAGTTATTTATTAGATGCTGTGGTGAATAAATTATTTCATAAACCTTCGTTTGATGCAAATTTACCTCATGCATATTCATTGTTTTCTCTTAAATCATTGTACATCAGCTATAAATTATTCACAAAAATACTTTAATTAGCTTTAATAGAAAATCTTACAAAAGACATACATTTAAAATAAACCCAGCAGATCCCTGAGTTGAGTACAAATTTGCCCTATGCAGTGCGTTGCCCCTGCAAATCAACATTAACCTCTCTGAGGAGTCCTTTTACAAAGGCGCACTGAAAAATGGTTTGCGGTAGTGTAGGCACGGATTTTGGGTACGAGCCGATCCATTTTTTAGCGTCCTTGTGAAAAAGGCCTTTTTTAAAACGTTTTGCCGAAAATGGATGTGCAGCAAAATGAAAATTGCTGCGTGTCCATTTTGGGTCTGAGACCACCAGCCATTGACATAGTGGTATTGACTCATGTGGTTACTGGGTAGTAATGACCTATGCGTGCCAAATGCCACTTGGTGTGTATCCGTCAAGCGTGCCCAAAAATAATAAATAGTTTTCAGATGCACATATTAAATGCGCGCCAAAAATGAAATTACCGCAAAATCCACGTGGTAGTCGTGCGATAACTCCATTTTGGCGCACGTTGGGTGTGTGTAGATGCTTACACGGCTTAGCAAAAGGGCCCCTGAATCTCCAACTATTATGTCTTATTTTTCCAGTTGATTGTCCAGTTAAATTTCAATCCTTTAGGAGCACTGGCACCTCGGTCTAACAGTATCACTTTAAGTTCTGTGTTGAAATGACCTTAATCGCTGCTTCTTCACAATGTGCTGTTGTTACTGTTCTGCTGCCTGGGAAGCTGTGCTCCACCTCTAACATGCATTCCACTTCAAAGAGGAAAAAAGTTTTAAAGCTTTGCAACTTCCAATGCCTTTACAGCTACCAAAAATCCCTCCTGCTTGGTTTCAGCTGGCATTTTGAATGTTTTACATCTGAGGCCCAGATGCACTATGCACTAAAATCCCACAAAATGCTCTTACCGTAGCGATCCTCGTTGCTGCGAACCGATTCTGAGAAAGTCGGGCATGCATGACGGAAATCATATGCAAATGAGGTGCTCGCTGTTAGCTCATTTGAATGTGATTTCTTTTGTTGGAGGGGGAAGTCAGTCGGTCAGCTGAGTATGCGCAGGTCAGCCAATCGCTAAGCGCAGCTGATCTGCGCATGCTCAAAGTGACTTTCATACATGCACAGAAGCTGCATGAATGAAAGCCGTGTAAAATTCTTTTTTTTCTTAAAAACTTATCTTGAAAACTGCCAAGCAGCTTACAGCATTGGGGAACTTTTGTGCTGCAAACAGAGGAGGCAGGAAATCACTCCTCCAGTTGATATAAGTGCCTGCTGCCTGCCAATCACAGCAAGTTTAGCTGATTGGCTGCTGGAACACGAGGAGGAGGAACAAGCAGGAGAGATCCAGGGATGGAGTGGGGGATTTGTAGCTAAGCTGTGCAAAACGTTTTTTTTTTTAACTGCTGTGTTTACACCAGGGCAGCAAACCCTTCCATTAGGGGGGGGGGGGCAGAGCAGTGATGATTAAACAGTAATGCTTGCTACAGACAGATGGAAGGCACAAAATCACTCTTTACCAGGCATTTTTATCCCTCTGGGCTCCAAACACTTCACTGCCTTTCCTGCTCCGTCACGTCTCATCTCTCCCCTAAGGTCCTTCTCCTCCTGCAGGAGTGACAAAGGTGGCTGTGGAATACTTCCAGCATGAAGATCTGTCAGGACCAACAGCTCCAGACCTCATGTTAAAATTCCTGCGCTGAAGGTAGGGTTTGCTTCTGTGCATCCGGTCAGAAAATGGCTGTGTATCGCTTTGCATGCACATTTGTATAGTAATTAGCTCATTATAATAGCTTTGCATTCCGTTTTTATTAGCTACTACCGTGATAGGAAAACATCTCGAAGAGCCCTTTTGTGCATGCCGTGATTTATTCCTTGCTCGCTAAACCAGCTAGAACTAGTTTAAAAACCACGTTGCTGGCTTGTTAGGTTTAGTGCATCTGGGCCTGAGTCCTTTAGTCTCATTCATTGTGGATATCTTGAAAACTAGACTGGCTTGGTGTGTCCCGAGGGACTAGGTTGAGACCTCCTGCCTTAGAGGAAAAGAAATCAAAGAACAGAATAGAGCTCAGCCAATGTTCAGAAACCATAAAACTTTATCAAAAATAACCTAACGTGGTCACATTTCGCATCCCAAGAGGCTGTGTCAGGGGATTTACATTACGTTACTAGAGTCCCTATGGGCACAAACACCTAGCAGTGATTCCCACGCCTAAACTAAAGCTATTAGATGTTGTGGAGAATAAATTATTTTACAGACCTTCTTCGTTTGATCTACTCTTTGTTTCCACTACATTGGATCTTGTAGTTTGCCTGTTTTCTTGTTTCCTCAGACCTTCTGATGAGGACATGCAGAAGGCAAAACATGTACTCGGGGACTTTACAACATTACAAGTGATGTGAAAAACACTCTGTCACAAACTTATTTGTGCTAGTTTTTATGTATGAGGGCTAGAGGGAGGAGAAACTGTTTTTTTTTTTAAACTTTGATTATCAAGAATTTGTGCAGCAACCGAGAGTGATTCAGTGCTGCTAGATGCTAACCACTGCCTGGTAGTGTAAAGTAAATCCCATGATACAGCCTCTTGGGAGGCAAAACATGGGCATGTTGGGTTATTTTTAATAATGTTTTATGGTTTCTGAACATTGACTGAGATCTATTCTGTCCTTTGATTTCTTTTCTTCTAATTCAGGAGTTCTCAACCTAGTCCCTCGGGACACACCAAGGCAGTCTAGTTGTCAAGATATCCACAATGAATATGCATGAGATAAATTTGCATGCACTACTTCCATTGTATGCTAATATATCTCAGGGGTATTCATTGTGGATATCCTGAAAGCCAGACTGACTGGATATGTCCTGAGGACTGAGTTGAGAACCCCTGCTCTAAGGTATGTATATTCTGGTCTTCAATCTTTTATATCTCTTTTGGCATAAACTTCATATCAATTTTGTTGCCTTTCTCTGAACCACTTCAAGTCTTTATGTCCCTAGCAAGATACAGCCTACAAAACTAAATACAGTTCTCTAAGTGGGGTCTCACCAATGACCTGCAAAGGGGCATTATAAACTTCTCCCTTTTGCTGGTTATGTCTCTCTCTGTGTAGTCTAACATACAGTTCTGTTGGGTTTCTGTACCCCAAGTGCATCACTCAGAACTTTTTCACAATCCCCTGGAAACTATATATGGTGCCTGGATTTATGCATCAAACTTTGGGCGCTCCCAAGATGCATGAGCAAATTAATTGGCTAATGAGCCAATTAATGTCAATAATTGGGTGATAACAACCATCTGGCTGCGTGTTATTTTATACGACATGATGCCTAACTCTATTAGCATGTAACTCAAAAGGGGGCATGGCCATGGGCATGTCAGGTGCATTCCCAAAAATTACTTATGTAGTTAAAGAACACAGCCTCAGCACACATAACTTCAGCAGGCGTAAGTCTGGCGCTCAAAGTTAGGCGTGGGGATCAGTGTTAAGCGTGATTCTATAAAGTGTGCATGCCCTTCATAGAATCATGCTTAGCACCGATTTTTTCTGCGCTCAACCGAAGAGTAGTATTGTCAACATGACCCTTCCAAGAAAGAAAAATAAGAAAAATAAAACCACATACATACATCAAAAAGATACTAAAAAATATTATAAATACAGTAATTATATAAATACATAAGTATCTTTTTGATGTATTTATATGGTTTTATTATTTTTATTATTATTTTTTTACATACATATTTTATTTCTTACACTCCTGAGGCAAGTTCTATAGCCTGTCAGGTCTTTTGAAGAATAAACGTTTTCTGAAACATCTCCATCGTTCTTCTGTCTTCCTTGAAAGTGTCGTGCTGACTGCACTACTCTTTTTGGTTGGGTTTGTAATGAATTTTGAGTGTCATTTATAGAATTCCTCCCATTATTACTCAAGCTCACCAAAACGGCACTACAGTATACAAAGTAGTTAAAATTTGTTATCAAGTCTGCCTTATTCATAACCATGATCAGTTAAATATGCAGACCCCAGCCTACTCATTACTAGGATCCTTTTATCTATTGCCTACAAAACCCTGTACCATGTAACCTCAGCTAACCCTAACCAATCACAGTAAATATTTCTGCACTCACTGTGACCACCACCA
Organism: Microcaecilia unicolor; assembly: GCF_901765095.1. Classification (NCBI taxonomy): domain Eukaryota; kingdom Metazoa; phylum Chordata; class Amphibia; order Gymnophiona; family Siphonopidae; genus Microcaecilia; species Microcaecilia unicolor. Next base: position 377,271,499 of record NC_044031.1, read on the forward strand.
GCAACTTCATTCAGAATCCCACTGAGTATCTCAGAAAACTCAATAAAATCAGTAAACTACCCCCAGTGACATCCTGTTCTCAAGTATGCCATGTTTTCAAATATCCCTCAGTGAAATTTCTATTTAAAGGGATATACAAAGAAATTATTTCAGATATCACAGTCAACATGCTTATGGGCTCTCCATTTTAGGAAAACATTTTTCTTTCTAGGATGTTGTGGTACTGTTTGGTTTAAAAAATATTTTTGCTGTCTGGATAGATTATGCAGGTAGTAGTAATTGCTGTGTTTGTGAGTTTTATTGCATATATAAGTAACATAACATAGTAACATAGTAGATGACGGCAGAAAAAGACCTGCATGGTCCATCTAGTCTGCCCAAGATAAACTCATATGTGTATACCTTACCTTGAATTTGTACCTGTCTTTTTCAGGGCACAGACCGTATAAGTCTGCCCAGCAGTATTTCCCGCCTCCCAACCACCAGTCCCGCCTCCCATCACCGACTCTGGCACAGACCGTATAAGTCTGCCCTCCCCTATCCTAGCCTCCCAACCACCAACCCCTCTTCCCCCCACCTGCTCCGCCACCCAATTTCAGCTAAGCTTCTGAGGATCCATTCCTTCTGCACAGGATTCCTTTATGCATATCCCACGCATGTTTGAATTCCGTTACCGTTTTCATCTCCACCACCTCCCGCGGGAGGGCATTCCAAGCGTCCACCACCCTCTCTGTGTTCACAATGTTTATAGTGGAGTCTATGGTTATATGGTCCCCTCTGATAGTCACCTAGTTCCAGAGAAGGCTATAATAGGTGGTAATTCTTTCTCTGATCCTTCTACTTACCATAAGAAATATACCAATAGGGTTTCTGCCTCCTTACACCCACCCCAAGATACAAGGGACCAGCCACCCCCAAGATATGGGGTGACAGAAAAGACAGAGGCTATGTTTCTTTGGAAGGGAAAGTCTTTATTCCTCACCAATTTAGGTAATAATAAAGCAACAATTTGTTATGAGAGGGAGTGAGAGAGACAAAGAATTACTCACTGTCCATCATCTCAGCCTCTGTCTAAATACAATGCAACAGTGCCTTATATACCCTTTTGTACAATGCATTTGGTCATCAATTCCCTTCCAAATCATACAGCCTGAGATGATCGACAGTGAGTAAATCTTTACAGCAGTGGTCTCTCTCTCCCTCTCATAACAAATTGCTATTTGTTATTGCCTGATTGCTTTATTATTATAACGAATAAAGACTTTCTCCTTGGAAAGAACATAGCTTCTGTCTTCTCTGTCACCCCATATCTTGGGGTGGCTGATCCACTGTGTCTTGGGGTGGTACATTTCTTACGGTAACTAGAGGGATCAGAGAAAGAATTACTACTACTACTACTACTTATCATTTCTAAAGCGTTACTAGATGTACGCAGCGCTGTACACTTGAACATGAAGAGACAGTCCCTGCTCGACAGAGCTTACAATCTAATTAGGACAAACAGGACAAACAAGAGATAAGGGAATATTAAAGTGAGGATGATAAAATAAGGGAGGCTGTTTTCTCAGCAGACATGAAGTCCATGAGACAATAGGAGCAGGGAATATGTGCTGAAAGGGGGCCAAAAGCAGCAGTTCACTATAGACCAAGATCTTAAAATAAAGTCAAAGCTTTAAATTCAATTCTTGCTTGGCTTGCTTGGATAGGTAGCCAATGTAATTCCCACATATTACAGCCTAGGACTAGGTGGTTGTAAAGGGGGACCATATAACCACAGACTCCACCATAAACATTCTTTTCTGTGAACCACAATGGATACTTTAATGAAAGTGGTGATCTTTTTCAGCAGCTATATGGGGACTGATCCTTGATACAGCCATATGGTGAAACATGAATTCATGTTGGTATACGTTTCCTGCTTCTAAAGATTTTTACTCCCAAACAAGAAACCCCTGATAAAGGTATAAGTGCCAAAACTTGGCCAAGTCGGGCTATTTACCAATAAATGTCGCTTGTGAACTTGAGATTTCTCCTTCTCTGGACTATCTCTGCTTTGTTTTTTGTTTTGTTGGATGCTTGTGCAGAGTACTTTGCTTCTGTTTTTGTTGCTTTGGTCTAAGAAGTAAAACTAAATAAACATTTAAGTGACCATATTAATTTAAGTGCTAGTGCTTAGATTAATAAGTACATTCAGCGCCACTATCCACATAACCATCACCAGCTAAATTAGCCTGCAATATTTTATTTATTTATTTATTTATTGCATTTGTATCCCACGTTTTCCCACCTATTTGCGGGTTCAGTGTGGCTTACAATACAATATTCAGTGCTAGGCCATGTCTGGGCACTGGTACTGAATATTGGGGGCTAAAATGTGGGCGGGCAGGATGCTGGAGGTTATGCAGGCCTGGCTGATATTCAGCCAGGGCGGCATAAGAGAGTTATACGAGCCTCAGCTGAATATCGGGCCAGCATCAGCATAACTATTTTTAATTGCTAAAACTATCCTGGCCTCTCTAATAGCCTTCCCCTTCCTATCCCTTAACTGTGATGCTCTAAGTACCTTCCCTCCCCCCGAATGAATTTCTGCTGCCCCCCATCACCGATATCTAGGTAGGTCTCCCCCAGGCCTACCTGTCTTTCTGGTGGTACAATGGGGGTCGTTGGGGGCAGGAGTGCAGCCCCCTCACTCTTGCCCCTTGCGGCTCCATTTCAAAATGTCTGCTGCGACCTCTCGCAGCAGCTCATGGTACTACACAAAGTACTGCAAGCTTCTGCGAGAGTTCATAGCAGCCATTTGAAAGGCAGCCACAAGGGGCAGGAGCACAGGGGATGCAGTCCTGCTCCCAAAGACCCCTGCTGGACCACCAGGGAGACATGTAGGCCCAGGGGATCTACCTAGACATTGAGGGGGTGGGATGGGGTGAGGAGATTCATTGGGAGGAGAGGGAGGTACTTAAAGAATCACAGTGCATATAAAAGTCTATGTATTCTGGCCATCACGTTTTCTTATATAGGGTAGAGGTAATTTTATAAGTGCCATTTTATGCATATATCATACATATGTGAAAATGCTTTTGTAAAATGACCCCTATAGGTAGCATAATTGAATATACAGCCAGTGTGATTGTGGTGCTGGCATTATCCATTTAGTTTAGACCTGCTAAGTTAACTGGATAGTGACTGAATATTGTCACTTTCAATTTCCAGTCTGCTCTCAATCTGCCTAAACTCATGAATAAATCCCAGGATGTGTACTTTTTGGGGGGCATGTTTAGGGGGCATTCCTATGAATTATGTGCATTCTTATAGAATACACCCAATCCATGTGTAATTCATGCACTGGCATGAATTACACCCACTTTCAGCAGGCATAAATGAGGCACTTTAAACTAGGCTTAACCACTATTCTAGAAAGTGCAGCTACCCTTTATAAAATACCGCTCATTGCATAATTTTTTTCTATGTCAATTTTTTGGCATGATTTACTGAATCTAGTCCTTAGTGTATTTTATAATCTATGGGTGCAATTGAGAAATCCCCCCATGCTCTGCCCAAACACCACTATACACATCTACCAGCTATGGACGTGCCATCATGCCAAAGCATGTACTGTTACGCAGGTCAGTATTTTATAAGAGCAAAAGCTTTGAGATCTTCTAACGCTAATCTTTTGGAAGTGCCATCTTGTCAGATTATCAAGCTAGATGAATATTGCAGGTCTTCTTTTAAAGTTGAAGGACCAACATTATAGAATGAGTTGCCTATATGCATAATGTCTTTGAAGGCCTTAGATCAATTTAGAAGGGAGCTTAAAACATTTGGTGACCAGCAACCCTCTTTTTAGGTATGCATCATATTGGCTTTGGTAAACAAGTGAGTAATGTGTAGTTGATGTTAGTTTGCTTTACAGTGTGTGGAGACCTTGGTGTCAGGGCCGGTCTTAGCAATTGCGGGGCCCTGTGTATACCAGTTTGGTGAGGCCCCCCAGCCCCTTCCCTAGCCCCCCCCCCCCCAATGACTCACTTCTACCCTTTTTACTCACCATCCTTTCCTCACTCATCTCCCCTGAGAACCCTGGGTATGAACAACAAGGAATTGGATCTACTTTCTGAGATCCTGGTGGATAACTGTGACCCAAACTAATCACTGCGACAGCCAGGATGTTGGACTTAATGGGCTTTTCACCTGACCCATTATGGAATTTCTTGTGTTCTTATATAATTAATTGAAAATAAGAACCAGAGGAGAAAAATAAAAGCCATGGAAAATGTAATGCTTAAAAACATTTAATGGGCACCTACATTTTTAAAATTTGCACCCCTGTCTGAAATAGTTTAGTGTTAGGTGGTGACCTGAAACCAGTTAAGAGATTTAAGCACATTTGGGACTATTAAAAAAAAGGCAGTTGGAAGGTTTCTTCCGGCTGCCCTCACACGTGAATAACTCTCATCACAGGCATCTTTACCTCAACCTCTACCTCCCTTCCACTTTTTGCAGTTCACCATCACTCCCCCTCTCCTCCCCGTCCGTGGCCCCACATCTCTCCCTCATTCTCAACCCCCACCCCACCCCCATCCTACCTTTAACTTGTCTTTGAGTTCCTAGCAGCAGGACAAACAGGTTGCCTGCGATGACCTAGGAGCCGTCCTTCTGCCGCATGGTCCGCATCCTGCCTAAAACAGAAAGCTGTCTGGGCCAACCAGGTCCTTCCTTCTGTAGCATCTCATCCCTTTACTGTAACTTCCTGTTTATATGTGGGTGGGAAGCTACAGAGGGAAGGACCGGGTCAGTCCAGACAGCTTGTTCCCGTTACTGCTGCCGGCACCACCAGCAAAAAAAAAAAAAAAAAATCAGGTTTTTTGTGGACTGGGGTGGGGGGGGGGGGCATTGGACTCACGGGGAGGAAAGGGATTGGTGCTGGGTCTGCCGCGAGAGAGAAAAAAGAGGGGGGAAAACAGGTCTCTAATCAGCCCGGGGCCCCTGGGAGCACGAGGCCCTGCTTGGTGTAATATGTATGTGATTATTATTTTTTTTGTTTTGATTTGTCACTTCAACATTATGAATATACTTATAGTAAACCGCCAAGAGCTCTACGGATTGTGAGGGTTATAAATGTTTTAAATAAATAAGAGGCCATTTACATGTGTATGTGGCCATATATGCAGAAAAATAATAATAAAATTATCTCTTTTATATCTACGAGAATTCAAAGAATTCCTACAACTCTGGGATCTGCAAACACCCAGCTTACAACCAACCCACGAAAAAGGACACACACTAGATATCATAACAAATAGACTCGAACCGGACTCAACTATCACACTCACCAATACAAGATGGACACCCACACTATGGTCAGACCACAACAAAGCAAACGTTACTCTTTACTGGTGAAAAACACAACTAAACACAATCAATAAACATGAGCGAACAACCTACACAACGAGAGGAAAAATAGACCCCACAACATTCTGGCAACAAATCTACCAGAGCGAATGGACTACAAACGCTAACACCATCCAATTCCTCCAAGAATGGGACGATATAAGCACAACAACATTAGACAAAATTGCCCCAGCCCAAACCAGAACATCACACAGGAAAAATGCAAATCCATGGTTCACCGAAGAACTAAAAAAACTGAAATCACAAGTCAGGAGACTTGAACGAGCCTGGAATAAAAAGAGAGATGAACAAACACTAAATGACTGGAAACAACTTCGGAGAAAATACAAATACACTATCAAACAGACAAAAATACTACATTATAAAACATTAATAGGACCAAACTACAAAGACACACATAAACTCTTCAACCTCGTGAACAAACTGTTAGACACCACACCTGTTACAACCAATGACAAAGATATACCAAGTGTCGACAACCTTGCAAAATACTTCAAGGAGAAAATTGTACTATTACGACACAAAATACCCGCCAGCCCTACAGAATACACCACTCTCCTAGACTGTCTAGACCCAGAAGAAGGAACACACCCAGCAGACAGAACCTGGACCGAATTTGAACTATTATCAGAAGACCTCATCTCCAAAACTCTCAAAAAATATGCCAAATCCAACTGCAAACTAGACATATGTCCAAATAGCCTCATGAAATCTGCTCCTCAACAATTCATAATAAACCTAACTAGCCACATAAACTACATGCTACAAAACGGACTCTTCCCAGAGGAAAAAGGAAAAATCTTACTCACACCAATTCCTAAAGACACAAAGAAAAACACGAGCGAAATAACCAACTACAGGCCAATAGCATCCATACCACTAATAACCAAGATAACCGAAGGTGTGGTAACTAAACAACTCACAAGCTACCTAGACAAACATTCAATACTGCATGATGCCCAATCAGGATTCCGTTCGAATCACAGCACAGAAACAGTATTAGTCACCCTTATGACTAAATTCAAACAAATAATTGCAACTGGCAACAATATACTCCTCCTACAATTTGACATGTCAAGCGCCTTCGACATGGTTGACCATGGAATCCTACTACACATACTTGAATATTTTGGCATCGGAGGAAACGTCCTGAATTGGTTCAAGGGGTTCCTAACCCTGCGCTCGTATCAAGTCACATCAAACTCAACCAAGTAAAAGGCATGGATACCGGAATGTGGAGTCCCACAAGGATCACCTCTATCGCCAACCATATTCAACCTAATGATGATCCCTCTAGCAAAACTCCTATCAAAACAAAACCTAAACCAATACATATACGCCGACGATGTGACAATATACATCCCATTCAAACAAGACACCAAAGAAATCTCCAACGAAATCAATCAAAGTCTACATATCATGAACACATGGGCAGATGCATTCCGCCTGAAACTAAACGCAGAAAAGACCCAATGTCTGATACTCACCTCCCAATACAACACAACCGAATTCAACGCGATAAACACACCAAACCTAAAACTTCCAATCTCAGAAACGCTAAAAATCCTCGGTGTGACTATCGACCGCCACCTAACACTTGAAACTCACGCAAACAACATAACCAAGAAGATGTTCTTCAGCATGTGGAAATTGAAAAGGATAAGACCATTCTTCCCAAGATTCGTCTTCCGCAGCCTAGTGCAATCCCTCGTCCTCAGCCACTTGGATTACTGCAACTCATTATATGCAGGCTGCAAAGAGCAAATACTGAAGAAGCTTCAAACAGCCCAGAACACAGCAGCCAGGCTCATCCTCGGAAAACCTAAATATGAAAGGGCAAAACCACTGCGTGAGAGACTACATTGGCTTCCACTCAAGGACCGCGTTACTTTTAAAATTTGCACGTTAGTCCATAAGATTATTCACAGTGAAGCCCCAGCGTACATGACTGATTTAATAGACCTACCACCCAGAAACGCCAAAAGATCATCCCGAACTCACCTCAACCTTCACTACCCCACTTGCAAGAGGTTGAAGTACAAGACGATACACGCGTCAACCTTTTCCTACATGAGCACGAAGTCTTGGAATACACTTCCGCGCAACCTAAGAACGATTAGCGAACAAGCCTCCTTCCGTAAACTACTGAAGACTCACCTGTTTGAACAAACTTACGGAAAGAGCCAAAACACTTAGAAACCACACTCACTGTTCACCAACTCAATACACATCCACTTCTGATCCCCCATCCCTCTATCCAGTCAATCATTCACTTACTCACGGAACAATGTACATTATATACCTAGGTTTCTAACAATGCCCTTTTTTCCCATTGTCTCCTTCTAATGTTTCCATGTTGATGTCCCATTGTTATACTCCCATTGATATTCGAATGTCTCGCACAACTCTGTTCAATGTAATCCATAACTTAGTCGTATCAAATGTATTTCTATTATTCATGTCTTATTGTAAGCCACACTGAGCCCGCAAATAGGTGGGAAAATGTGGGATACAAATGCAATAAATAAAATAAATAAATAAATAAATAGTCTAATCTGTTTTTTTCTCTAAATCATGTGTGAGTTTAAAGCAGATTACAATAATTTGGACTAGTAATTAGAAGGAATTACAGAATTTTAAGTACATAATCTGCCTTTACAGAAATGATCTACATTAAAACACACAGATCAAAATTACAAAAATATCAAAATTACTTTTAAACAAATATTTATTTATTAGGATATATTTACTGTCATTTTGATGGAATTCCTCAAGGCAGTGCACAGCAAGAATAAGTCAGACATAGGCAATAGACAATGACAGCAGTAAAAATATTCAAACAATACAAAGTATGGCACAGTATCCTGCTTATAATCGAATGAGAAAAACGCCCAAGTTCCGACCTAAATCGGGAGATGGACGTTTATCTCACAAAAACGAATAACGCGGTATAATCGAAAGCTGAACTTGGACGTTTTCAACTGCACTCCATCGCGGAAGCGTACAAAGTTGACGGGGGTGTGTCAGAGGCGTGGTGAAGGCGGGACTGGGGCATGGTTATCACCCGAACAGAGATGGGCGCCTTTCGCCGATAATGGAAAAAAAGTATGCATTTGTAGCTAGAATTTAGGACACTTTTCCTGGACCCTGTTTTTTCACGAATAAGGCCCCAAAAAGTGCCCTAACTGACCAGATTACCACCGGAGGGAATCGGGGATGACCTCCCCTGACTCCCCCAGTGGTCACTAACCCCCTCCCACCACAAAAAATGATGTTTCACAACTTTTTATTTTCACCCTCAAATGTCATACCCACCTCCCTGGCAGCAGTATGCAGGTCCCTGGAGCAGTTGTTAGGGGGTGCAGTGGACTTCAGGCAGGTGGACCCAGGCCCCTCCCCCCCTACCTGTTACAATTGTGTGCTTAATGCTTAGTTGTCCAACCCCCCCAAACCCACTGTACCCACAGGTAGGTACCCCCCTCCACCCCTAGGGCTATAGTAATGGTGTAGACTTGTGGGCAGTGGGTTTTGAGGGGGGGGGGGGCTCAACACACAAGGGAAGGGTGCTATGCACCTGGGAGCTCTTTTACCTTTTTTTTTTGTTTTTGTAAAAGTGCCCCCTAGGGTGCCCGGTTGGTGTCCTGGCATGTGAGGGGGACCAGTGCACTACGAATCCTGGCCCCTCCCACGAACAAATGCCTTGGATTTATTCGTTTTTGAGCTAGGCGCTTTCATTTTCCATTATCGCTGAAAAACAAAAACACCCAGCTCACAAATTGTCGAATAAAACATGACGTCTATTTTTTGCGGAAAATACGGTTTGGTCCGCCCTTCATGGACCCGTTCTTGGAGATAAACGCCCATGGAGATAGACGTTTTTGTTCGATTATGCCCCTCCACGCACATTACAATGTCACCACACTACACAATAAAACATTTTAATAGACAGCATAGGGTATAAGCAAAGATAGAACATAGATAGATAAGAGAGAGTACAGGAGTTAGAAATAAGGGGATTAATTCAAAGAAAATTTCATGTGAAGTCAGAAAGGTGCATGAGTATTATCTCAGCGAGGGTAGGAGTGGAATGTATTTTTAAAAAGCAATAAAACAGTAATTATTCCTTCAAATCCCGTAGGGATTATGAAAGTTGGCTCCATAATGTTGCTGCCTGGTGTGAAAAGGAAGAAGTCATAAGCTTTTTAGCTCATACTTTTTTTGTATTAGGAAAGTATAACATTTTCTGATTATTGGATCTTAAAGATCTAGTCCCTATTGGGAAAGAAGTCAAACATACCACGTATTGCAGAATTAAGCTACGAATAATTTCAAAAGACTAAACAGCCAACCTTAAAGAACATTTGAGCATTTATAAGAAGCCAGTGTAGATGGATTAGAATCACTGTTAAATCTATTTACTTGCAAATAAGTCTGGCTACTGAGTTGTGTAGCAACTGGAGCTTTTGTCAAATTTTTTTTAGGAAGCCTTACAAGCAAAAGAGTGCAATAATCTAAACGGGACAAGATGATGGATTTAGGGGTCCTTTTACAAAGACGTGTTGAAAAATGACTTGCAGTAGTGTAGGCACGGGTTTTGGGGGCACGCAGATCCATTTTTCAGCGCACCTGCAAAAAATGCCTCTTTTTCTTTTGCCGAAAATGGACGTGTGGCAAAATCAAAATTGCTGCACGTCCATTTGGGGTCTGAGACCTTACCACCAGCCATAGGCCTAGTGGTAAAGAATTCGGATGGTAATGACCTTAGCACGTCAGATGCCATTTGGCGCGCATCCGCTTTGCGCGCCAGAAAATAAAAAAAATATTTTTCAGATGCACGTAGTGAATGTGTGCCAAAATTGAAATTACTGCAAGGGCCACGCGGTAACCAGGCAGTAACTCCTTGGTAAAAGGGGCCCTGAGTTAACACCTGAAATTGATATGTATGGAAGCATGATTATACTTGTCTTAATTGGCATTGTTCCCAAAAATATTCTTTTCACTAAAGCAGCAACCTGAGCTTCCAATGTTAACATGAGGTTAACTCATGGGAATGACTCAAATTGAATTACAGTATCATCAATAGTCAAAGAAGAATGTGGCCTTTATTCTTCTGCAATTCTAAGCCAAAGTATCTTTGTCTTTGCCCTATTTAAGTAATGTAATTAGGTCCAACCCTTTAAAGCATTTCTTTATTGCCTGAGTCTGAAATAACTGAAACTGAGGAGATGGTGGTAAACATATTGTTAAAATAAATAAATAGTACCAGTGTGACTGCAAGCACTGCGGAGGTCAGTGAGGGCTTGATCTTCCCTTTAAGAGTCTGATCTGACTGCAGAATGTGGCCATGTGTACCTGAAGGGACATGACTAAAGGGACAATTGCTGCCCCTTCGGAGCCAGGAGGAGCTACATGGAGCTAAGGCCAGGAATTTAAGACTGGAATCCACTTAAAAGACAAAGTCCAATGGATCAACATGCGTGCCGCATCAGGTCCCCTACTTCAGAAAGAGTGAGTACAGGGCCTCTTCTAGAGGGTGCGTTGTCATCGGGTGTTCAAACCCCATTCAACCAATCTGCTACTGTTAGGGAGTCTCTAGAGCCTTTGAAGGGAGGTGTGGCCCCTGCCCTGCCCATATTACACACTATGGAGGGAAGTCTCCTGTTTCTTCTATACATACTGAAGCTTTTGTTCCTTTAGCAACTCCAGTGAAAATATTGTTACCAGATTTTTCTATACATGTAGGGGGCCTTTTTGTCAAGCACCCCCGAAGTTTCGGATGAAATTAGAGTGCCTCTCAGGACCAGATGTTGGTAGTCGGGCTGGTCTCTGAGATGCACTACAGAACTCCGGGAGTGATGCAGAAATAAACTAACCATGTCTTCCACTCTCAAAGAGCGGAAGAGGAAAAATAAACTAATTTTGGACTTCCTTCCCAATTTGTTCTTGTAGAGGAATACAACACTTCAAGATTTCTTAAAAAAATGATGACTATTTTATTATAATAAATTTACTGATTTTCCAATTAATGTATGCAAGAAAACAAATCACGTTTCATATAACAAGAACCACAGCTTTGTAGCAATTAACTCAAAAAAAGAATAATTTAATGTTCTTTTTCAGATACTCCTCCCTCAACCAGAGGATCAATCAGATAAGTATTATTCCATTTTTTTTATTAGGTTAGCATGTAATGTTTTTTTATTACTCTACTTATCAATCACAAGGAATTGATACTTTGTGTCAAATTCTTTCTTACAGTATTCTTCCACCGCCTACCTCATCGGATCCTTCAGGTAAGTATAAAGTTTCTTTCCCTTCTTCACTACCCCCTTTGTCTTTTCCTAATTTAAAATATCCCTCGTGTCTCACACAGTCACTTAGCTTCAGAAGTGCTTCTTTTCTTCAAAATGTAATGCAGGCTTTCTTGTGGAGGGGCCCTTGTCGATCACGACGAGCTGTAATCTCCTCCGTAGCTCTTCCTCCTAAACCTATTCTAATAAACTAAAGGTAGGCAAACCCTAGCTTCCTGGAAAACTGGTACAGTTTCTACGCTGGGAAGAGTTTTATAAAGACTGTGGCCAAGTAAACTATTAAAATCAAAATAATCAAAAATTCCCTTTTCTATCAAACCTACCTTTAACTAATTTATTTTCCCTAAAGCTAAAAGAGTGTTGGACTGTCTTCCCCTTTCAGCAACACTCACATCACATTTCAGCTGTCACCCTTTTTCAGCATTCCAACTCTTTACACCCTTTTCCTTAAACTAATTTCCCTTGACTAAAATTCCAGTCCTAAATTATATATTTTTTTCCCTAGAACTAACTTTTGACATACACACAGCCTCTTTATACAAATAACTGTACACTACTCACATACTGACCACTCTCACCCCCTTTCTCTAATACCCAAATTCCCAAACTCATAGAAATCAATACAACGCTTCCCCCAAACACTATCCTTACAAATATACTACACTCCTATATTGATGCCTACTCTAAATCCCTTTTAAACTTTAATTTTTTTTTCATTCAAATCACCTCTTTTGCTCTGACCACCCACAATACTTCCTCCCACCTTGACCGTCCAATTCACTTTGCCAACTGCCAGAGTCACCGTTACCTAGGAGACCAGCTCTGAGCTTGGGGTTCTAAACCCGACCAACCAATCCCAAGTCCTGCTCAACACTCCGAACCCTCCTGCTGACAAGCGGAATGTTGAGCAGCACTGCTGGATCTCCATCTTAATTGAAAAATTCCCATAGGAATCAATGGGAAATTCTTCAATTAACCCTACAAAACCCTTAAACTTTTAATAAATTTCCCCAAATTTCCCTTGCTAATTAAACTCTCCGCCCCCTATTTAACCATAATTTTAAAATTTAAAAATCCCAACATTTAACCCCCACATCGCAACAACCTTACAAAAATTCCCGTAAAAATTCCCCAAAAAATTTAAAATCCCTCTCAAAAATTCCAATAACTCCCCCTGGACACACTACATCGAATTCAGCCCCCTAATTCTTAATTAACCCCTTCAAAACCACCTCCCACCAAAACACTCCCTCAAAATATTAAAATCACAAAACTGACCCCCCAGGAAAATCAACAAAAATTCCCAAATCCCAAATATGAAAACCCCATCCAAATCCGATGAAATTCTGAATTTTTAAAAATAAAAAAACTATTCCCACCATTTAAAAACAAATAAATAAATTTCGGGTTAAAAAAACCCTTACCTTATTGTAGATTTTCCCCTCACATGACGACTACCATCAGTTCCTGTCCCAATAATCCTGGGGCCAAAACAGAGGTAAAAAGGAAAATCGCCCCAAAAACCGCCATTTTGTCCGGAGCTCCGATTCAAAATCGAGGCCCAGGCTTCTAGGCCTAGCCGGAGCTCCGAACAAAATGCCTCATGCACACTCGCGATGTCTCCTCCTTCCTCTCTTCACAGCTCTTCCCGCCACCGAAAACCCTTCGCTTCCGCAGGTACCTCTCGGTCCCGACGCTCTCCTGACGCTCTCCGATTTCGGCCCAATATGAGCCCGCCAATGGCAGCAATGCCTGGAGCACTTCCCCACACCCGGGAACATATCCACCCGTTCCCGGGTTCCAGGCTAATCTTCGCTGCTTATGCAGCACCCCCAACGACCCGACAGGCTTCAAAAACGCCAGCACTGCCCAATGCAAAACAAAATCGCGGCGGTGCTACCCTTCATCACCACCACCTTCCTGACCCCCCGAAAACCCCAAACGGGCCTCGGATCGGCCCCAGAACAACCCCTAAAGTGGCCCCAAGCCCCAACACAGACCCCAGGCAAGTATTTATTATATTTTTAATTTTTAACCCTATGCTACATTTTACTAAGCCACATAGGTGCCTATGCGTGCCCAATGCACGCCAATTCGGAACTACCACCCAGCTACTGCATGGCCCAGGTAGTAATTTCATTTTTTACTTGCACCCACTATGCGCCGGAAATTTTCTGGCGCCCGGCGCTAACCGGGCAGTAATCAGCATTATACGCATGCTGACGATTACCGCCCGACTAACGTGTGAGACCTTACCGCTAAGTCAATGGTGGAGGTAAGGTCTCAGGCCCAAAATGGAAGTGCGCCAATATTCATTTTGCCGCACATCCATTTTCAGTCCCCAAAAAGGCGCAGGTCACTTTTCGGCGCACCTTAGAAAAAGGACCCCGTAGCCTCTTCTGTCTCTGTTGATGATATTTCCCTTAATGATATATGGCTTGCAATTACTAGGATGGAAAAGGCTTTACAATGGTCCAGTTTCACTGAGAAAGTGGTTCTTCTACTTCCTACTTCAAATGACTCCTTGAGCTTCTTATTTCTTATTTATTTTTTTTAGAAATTTCTAGCTTCTAATACCATGCTGAAGGATTCTAGACATTTAACGGTCTTATAACTGCTTGTATGCATACACTGTATACAGGACCGACCCAACCATTAGGAAAGATTAGGCAGTTGCCTAGGGAAACAGCTTCTGGGAGGAGGGGCCGTGCAAAAAGCAGCTGCAGTCAAAGCAAAACAATAGGTCTTCACAGTCATACAAGCTGAAAGAACCAATAGCACACACTTTAACCTACAGTTTGTAGGATTTATGTGTGATGTCCATGATTGTTGAGTTTATCAAAATTTGTTTGGGGGGGGGGGGGGCTGAATGGTAGGGGCATAAAAGTTAATGAGGGTTATAAGGTGCCCACTACATTGCACTGGCTTTGACCATATGTGCTTGGTTCTGGATGTTCTATGAAGAGTATGCGTGTATTTCTATGAAAATTGCCTTGGGGAAACAATGCACATACACTTAAACCTACTGTTTGGTACACACAGATTTTCAGGGCTAACTTATGCTTACATACTTGAGAGATGTGTGTTTATGTCTATGTTTCATAAACATTTCATGAATCGTTTTTTTTAATGTGTAAGTCAAAGTGATGTATAATGAAATTAAAATAAAATGGTCAATAAAAAAAGAACACCAGTATCTGACAGGAGAGATCACACTTTCCCCAGTCCTTGTCCTGAGGGACGCCTCTGCTCAGTCTGCATATGTTTACTTCCATTGATTTAATTAAAGCCCATGTCTTGCACAGTGAAGCACTAAGGGGGTATTTAACAAAGGCACGCTAGCATTTTTAGCGCAAGCTAAATGCTAGAGACACCCGTATATTCCTATGGGTGTCTCTAGCATTTAGCGTGTGCTTATTTTTATCACACACTAAAATGCTAGTGTGCCTTTGTAACAGGACCCCTCTGTTGCTTATGGAAATGCTTTTGAAATAATTTTATAACTGGGGCCGATATTCAGCTGGCAGCAATCAGTATCTTGCTGATTGCCACTTGCATTACACCTGGAAATTCAATGCTGGGTCACGTCTGGGTTTCTGGGTATACGGAGCTAGCCAAATCACAGTTGGTTAAGGGGTCCTTTTACTAAGGTGCGCTAACAGATTTAGTGTGCTCTAATGATTAATGTGCATTAATGATGATGCCCATAGGAATATGATAGGCATCTTATCATTTAGTGTATGCTAATCATTAGTGCGTGCTAATCTGTAGTACGCCTAAGGAATAGGACCCCTAAGTGTGATATTCAGCCCTTAACTGGCTATGAAGAACTGCATAAAGATAGGACTGCCCTTTATGCGGTCTTGTTTATGTGGTTAACCTTAACCGGTAAAGTGCTGACTCCACCCCCTGGAACGCCCTGAAAGTAACCAGTTTTGGCTTGGCCACTAACTGGTCATTTTCAGCAGCACTATCTGGTTAATTGCCACTGACAATGCCCAGTTAACCCTGGAGAGGTGATTTAAACAACCAGGAACTTCTCCTGGCTGTTTAAATCATTTTGAATTCAGGCACTTTGTGTGCAGTTTTCTCTGTGCATGCAAAATTGTCCTTTTGGGAAAATTACCCCAGGAAAACTATGTACAGACATTTACACCTGCTTTTGGCATGTACACATTTCCAGGGTTGTATGTGGTAGCATAGGAGCCAACTTTTCAAAATTATTGGGGGTGCTAAGCCCAATGAAAATGACCCCTCCCTGAACACATACAAAGAATTTTCTCAATATTGGGGGTGCTCAAGCACCCACAGCACCCACAGAGTCGGCTCCAATGTGTGGTAGAAATTTAGAAAATATGTTGGTCTAACTGCCTCAAGAGTTGTTGTGCACATGTTGCTACTGTTACTCATGGTTCTGTGCAAGATGCTGCCTGAGGCAGGGCTGAGATGCTGCCCCACCCCCGGGCCAAGTTCAGGCACCTCCTCCTTCCTTCCTCCACTCCGTTCCCTGATTTTACCTTCTTTTACAATTTTTAAGAGCCGGCAGCAGAAGCGACTCCTATACGCTGCCCTGCTGCTGGCACCGACCTCTTCCTTACTGTGGCCAACTCTGAGGAAACAGGAAGTTACATCAGAGAGGTGGCCACAGTAAAGGGAAGATGTCGGTGCCAGCAGCAGGGCAGTGTATGGGAATCACTGCCACTGCCGGCTTTTAAAACATTAAAAAAAGGCAAAATCAGGGAACGGGGGGGGGGGGGGGGGGGGGGAGAAGGAAGGGGGAGATGCTGCTCCCAGAAGAATGCTGTCTGAGGTCCCCGCCTCAGGTGGTCTAATGGTCGGGCCGCCCCTGGCTCAGTGCTATAATGAGAGGTATGAATACAAAGATTGAACTAAAAAAAAAAAAAGTATACATGTAAATGCAAACCCTCTCCAATACTGTCCCTGGGAACTCCTCTGGCCAGAATTGTTAAACCTATGCATGAATATGTAGGTCATGCAAAAGGCTTCCTGACTATTGTGTGAACAATTTTTGCAGACAGTATCTTCAGAAATGCTTTCAAAACATGAATGGGTCCCGTACACTAAGCCGCAGCAAATGGGTTGTGTTGGCAGTAGCGCACGGCAGCCACTAGCGCAGCTTAGTAAACAGGAGGTAAAATTATGTGCATCGTTTCATTGTAAAAATTATTCCAGGAAAAGTTCACATGCACTTATGAGGGTTACATGAAAAGTTACACCTCCACGTTCATAACATTTGCTTACAAAAATAATTACCATTTATTGAATGCTTGATATACCACCTGGTTTTATTGGATCAAAGTAGTTTACAATAAAAACATAAAATTTTGTAGAAAGGAACTCCATTATTATAAACAAGACAGACCTAACACATACATTCCTTTATGAGAGAGAGAGAGAGAGAGAGAGAGAGAGAGAGAGAGAGAGAGAGAGAGAGACCCTCAGGATACTGTAAAACATTCTCCTTCTTCATCAAAACACCTTTCTACCTCCTTTGAGCTGGATATCAAAAGCTATCAGAAGAAATGAGGCTTTAATAAGATTTTAAATTTCTTTAAACTCATCTCTCCTTATAATGATCTTGGAAGACTATTCCAGAGAGCAGGAGCCAGCCATAAAAAAAAAAAGGATAGGACCGTGTGGTTTCTCAACGAGCCTTGGAGATATGGGGCATAACCATCCTGTAACCTTGAAGAGATCTAACAGTCCTTGTGGGGGTGTTTGGAATAGCTAAACTACTTAAATAAGATGGAACCTGCTCATAATAGGTTTCTTGAACCAAAGTTAAAATTTGAAATAAACTCAATCGAGAACCAATGATATTTTGTTAAACAGAGGGATAATATGATTGTATTTACAAATATTTCCCAAGACCTGTAAGGCAGTGTTTTGTAAAGCCAGCAACTGTTTAATATTGCTTTGCATAATTCCTGCATATACCATATTACCATAATTGAATTGAGATACGAGCAAAGCATGTGTTAAAGTATATGTTTATGATTATTTATAAAACTTGACAAATCAAGGAAGGATTCCCTATGAAACAATACTATCCAAGAAGTAGGGAAGGGATGATAGGCAACCAATCCAAACAGGACTCCAGAGGTAACTGGGAAGTTGAAGTTGTTTATTGCCACAAAAAAGTTCAATGGACTCGACACGGTCCCGTGTTTCGTCAGTGATATGCCTGCTTCAGGTGTCAAAGTCTCTGTATAAACCAAAAATATCGTTCTCCCAAGAGAGATAATGGTGGCACAAAGTCATTATGGGTTAAGATTCTGCAACCAGCACATAAAGCGCTTTTTTGAGCAGACGTTTTGGCATTTCATGAGCTGGTTGCAGAATCTTAAGCCATAGTGACATTGTGCCACCATCATCTCTCTTGGGAGCATTTTTAACTCATGGTAGAAATCAACTGGCGGTAAACACCAAGATACCCATTATATTCCTATGGGTGTCTTGGCGTTTACCGCCAGCTGATTTCTACTGGGAGCTACAAATGGTACCGAGGCTTAGTAAACAACACCCCAAGAAATGGAACTCCAATAAAATAATAGGAAAGAAAGCTTGCATTATTGGGGGAGGGGGAATCAGGAAAGAAGAGAAGAAGGAAAGGGAGGGGGAAAGGGGAAATCATTACAGGGTGTGATATGTCGCTGTAAGCTCATAGAGGAT
This sequence comes from Microcaecilia unicolor, assembly GCF_901765095.1. Classification (NCBI taxonomy): domain Eukaryota; kingdom Metazoa; phylum Chordata; class Amphibia; order Gymnophiona; family Siphonopidae; genus Microcaecilia; species Microcaecilia unicolor. Next base: position 377,289,912 of record NC_044031.1, read on the forward strand.
TGGCACTTAATTGGGGACTGTCCCAAAAGCAATTTGGATACAAGTTTTTAATTTTGTCTTAAATTTGATTAAAGTCGATTTTGACCTAATATCAGGGGTAGACTATTCCAGAGAGTAGGGCCCAAGAAAAAAAAAAGGCAGAATGTTGGGTTGTTTCATAATAGGACTGTTTAGGAGAGACTGAAATCAAGAGATCGCAATGCATGAGATGGAGTATAGTGCTGCCTTGCTAAAACCCTGTCTCACAGCCCACAATTGGCATAGAGCAATGCTTGAAACTTGCTCTTTTATTATCACCATTTGCCACACATTTCTGCCAACAATGGACATATTGGGAGCCATTTACTGAATCCGGCCCAAAAATTTTAGTTGAATTGATTGCCGCTTACTGAATGAAGCGCTGACATACTTTTTCACACAAGAATGCTTATTCTTAAATCATTTTACTGAAGATATATTCAAAATGTATTATTTTTGTCGGAGTTCTTTATTCAACAGTTATTTTTCTTTTGGGTTCAGCTTAGGATCTAATCATGTTTTGAATATAAACTGTACTAAAAATAGATCATCCCGGGGGGGGGGGGGGGGGGGGGTTCACAAACTTTCTTAGCTCTGTTAAGTAAGGATGTGCACAGGGCAACAGTTTTAGGTTTCATTTTGATTCACGTGGAGGGGCATAATCGAACGGGGCGCCCAAGTTTTCATGAGGGCGTCCTTGCAGGACAGCCCCGCAAAGGGGCGGGGAAACCCGTATTATTAAAACAAGATGGGCATCCATCTTTCGTTTCGATAATACGGTCGGGGACGCCCAAATCTGAACATTTAGGTTGACCTTAGAGATGGTCATCCCCGGTTTTCAGCCAAAATGGAAACCGAGGATGCCCACCTCAAAAAACGACCAAATCCAAGTCATTTGGTCATGGGAGGAGCCAGCATTTGTAGTGCACTGGTCCCCCTCACATGCCAGGACACCAACTGGACACCTTAGGGGGCACTGCAGTGGACTTCACAAATTGCTCCCAGGTGCATAGCTCCCTTACCTTGGGTGCTCAGCCCCCAACCCCCTCCCCAAAACCCACTCCCCACAACTGTACACCACTACCATAACCCTCACAGGTGAAGGGGGCACCTACATGTGGGTACAGTGGGTTTCAGGTTGGTTTTAGAGGGCTCACATTTACCACCACAAGTGTAACAGGTAGGGGGGGGGATGGGCCTGGGTCTGCCTGCCTGAAGTGCACTGCACCCACTAAAATTGCTCCAGGGACCTGAATACTGCTGTCATGGAGCTGGGTATGACATTTGAGGCTGGCATAGAGGCTGGCAAAAACTATTCTTAAAGTTTTATTTTTAGGGTGGGAGGGGGTTGGTGACCACTGGGGGAGTAAGGGGAGGTCAACCCCGATTCCCTCTGGTGGTCATCTGGTCAGTTCAGGCACCTTTTTGAGGCTTGGTCGCAAGAAAAAATGGACCAAGTAAAGTCGGTCAAGTGTTCGTCAGGGACGCCCTTCTTTTTTCCATTATCGGCCGAGGACGCCCATCTCTTAATCACGCCCCAGTCCTGCCTTCGTTACGGTGCTGACACGCCCCGTGAACTTTGGTCGTCCCCGCAACGGAAAGCAGTTGAGGACGCCCACAATCGGCTTTCAATTATGCCGATTTGGGCGACCCTGAGAGAAGGACGCCCATCTCCCAATTTGTGTTGGAAGATGAGCGCCCTTCTCTTCGAAAATAAGCCTGTTAGGGACCCTTTTACTAAGCCGCTGTAGGCACTAGCATAAGCCTACAATGCACCAAAAAGCACTGCCTTGGGACACGCCGAGGCATCCCTTGGTACTGTGGTGATCTTTGCATACTAATCCTGTGCTAAAAATACTTTCTATTTTTTAGCGTGGGAAGTGTGCCAATGGGCGGAGAATCGGCATACCTTGTGCTAATCGGGTAGCATTGGCACATTGCTGCATACTGTCCATTAGCATGGGGTGAGCGTGGGAGCCCTTATAGCCTAGTAAATAGGTGGCGGTAAGGGCTTCTGTGGTAGTGGCCATGTGTTAACTGTGAAATTAGCATGTGGCCAATACAGGACAAAATACAACTGCAGCCATTTTACCGCCATGCTAAAAGTGGCCAGAGCATGCAGTAAACCCATGTGCTACAAACAGCACCAGCCACTTTTTGCTGTGGCTTACTAAAAAGGCCCCTTAGCCTTTTTCCCTATTTCTCTGTTTTCTTCACAATTTTGTTTTAATAAAAAATATTTTACAGACGTTAGTCAACTTAATTCTTGTTCATTCATAGATTAACATGCATTAAATCAATTTAGCATACATTACAATTTCTAAGGCATACTAATGCACCGATGAATGCACACTAACAAACACACATCCATGTACGTTGGTTTATAAACAGAAGCAGCATGTTTCCTTTAATCCTTTTCATTTGGAATTCTGTTTAGTTACACATGATTGATCAGTTCAACTGAATCCTCAGCTATTTTTACCTCATGTACTCTGCTTTTAGTCTGACTTTAAAATATTTTGTTTAGTTCTCTGTACATTTGTTATCTTCCATTTTCTGTTCTTTCCTTTGTTTTTGTCATAATTTTTACTCAGGGGCCCTTTTACTAAGCCGTGTAGGTGTCTATGTGCATCCAACATGCGTCAATTTGGCTACCATGTGGCCTGTGCGGTAATAACATTTTTTACACACAACCACTACGTGCACCAGAAAATATGTTTTATTTTCTGGTGTGCGGTGAAAATCGGGCGGTAACCCCGACTTGACACGTGTAGGCAATTACTGCACGGTTAGCGCAAGAGACCCTACCGCTAAGTTGATGGCTGGCGGTAAGGTCTCAGTCCAAAATGGAGGCACACCAATTTTTATTTTGGTGCCTGTCCATTTTCGGCAAAAATAAAAAAAGGCATTTTTTACAGGCTCGCTGAAAAATGGATCTGCGCATGCCCAAAACATGCACTTACACTAGCACAGCCCATTTTTCAGCACACCTTAGTAAAAGGACCTCTTAGTGTTATGTTGGGTAAGCCATGGACAATTAAGAATTTTTTTCTTTAACTTGAATCTATCTCAATTGCAGGCTTAAATGTTGGGCCATATGTATTTGTAGACTTGATTATAAAATGTTGTGTTTAGTTACTTTGTAGTGATGGAAATATTCTTGAGTTTTCTTTTTTTATTTATTTCTTACAGATTATTCAGTGGTTTACAATATAGCACATAGACTTACAAAGTTACATATGTAACATATGTTGCATATTTACGAGTACTGTTAGAACCAGTGCATTTTTTCTAGCAAAAAAGGTGCCGGTACTCAAATGCTAGGTTATCCTTTAGGGGTGGGGTGATCACCCACCCCACAATAGCCAGGACCCTGCAACCAGTCAAAGAATCTATGGTAAGGCAGAATTTGTGTGTAGAGCCTGAGCTCTTTCATCAAAACTTGGGGCCCATGGGTCAATTTTAGCAGACAATGAAAAAGGTGCCGGTACTCAGTACTCCCAAGTACCCCCTCAAAAAAAGCCCTGGTTAGAACAAAATATGTCCTGGGATTCTCATATCAACTGTCTTGTAAAAAAGAATGTTTCTGGATGATGAGTAATTTAAGATGTATTCAGAAATATTTTCATTTGGAATCTTCCCAACAACTGATCGTCCAAGCACTGAGTCTTCTGAAGCTTGATTATTGTAATATTATATATTTGGGTTGTTCCACATATTTATTAAGAAAACTTAGAAACATACAAAATACTATGATCCGTCTTATCTGTGGTTTAGGTAGATTTGATAGAGTTTCTCCATATTAAGAAAAGCATCACTGGTTACCAGTTGAGGCTAGGGTTCTTTATAAGCTTTGTTGTTTTGTCTATAGGAGTGGCCCCTTGCTATACAGTGGGGGAAATAAGTATTTGATCCCTTGCTGATTTTGTAAGTTTGCCCACTGACAAAGACATGAGCAGCCCATAATTGAAGGGTAGGTTATTGGTAACAGTGAGAGATAGCACATCACAAATTAAATCCGGAAAATCACATTGTGGAAAGTATATGAATTTATTTGCATTCTGCAGAGGGAAATAAGTATTTAATCCCTCTGGCAAACAAGACCTAATACTTGGTGGCAAAACCCTTGTTGGCAAGCACAGCGGTCAGACGTCTTCTGTAGTTGATGATGAGGTTTGCACACATGTCAGGAGGAATTTTGGTCCACTCCTCTTTGTAGATCATCTCTAAATCATTAAGAGTTCTGGGCTGTCGCTTGGCAACTCGCATCTTCAGCTCCCTCCATAAGTTTTCAATGGGATTAAGGTCTGGTGACTGGCTAGGCCACTCCATGACCCTAATGTGCTTCTTCCTGAGCCACTCCTTTGTTGCCTTGGCTGTATGTTTTGGGTCATTGTCGTGCTGGAAGACCCAGCCACGACCCATTTTTAAGGCCCTGGCGGAGGGAAGGAGGTTGTCACTCAGAATTGTACGGTACATGGCCCCATCCATTCTCCCATTGATGCGGTGAAGTAGTCCTGTGCCCTTAGCAGAGAAACACCCCCAAAACATAACATTTCCACCTCCATGCTTGACAGTGGGGACGGTGTTCTTTGGGTCATAGGCAGCATTTCTCTTCCTCCAAACACGGCGAGTTGAGTTCATGCCAAAGAGCTCAATTTTGTCTCATCTGACCACAGCACCTTCTCCCAATCACTCTCGGCATCATCCAGGTGTTCACTGGCAAACTTCAGACGGGCCGTCACATGTGCCTTCCGGAGCAGGGGGGACCTTGCGGGCACTGCAGGATTGCAATCCGTTATGTCGTAATGTGTTACCAATGGTTTTTGTGGTGACAGTGGTCCCAGCTGCCTTGAGATCATTGACAAGTTCCCCCCTTGTAGTTGTAGGCTGATTTCTAACCTTCCTCATGATCAAGGATACCCCACGAGGTGAGATTTTGCATGGAGCCCCAGATCTTTGTCGATTGACAGTCATTTTGTACTTCTTCCATTTTCTTACTATGGCACCAACAGTTGTCTCCTTCTCGCCCAGCGTCTTACTGATGGTTTTGTAGCCCATTCCAGCCTTGTGCAGGTGTATGATCTTGTCCCTGACATCCTTAGACAGCTCCTTGCTCTTGGCCATTTTGTAGAGGTTAGAGTCTGACTGATTCACTGAGTCTGTGGACAGGTGTCTTTCATACAGGTGACCATTGCCGACAGCTGTCTGTCATGCAGGTAACGAGTTGATTTGGAGCATCTACCTGGTCTGTAGGGGCCAGATCTCTTACTGGTTGGTGGGGGATCAAATACTTATTTCCCTCTGCAGAATGCAAATAAATTCATATACTTTCCACAATGTGATTTTCCGGATTTAATTTGTGATGTGCTATCTCTCACTGTTACCAATAACCTACCCTTCAATTATGGGCTGCTCATGTCTTTGTCAGTGGGCAAACTTACAAAATCAGCAAGGGATCAAATACTTATTTCCCCCACTGTATGTATTCCATATTGAATGTGCTGACTTCCAAGTATGGTACTCGTAATAATTTAAATTTATCATTCCTTTCTTACAGGGGTTTACGTTCTAAGAAATATTTTTTTGGCTTTATTTTCTTATCAAGCTTCTCAAACATGGAATTCTTTGCTGATCTTGGTGAAATCTCAATCACATTATTTACCTTTTTGCAAGCTTTTAAAGATGAATCTGTTTAGAAAATATGTGCTTTCCAATTAGTCAATGCTATGTTTCTTCTTTACATCAATTTTATTATTATATTGCGAGCTCCCAGTTTTGTAGACTGGTTTTATTTTGAATTGTAATGCACTCCGAACCTATTTTTAGGTGTTGAGGGAAATATAACATTGATATTAACATTAACATTGTTACAGATATAACTTTTTTGCTTTGAAAATGAGCCCCATAACATCACACACAATATAAAGCAAAACAATAAGATATAAACTAAACAAAATAATCAGAAGAGCACAATCTATAAATAATTTAGCTATGAATCAGTAAAGCCCCTTCTAACTCTTAATCATTAATATGCCTGGTAAAAAAAATGAGTCTTCACTTTGTTTGCTTTTAAAGTTAAATGATCTCTTTCTAAATGCAAGTCAGTAGGCAATACATTCTATAATTTGTGGGCCCCAAACAGAAAAGCCCCAAACATTTGTTTCTGCACTAACAATATGTAATTAAAGTATCTTCCTGTCATTGCTTGGATATATGCGCAAGGGTCTCCCAGTGAATTGGATTCAGTAACATAGCCAGGAACTTTTTACAGGGAGTGCATGTCCCCCCTAACCCCTGTGCCACCCCCTGCAGTGCTGTTGCCACTACCCCCACTGTCCCCCATACCTTAAAATCCTCTCAGCTTTAGTCCTCACCTGGGCAATGGCAGCAGCACTCAAAGGCTGCCTGAGGCCTGCTCTGGGACTGTTTGGATTATCTCTTGCCTTTTCAGTAGTAGTTCAAAGCAATCTACATTCAGATTCAGTAAAAAGTTTTGCTTCCATCACCAAAACAGTGCTACATCTATACCTTCCTTTGCTAAAGTGCTTGACCCGGCATTGGTGCCGCCCTGTCTCCCCAAATCCCAGCTCTCTAGATCTAAATGCATCCCAAACACCCAGCAATCACTTCTCTCTTTCTCTTTCTCGTTCCCATTTTCTCTTTTTAAACTCGAGGCCTATACTCCAATCTAGCCAGTGTTGACAGAAAATTGAGCTTCTCTCTTCCCCTTCCCCTTCCCCTCCATCTGCTCGATTCTCTCAAGTTGTCAAATATCAGATGAAAAAAAGCATCTTTTCTCTTTTGTCTTCAGTTTAAACTTCTGTCATTATTATGCAGGTTTCTTATAGTGACTGAAAAATACTGTACAATGCATTTAAACTCATAGGGGAGGGGAAATTCTATAACTGGACACCCTAATTAGGTGCCTAGGTACAGCATGCTGAGCACTAGTTATATAACAGTATTTTTTTTCATTTGGAGCCGCGACAGCTCACTTTACTCAGAACCGACGGAATTTTCACTAAAAGGTCTATATCAAGACCATATTTTGCCATCTTCTCACTTCAAGGTTAATTGACCAATTGATGGTTTTACTTAGGGGCCCTTTTGCTACGATGCGTAGGTACGTATGCGTGTCCTACGCTCGTCAATTTGGAGTTACCCCAACAAAAAAAAACAAAAAAAACCAACAAAAAAGCCCCTGACAAATTAACAAAATAGCCCCTGGCAAATCAGTCCCTGACAAAAGGGCCTGCCCACAATTTGACCCCCGACAAATGAGCCCTCTGACAAAAGAGCCCACCTGAGTATTTTACCTGCTCTTGTAACTCTGTGTCTTTCTGAGTCCTGCTGCTGCTTTGAGCTGAGCCTTGTCTCCCCTTTGCCCCTTTGTTGTGTACTAACTCATCTAATGCAACTTCCTATGTGTCCACATAGGTAGGACACAACAGAGACAATGCTTGAAACATGTTGGACTATGTTGGGAGGTGAGGATAGAGAAGGATAAGAGATGCTGGACCCTCAGAGGGAGGGAGACAGAGTTTTTACTATACTTCTTATTTTTGTGAAGGGCTATGGGCTATTTTGTTACAAGGGCTATTTTGTCACGGGCTATTTTGTCAAGGAATATTTTGTTACGAGGCCATTTTGTCTAGGGCTATTTTGTCAAGAGCCATTTGGCAAGGGCTATTTTGTTATAAGACTATTTTGTCTAGGCTATTATTTCGGGGTGCCACCACGTCAATTAGGCGTAAATGTACACACTTAAACGGGGCACTTCAGCACATAATTTATGATGTTCTATAAGTTAAAGACGTGGTGAGTTGCGTGCATTAAATTAGGTGTGTGTCTATTTTATACTCACAACGTAATTGAGTAATGAGCTAATCAGCACTAATAATAGGCGATAACAACCAATTATCAGCACTAATTGGCAATAATTAGAATTTACACACACATATTTTTAGGTGTATTCTAAAAAGAGGTGCGTGTAAATTCTAATGCATTTAGGTGCAAAGGGGGCATGGCCTTGGGAAGAGTGTGGATACGTCAGGGGCATTTCTCAAATTTACATGCATGGTTATAGAATTCGGAGGAACTGCGCCTAATTTAGGCATGGGTACATTACATTACACTAGGGTCTTATAACCCGCAAAATCTGGAAAGTTTAATGCAGGTAACATCAACTAAAAACGGAGGCATTCTTCAGGAAATTACAGTATCAAAAGTACATCAAATAAGCAAGTTAATCATTATTCCAAATCCTAAAAATATTTCTTAAATAGAAACGTCTTGAGCAATTTCCTAAAGGATAGTCCTCTGTCCTTCTGAAAAAAAGGGAAAGTTCCAACATGATGCCACCTGATACACAAAAGAAGCTTACAACTTTCTCTTACATTTAAGTTCTTGAACTGAGGGAAAGCTTAACAAATATTGATTTCAAGTAGGCCTTAAAATATTTTAATTTAAATAAAAGAAAAACAAACCATCAAATAAGCTGGGAGTTCTCCATGCAATGCCTTAAAAGCTTGAACAGCTACCTTAGGGGGTCTTTTACAAAAGCGTTCTAAACGTTAGAGATGCCCATAGGTAAATTAAGCTCATATAACACTTGTTGGAACTGTACTTCTCAAGTTGATACTTTCATACACATGTTGTTCGAATGTAGAATAGTCAATATTTTTTGGTCAGATATATGGTTGATCATGGCCAAAATTGTTCAACTTAACATCTCTATCTCGCCCACAATAGTCATTTTAAAGTCTCATTCTATACCTCATTTATTATTAGACAAACACACAAAAAAACTTACTATATCTCAGAAACTAATACTTACCAATTGGAAATCTTTTTCTAATCTAAATAATAGTGGTGGGAAAATGTGCAATTTTATCATAAACTCAAGCTAGCCTCAGCAGAATTACTTGGTACGACTGTTAAGAAACATCTAGTCTGGTCACCACTAGAAGATTATCTACAATCCCAACAATATGTGTAAAATCCATATTTGTAACTTATGTATTATTTCACTTGTTTGCACAGATTAATACATCCCCCCCCCCCCCCCCCCCACACACACACACACACACATACACTTTTTTGTTTTTGTTTCTTTATTTTTGCATTTGTCTCTGAATGGATTTTTTTTTCACACATTCTTCTGATATTGTTATTCTAGTTAAAACTGGGTTTAAGTTTCTTTATTGTTCATAACTTAATGTTATCTCTTGTAACTTTTGTATTTACTTATATTCATCAAAATTTCTAATAAAATATCATGGGAAAACAAAAGAGATGCCCATAGGAATATATGAATGTTTCTAGCGTTTAGCACATGCTTATTTTTAGTATGTGTTAATAATGTTAGTGCTCCTTTGTAAAAGGGGCCCTTATATTTAAACCTTGCTTCTAAAGACAACTAATGCAATCGTAACAGAAGAGGGATAATATGTTCATACCTATCAACAGCAAATATAACTCACATAGCAGCATTCTGTACACATTGCAATTTGCAAATAGAAATGCAATAGTCCAATTGCGAGAGTACCAGAGTCTAGACCAGCAATCTAAATACCAACATATCCAAAAATTTATGAACAATTTGCAATTTCTTAAGCAAGATGAAATAATTTATTACCTTATGAACTTGATTGCCTAATGATAATTTGCTATCGACCTCGACTCCCAGAATTCTAGAAGAACTTTCCAAGTTTACAGTCCAGTTATTAATCTGAATAACATTATCATTCAACACTGCTGGTGTAGCTATCCATAAAAATCTAGTTTTATCTTCTTTAATTTTAATTTATAAGATAGGACCCATGAATCCACCAATTCCAAACATCTAATAAGGTCATGTTCATGTTGAGAATTACCCAAAGTAAAAGGCAACAAGATAGTAATATCATCCATTTAAATGCATGAATAAATATTGGAATTTCTAAAGCTTGAGCTAGAGGTTGCATCAAGATGTTAAATAAAGTCAGAGACAGTGTTGGAACCTGATGCACCCCACAAAATGCTCCTCAAAAAGCAGCCAGTTCCCCTTGCATTTTTACCTTATAGGACCTCTTCAAGAATCCACCCATCCAAGTCAACACTGAACCAGAAATACCAAAAAAACTCCAAAAGACAAAGCAGGATCTCATGATCCATCAAATTGAATGCACTAGAGAGATCAAATTGAATCATCAAAAAACTTTGACCCTGACTCATTAACTTATGACCTGAACTAATCAGTGCTGTAATTACAGTTTCTGTGCTGAAACCTTTATGGAAACCCGATTGGGAATCATGCAATATCTGGAATTTATCCAAGTAAGCGACAAGCTGTTCCTCCATCACCTTGATAAACATGGAGATGGAGGCCCCTGGTCTATATTTAGATGGTTTCTGAATGTTTCCCTGGGAATTTTTAAAAATAGGGGTAAGAACAATGCCAGCTTTGGTCCTAGGGAAACTGCCTGATCTAAGTGGCAAATTAAGCCAATTTGTTGAAAACTGTAAAAATTGAAGGCTTGGTGATCTTAGCAAATATGCCAGGCAGATATCCACTGAACAATAAGAAGTTGCATATTTTTTTAAAATAATCTCAACACTGCCTTAGGTGTAATGAGTTCAAAAACATCCCAACACCATTTAGCGTGTGCTAAGCATTAAGTTTAAGCATTAAATTAGCGCAGAAAAGAATACGCCTAGGGATATTCTGTACAGTATGCCTAAATTTAGCCATGATTTATAGATTATACTTAGTGGCCGTCCGTGCATCTAAATTTAGTCGCAGGCAGTTATGCCAAATAAAACTTGCTGTAAATGCTGACGTCTAAATTAGGTGTAGACCAGGTGTATTCTATAACCACATGCATAGTTTTTAGAAAATGCTCATGACTCGCCCATTCTATGCCCATGGCCACAGCCCCTTTTCAGCTATGCACCTTAGAATTTACGTGCATTACTTTACAGAGTATGCTTAGAGAGTTGTGTGCATAAATTCTAATTAATGCTAATTAGTGTCAATAATTGCTTGTTAATTGGCAATTATTGGTGCTGATTGGCTTGTTAGCTAATTAAGTTGTGTACACAGATCCAGAATACGACTGGATTTGCACATACAACCTACGTGACACTATATAGAATCCAGAGCATCGTGCTTAAATTTAGGCTCCAAGTTATTTAGGGGCCCTTTTACAAAGCAGCAGTAAGCCCAATGGGAGCTTACCACTTGCTTTTTTGGGACTGCTGCCAGTCCAACGCGGACACTTGCGGTAGTTCTGCCCCAAGCGTGCACCATCTCCGAGGGTAAAATGCAGACCTCAAGTGCACTTGGTAGTCAAAGCAGATAGAATTGAAAAGCAAAGGACCAAATGTAATAAAAAGGATTTTAGAGATTGCTTTTCAACTCTATCTGCCTTGACTAACAAGTGCACTTGGGGTCTGTATTGTTGATTAGAAGTAATTCTGTTTAAAAAAAAATGATTGTTTAACTTTGATTGTGTGAAAATAAGTTGGAATGCAGAAGATAAGACACAGCTTTAATTAATTTGGTATGCGGTCGCCAATTCAGCAAAGGAGATTAAAGATTTAGTGAGTACTGTGGCAACATTATCCCAGACCTTTACCATAACACAGCAAGAAACAAAGGAACAATTGGATGGTCTTAAGCTAGATGTTAACAACTTGAAAGAAGTCTCCTTATCACTTGTTAAAGACAATATGGCTACACAACGTAGATTCGAGTTAATAGAACATTTTAATCGGAGACTTAATCTGAGACTCTTGAATTTCCCGAAAGAAATGGCCATTAATCCTTTGGATGCCTTTAAATTATATTTGCAGGAGGTACTAAACTTTTCCCCAGAATCTATGCCACCTCTGAATAAAGTATATTATATTCCCTCAAAAAAAGTACCTGTAACAACTTACAAGCTACTCAAGGGAAAATCAAGAAGAATCTTTGAACATTACTGATATATTAGAGACAACTCTAAGTTTAAACTCTGAGAGATCAACTCTAATTGTCTCTTTTGTTTTTCAGCAAGACTTAGATGCAGTGTTACGACTATACTTTAAAAAAATGCAGACACTATTTAGGGGTAAAAGAATTTGGATATACCCTGATATAACAAAGCAAACTCAAGAGAGGAGGAAGTTGTTTCTAATATTGAGACCAGAAGTTATATCTATAGGGGCTTCCTTCTATCTTAATTACCCCTGCAGATGTGTAGTAAAGTATCTGGGACTAAAATACATTTTTCATCAACCAGAACAGCTAAAAGTATTTGTTGATACGAAGAAATTGACTATCCGTTAACCCTTTGAAGATAACTAAGTGTATCAAGATAGGTTTGCATGCTAAGCATATTTCCTCTGTTAAAATTCTTAAATACTCAAGTCTTCTTATTTTGCTAGACCTCCCCCTCCTTAGTTGTGTTCTAAAGAAGACTAAATTGTTTTCCTTTTGAATAATTTTGCCTGATATGGGAAGGAAATTTGTTTCTCATATAATATCGTTTTTCTCTGTATTGCCTGTTCAAATGTAACAATTTGTTTAATTTGATTAAAATATAAATAAATAAATTAAAAAAAAATTAATTTGGTATGTGGAAGAGAAGGATGGCGCTTGTTTTCGAAGTTCAGACTGGCCACCTGGACTTGGAAACATGTGACCACATTCCCACAGTATGGCTTGTTTACCTATTCTCAAGCATTCTGTAATTTTTGTTGGCTCTGAAAATAAGCTTTAGCTTAATAAAAAGGGGGACTTGTTGTGGCAGAGCTTTGAGGCTCACCTGTGAGTGGACACATCGTGCAGAAAAGACTTGTTCCTGGTCATAAGGAGACTTCGGGCTTTAGCTGCAATGGGCCTCCAGGATGATGAGAAAAGGGCCTGAAATTCCTGACCAGTGATGTTGTATGTATAATATGTTTATATATGCCTTATAGCTTTCTTTTAGTTAGATGATTTAATCATTGTATATACAAATGTAATAAATAAATATCTTAATCATTGTAGATTTTAGAACCTCTAATAAAGTTCTCATTTACCTAATACGAATCCAAAAGAATCCACAGTAATTATTGAGTAGTCTGCGTCAGTGAACAGGCTGTAAATTCATAGCAGTACATTGGGCATTGCCGCGCACTGCTCCTTTACTGCCAGGTTAGTGCAGGAGCCCTTATTGCCACCTCAATGGGTGGCAGTAAGGGCTCCCTATCACACGGTTATGCAGTAAGAGTTCTCTTACTGCAAGGCCATGTATGCTGGGGGCTTTTACCCACTGCAGTAAAAAGGGTCCTGGCACGTGGGAAAAACGGTCCCTATTGCCAGCACAGGACCCTTTTTCCCGCAGTTTGGTACAAGGGTCCCAGAATGAGGAGGATAACACCATCAGGTCTACCTAGTCTGCCTATTTTCCCTTCTTGTTGTAATGAACTGGCCTCTTTCTACTTGTTTTCATATAACTTTGCAAACAATAGCAAGATCTTGATTATTGTGTGCAATTCTGATCACTACATCTAAAAAAAGATGTAGTGGACCTGGAAAAGTTATGGAAAAGGGAAAAAAATGCTATAAGCCCTTATTAAGGTAGACCTACAGAAGATCACTGCTTTTTCTTGGGATTAAGCAGCATGGAATCTCGCTATCTTTTGGGACTCTGTGACTGTAACCTGGACCAGCCACTATTGGAAATACGATACTGGACTAGATGAACCCTTGGTCTGAACCAGTAGGGCAATTCTTATGCTCTTATGTTCTTATGTAATGGCTTCATAATGGTTCAATGATTCTATGGCCTTGGAGGCACTGGTCACCAGACCCATAGCTGGGCTAAAAGGTACCTCAGGTGGGTCTGAGGATGGGGTCGTCCTTATCTGAACCTTTAGCCAGCTGCATTGGTGTGGGATAACCCTATGAACATTTGGCTGTGAGGACAGGTGACCTCTAATGATGATGTCATGATGTCAGTGAGGGTCTCCCTCCAATGATGTGCTGCACATTAGTAGCCATGGGAGACTGTGTAACTATAGAGTGGCAGTAGCATGGAAGACTAGTATCCCACCATGTGACAGTAGGTTGGCACCCCTGACTTGGTGCTTGAGTGATCACGTGTCTTACCCTCTCCACTCTGCTGGTCACATCTAATTGACCTGATGCAGCCCATTCTGTCATTCTTACTAATTGCAAAACAGTACTCAAAGTTGTGAAAACAACACACTTTGGATCATGGCAGGCTGTTTAGTGATTTTTTTGGAATAGGGTTTTGGTTTGTATTTTTAAAAATAATCGTTAACAAACCAACATAATGAAACAAGACCTGCAATGCCAGAAACACCAGTACAAAGCATTGCAACAATTATAGATATTTTTTGCACTAGTTACCCGAAAATCTGATTAACAAACCATAGGGCCCTTTTACTAAGCGGCAGTAAGCAGTCACATGTGCTTACATCATGCTTAAAGGTACTACCACAGGATGTGCTCAGACATTCCGTGGTAGTTCTGGGATCAGCGTACACCAATCCTGTGCTAAAAAAATATAAAATATAGTATAGGAATGTGTTTGGGGGAGGGGAGTAGGCTAATCGGTTAGCGTAAGGCAAATCTCTGCGCGCTGCTGATTAGCACAGGGTTAGCGCATGAGCCCTTACTGCCTTCAACATATGTGGTGGTAAGGGCTCACGTGGTAATGGCCACGGGCAAATTGGAAAATTGGTGCATGGCCATTAATGAAAGAAAAGAAATTGTGTCCATTTTACAGCAATGAATATATACATATATTTTGTTTAAAGAATAAAATAAAGTCCACTCTATTAAACATATTTTTTAAAACATATTTCCCAAATGAGAAAGGGGTTTACCAAGCCGCAGGATAAAGGGCCCTGCGTTGGCGGTGGGGGCCATTTTTCCTGCATGCCAGGTGTCTCTTACTGCAGTAGGTAAAAAGACCCCAGACATACATTGCCATGCTATATGAGAACCTTACTGCATGATCATGTGACAGGGGGCCCTTACCACCACCCATTGAGGTTGTGATAAGGACTGCTGCGCTAACCTATCACCTGTCCCCACAGCTTGGCGATGCCCGATTACCACCAGGGGTTTTCTCTTTGCCCCAGAAATGGTGCACGCTTGGAGCAGGACTACCACCGGTGGCCGCGTTCGCCGGTGGTAGTCCCGGAAGAGTGAGCGGTAAGCCAGTGTTGGGCTTATCGCCACTCTATAAAAGCACCATAGGGAAGAACAAACTTTTTTTTAAATTTATACTATTCATCAAGAAAATATTTTTTTCCACATTTGCTTTGTTAGAAATGTAACCATTCTTTTAATATGCTCTACTGTAAATCATTTCCTCTCCTCCCAGCCAGCTCCCTAAAAAGATAAGCATATCCCACCCCCCACCCCCCACCCCCAAAAAAGCCAGACTGATTTACACAACATCCCAGAGATACTTGCAGAAATATTTATTACAAAAGTGTGTTTCTGAACCCATACTTTGTCTGAGCCTAAACAATTTAACCACTTGAATAACAGTTAATGTGCATTTACGTAACATAGGCAAAACAGCAAGAAACTGTAGTGTATGTTTCTTAGCAAACAGAAGGAGAAAGGCAGGCTGCCAGCTGCAGCCTGGCTTCTCACAGCACTGACTGAGCTGCTAATTCTTCTGCTCCTTTTAACTCTCACATTCCGACAAGAGAAGTGGGTTGAGTGTTTGCTTATTCTAGGTTAAGATACCTAGGGCGAATTTCAAAGCCTTTTCTCTGGGTAAATCAGTGCTTTACCCAAAGCAATAGGCTTTTAGACTGAGTAGAAGCATTTCACTTCCACATATATGACTCTTTTTACAAAGGCAAACCAATGGTTTTAGGGTGCAAATAATAATTAGCGCGTACCAATATGGGCGACTCTAACATTTAGTGCGTGCTTATTTTGAGTATGCACTAAAAACGCTAGTGCGCCTTTGTAAAAGGACCCCTCACTTATTTATTTACCGCCTTTTTGAATGAATTCACTCAGAGCCTCTTTTACAAAGCCGCACTACCGATTTCCGGTATGGCAAATGAGAGGAAGCCAATTCAATTCCTAGGGGCTTCCTTTCATTTGCTACGTGGGAATCACTAGCACGGCTTTGTAAAAGAAGCCCTCAAGGCGGCGTGCAGGAAGAATAATTCAAACATAAGCAATAGACAATTACAGCAGTAAAATAAAGAAAGAAATTCACCATCATGGGAGTACATCATCCAGTGTGTAAATGCCACTCAGCAGTCACGATTCCCATATTAATCCTCTACCACCTATTTGTGAGCAGGTGGCAAGTTGGGGACATGAGGTATCAAATCAGTATAAAATAGTAAACAAAGTGGTAGGACCAGGCTCTAATAAATTGGACTGGTTTGTGTGTGGTCTCAGAAAACAGCAAGTGTGGGATAAGATACA
Organism: Microcaecilia unicolor; assembly: GCF_901765095.1. Lineage (NCBI taxonomy): Eukaryota > Metazoa > Chordata > Amphibia > Gymnophiona > Siphonopidae > Microcaecilia > Microcaecilia unicolor. The sequence continues at coordinate 377,306,371 of NC_044031.1, forward strand.
AAAAGTGCTTAACATCATGATGCCCTAATCCTATGCTGGAGTGGTAATGAAAATCTATGATTATAGCTGGAATATGTCAGAAGAACGTATTACAAAAAAATAATAGGACCAAACTACAAGGACACAAACAAACTCTTCTCGCTCGTAAACAAACTCCTAAATACTACACCGGCTACCTCTAATAACATAGACACCCCATCAGCAACCAACCTTGCGAAATACTTCAATGAAAAAATTATAAAACTCAGACTCATGATACCTACCAATATCACTGACTACACAAGCATCCTTGAATGTCTAGACCCAAAACCCGGGGAATGCCCAGCAGATCGATCATGGACCAACTTCGACATAATATCATCAGAGGAACTCTCACAATGGCTCAGAAAATACGCCAAGTCACAATGCAAATTAGACATTTGCCCCATGAGCCTAATAAGAGCCGCCCCCAAACAATTCAAAAAAGACCTCACGAATCATGTAAACCACAGGCTTCAAAATGGCCTCTTTCCCACAGATAAAGGAAACATCCTACTTACTCCGCTGCCAAAAGATGCCAAGAAAAGTACAATGGACCTAACCAACTATCGCCCAGTAGCATCTATTCCGCTAATAACCAAACTAATGGAGGGTATAGTAACGAAACAACTTACTGAATACCTAAATAAACACTCAATTCTACATGAGTCTCAATCAGGATTCCGATCAAATCACAGCACCGAAACAGTACTAGTGTCCGCAATGAACGCATTCAAACAAGCAATTGCAACTGGGAACAACATACTTCTCCTACAATTCAACATGTCCAGCGCCTTTGACATGGTTAATCATGAAATATTATTACATATACTAGAATACTTTGGAGTAGGAGGCACAGTTCTCAAATGGTTTAAAGGATTCCTGACCACAAGATCGTACCAAGTAACAACAAATGCGGAAAGATCACCCCCATGGTTACCTATATGTGGAGTTCCCCAAGGATCCCCCCTCTCACCAACTCTCTTCAACCTAATGATGATACCTTTAGCCAAACTTCTAGCCGATCAAAACCTCAACCCTTACATATACACAGACGATGTCACGATTTATATCCTGTTCAAACATGATTAAACGAAATCACCAACAAGATCAACCAAAGCCTCCAAATCATGCACTCCTGGGCGGATGCATTCCAGCTAAAACTTAACGCAGAAAAAACACAATGTCTAGTACTCACTTCTTAACACAATACAAACAATTACTCCTCCATAACCACACCATACTGTTCTCTTCCTGTCTCACAAAATCTGAAAATCCTTGGAGTTACCATCGATCGAAACCTCACACTAGATACACACATGAAGAATACGACAAAAAAGATGTTCCACTCCATGTGGAAACTCAAACGAGTTAAACCTTTCTTCCTGAGATACATCTTCCAGACCTTAGTACAATCAATGGACTACTGCAACGCACTCTACGCCAGCTGCAAAGAACAGACTATCAAAAAACTCCAAACAGCCCAGAATACCGCAGCCAGACTCATATTTGGAAAAACTAAATATGAAAGTGCAAAACCCCTATGAGAGAAACTGCATTGGCTTCCACTCAAGCAGTGGCGTTCCTAGGGGGGCGGACACCCGGGGCGGTGCCCCGTCCCCCCCCGGGTGCAGCCTCCCCCCCGATGCAGCGCATACCCCCCGGTGAAAGACCCCCCCACGAAAGAGCCCCTGGGTGCATGCCGCTGGGGGGGGTGCCGCAGCGCGCGCCTGCTGCGAGTTTACTAACTTTGCTCGTTCGCTGAAGCTCCCTCTGCCCCAGAACAGGAAGTAACCTGTTCCGGGGCAGAGGGAGCTGCAGCGAACGAGAGAAGTTAGCGAACTCTCGCAGCAGGCACGCGCCATGGCACCCCCCAGCAGCGTGCACCCGGGCGGACCGCCCCCCCTGCCCCCCCCTTGGTACGCCACTGCACTCAAGGAACACATCATGTTCAAGATCTGCACGATTGTACACAAAATCATCCACGCAGATGCCCCAATCTACATGTTAAACCTTGTGGACCTGCATCCCAGAAACCAGACAGAAACAAAAAAAAGGCAAAGATCTGCCACAGAAATAGCAAATCAAAGAAAAAAAGCAGATCAAAAAGACAAAAAAATAGAACAGGAGGGTAACAGAAGAGGTTACCCTCCTGTTCTATTTTTTTGTCTTTTTTGATCTGCTTTTTTTCTTTTGATCTGCCTCCCAGAAACGCCATAAGATCATCCCGCAAATTTCGCAATCTACACTTCCCCAGCTGTAAAGGACTAAAATACAAGCTGACACACGCTACCACCTTTTCCTACATAAGGACGCAGCTGTGGAATGCATTACCTACAGACCTGAAATCCATTGATGAAATAGCTAACTTTCGCAAATCTCTGAAGACACACCTCTTCAACAAGGCCTACAAAGAGAACCCATAACTTCACAAAACTACTTCACCAACCCACCCAGTTATTAAAAGTATACCTTCTATACTATCATGCTAAACACCTCTCATTCTCTTTTCCCGTACTTTATCTTTGTACATTACTAATTGTAAATGTACAGATACTATTGGTATCTGACATCCTGGAATGAACATTTCTTAACAACACTCTGTAAGCCACATTGAACCTGCAAATAGGTGGGATAATGTGGGATACAAATGCAATAAAATAAAAAAATAAAAATAAATGACCTAATCCTATGCTGGAGTGGTATTGAAAATCTATGACTATAGCTGGACTATGTTAGAAGATCACCTGAGTTTGATCTCTGTTATGATGGGAGTGGCTTTGCAAGTGATTTTGTGCTCATGGAATAAGTTGACCCTGTTAAATATTTATATCTGTGGAACTCCCTTTGCCTACTCTCCAGATATGAGGCAAATGTAATGGAGAAAAGGGGAAATAAAGCTTGGTTTCTATGCATCTGGAAGCCCCTGCAAAAGTTTGCCAATGCAATTCCCTATGCGTATCTTGTAACCCATTCCACTCCCGCCTCTTCTTCCCTTGCTCATACCTCTTCTACTCCCTTTACCCCTGTCCTTCTCTACCTACCTATCACTTTTGTTATTCTGCTATACTTAACTTTTATTTTCTTTCTCAATATCCTGTAATCCCTATTACTATGTAAGCCGCATTGAACCTGCTTTGAGTGGGAAAGCGCGGGGTACAAATGTAATAATAAATAAATAAATAGTACACTACTTACAATTAATGAACGTTTGACCGTATGTATGTAAATAAACCCTGAAAAACGGTGTGTGTCAAAGAACAGGTGTAAACAAAGCACATCATTTCCCTGCAGTAACTGTCAAAAAGGAAGTACGCAGGTACTTTCACTTTGAAAATCCAGCCATGTCCACAGATGAACTATGTGTGTCTTTTTACCCATGCAGTTATAAAATTACCTCTTGACCTCAATCTGCTACTTAAACACACAAATTCATCAGTATCAAACAGGCTCTTTTACTAAGCTGCAGTAAAAAGGGCCCTGCGCTAGCAGCAGGAACTGCTTTTGTTGCGCACTGAGACCCTTTATACCGCAGTGGGTAAAAAGGCTGAAAAAAGACACGGCCATGTGGTAAAATTGCTCTTATCATGTGGCCATACGGTGGGTGGGTGGGGGGGGGGGGGAGGACACTTACCTCCACCCATTGAGGTGATGGTAAGGGTTCCTGTGCTAACCTGGTAGGATCTGGGTAGCGTGCGGTGCTGCCCAATTACCGCTGGATAACCCCTGTGGAAATATTTTTTCAATATTTCCACTAGTGCCGGAAATGCTGCGTGCTAGGTGTGGAACTACTGCTGGTGCCCGCGTTGGGCCAGCAATAGCTCTAGATTGGCGAGCAGTACGCCTGCTGGGGGCTTACCACCGCTTAGTAAAAGGGTCCCAAAATGAATCGAATAGAATCCTGCTTACATATTTCATTGAATTAAGGACACAGGAGCCCTTTTACAAAGCTGCGGCAAAACGTGGTCTGAGTTCATCTTTACGCAGGACTTTCCTGAGTGCCAAGTCCACTTCTAGCTGCAGCTGGAAAATGGCTGATTTTCTATTTGTGGCATTGATGGCCACATGCCCTTACCATCGCCCACTTTGTAGGCGGTAAAGGCTCACAATCTAATCAAATGCTAATCCAGTGGTTCCTAAACTTGGTCCTGGGGCACCCCTGCCAGTCAGGTTTTCAGGATATCCACCATGAATATTCATGAGAGAGATTTGCATGCACTACCTCCACTGCATGCAAATCTCTCTCATGCATATTCATTGCGGATATCCTAAAAACCTGACTGTCTCCAGGACCAGGTTTCGGAACCACTGTGCTAATCAGCTGGTGCGTGGCAATGTGGCCGTGCTCACTGATTAGCAAAAACAAGCCTACTCTCCACCTCCGAAACACATCCCCTTGGTCAAAAATAAAATTAATTTTATAGTGCATGGGTACTGAGTGCACGTCAGGATTTTACCAGGGGTGCCTCAGTATGCCCTGTTATAAGCCTTTTAAATCTGTGATAAGCATGCATTAGTGCTTACTGCAGCTTCATAAAAGGACTCCAAAGATACAGATACATTATTGTGACACAAGAGCTGGTGCATTTTCAACTGCCGGAACTTTGCTGTGGAACGCATTAGCAGGGCAGTTACATCTTTGTCTGGGTGCAACTCAATTTAAAAGGCTTTTAAAGACTGAGGGGTCCTTTTACAAAGGCGCGCTGAAAAATGGCTTGCGGTAGTGTAGGCATGGGTTTTAGGTGCGCGCCGATCCATTTTTTAGTGCACCTGCAAACAAAGGCCTCTTTTGTTTTTTGCCAAAAATGGACATGCAGCAAAAATCAAAATTGCCACGCGTGTATTTTGGGTCTGAGACCTTACCACCAGCCATACACCTAGCAGTAAAGAATCTGGGCGGTAATGACCTGCGTGCATCAAATGCCACTTGGCTCATGTCCGTCATGCACGCCAGAAAATAACAAATATTTTTCAGACACACGTAGCAGATGCGCGGCTTAGTAAAAAGGGGCCCTCAATTATTTGTGGAAGCCTTTATGGGACTCTTAGTGGCACTTTGTTTTGGATGATTCCATCCCCTGAATGCTCTCTGAGATGATTGAGGGTAGTATATATTTTTTGTGTTTGTGTAATGTTATATGTAGTTGTATTGATTTTATGCTTTGTTTGCTCCTTTTGTAAACCACTTAGGTGTAGGCAGTGTAAAAAAGTTTGAAATTAAATAAATAAATAAATAAATAAATAAATAAATAAATAAAAGAAACCAGCAAACTCCTTTTCAAACGAAGGTTTAAACTAGGCAATCCTCAAAGAAGTATCTGAACATATTTTTGCTAGCATATAGCTCAGTACAAAATGCCAGCAAGGCCAGCGATTTCAAAAGTCCTGGGCTAGCAACACTGATCTCTCTATGCACAAAATCAGCACAGCTAGCTCTTGAGTTTTGAAAATGCTTCTGGTGCTGGTATTTTATAGTGAACAGCATAGCAGGAGGATGCTGGATCTAGACTTGTTAATATTTATTTATTAGGATTTATTTACTGCCTTTTTGAAGGAATTCACTCAAGGCAGTGTACAGTAAGAATAAATCAAACATAAGCAATAGGCAATTACAGCAGTAAAAATATTCAAACAGCAATACAAAGTATGGCAAAGTATACTACTTACAATGTCAACACAATATGTAATAGAACATTTTAATTGACAGTAAAGGGTATAAGCAAAGATGGAACATATAGATAGGTAAAAGAGTAAGAGGAGTTAGAAATAAGGTGACTAATTAAAGACAGGTGCACATGAGGTCAGAGACATGGTTAAATATTACATCAGCTAGGGTAGGAGTGGATAAACATGTCCTGCTGCAGTATGTACAGCCTGTGTCACTCCTTGTGTGTGTGTGAGTGCGACTAACAAGTTAGTTACTTCTTCCATTAAAGGCCTGGTTGAAGAGCCAAGCTTTCACCTGGAGTAGAGATAGTCTTGTGCAGTGGCGTAGCCAGACCTGAGATTTTGGGTGGGCCCAGAGCTAATATGGGTGGGCACGCACTGTCTATATAAGTATGAGCAGTGTCTCTTGGGATCCTACAAAATAATGCCTTAGAATTCACTTGATGATGGATTTCTAAGTAGTCTGCCCAAAAGCTGCCCTGCATCAGTATAACCACATACATACTTAATGGAAAAATTGATATTTTTAAATATAATTACATTATCCCACAATCGCTCCACTGCAAAATGCTATACACAAACTTGTGCAAAAACACACTCATATCCTTACTAAACCATAACAGCACTAATTCCAAGGACAGGACGAGCTACAACCTTATTGCTTGAAAAGGCAGAACTGTATTACACTAGGCTCTAAAACACCAATACAGTACCTCGTGAAAAAAAAAAAGCAAACAAAAAGGGCGGCAAATACTACACGCTATCAGAATACTGCACCTTGATCACACATGAACAACATATGACACAACGGACATGACACAAGGAACTAGAAATCAAAAAATATGAAGGCAAAATACTGAACTGGAAAGTTAACTGAAGAAGTCAGACTCAGCATGCAGCAATACCAAAAAAATTGAAACTTACATGCAAAATATCACAGATGTACATTTCCAAAAGCTGACATATTCCAATTAATAAATTCTGAATAAAATACTTTTTTCTACCTTTGTAGTCTGATCTATTCGCTTTGGTCCCAGTATCTTCTGTTTCATGCAGTGTCTTCTTTCCATCTGATATTTTTTCTCTCACCATGTCCACCATCCTCTTGTGTCCTTATGTGTCCTGTCTACCATCTGTAGCCCTGTCCCTATCCTTCCTCAACTCAGCAGTTTCCCCTCCATCCATGTCCAGCATTTCTCCTCACTCCCCTCCATCCATGTGCATCTACTTCCTGTCTTCCCTCCCCTCCATCCATGAGCATCTCCTTCCTTTGTCTTTCCTTCCCTCCATCCTTGTCCAACATTTTTCCTCTCTTCCCTGCCCTCCACTCCATCCACGTCCAGCATTTCTCCTCTCTTCCCTCCCCTCCATCCATGCGCATCTCCTCCCTGACTTCTCTCCCCTCCCTCCATCCAGCAACTCTCCATTCTCCCCTGCCCTCTCCTCCATCCACCCATATCCAGCAAATGTCCTCTGTCCCCTGCCCCCTCCATTCATCCATCCATGTTCAGCAAGTCTCCTTTCCTTTCCCCTGCCCTCTCCTCCATCCATCCATATCCAGCAAATGTCCTCTGTCCCCTGCCCTCTCCTCCATCCACCCATATCCAGCAAATTTCCTCTCTCCCCTTTCCCCTCCATCCATGCATGCCCAGCAATTCTCCTCCTTCCCCTCTCCTCTGCTCCATGTCCAGCAACTCTCCATTCCCCTGCCTTCTCCTCCATCCAACTCCAGCAAATTTCCTCTCTCCCCTTTCCCCTCCATCCATGCCCAGCAATTCTCCTCCTTCCCCTGCCCTCCGCCATGTCCAGCAACTCTCCATTCCCCTGCCTTCTCCTCCATCCAATTCCAGCAAATTTCCTCTCTCCCCTTTCCCCTCCATCCATGCCCAGCAATTCTCCTCCTTCCCCTGCCCTCCGCCATGTCCAGCAACTCTCCATTCCCCTGCCTTCTCCTCCATCCATCTCCAGCAAATTTCCTCTCCCCTTTCCCCTCCATCCATGCATGCCCAGCAATTCTCCTCCTTCCCCTGCCCTCCACTCCATGTCCAGCAACTTTCCATTCCCCTGCCTTCTCCTCCATCCATCTTCAGCAAATTTCCTCTCTCCCCGTCCCCTCTAGCAATCCTTGTTGTCCAGCAATTCTCCTCTCTCCCCTGCCCATCCTGTTTCTAACCATCCCCTTCCCCATTCTATCCAGCATCTCCCTCCCCCTTCACAGCATTCCCATCTGTCTCAATAAAGAACGACAACGTGGATGCAGCTTGAGGCAGCTCACAGGTTTGCCTGCTTTAACTTGCCTGAACGGCGATGGCTGCGCGGGGGAGTGGAATAGATAGGCTGCTGGCTCACTTCCACTCCACTCCCTAAGTCGCAGCGGCGAACGGGCGGCCCTAAAAGCAGCAAGCAACCAGGCTCGTCGACTCCGTCCTTCCTTCGCTTCCTGCCCTCTCTGTGTGCGTCCCGCCTTCCTCTGATGTCATTTCCTTTCGAGCGGGCGGGACGCTGAGAGGGCAGGAAGCGATTGAAGGACGGAGTCGACGAGCCTGGTTGCTTGCTGCTTTTAGGGCCGCCCGTTCGCCGCTGCGGGTAAGAAAAAAATAACAGCAGAGCTCCGATTGGCTCGCAGACTAGGACTGGGTGGGCCTGAGCCAAGAATGGGTGGGCCTGGGCCCACCCAGGCCCACCCGTAGCTACGCCCCTGGTCTTGTGTAAAGCGAAGTCTTTCAGGCAATGCATTCCAGAGTGTGGGGACTACTCGGAGAAGGCTTGCTTGCGGGTATCACATCGTGTAATGTCTTTTGGAGAGGGTGTGGTTAGTGATAGTCCTTGAGAGGACCTTAGTGTCCTTGGCGGTGTGTAGAGAGTCATCCTGTTCTTGATTATCCATTTATATTCCACCTTTAAACCAAGGTAGATTACAATACAATATTCTTTAAAAAACTCAAATAAAACAGTATGAAATAAAATAAAATCATACAGTAGAAATGAAATGAATACTAACAACATAATCACAATTGGCAGAAGATTTAACAAAATCCTCACATCTCACAATCCATCAGTATTTCTCTCAGACCTAATCATGCACAAAAAAATTTCCATTGACATCATCATCATTCCTTCTCCAAACACTCAAAATGTCATAAAAGTCATACTTATGCAATAAGGAAATGAGAGGACCCCCAAGGAATGGAGTACATTGGGGATCCCATATCTAGAAGAAGCTATAATACATCAGGGAAGGCAGAGGAATCCATTGACAAAAGTGATGTTACAGTCTTTTGGTCCTTGGCCAGAAAAGGTTACCATTCCCTGGTTTTAAAGCATTTATTTATTTAAGATTTCTGCCTTCTCCTTTTCTCATCCCCGATCCTGCTGGTTTAAGCATACGGAGTCTAAAAAATGCTGCTGAAAAACCCCGTGTAACTGGAAATCTTGAATAAATCCATTAATGCAGGGTTTGCAGCCTGCTCCTGGTAGAGAATACATTAGCAGTTTCATTATTAGATGGATGGGACTCATTATCCCTACTTGGACATGAAAAATCTCTCTGCTGATGTCAGCGTCTGGAACAGGGTGGAGAAAGAGTGCAGAGTATGCTCACAGTATGATGTCAGTGGAAAGTTAAACAAAGCAGAGACAAAAATACTTGCTCACACTTCACTCGCTACTCATCCTCATCTAACTATACTCTGAAACACTTTGTCACTCCTGCTCCATGGCAAACAACGGAGAATGCAGCAGCGATACACTCATACTCATATTTTACCTAAAAATACTAATCCAAGGACATGGATTACTGAGACCGAGTCAGCACGGCTTTTGTGTGGGAAAATCTTGCCTGACCAATTTACTTCAATTCTTTGAAGGAGTAAACAAACATGTGGACAAAGGGGAGCTGGTTGATATTGTATATCTGGATTTTCAAAAGGCGTTTGACAAGGTACCTCATGAAAAGCTACAGAGGAAATTGGAGGGTCATGGGATAGGAGGAAAAGTCCTATTGTGGATTAAAAACTGGTTTTAAGATAGGAAACAGAGAGTAGGGTTAAATGGGCAGTATTCACAATGGAGAAGGGAAGTTAGTGGGGTTCCTCAGGGGTCTGTGCTTGGACTGCTGCTTTTTAATATATTTATAAATGATTTAGAGATGGGAGTAACTAGCGAGGTAATTACATTTGCTGATGACACAAAGTTATTCAAAGTCGTTAACTCGCAACAGGATTGTGAAAAATTACAGAAGGACATTACGAGACTGGGAGACTGGGCGACTAAATGGCAGGTGACGTTTAATGTGAGCAAGTGCAAGGTGATGCATGTAGGAAAAAAGAACCCGAATTATAGCTACGTCATGCAAGGTTCCACGTTAGGAGTTACGAACCAAGAAAGGGATCTGGGTGTCGTCGTCGATAATACACTGAAACCTTCTGCTCAGTGTGCTGTTGCGGCTAGGAAAGCGAATAGAATGTTGGGTATTATTAGGAAAGGTATGGAAAACAGGTGTGAGGATGTTATAATGCCGTTATATCGCTCCATGGTGCGACCACACCTTGAGTATTGTGTTCAATTCTGGTCACCGCATCTCAAGAAAGATATAGTAGAATTGGAAAAAGTGCAGCGAAGGGCGACTAAAATGATAGCGGGGATGGGACGACTTCCCTATGAAGAAAGACTAAGAAGGCTAGGGCTTTTCAGCTTGGAGAAGAGACGGCTGAGGGGAGACATGATAGAGGTATATAAAATAATGAGTGGAGTGGAACAGGCGGATGTGAAGCATCTGTTCACGCTTTCCAAAAATACTAGGACTAGGGGGCATGCGATGAAACTACAGTGTAGTAAATTTAAAACAAATCAGAAAAAATGTTTCTTCACCCAACGCGTAATTAAACTCTGGAATTTGTTGCCGGAGAACGTGGTGAAGGTGGTTAGCTTGGCAGAGTTTAAAAAGGGGTTAGACGGTTTCCTAAAGGACAAGTCCATAAACCGCTACTAAATGGACTTGGGAAAAATCCCACAATTCCAGGAATAACATGTATAGAATGCTTGTACGTTTGGGAAGCTTGCCAAGTGCCCTTGGCCAGGATTGGCCGCTGTCGTGGACAGGATGCTGGGCTCGATGGACCCTTGGTCTTTCCCAGTGTGGCATTACTAATGTTCTTATGTTCTAATGCCTTAGGAGAGTAGAACGCATTAAGACGCTAAGAACTGGTGTCATAAAAGGTCAAAATATCTGAAAACATAACCAAAACTACTTTCTCATAAAGTTAATGACAGCTGTCTTTTCTATCATCAAAGTACAAATCTCAGATTACAGAGGACATATTTTCTTTGCAGAAAATAATCATTGTTTAACCCCTCCACATCTAACAGCAGAGCAGGGCAGAAACATGATGGGATGAGGCATTGGAAAATGGAATCTCTTCTGGGCCTACTGATGGATTTCCCGATATATAGCGTGTATAACTGTTTATGGATCAGCATCCCAGTTGGGCAGGAGAGTGTGCATGTGTTTGAAAATGAAATGAAAGACACCGCAACAAGGCTTTGTTTGCAAACGAACTGTTATTTATGTTTTTTGCTTGATAGTCAGTGGCCAAATACTCGGGGACCATACCTGGCTATCCAGATAATGTTACTGAAAATCTCTGCAGACCATTTTGGCAGAAGCGGGCAGGAGTAGGCGTAGGGAGGAGAAGCCTAATGGCTAGTGCAGTGGCATGAGGACCAGGAGAACTGGATTTGATCCCCATTGCAGCTCCTTGTGACTCTGGCAAGTCACTTAGGCAGTGACATAGGTATTCTCTATTTCTTAGTGACCTCATCGGTGCTCATTGCCAACTAACTTTCATAGCAATGGATCTAGCACCCACCTCTTCATCGGTTCACGTATATAGTGTCTCCTATAACATTCTTATTCTTATTTTTAGTTTCTATTTTTAATTTTTATTTAACCAGTATATCAACTGATACTCATCTTTTTTAGATGTGGCAGACCAGGGAATTACTTTAGCCATATATGAGTGAGAGGAAACATTTCCGGAACTTCTTGAAGGTGAGTGTTCACAGAACACAAAGTGTGGAGGAGGTAAGCAGGTAGCTTTTAATGATATTCAGAAATAGACACATTTTGCAAAGCAGGAAAAGGCACGTATTTTCCATAATATGCAAAGCCTGCGCATTTAATTAATATGCATGCACAGTTTAAAATAAATGTGGGCCAGATATTCAAACATTCAGCAGCTGCTATTGAGGTAATTCTATACAACAGGTGCTAAGATTTATGCACTAGTTACATGATAAATGGTCAGAATACAGTACAGTCTCGATTATTCGAACTTCACTAATCCGACCATCCGGCATATCCGACAGACTCCTTGGTGAAATCATTGAATCGCCATTAAGAAGCATGTTGCTTTTCTTTCAGTAATATTTTACAGTATAGTACTGTACTATAGTTTATTTCAATTAAAAATCTTTGTTTTAGAGCAAGCACATGTACAGTAATTACATTATAGCGCTCCAATCATGCTGCAGAATGTGTTATAGTGTTGTTAATAAACAAATTTTGAAAATTAGGTGCTCCATGGCTTTGATTCTGCATTGTTTGAAGGGTTACTATTGTTTTCTGCATTATCCAGTGGCTTTCTGATCACAAACTGGTACACAAAAAACAGTTGCATGCTGGTTCATAGGTGGACTTTCACTCCCTACTTTTATCCTTAATCTCTTTGGGACAGACATTAAGCCCACCACATCCTTTCGCTGTCTTTGTCTAATAATAGATTCATAACTTTCCTTCTCAGCTCAGATTTCCTCCATTTGCAAGTCAGGCTTCTTCGTTTTATAGCAGCTATGCTCAGTCAGGCGATATTTCAACCATGATACTTTCCATTCTCTTATTCACTTGCTCTTCACATCTCGGACTAGATTACTGCAATATAGTTTACCTAGGCTGTTCACGTCAGCTCAAGAGACTCTAATCCCTCTAAAATACTGCTGTATATCTACTTATTAATGCCACTGTTATGATCATGTCACTCTTCTTCTCTAGAGATGTCATTGGCTTCCAATTGAGCAGCATATTATCTTTAAGCTGTTCCAGTTGACTTCTAAGTCCTTTAGGATAGGTCTACCACTCTATCTCTCATCTCTTACAATTCTATACTCACCAGCCCATTTACTCTGCTCCTTAAATGATCACCGTTTAGTACTGCCTGGTCCAAAGTACGCATCCCTGGAATCAACTAGACACCGCACATTCTTTTTTCTGCTGTATTTTATTGAAACTCATTGCCCCTAACCATGCATGCTAAGGTAGCTTTGCAAATATGGCTTTTTCATATCGCTTTTGATGTGGTCTAGTCTGAGTACGGTGTATTATCCTTCAGGTGACCTGCTCTTTCCTTTCCCGAAGCCCCATGATGTTTTACACTGCCTTCCTTGAACCCCCCCCCCCCACCCCCACCCAAATTGTCTGTGTGAGAGGCTGTTTTTCTTTCCTATCCGATTTTGTAGCTCCTTTTTCTTTTTTTTTGTGTTATTTTGAGTTTAGTCACTTTGTAAACTGCTTTGATCTGCAAGACAGCAAAGGTGATATAGCAAAACCCGATCGATCAATCAATCAATAAATATCCAACTTTTCACTTATCTGACAATGGATCGGTCACGTTTATGTCAGATAAAACTGAACTGTATTAGTATATACCTGCTTATGCTGGATTCATGCCTATGTGCTATTCTATAAATACACGTTTATCTTAGGTAGGGCATATTTTACAGGTGAGTGTGCACATTTACATGCATGAATTATAGAATACTATAAGTTAAGGGGGGAATTCTATAAATATTGCTCAAAAATTGGCACCAGAAAAAGAGCTATTCTATAAACAGCGCTCTGAGATGAGTGCACTTAGAGCTGATTTCCGTGCCTTAAGTAGAGTGCCAGAATTTATGCCAGCTGAAACCTGGTGTAAATGCAGGCGCCTAACCCATGCATTTCAGCATGTAAATGGTGCTATTCTACAGCAATGTGTGCATCTTGTTGGAACATCCATGCCCCTCTCCCTGTCTATGCCCCCCTTTTGAGTTGCACGCTAGGGGATTTAGGTGCAGGGTATTTTAGAACAGTGCACAAGATATGTGTGCAAATTCCAATTGGTGCTAATTAAGTTTTATTATTGATTATTAAGGCTCATTAATTCATACTTGAAAGCTTATTCACTAATTTAGTTGTGCGAGCATCTTGACACCATGCCTAAATTTCAGTGCCAATCTTTTGGCACTATATTTAGAATCTGGGGAGTATGTGCGTATCACTATCACAGAGGTGCACACACACTAGCTCTATGGCTGGTGTAAGTCCTCATGCCTAAGCACATATGTGCATATATATACCTGGTTGCACTAGTGTTGTAGAAAGGAAAGTAGGCGCGTTTTCGATATGATGTCTAAGTCCAACTTGGGACATTTTGCACAAAATGTCCAAAATCTGAGTAGGAAAGAAGGTCATTTTCGAAAAGAAAAATGTCTATCTTTTTTTTTTTTTCTCGAAAATACTGTTTCAAACAAGGTTTTGTGCCTTGGACGTTTTGGCTTATAGTCCATTTCCTCCCCCCACCCCCCAAAAAAAGAATAAGTGCAGAATTTAAAGATTCATGCCATTGGGATGTAGGGGAAGCCAACATTTTTAGTAGACTGGTCTCCCAATTATCCCAAGAGAGCAATGGGGCACCCAAGAGAGCATTTCTGTGCACTTCATAAAAATGCTCCCAGGTACTCCTTTCATCTTTGCTCCCTTATCTTGTCCCCTGAGTCCTCCAAAACCCATCCAAAACCCATTACCTCCTTTGTACCCATTACCTCCCTTGTACACCACTACAATAGCCCTTATGGGTGAAGGGGACACCTATATGTGGGTACAGTAGGGTTTTGTGACTTTTGAGGGGACACAGTTTCCACCACAAGTGTGACAGGTAGAGGGAGTTAGGGATCTGAGTCCCCCACTCCATAGTGCACTGTACCGAACACTACATTACTCCAGGGACCTGCATACTGCTCTAATAGACCTGACTTTAACATCTGAGGCTGTCATAGAAGCTAGCAAGTCATATTTGTATTCATATTTTGGGGGGAGGGGTGGAAGGGGGTCACCCCTAATTCCATCTGGTCATTTAGGGCACCTTTTTGTGCCTTATCTGTTCTAAAAACAAGTCTAGCTCAAAACATCTTAGTTTTTGTCCTGGACGGTTTTGTTTTGTTTCATTACGGTTGTAAAACATCCATGTCTTAGGAATGCCCAAATCCCACCCTTAATACCCTCCCCCCCAACACATACCCTTTTGACACACTGTACAAGAACAGCATAGAAAAATGTCTGAAAAATATGTTTCAAAATATTGATTTGTGAGAAAAACATCCAAACGCTGCTTTATGCAACTTTTAGATGTTTTTCTGTTTCAAAAATAAGCCCCCTAGTCTCTTATAAATCGGCACTTATATATAGATGTACGATTATAGAATTTACCTCCCATGTGCCTTTATGAAATACTGGGAGTAATCAGCAAAATGTGCAGCTAGACTGATGCTATAGTGTTTACACCTGCTCGGGAACAGAAAAATATTGGTGCATAAAATATAAGTACATGCTTGTGCATTTTATAAAGAATGGGCCCAGTATTCAAAATGATTTAGTTGACCGATGACCTGTTCAATCACTTGGTCGGGGCTAGCCATTAATACTCAGCAGCACTTAACCGGCTAAGTGCCACTGAATATCAGATTTAGTACTGAACTCACAGCCGCTTAGGGCATGCCAGAGGTGGAGCCTTAAGCGGCCAGGTTTAGCGCATAAAAGGACCACAAAAAAGTTTATCCTCTTTTTATTCGGCTGAGGGGAGATATGATAGAGGTCTATAAAATAATGAATGTAGTGGTACGGGTAGATGTGAATCGTTTGATTATTCTTTCCAAAAATACTAGGACTAAGGGGCACGCGATGAAGCTACAAAGTAGTAAATTTAAAACGAATCAGAGAAAATTCTTGCAATTAAACTCTGGAATTCGTTGCCAGTTAGCTTAGCAGGGTTTAAAAAAGGTTTGGATGGCTTCCTAAAGGAAAAGTTCATAGACCATTATTAAAATGGGCTTGGGGAAAATTCACTGCTTATTTCTAGGATAAACAGCATAAAATGCATTGTACTTTTTTGGGATCTTGCCAGGTACTTGTGACCTGGATTGGCTACTGTTGGAAGCAGGATGCTGGGCTTGATGGACCTTTGGTCTGTCCCAGTATGGTAATACTTATGGACTTATGTAGCCCATGGCCGCTTAAGTGCTGCATATCGACTTAAGCAGCTGTGTTTTAACCGGCTTAAAAATAACCGGATATTCAAAGCCGGAGCTCGCACAGGTCCCAGCTTTGAATATCTGGGAATAATGCCATTGGCAGTGAGACGGCTGTATATTGACCTCAATGTGTCTACTTTGTGACTCTGCCTGTGCTTGTTCAAACTCTGCCCCAGAATACAAACATGCCTATTCATGTATCATATCAAAATACTTGATATTTTGTCACTGCTCATACTAATATGTACATGATCCATAAGCTAATTTTATAAAACATCTTTTACATGCAGAAAAAGTGGTGCCAAGATTTAGAAGGCAAGAGGGTGTCAATTTGTAGCTTGTTTTATGAATACACACACGGCATCTCTGAGTCTTTATCAAATGCCAGCGCAAATCCTGCATAAATCATAGCTAAGGTGAAATCATGGACATTGATGTTCAGAAGCAGGTGAAAATATTTAAAAACATAAGAACAGCCATACTGGGTCAGACCACTTCCCCCATGTCCATATCAATAACAGGCTAAGGACTTTTCCTCCAGGATCTAGTCCAAATGGGGTTTTTTAAACCTAGATATGCTAACTGCCATTACCTCATCCTCCAGAAACAAGTTCCAGAGCTTAACTGTTCTTTGAGAGAAAAAATATTTCCTCCTATTTGTTTTAAAAGTATTTCCATGTAAGTCCATTGAGTGTCCCTCTAGTCTTTGTACTTTTTGAAAGAGTAAAACATTGATTCACTTCTACTCATTCTACACCACTCAGGATTTTGTAGACCTCAATCATATCTCCCCTCAGCTGTCTCTTTGTCAGCCATTTGTGCATGAAGTACACACATAAATCACGATTCCAACAGTGTGCCACCCATGCCCAGCACAGGACATGCCTATACCTGGGTCATGTAAAACAGTGGCATTGAAAGACCTGACTTTTTTTTTGGGGGGGGGGGGGGGGCACTAGGCATACAGGTGTGAGTAGTATTTAGTATACTCTTAAATAATGCCTTAGAATGCACTTGATGATGGATTTCTAAGTAAACACTCTATCCAATAGCTGTTCTGCACCAACATAAACCCCATGCACACTGATGGAGACACTGGAAATACTAGAGAAAAGAAAGCAAAAAGTGGGAGAGCGACAAAGGATGCCAGAACCTGGAGGATGTTCGTTAATAAAGAATTTTATTAAAAGTTTTGAAGACTCGACACAACATCGTGTTTCGGCCGTCAGGCCTGCATCAGGAGTCTGCCGTGCAGAATGCTCCAGAGCAGTAATGATGGAGATCCTTTGAAGATCTCACAGCAATCTCTTGTGCAGAGTATTACTGAATGACATAAAGGATGATTCTTCAAAAGGAACGTAGGTAGTCTTTAAGAAGACTGTTGAATAATCCGTCAGAAACACTGCACTTACTGACGGCCGAAACACGACGTTGTGTCGAGTCTTCAAAACTTTTAATAAAATTCTTTATTAACGAACATCCTCCAGGTTCTGGCATCCTTGGTCGCTCTCCCACTTTTTGCTTTCTTTTGTTTTTACCGTGGGGTGTTTGAGTTCTCCGCTTGCCGGCGGATCTTCCCCCGACTTTGGAAATACTGACATTTTAAAATTTAGTAACATTATCCCATAACTTACTCTGCCATTATAGCAGATTTGAGTCTGATCAACATCTCAACTACACATCACAGTATCCTGGAAAATAATTACTACAATGGTACGTATCCTTCAATGTTGCTTTATAACAAATATAAATATCTTATTAAGCTGTATTAATAAACTGATAAATACCTTTGAAGTAGCAATCTAAGAAATCTAATACAAAAAATACCAACCCCTAACATTGCACACTGGACTATCAAGCTGTTAATTTAAACATTTTTTTTTGCATCCACAGAAACACCCATAGCTTCTCTTCTAAGCATGGATGCAAAGCAGAAAAGGGGCTTTTCCACAGGAACTCACCATACAAAGAAAGTTGATTTTGGTGTAATTGCCATAAAAAAACAAAACAAAACATAGACCCTCTCCAGACCTAAGCATATTGTGGAGTACCTGTAATACAATGCCTACAAAAATCACTCAGGACCTATAGAGCAAATCTACTTTACCACTAACTTACAGAAGTAACACAACAAGAACCCTAAGAAAACACAACACAATAAATACTACATTGGGACCTAGAACATCAATACACCTATTGGGAAACTGAAGAAGTTGAATTATTACAGATGCTTAAATAGAATCTCTATGCAGCACCTGGCCTAAGTCACACACACTAAACACAAAAAGACCCTTTGCCAGGTACAGAATAAGGGAGCACAAAGTTAAAATATGTACACAAAAATTGAATTTTAACCCAAGAAGCCACATTCTACAGGGAGTGCAATTCTAGAAAAGAGAAATAGAAACAGCACCATGCACTCTGCAAAATATAAAGAAAGCAACATTTACTGTAAATTTGACATTTTCCATTCACTGAATTAAGAATAAAATTCTTTCTACCTTTATCATCTGGTTGTTTTGTTTTTTTCCAATCATGTTTGTCCCAGTTTACAGTTTCTGTTTTCTGCTATCTTTTCTTAATTTCTTTACAAGATCTCCAGTCCATTTGCCACTTCTTTTCTCCTTTCCTATCTTCCTCACTTCTTTTCCTATATCTATCTCTCACTTTGATCTTTTCCTTTCAGCTTTCCTTCATGTATTTTTCTGCTTCTTTATCTGCACAGACTGAACCTTACAGGATAGAAGCGTAATATAAGAACCTGGATAGAATAGAATTCTTTTTCTTATTATTCAGTCTTCAATCTTCCTTTTTTTTTTAAACACATACGGTTTTCATCTTCCTCACTCCAGCCCTTCATTCTTCATCCTATTATTGCCTAGTTCAGGGGTAGGCAACTCCAGTCCTCGAGAGTTGCAGGCAGGTCAGGTTTCAGGATATCACAATGAATATGCATGAGATAGATTTGCATACCATGGAGGGAGTGCTTGCAAATCTATCTCCTACATATTCATTGTGGATATCCTGAAAACCTGACCTGCCTGCGGCTCTCCAGGACCGGAGTTGCCTACCCCTGGCCTAGTTCTTCTAGCACCTACTCTTTAACTTTCCTCCTTCTATATGGCACTCTCTCCTTATTTCACTCCTCTGACCAGTATCTTCTCTCTCTTTCTCTCGCCCCTCCATCCAGCATATCCTCTTTCCCTCATCTTCATCCAGTATCTCTTCATGTCACCCTACCCCATCATATCCAGCATTCCTCTGTGTCCATCTCCCCATTCCATGTCAGCAATCTCCCCTATGTATCAATTCTTCCCATGTCCAGCATATCCCCTCTCTGTCCTATCCCATCCAATGTCCAGGCGCCCCCCATTGTTTTCTTACTCCCCCTTATGCCCATCATCTCATCTGTCCTTCCTACCCTATGTCTAGCATCCTCCAATATCCTTTTTCCTCTCCCTACCTGATCTAGCATCATCTCTCTCTCTCTCCTCCAAGCCAGCATCTTCCCCTATTCCATTCCAGTACTTCCCCTCTCTTCCCCATTCTGATTCAGCATCTCCATTCTGCCATCTTACTCCCCCTGCCCGCTATATCCCTTTCTCTCCCCCCTTTTTTGTCTGGGCATTGTATTTTTCAAACATGAAATTGATGATCTTTTGTTAGTGGCCTGTAACCTGTCGTTAAAATCATCCAGAGGGTGGCCAATGTAGTGCTGATTTTTAAAAAGGGTTCCAGGGGTGATCTGTGAAATTACAGACCGGTAAGCCTGACTTCAGTGCTGAGCAAAATAGTGGAAACTATTACAAAGAATAAAATTACAGAACATATTACTAAACATGGTTTAATGGGACAGAGTCAACACGGGTTCAGTTGGATATTGCCACTACGTGATTCTATACATTGTGAGATCTACCTATTGTGATAAGACGCTGGAGTGTCCTTATTAGAATGAAGAAGAAGCAAGTCAAACCACATCATTGCTCAATTTAAATTAGTGGAAATTAAAAAAAAATGGGGATATTGCTTTAAGAATTGGGTTAACTACTGAGGCAGCTTGAACAGAGAAATCATATTAATTTGTTAATTCTGTTTAAGTTTGGTTCAGTCCTGTAAAGTGGTAGAATGCCATCTGGGTTTAATTACCCAAATGTCTAGCTTTTGCTAGACTAGAGGTTAGAAAGGTCAGTAAGAAATGAAACTTTCTTTGTCCCTTTTTGAGTGATGGATTGTTCATAGGTATTATTTACCACATCTGGATGCCATTCTGAGTAAGGCATACTGGACAATCTCGAGGGGATCAGCAAGCAAGCTGTTTTAAAAGATTAGACTGAACGCTGTTTAGAAGGAGATAGAGTAGATTTAAATAATTCTAGATAATTTAGATTTTGTCTTATAAGGAATTCTGATTTCTGCTTATTTTAAAATATGTTTTATTCTGTTTAATTAATAAGTTCTATTTCTATGTAGAATATCTTTTCAATTCAGTGTTACATCTTTGTCTGACTTTTCAAGTGAGATTTGTCTGCAGTTTAAGAGGTCATCATCTGGTTTGAATTATCCACAGTCCTAGCTAGGTGAAAGAGGTCAGGAAAAGTCAATTCTTCTCCTTGATGGATTATAGCTAAGTGTAGGACTGGCCTTCTGAAAGTAATAACAAACCATGTCTGTGTGCCATTAAGTAAGATTGGCCCCTTAATGAATGCCAGAGTCCGGTTAGTATTTTAAGCTATAACTGGGAATCTGAGAATTTAATAATAATAAAATGCAGGATATAGGTGCCACATTGTCTAGTTTGAGAGGCCCCAGGTCATAGGTCAGTTTAGGAAATATCTCAAACCTATGTAACTGATATTTTTGAGTAAATGTGTAGAGATAATTAGTTCAAGACAGGGTAATCAATCTATTCTTTACCATCTGGTGAGAAAGGGGGGCTAGAAGGGTTTAGGACCCTATATAAATGAGAACAGAAGCAGCTTACGTTAGAGGACAGACGAGAAGGAACCAAGACAGGAGACACAAGACACAGAGAGCTGAAGAGAAGGAGAGAGTTAGCGCTGATGTCCTACTTTGTTTGCTGGCAAATAAAGAAGACTTTTCTCTCATTCTGGTGTGTGGTGTTTGACTCCTGAAGTACCACAGATTCTGCTAACAATAGTGGTAATTCCTGCAACACTACAAGTTCCAGGAGGCAGGGGAGCTATGAGGTCAGCAGAGGAGTCAGGCTGGGAGGAAACCTGAGGAAAGCCTGCTAACCCAGCTGCAGCTGCTCTAATTAAGGGAGCTGGTGGTGGTTGCTGCTAGCAACTCTCACCTGAAGGAATTATCAAGTAAGGTCACTGATTGCCAGAGAAGGAGTTTAAAAGGAGGCATAGGGGGTCTTTTACTAAAGATTAGCTTGAGTTATCTGCAGCAGGGCCCATAGGAATAAAATGGGTCCTGCTGCAGATACATCGAGATAATCTTTAGTAAAAGACCCCCTTAGTTCTAGAGGTGAAGGGAACCCAGGAAGGGAAGGCACAAGCCAGGAGGGGAAAGGGACAGAAAGAGCCAGAAACCCTTAAGTCAGTGGTTCCCAAACCTGATCCTGGAGGCAGCCCAGCAAGTCAGGTTTTCAAGATACCCACAATGAATACTCATGAGAGAGATTTGCATGCACTGCTTCCACTGCATGCAAATCTCTCTCATGAATATTCATTGTGGAT
The DNA here is from genome assembly GCF_901765095.1 of Microcaecilia unicolor. Lineage (NCBI taxonomy): Eukaryota > Metazoa > Chordata > Amphibia > Gymnophiona > Siphonopidae > Microcaecilia > Microcaecilia unicolor. The sequence goes on from NC_044031.1 coordinate 377,328,102, forward strand.
ATCCTGAAAATCTGATTGGCTGGGGTGTCTCCAGGACCAGGTTTGGGAACCACTGCCTATGGTAGTTCTGTAAGAGGGAAGGGGGGGGGGGGGGATGCACAAAGCAAACTGGGCTTGTAACATTTCAGTTATACCGGTTTTAGCCAGTTTCGCATGCATGTTATTATTGCATAATGCACAAAGGGTCCTCGGCACATTTTTTAACATTCATGGAACCAATGAATGAAAGCGCTCTGCAAATCTATGAAAATGAGTTCATTAGTATTAAAATGCGCATTCTGTGTGATGCACAGATGTTTCTGAGCAATGCACAGAAAGGAACGCATACCTGCAATGTTCAAGATTTTCCGGCAGGTCTGAGCTGTCATTGGTGTGAGGGCGACTTCTTTGTGGAGCAGTTTGGCAGTATTTTTTAATAGTATCTGTATGCACGTGTGTGGAGAAATATGCCATCTGCATGTATTTATATGTGTGTGTTCCTTCCATCGGAAAGCATTGTGCTTGCATTTTTTAATAGTATCTGCACGTGGGTGGGTAATGTCCTGTCCGTTTATTGTCTGTAGGGAAATGTACCATGCGCGTGTATTATATGTGTGTGAGTTATACACCTAGCGGTATCATGGAATAGTAAACAACGAATCAACTCTCATGTCTATGATGTGGTTGTTATGAAAAGAAGAAGAGGAGAACTCTAACCCTCACGAACAAGTGCAAAGCCAGCAACATGGAGTGAATAAACACAAGATGAGGAAGCCAAAGCTAGATGATGTAAATGAGTCTTTATTGCTTTCAAAGTACTGCAGTATGCTTACAGTACTTTGGAAGCAATACTCATGGTTTTTTTTTATGGGTATGCGCAGAACATTGATGCTTACTGTGAGACTATTCTGAGAATGTGCTTGGCGCTGTCTCTACCGGGCTGTGCATAGACTTTCCGTGTATCTCATTTGTATGCATTTTCTTTTGAGCATTGATAGCTGTTTCACATTCAGTAAGTTCAGCAGTAGCTATTTACATATACGGATGCTAATAGTTTGCATTGGGCATTCCCCCCCCCCCCCCCCCCCCCCCCCCCCAGTGTTCCCCTTTCAGCCTCTGTGGAAGGAAAGAGAATCTACCCTGAAACAGGCATTAGTGTTAAACCTCATTATAGGAATACACAAGGAATAGTTGGACCCTGAGAGAAAGAGGGGGAAGAAAGTCCGAAAGGCCAAGCAGTCTGTACTCTAGAGGAAAGGTGCTTCTGTAGAGGTGAGTAATGGTTTATTGTGGTGTGTCATTGCACCAAATAGGAAGGAGATGTGTGCCATGATGGTTGATGTTTAAACTGAACACAACCACAGCGAAGGACACAAAGATCACATGGATGATACTCAAACTTAGAGTTCTTTATTCACATCCACAGAGTCAACATGGGCCAGTGTTTTGGCCCGAAAGCCTGCCTCAGGAGTTTCTTATCAGATGTAAATGTGGTGTATAACGTTTCTGGTGTCCGTAAAAAATATAAATAGTCTTGTTAGCACACAAGACAATCTCTCATGTGTTACAGAATAGGCTCTCAGCACACACCATCGAATACCTAAAAGGTGGTGCCCCTTATAGAATTGTAGAGAAGGGCGACAAAGATAATACAGGGGATGGGATGACTTCCCTATCAGGATAGGCTGAAGAGGCTGGGGCTCTTCAGCTTGGAGAAAAGGCGGCTGAGGGGAGATATGATAGAGGTCTATAAGATAATGAGTGGAATGGAATGGGTCGATGTGGAGCGTCTGTTTACGCTTTCCAAAAATACTAGGACAAGGGGGCATGCGATGAAGCTGCAGTGTGGTAAATTTAAAACGAATCGGAGGAAATTTTTCTTCACTCAACGCGTAGTTAAACTCTGGAATTCGCTGCCGGAAAAGGTGGTTAAGGCGGTTAACTTAGCGGACTTTAAAAAAGGGTTGGACGGCTTCCTGGAGGAAAAAGCCATAGAATGTTATTGAATGGACGATGGAATAATACAGTATTACTAGGATGAACGGGACAATTGTTTGTTCTTTTGGCCACTGTTGGTGACAGGGTGCTGGGCTCCATGGACCCTTGGTCTGTCCCAGCATGGTGATGCTTATGTACTAATACTGTGGGCTAATGCCATTAACATGCCTAAGGGCCCCAATTCATAAATGAATGCCTGTTAGCACTGTTAATAAATGACTTAGTCACATATTTCACAAAGCAAATGATGTACTTTCAAGTACTACTTTGTAAATTAATACATGTGACTATGAAAACGAGTGATGGAATGTACCATTTATTTTGTAAAACATTTTATGCATAGGCATGTCCTCTGACATTTACTTGAGTGAGGCCATAAATATATAATATCTTTCACCAGAAGTATGTGAATAGCCTTGGCTTCTACAACTAAATGTCCAGGAATAAAAGAGAGGCATTGTTCTGAAAATGAAATCTTCAGCTTTGAATTCTTTTTTACAACTTTACAATGAAATGGGGAGCGTCTTTAAACCACTAGTGGAAAAACTATGACTCAGCCATGAAAAATCCTCTCCTAACAGGTGAATAAAATTGACATGTACAAAATAATTATTGTATTAGAGATTCTTTGTGTGGGTACAGCAGGGATGCACATGGGCAAAATAATTTCAGTTCATGTTTGGAATTTTCCAAATTTGGGGGCTTTATTTCTTCATTCTACCCCTTTGTGTTAAAAAAAAAAAAAAAGTTAGAACTTTTTAACATGCATAGGTTGATTGCATGAATGTTAATTCATACGTTAATGTGCATTAAATTGATTGCACATGCTCTAATGAACCTAAATGCTCATCCCTAGGGCTTGCTAGTTTCTCCTATTTCTCAGTGCTGAATTGAAATGTGTGCATGAGCCTTCTTTCTTCAGACTACTTGGAGATTTTCTCCCTGCTTCAATAAATCATTTCCCCCACTGTTCCTAGTTTGGTCCTAAGGCTAGGAATCTTCTTGAGACCTGTGTTAAGGGCCTTTAAATCTGGTCATCAGGTGCTATCATTATTGAGGACCATTACTCCATCTGCACAAGGGCTGTGAGCACTGCCCTCCCAGCACCCCCAGTCCCAGCCAACCTCTGTGGAGGATTCAGGAGTTTAACTGGAAACCTTCTACATGGCAGTGTGCCATGCACAGCATTGGCAATGAGCTACCAGAGAGGCCCACAACTATTAGATATTCCTTTAATATCTTTTATGGGTAATTTTATAACTAGGCGCCTGTGGTCAGATGCCCATTAGATGTGTATTGTCATGTTTAGTATGGATCCGTGCATGTTGCACTGATTATGAAACATCCCCTAATAAGCTGGGTGTCTTTGCTGGTCTGCAGGAGTGGTGTCCAGCCACTAACTTAATTAGTACAATTTCAACATTATAATCCAAAGGAAATAGAGCTTTATAATTTCATGATGTGGAAGTGTCCTTGACAGGTAGCATACTCTCAGGTTCAGCAAAAACCATACCCATGAGTTCTAATCCCACGTATTTTTGGCCTGCATTTAACTCAGTTCCCATTGTACAAAGTTCAATTAAATTTCCTTATAAGGCAGACTGACTCCACCCAGTGCATCCAAGAATATACTGTAAGGGGCTTGGCACCACCATTTTTCAAGATGGCAGAATCAGGAGCGAGTGGGCATTGCTCCTGCTTCTCATTAAGGTACATATAGAGGGGGCCTAGGGGAGGGTTTGGGGGAATGGAGTGTCATTAGACACCAAGACACCAGGGCATTTTAAAGTCGGGGGAGGGAGAGGGGCCAATCCTGTTGGGAAAGGAAGTGGGGGTGCCAGTAATGTTGGGAAGCAGGAGGTGCCACCAGACACCAAGTAATTTTTAATATTGGGGGGAGGGAGCAAGGTTGAGTCGAGTCAGATGAGAGGGGAAGGAGATCAGCACTGTGCTTTGGTGTGAAACGCCTGTATCAGGGATCCAAAATCAGCAACTGGCAGTGACTCTGGCATAAAGTTGGCAACTTCCTTCTGGCTTGCTCCTCTTTTTTGTTCTCGGAAAAATATCAACTTTTTCTCCGTTGGATGAACTCTAAAATTCACAGTGGATTTCTTCAGACTGGCTTTGGATTTTGCCAAAAATGTGACTTTTTGTTGGCCAAAACAGTGCCACAAAGCCAAAGATATTTCACTGCCTCTTTTTAGGGGCCCTTTTACAAAGTGACAGTATGCCTAACGCAGGCTTACCGCTAGTTAAAAGGGAAGTACCACCGGGCTACCTCAGCAGCCAGGCGGTAGTTCCCACCCCCAGCGCGCACCATTTCCTGTGGTAATCGGGCAGTGCTGCAAACTGCCCAGTAACTGCCGGGGTAGTGCAGGAGCCCTTAATGCCACCTCAATGGGTGGCAGTAAGTGGTCCCCCCGAAATGGCTGCATGGCAAGTGTTTCACTTGCTGCATGTCCATTTCTTTTAAAAAAAACCCTGCCTTTTACCCGCTGCTGTAAAAGGGGGCCTCAGTGCATGTGAAAAACTTAGGCCAAAGCCAGTTCAGGCCCCCTTTTGCCACAGCTTCATTAAAGAACCCCTTATTGTGTTTCACACAACCCTAATCAGAGTATTTGCACTTTATCTTTACAGTCTAACACCACGGACCCTGAGGCAGATTTCGAAACTTGGGCCGAAGTTGGGCCATGGAGGGTGTTCAATTGACTGTTCAGTATAAAAAAGATAAGTGCATTACCGATTAGTGAATATTCACACAGTTGCTAGTATTTGATTAGTATTTAAGCAGAACAGCTATACTTTTGTACAAGGAGGTTTTTACCTGTGATGATTTAGAGGACCTCCCTTATGTTGATGTTATCAACGATGGAGTATTCCTCTACAATTTGAGTTTTTTTCCTTCATAAAAATCAAATTATCTTTATACATCAGAATTGTATGGATATCGATTATAGCTTAATTCTGATTTACTCATCTATAAATTCAGTATCACCAGTTGTTCAAAGATGTTTAACACTGATTAGGTCCTGGATGTTATGCTATCAACTCAAGTTAAAAACTGAAAATATCACATTTTTACTTTTTGATAACAATCCTGACCCTTTAGTGGACCATATAATGATGTATCAAACTAGGTATTCACTTTCTTCTGTTATAAAGATACTGGGGTTTATATTGACCAGAATTTATCCCTTGACTCTCAACTCAATGCTCTAAGAGCTCTTTCTTTCTTTTGAGGAATTTAAGACGCATAAGAGAGTATTGTGAATTTGACCAGTTCAGATTATTGGTGTAAGTGTTGCTTTTGTCCAAGTTGGACTATTGTAATCTCATCTATTTGGGTGCGCCTAGACAAGTTCTCCGACAATTGCAAACAATCCATAACACTGCAATCCAATTAATGTTTTCACTACAGAAGCAGGATAAAATTTCTTTATATTTTGTTGAATTACATTGGTTGTCTATAGAAGCAAGGCTTATGTTCAGATTATTTTGCTTTCTACATAAGATCCTAAATGGTGAATGCTCAATTTATATAATGGATCATATGGAATTTATTTACAATAATAGGGATAGAAGATCATTTCACAATTCACTTTTTGTCCTTCCATCTATTAAGGAAGAAAAGAGATTTAAAATGTTTGATAGACTTCTTGCAGTTCAAGCATTGAGGTCTTGGAGTGATTTTTAATATTTGTTTTGAAGCTCAGTTCTATGGCTGCCGGTAAGGCCTCAGACCCAAAATAGACGCATGGCAATTTTCATTTTGCCACACTTCCATTTTCAGCAAAAATGGAAAAAAAGGCATTATATACAGGTGAACTGAAAAATGATTCTGCACACGCCCAAAACACATGTCTATGCTACCGCAGGCCATTTTCAGCGTGCCTTTGTAAAAGGGCCCCTGTTTCTCCTTCCCCTTCAGTCTGTCAATCTCCTGCTTCTGTGTGCCGGGACTAGGTTATTGCGTTAACATAATCAACTGGGTCCCGACACACAGGAGCAGGAGAGAGACAGACCCTGGCACCAGGCCCCCCTTGGATTTTCGGCCCAGGGAATCTTGCACCCCCTGCACCCTCCCCTCTGCGGCCCTGCTTGCTGGATGAAATACCACCAGGTTCCAAAACACTATTGATATTTTATTGTCTATAGCCATTAAAGTAGTTTTAGCCAACTGGAAAAATATCACTTTGGTACACGTGTTATTCTGGTGAAATTCTGTAAGGGTAATAGCTAAATATGCTTAATGGAAAGATTGTATGTCCAGATATCAATGGGTTGGGAAGCCTTTTCATGATATCTGTCAGATATCTGGCAATATGTAACTATTGGCTGTGTTAATAGTATTAATATAAAGATTTGCTCTCCTTTATGATGGTATATTAATGAATATTGTTCTTCCTTAGTTATTTTTCTGGTGTTCTGTTCTATTGTAACTGTGAAAAACTTAACAAAGAATGGAACTAAAAAAAAATTATAATTGTTTGCTATGTTGTAATAAAAGAACAAGACAGATGTAGGTTTGATAGTTTGCTTAACAGTTATCTTGCAGCAATACAATGTTTCGTTTGGTGCCCTCATCACCTTTTGCTGAGAGCTGTGTGACATGATTCACCCAAGTAAAATGAATCCAGGCATTTGAGTAAGAGCCCTGATATCTACTAGTAACTGGAATGAGGACTAAGGCAAGAGATATCAAACTCTGAAAAGATACAATTTCATTTAAGTGTGAAAAAGGTGGGTGAAATTGCATTTTCAATAGTGGCCACTGCACTTCTGTAGTCATACTGAAATAGTACAAAAGGCAAATACCCTGCACATTAGCCTTATTTTTTTTTCATTTTGATTGCTCACTCTCTCATAAGAGTCCAGAGCAGATTACCATTAAAACAGTATGTCACAATGCAATCACGGTATAACATTAAACATAACAGCAACAGTACAGCACATAATTCCAAGAAAAATAAAATCCAAAGGCTAGTTTAAAGGCAACCAGAGTCCTGGCCAACCCTTGTCCAGCAAACAAAATCACTACTACTACTATTTGTTATTTCTATAGTGCTACTAGACAGTGCTATACATAAAACACACATGAGACAGTCCCTGCTTGACAGAGCTTACAATCTATTCAAGACAGACAAACAGGACAAATAAGGGATAAGGGAATTACTTATTATGGGAATGGTTAAAACAGATATGGGTACTGAACAGGTGAATAGGAGTCAAGGGTTAAAAGCAGCCTCAAAAAGGTGGGGTTTTAGTCTAGATTTGAATATAGCCAGGAATGGAGCTTGACGTACCAATGTAGGAAGTTCATTTCTGACATAAGATACGGCAAGATAAGAAGGAACAGAGTATGGATTTGGCAGTGGAGGAGAAGGATACTGATAGGAAAGATAATGGGGGCGACTGGGCAGGACATTCGTGTTTGCAGCTGTTGAGTAAGATTAAATTTTATGTGAATGTTTTCCTTTGTCGCTATGCCTAAGCATAAGGGGAAAATCAGGAGCCAACCCTCCCTGTCCCCTGGTACCTCTGCCCTCAGACAAACCTTGATAGCCACTTTTGCGAAGCCAGCGCTTGATTCGGGCATTTTTGCTGAGGTCAGGGCAGAGAGGAGTCCCAACATGGAGGGTGAAATTTTGCTGACCCCATGTACTCCTGCTCTCCTTCCAGGTCAGCTCAGCCTGTTGGTAAATGCATCGTGAGGAAGTCAGAGAGAAGCATCTTCGATCCGGTGGTGGAGGGGCAAATCCCTATGGGAGCTGAGAATAAAGTTCTATCAGCATTTGTTGCAATGGAAGGAACTGCATACAGTCTTTCAGGTTACTGTGTCTTCTCCCCTGACTATGGGAGGTGGATTAGAAGATCTGACTACACAGCAACCACTGGTGAGACCATCAGAGATAACTCAAATCGATTTGGACAGCAGTGGAAACCCTCCATAAGGTGTGTTTAAACTTCGTATCTGCTACTGTTGCTACTTCCACTATTTCTAAGACTCTTGACTCTCATTTGGAAATCCAAGAAAAGGAATTGCTGAGGTGGAACTATTTGTTTCCCAGATGAAAGTAGTGGAGAACCAGGTCCAGCAGGATATTTTATCAATGCATTGCAAACTGGAGAACTTGGAAAATGGGGCTAGACTTTTGAATCTAAGGATTCTTAATTTTCCATCTGTTAAATTGTCCCCTATTCATGATACTTTTCATAGATTTTTATTATTAGTTCTCAAGTATACTGAGAATGGTTTACCACCTTTGTAAAAGATATATTTTTTACTAAAATCTTCCAACCAGGTGGAAAATATGGAGTTGCCTCCAGTTGTGGAACTTTCCTCTGGTAGTTTAAATGTATGAGATATTTTGGAAAGATCTTTTAGATATTTTGGAGCTATTCTATTAGTATCTTTTATTATTTTTTTACAGGATAGGGATGCTTTATTGAGGCTTTATTTGGTACAGGCTTCTTCTACTTTGTTTTTGGAAGATGCGCTACCACGCAACTTGAAAACGATCTATGAACTGACCAATTTCCGGAAACTATTAAAAACCTATCTCTTCGACAAGATATATCATTGTCTTATAATGTCTTTTGCTTTAACACCATTACATAATTCACCACCATATAACACAAATCTTCTGTAAACCTAATGTATATGCACTCCTATTTCCAGTACCCATGATGTATTGTAAGCCACATTGAGCCTGCAAAGAGGTGGGATAATGTGGGATACAAATGCAATAAATAAAGACAGAGTTTGAATATTTCTGGCCCTTTCTAGATGGACACAAGAGAGTGGAGGAGTGGCCTAGTGGTTAGGGTGGTGGACTGAGTTCAATTCCCACTTCAGGCACAGGCAGCTCCTTGTGACTCTGGGCAAGTCACTTAACCCTCCATTGCCCCATGTAAGCCGCATTGAGCCTGCCATGAGTGGGAAAGCGCGGGGTACAAATGTAACAAAAAAAAAACATTTTCTGCATATGAGACAAGAGGTGTTGGCATTAGGTGCTAGAAACCAATTACTATTTCCTTGTAAATGTATAATGACTGTAACTAATGTTATATATACTTTCTTTGATCCAGACCAATTGCGTTGCTTTTTGGATTGTGGGCCTTAGTTCCATATTTAATGGGGTAAAATAGATATTGGTTTCTGGCTGGCACTTGCTCTTTTCTTTTTTATGTTTCCTATTTCAGTCTTTCATGACTGAACTGTTCTTGTCTTCCCTTCTTGTGGACTAATGATGCCATTATATATATATATCTATTATATAGATAGATATAGATATATTGATATGATTACTGAGATTTAATTTGTCCTGTTACTGTAGTTTGATATATTAATGCTTTTTGTGATTAAATTTGAAATTTCATAATGGGGAAAGACAAGAGGTGGGTTTAGAGGGGAAGATAAGAAGTTCAGTTTTGGCCATGTTCAGATTCAGATGGCAGTGAGAAACCAGGACAGCAATGTCAGACAAGCAGGCTGAGACTTGGGCCTGGTTTCCTGCTGAAATTACTGGAGTGGGAGTCATCAGCATAAAGATGATACTGAAAACAATGGGAGGAGTTCAGAGCACCAAGGTAATATGTATACACAGAGAAAATAAGTCCCAAGTCAGAGCCCTGAGATACTTCTAGTGATAGGGGGACAGCAGTGGATGAGGAACCACCAGAGCATAAACTAAAAGTGCAATGGGAGAAATAAGAAGAAACCCAAGTCAGAAAAGAGCCCCAAAATCTGTGTGAGGACAGTGTATCAAGGAGTAGGTGGTGATCAACAATGTCAAAAGCAGCAGATAAATTGAGAAGGATAAGGATTGAGTAGAGGCCGTTGGATCTGAATAGGTCACTGCGTCTTTAGCAAGGGCTGTTTCTGTTGAATGAAGGGGGTGAAAGGCAGATTTGTAATGGATCAAGATTAGCTTGAGATGAAAGAAAGTCAAGACAACAGTGGTGAACGGCATATTCAAGTAGATTGGATAAGAAAGGATTGGTGTAACCACAGTGTGTTTGAAGGCATTAGGAAAGGTTGCAATGGAAAGTGAAAGATTAAAGATATGACAAATATAATGGATGACAACAGGAGAGACAGTGCTGAGCAGATGGGTGGGAATGGGATCAGAGGAAGAGGTAGTGAGTTTGGAGGAGGAAAGAATATGTGCAGTTTTCTCTTCTCTTCAGTGAGTTTAGAAAATGAAGAAAAAGCTGCAGGGGTCTAAGGAAGGTTGAGAGAATGAGATGAGGGAAGGAGAGATGGAAGTGATGGTAGAGAACTCGAGGTTAATCTTGTGAACCTTTTCATGGAAGCACTCTGGGGAGAAAGTGAAGAGGGATTGGAAGCATAGGAGACAGTTCTGTGGATGCTGTTGGTGCTTGAGCTCCCTCCAATATTGAGCAAACTCCTTGATTGTGGGAAAAGGATATAACATGCCTAATGGCACACACTGAACTGGGATTCACCCCAGAGAATGCCAGGAGGAATATGCAGATTGGATGCAAAAACTCCCCAGCACCTGGCAGGCAGTCAGTGGGAGCACTGGGGAGCAGGACTGGAGGACTGAGTGGATCAGGATGGATCAGGGAGTCACCCCAGAGAATTCTGGAAAGAATTATGCAGATGGATGCAAGATGGAGGAGAATTTAACATTATTAAAACAAATTTAATGCATTAAATTTCAACATTTTTCAAGCAGTTATTTGATTAATAAAAATACACTCATTTCCAGCAATATGAAAGGCAAATCATAATGGGACCTAATAGACACCCAACATAAAAACAAAATCATTAGAAAAAGCGTATAACAAACCACATATGAAAGTAATAATTTCCATTAATCACAAATATAAAAAAGGAAATCTCTTCCAGAGAAGGAAACATCAGCTTCATTGACAAGACCTATAATTTTAAAGTGGTTTCACCCTCCAAGATAGGGGAAGACATAACAACTGGTTTCAATGGAGTTTTATGTAAGGAAAGTAAACAAAAGCATGAGGAAAAGGAAATCAACAAGGTTCACCAAACAAGAATGTGAAGGAATAAAGGCAAAAGAGTTGACATTTATAAAATACTGAAGAATACAAAAAGGAGAACACATGAGATTCAGACGAACCATTATTCTCCACATTTATTTTATTTATTAGGATTTATTTACTGCCTTTTTGAAGGAATTCACTTAAGGTGGTGTACAGTAAGAATAAATCAAACATGAGCAATAGGCAATTACAGCAGTAAAAAATATTCAAATAAGAATACATTGTTAGACATATCAAAGCCTGAATTTGTTCAGGCCACCTTCAGGGAAGTAATATTAAGAGCAGAATGCACAAAATAAATTCACCTGCAGTAAGATTTCCAGAGGGTATTTTCTGCAGGGCCAGATTAGGACAGCAAAGCCCTTTCACCAGCTTAGCCAATGCTCTCATCTTATGTTGGGCTTCAGTAAACTACTTTCTAAGTTACCTCTTGGATTAACTAATAGCTAATCTATAGGCCTTAGCTTGGCTTTATGATGATATCATTGCTTTTAGCAGATTTACCAAGGACAGATTTTTTTCAAGTGCAACTGTGTAAAGGGTTTTGCATAGTTTGTTGTCTACTGTTGGATTCACTCTTCAAAAAAAAAAAAATGGCATTATAGAGACTTCACAATGTGGTCTTATTCTAAGACATCTATACCAAAAAAATTAACTACTGAATGATGCTTAGTCAAAGTGTTAGCAGTAGAATGACTTGGATTACAAAAAGGAATTAAAAAAAACCTTTACTAAACAATGGTCTGTCCAAAAGATACGGCTATCCTGAATATTCTTGGGACTAATATTATAATTGTCATAGTCAAAAACTAGACCAATGATATGCCTTTCTCTTTCCCCCCAGGGTATACCAAGAAGGTCACCACTTGGAAAAGACAAAGATTTTCCACACTATCTGAAAGCTTGTCTTCTAACCTATTTAAACAAGTGTCAAACTGAGTATTAAAATCATCCACTACAAGGATTTGACTGTTCATGGGGCAAATGTCAAAAATAAATTTGTCCAGTTCTGAGAAAACTCTTATTCCTTCAGAGGGTGCTTGGCAGATCACCAGCAGCAAAGAGTCTTTCCTAGAGAATTTAACAACTTAAACAGAGACAATAAGCTGCTAAGTACATAACACATTATTTAAGTGAGAGAACAAATGTACAGAGTAGCCAGAACTCCACCCCACTTGAATTGTCTGTGTTCAGTAAAACAATGAAATCCCTTGGATCATACCGAGGGAAAATAATTATATCTCCCTCACCAGCCCATATTTCTTTGAGATACAAGATCTTAAAACCAAATTCCTCAACCAATTCATGAATTAATGAGGATTTAGGTCCAACACTTCTAACATTGATTAGCCATATGGATTAGAAAGGGGGTTGGACTATTTTGATTAGCAAAGCTAATAGAGACTTGGACATGTCATAGTTTCTCTTGTCCATCTTCTCTGGTTGGTTTGTGATTTCTTAAGGAACTCCTCAACGGGCTCTCAAAGGGTGACCCCTTTGTATTCACCCCTCAGGCAGCTCACCTCCAGTGTCGGGGCTTCTTCACCTTGCTGCCAATGGTGTAACTGGGTGGGCCAATCACAAGGCAGAACACAGGGAAGATAGAATTAAAACTGGAAGTTCCATCAAAGCCCCATTTATAGATCCATCAGTTCCTTACTGTGAAGAGCAATATGCATATGAGAAAAGGCATTCTCTAAAATTATTTGGCAACTCAGGGCATTTTGACCCTACCACCAATGACAATACCAGGAGGAAAGGGACAACCAAAAAGGTAGCACAAGGAAGGATGAAGAACTGGAAGTTTCATGTTTGAATCATATTGGTGATCATCTGCATTTTGTGACACTGACTACTTCACCTCCAACTTCACTCTTGTACATACATGGCACTCTTCATCTACTATCACTTCCTTTTATCTTGATCATGCCAACTCTTAGCTCTGTTTAAGTTTCTTATAGTTAAACATTTCCAGGACAGAACTTCTATTCTTGGATCAGAAGAGTTTTGTTATAGCATTTCGTTTCATTCATTGAATCTGATGCCATGGAAAAACAGTTAAAGCATGTGCAAGCGCCAACATTGACCTGTGTAAGGGAGTCATTTAAGAAGTAATAGTGGAAAACACTAATGTTGGGAATTTAGAAGTGGTTTTAAACAGAGAGGTAAGCACAATTGCTCTTTCAGTCACTCTGCAAACCCTAGGTTCAAACAAGCTGACACTTGTGTGTGACTTGGAGCAGGTATAAAAGCCAACATTTAGATTTTTGAAAGCTTACATTGATTGCATCACAAAAAGAGAAATATGTACATATTTTTCAAGGTCCACTGAAACCATACCCAGAACACACCCCTTTGAAAATTGTATATACTGTAGACATATATGTATAAGTAGCAGCTTCTACCCTCAGGGAGGACTCTGTTCTGAAGTATTTAACAGCGCACATTTAGGACTGATAAAGATAAACCCGAGTGACTTAAATTAGCTCCAAAAGCTATCACCATGAAGTGGCTCACATGAATTTGCTCAGCCATGCAAGCCTTCTAGGATCACTTTCATAGTGTCTAAGCTGTATGTGTATAGGCCTCAAGCAGTTACAAGTTTATAATATCAACCCTTAGGGCTCTCCAAGGTAAAACTTCTTGGCTGACCTGATCCCATCTGCCATGACAGTCTGTTGCTCTAGTTAGCTAGGTTGCTTTTTGCTGACCTTACTTATAAGACAGGGAGGTCAAAACTCTAATACATACAGCTGATACAGCCTTGCTAATATAGGGACCCTTTTATTAAGCTATGGTTAAAAAATGGGCCTAGCATGTCTTAATGCAGGACTTTCCACACCCAAACCCATTTTTACCATGGCAGTGAAATAGGGCTTTTTTTTCCTATTGTATTTTTGCATGTTCCACACTAATTAAAAAAACAAACTAGCATGTGGGAGTTGCAAAAATATTAATGCAAGCTCCCTCACATTAACCTTGCATTAACCAGTTAGCACATGGTAATGTGAACACACTAGATGGCTAGCACTTTCATACCCACTCTATACCCATTCCCTGCCCATGCCATGCCCCCTCCAAAAAATAAATAGTACATGATTACTGTGCGTAAACAGAGAAATTACTGCAGGTCACTTTAGCGTGTCCTGCAGTAAGTGGTTGTCATTGTAAAGGAATGATCATTTCAGTCCTTATGCATATTTTTATTCCTTCTCTCATGCTGGTTATACTGTTGGGCTTCATAATGTGGTATGTAATAAGCTCAATAAGCTCAATAAACTAAATATACATTGTATTGAGAAGTACTTCCTTTTATATTAAACCTGCTATCTCGTAATTTCATTAGGTGCTACCCAATTCTTTTATTTTAAGACCAGTGAATAAGTACTATATTTACTTTCTCTCAGTCTTTTAGTGTCGTCTTCTTCTAGTCACCCTTGTTGTGTTTCTCTGCACTTTTCCTAGATTTGCTGCCTCCTTTTTGATGATCAGAACTTCACACTGTGAGTATTTAAGATGTGAATGCACCGTAGGTTCAAATCACTTCATGCTGTTTTGTACTTTGGAAGATAGTTTAATCTTGGGAAATATAGTATAGACTATGCCAAACAGAGACTCTTGAAAAAGCAATTATCAGGGTGATTAAGAAAATTATCAACTGCAGCCTCATGTAAACTATCTTTATCTATATATTTATTAATTTTCATGAAAATATTAGCAACATGGAAGATGACACGTAAATTTTCGCAGGCAGTTGCATAACTTCAGTGCATACATCAGACTAGGCCTGACGGTGTCTGATTCGCAAACAGACAAACTATCAGCTAATAAACAAAATACAGTATCCTAAGGTCCCCTGAGAAGTGTACAACTCAATAGACGTTTGCTTCACAGGTAGTAAATTAATGTCCTGTTAATCACCAATATCAGCAATCTGCACAAAATAGAAATGGAGGGTCCAATATGCAAAACGTCTAACCGGATAGGAAAAGTCCTATTCAGTTAAAAGGCACTCAGCTGACTCAAACTGGACAAATCATGTCATTAATATCATCTGCTCTGTACATGGAGTAACCCACAAAGGGAGTTATTCACCCACATGTTTGGTAATTGTCATTTGGTTCCTGAAGCTATCAAACCTGGATATATCTGCTCCTACTCGCTCCCCTCCCCCATCCACCAGGACTGGAGTATCTCTGGAAATTCCCTCGCCACAACTTCCAACTTTCACTATAATCTTTGAGAATAATTTTGGCACTTCAGTTGCAGTTGTTGTCTTATGGCAGACATGGGAAATCTAATTTAAACAACTTACACTGTTTTAAACTGTCATACACCATGAGAGGGAAATATCACAAAACAAAGTTCAACCCTTGAAAAAACACAAAGGCTGTTCATTTTGACAGAAGATTTTCTTAAAGAGACCAGAGCACGTTCTATGCAGGAAATCATGGGATATGCTGTTTTATTTTTCTTAAATTATGTTTTTATTTATCTTTTCCAATATATAACGTATATAAACAAATAGCTCCCATCTGGGTACTAATACAGTTTAAAAAAACCTTAACCCTCCCCATTCTCTCTCCTCCCCCATCCCCCACCTTACTCAACCCAACCGACAAGGTCCCTTCCCCTGCTCCTTGAAGATCATGAAAATCTACGAACCATTTTATAACCACTCAGATATTTTTGCATCCTACCAGTCAATATTCAGCTGGTGATGATTAGCATTTTTTAAACCCTGACCACCATGGGCTGACTTAGGCTACAATATTCTGTGCCAGCACTTATGCATATACTTACACTGAATATCAGGGCTCTGCCTGGTTAAATCCCGCTCAGCTGGTCAGCCACTGATATTCATCAGCACTTAACTGGGTAGTGCTGCAGAATATCTCTGCTAACCGGCCAGTCTGGGGGTGGTCTGGGGATGGAGCTTGGGCAGAGCTACAGCTTAGTCAATAGCAGTGATATTTGGTCCACTAATCTCCGGATTAAATTGTGAAACCTCTGGGGATAGGAAAACACCCTACAGTACTTGAATGTAACTCACCATGAGCTACTACTGAAAAAGGGGTGAGCTAAATCCAAATAAATAAATAAATAGTAGAAGCTCAAGGTGAGTTACATTCAGGTACTATAGGGTGTTTTCCTATCCCCAGAGGGTCCACAATTTAAGTTTGTACCTGATGCAATGGAGGGTTAAGTGACTTGCCCAAGATCCCAAGGGGTTAGTGGGATTTGAACTGGGCTTCCCTGGTTCTCAGCCTGCTGCTGTAGCCATTAGGCTGCTCCTCCACAAAACATCCTTGGCAACCAGAAAGAACACTGTTCACACCACACAATAGGTGTTTCTGGTGTGGAGGAGTAGCCAAGTGGTTAGCGCACCAGGTTTTAACATCCCAAGGTGGCTGGTTCAAATCCTACTGCTGCTCCTTGTGATCTTGCACAAGTCACTTAGGGGCCCTTTTACTAAGCCATGTAGGCACCAACACGCACCAAATTGGGGTTACCATGTGGCCCTTGCAGTAATTTCAATTTCAGCGTGCGTCTGAAAAATATTTTTTTATTTTCTAGCGCGCGTAACGGACGCACGCCAAGTGGCATTTGACGCGCATAGGTCATTACCACCCACATTCTTTACCACTAGGTCAATGGCTGGTGGTAAGGTCTCAGACCCAAAATGGACACGCGACAATTGTAATTTTGCCACACTTCCATTTTTGGCAAAAAAGGCCTTTTTTACAGGCGCGCAAAAAAACGGATTGGCGCTTGCCCAAAACCCGTGCCTACTCTACCGCAAGTCATTTCTCAGTGTGCTTTTGTAAAAGGACCCCCTTAACTCTCCATTTCTTTTGGACCAAAGTTAGATGTTGAGCCCTCTAGGGACAGGGGAATACCCCATGCACCTGAATGTAACTCACCTTGAGCTACTACTGAAAAAGGTGTGAGCAAAATCCAAATAAATAAATGTTTGTATCTGAAAGCCATCTCAGAATCCATGCTGGTATAGATTTTCAGTAGAAATCCAAAAAGTAGAGGTGCACCAAGGAATCTTCACAGCCAAATGTGAAATGCAATAATCTTTATTCAGCATTTCATATTTGGTTGTGAAGATTCCTTGGTCTACCTCTACTTATTGGATTTCTTTTGGATTACACATAGGGGTTTTTACCTTTAGCTTTGTGTTTGGATTTGTATAGATTTTCAGTATACATATTGCTTCAATTCGATGATGCACAGCTAGTATAAAGGATGAGGAATACAAATATATAAGAAGATCCCACTGTCCCCTGGATTATATAAACAGTGATTAAAGTTACGTGCATAAATTGGCTATGCGTGCTGATTTGCATTTGCAACTGAATTGCTTAACAAGCCAATCAGCTAACACCCAATTATGGGCAGTAATTGGCCTTAATTAGGATTTACGCACAGATTGTATTCTATAACAATCCGCACGTAAATCCTAAGGTGCGTAAATTTTTGGGAGCATTCCTAGGGGTATTCTAAAATTTTAAATATGTAAATATAGAATTCAACCGTGCCTAATTTAGGTGCTAGAATTTACACCTGCTTTTAGCAGGTGCAATTGCCAGTGCTTAAAGTCTGTTTTTAGGTCAAACTCATGAGATCTTGCCTCATGCAGAAGTCATACAGAAGTAATTGCAGGCCTAGTACCCAAAGATCACGGCCATTATAACTTAAATGGAAATTAGGCGCCGTTTATGCCCTAAGTGCTATTCTATTACTGTATACCGCCTTGAGTGAATTCCTTCAAAAAGGCGGTAAATACATCCTAATAAATAATAAATAAGTAAATGACGCGTACCCTTATAGACTAGTGCTCAGCACGTAAAATTTTTGTCAATGATTTTTAGGTGCCATTTATAGAATTTACCACTGGATTTACAACAGTAACCCTGACTACTAAATAGAAAAAGGAACATGTAACACCTTTATTTATCTCAGAACACTGGCTCCCTGTCTCCTTTCGAATCCCTTTTAAACATTCTACTACTACTATCCATCGGTTCTTACATTCTGGTTTTTCAATATTCCTATTTAGACTTCTTGTGCCTTATTCCTGTCAACGTGCTTTTCACTCTTCCCAAGAGTTCCCTCCTTCTGTCACATATGCTTGACTTTACATAACGCCTGCTTCAGGGGCCTTTTTACTAAGCTGCGGTAAAAAGTGGCCTGCGCTAGTTTGGACGCATGAAATTGGCACATGCTGGGCCATTTTTTACAGCGGCTGGGAAACGTTTTTAAAAAAAATAAGGTAGTAACGGTAAGCAGGCAGCGTGCGCCAATGTGGCCGCGCTGCCAATTACTATTGGGAACGTCCCCCCTCCCCACAGTGGAAAATAGAAATTTATTTTCTACCATGGGAAATAGCACATGCCAACTTTGAAATTACCACTGTGTGCCCGCACTACCCCAGTGGTAGTGTCGATTTGGCACTCACTACCTGCGTGGTAGCCCTAGGGCCTCTCAGTATTGATGCCCCTACTTTGTGGAATACTCTCCCTACTTCCCTTAAGATCGAACCTTCAACAGTAAAATGCATGGGCTGCCTTAAAAACACTGTATAGTGCTGTTTGGTTTTTCAAATCAGTCAGCTTTGTATATAGCCCTAGTAATAGGCCATGAACTTTAACAAGTGTCTGTTTGTTTGTTTCAGACAGACTCTGAATTAACACAGTGAAGGACCAGTATGAGTGATAGGTAAAGAGGTTACAAAGGGCAAATGATGAATATTTGAGGAAAATACCAAAGAAACAGAATTATGTGAAGGTGACCTTAGAGGTCAGAGTTGAAGAATACCAGATAAGTAAGAGAGAAAATATAAGGCATTAAGTGATTGGACAAATTTAGCTTCAGTAGTCTAAATTTGATTGGACAAATTTAGCTTCAGTAGTCTGCTTCCGAAGGAAAAACACAAAGAGAGAGATTTTATTTTCCTTATACTGAAATTTGGACTGATACAAGTAGTAAAACAATTTTCTGTAATACTGGTATAAAATAATTTTTATTGTAACCATTTATTTACTCTAATAAATTTTAGCATTATTATAAAAGAGAAAAAATTATCTCTAAAGTATTTTTCCTTTGCCAGAAGGGCTTGGGTTTTTTTTTTAGTCTCATCTGTCCCTTTTAGAGGAAAGAAGGGAGTGCCCTATATACAACACACTTATTCTCTCAGGTGTTCCCACAAACCTAACCCTCTTCCTTGTAGATTGTAATCCTGTTCTTCCTATTTTCTCCTGCTGTTTTGCCCTTTCTACCCCTCTCCTTATAACACTTTTGGCAATTGTAATACTATTCTCTCCTATTGTAGTTCTCCCCATGTATCTTTCCCCCTTTTTGACTGCTTTTGTTTACTCTGTCTATTAAGTGTTGGTTTAATTTTTGCCTTGTGGCTTTTTAAAATTTTTTTATATACCTTCATTCACATTATTATTGATTTGAATTGTAAACCACTTAGATGTCTTATGTACTTCTTGAACTTCAAAAAAAGAAGATGGGCCCAGGAAGTTATGAGAAAGGGGAGGGGGAGGGCTGACAGCAAAGTGCTAAGCTGCAGCCACTAGGGATGTGCACTGGTCAGCATGCAATTCTAGTGCAACCAATTCTAGTGAAACCAATTGAATATACATTAACCACTGAATTAACACATGTACAATCAATTTATGCACATTAAAAAGTTCTCATGCAGGTTAAAAAAATGTTAACAACACAAATGTGAGAAAGAAACCTAAAAGGTAAGCCTAATTTTCTGAAAATGAACTAAACGTTTTTAGCCTTTGTACATCCCTAGCAGTCACATTTTGTGAGTCTTTGGCAGAGCCCTTCATTCCTGGTGTTTCCTATCTGTACCTTGCAATCTAGAGGGTAGATGTGATCTCAGAAGCAGAGAAAAGGTAGAAGGTGGCACTGCTCTCACTGTGAAAAGGGATCTAGAAGGTAAAATGGCAGCCCTCGTTGCCCTGGAGCCATCCTGCCTTTGAGTATTAATTATTCAACAGATGCCAGCGATCTACTCCTTTCCTGTATATTCCCTGAGTCCTATTTTAACAGTAGTATTTTAGCTCGTATGCTTTCTAGAATCCCTTATAGCATTATACGTGTCAGACTGATAACTACTTTTCCACTTTGGGGAGGCAATTAGCATAAATTGCTATTTCTGTACATTTCTGGGTGATTTTTTTCCCTTCTTTTATTTTGCTAACAATATCATTAGGATAACGTGCAAGAAGCAGTGGTTACAACCCGTAAAGAGCATTGGTATATCTTCATACTTCCAAGGAGTCTCTGGCTATTTAGGTTGTAATTGGTGTGAGGAAGGGGTGGCAATTGGTTTGAGGAGGGGGTGGTACTCATCTAGTTTAACTGTGCTATGCACAATAGATTGTGTTGTTTGGGTGGATCTGGATCGTTTTTAATCTTTTATTTTATTTAGTTTGAATGGTGTTCTCTCTATGGTATTTTTAATTGTACCCGCTGTGATCATTCCTTTGGACTTGGAAGAGTGGTTTATAAACAGATGACAGTTATTATTGTTGGGGTCAATTTTCAAAGGGATTTAACTGGTGAGAAGCTTGTTAAATTACTTGTTCGGAGCTGTGAGACCCCAAGCGGGGGTTGGGCATGACCGGAGCCGGACAAAAGGTAGAATGCAAAAGTAAGTATTATATACAAGAACAGGAATTTCCAGGCCTGTTTCGTGACAGGACCTGAGTCGTAGCGAGGGTAAACCTCTGTGGTTCAAGAACACAGTTATTAATAGATATGTTCATGTACCCTCAGGCCTGTTTCTTCACAGAGCTCGAAGCATACAATAGGAAAACCCAGGTGGCTCTGGAAAACAGCCATAATCCGCCTCTACGGCAGTCCCAAAGCACAGTCTGCGGCCGCGGGGATGCCACGCCCCAAACACAGCATTTCAGTTCTATTTTACGTCTCAGGTCTGACTCTGGCCAGATTTCCAGCAAACTTGCAAAAGTTCAATTAGTTATCAACAAGGGCTTACCTTAGCCCGATCACAGTATTTAGATGTCTCTAGTCAAGGCATATACTAGGACATATACTGGGGCTTCTCCCCTGGGCCTCCTCAACTTCTGCCTGGCCTTGTTTTTTAAACTTCCTGGTTGTGTCTCCGCCCCTCTCAGCTTACTTCCTCCCGGGGCAGGTTCTGCTCTCTTAAGGTGGCCCAGGCTCATTAGAGAGGGACTTCTCTTAAGGTTGAGGGGCAGTGCCCTATACACCTCACCACAGGGGCTATCCGTTGATATTCATCAGCACTTAACTGGTTAGTGCCACTGAACATCACCACAGACTGCTAAACTCAAAGTTGTCATAATCTCTTTCAGGCCTGATGGATATCTTGTTGATCCTTCTCCCGGAACTCTTTGGACTTACTACAAGTACCGATTCCACTTCAAAAAAATGTTGAAATTCACAATGCCATTAAAGTTCACAATGATATCGCTGTAGACAAAAAGTCCTGTTTTTTATATTCCAGAGTAGACTACTTTAGTCTCTACATGACAACGTATCAGGAGACTAAACCACTACTGATGAAAACTGCTTTCACTGCCATCTCCATTAGGCAACTCAACTGGTGGGGCTGCCCTAGAGCGGCATCCAGTTGTGAGGGCTTTTTGCCTGCAACAATGTCATTGTGAACTTTAATGGTATTGTGAATTTCAACATGCTTTGGAAGTATAATCGGTACTTGTAGTAAATCCAAAGAGTTCCAGGAGAAGGATCAACAAGATATTCATCAAGCCTGAAAGTGACTAAATACAACTTTGAGATTTATTGTGCATCATTAGGAATTTTGAACTATTATATTGCGAACTTTTGTCATTTAAGGCAATTGTGACTTATGGGGAAAAGTTCCTTAACCGTGACTCCAGTTAGGTTTTTATTTTAAATGTATTTGTTAAATGTGTTTAGATCCATGGTAACTAAAACCTGCCCTTTAAGCTGATTTATAAACCACATTCTTACAGCTGGTGGAGCAGCAAATAGTCCCTTGTTTTAAATCTTGCACTCCTAACATATTCCGCGTATTAACAAAGGAGGACGTAAGACTAAACGACAACCGGCATGGTTGAAAAGTGAGGTGAAGGAAGCTATTAGAGCTAAAAGAAAATCCTTCAGAAAATGGAAGAAGGAATCAACTGAAAATTATAAGAAACAGCATAAAGAATGTCAAGTCAAATGCAAAGCGCTGATAAGGAAGGCTAAGAGGGAATTCGAAAAAAGATTGCGTTGGAGGCAAAAACACATAGTAAATTTTTTTTTAGGTATATTAAAAGCAGGAAGCCGGCAAAAGAATCGGTTGGACCGCTAGATGACCGAGGAGTAAAAGGGGCGATCAGGGAAGACAAAGCCGTAGAGGAGGGATTAAATTAATTCTTTGCTTTGGTCTTCACCGAGGAAGACTTGGGTGGGATACCGGTGCCAGAAATGGTATTCGAAGCTGACAAGTCGGAGAAATTTAATGAATTCGCTGTAAACCTGGAGGATGTAATGGGGCAGTTCTACAAACTGAAGAGTAGCAAATCTCCTGGACCGGATGGTATTCATCCCAGAGCACTGACAGAACTGAAAAAATATCTTGTGGAGCTATTGTTAGTAAAATGTAATTTATCCTTAAAATCGAGCATGGTACCGGAAGATTGGAGGGTGGCCAATGTAACATCGATTTTTAAAAAAGGTTCCAGAGGAAATTATAGACCAGTGAGTCTGATGTTGGTGCCGGGCAAAATGGTACAGACTATTATTAAGAACAAAATTACAAAGCATATTCAAAAGCATGGATTAAAGAGACAAAGTCAACATGGATTTAGTGAAGGGAAATCTTGTCTCACCAATCTACTACATTTCTTTGAAGGGGTGAACAAACATGTGGATAAAGGTGGACCGGCTGATATTGTGTATCTGGATTTTCAGAAGGCATTTGACAAAGTACCTCATGAAAGACTCCAGAGGAAACTGGAGAGTCATGGGATAGGAGGTAGTGTTCTATTGTGGATTAAAAACTGGTTAAAAGATAGAAAACAGGGAGTAGGGTTAAATGGTCAGTATTCTCAATGGAGAAAGGTAGTTAGTGGGGTTCCCCAGGGCTCTGTGCTGGGACCGCTGCTTTTTAACATATTTATAAATGACCTAGAGATGGGAGTAACTAGTGAGGTAATTAAATTTGCTGATGACACAAAGTTATTCAAAGTCGTTAAATCGCGGGAGGATTGTGAAAAATTACAAGAGGACCTTACGAGACTGGGAGACTGGGAGACTGGGCGTCTAAATGGCAGATGACATTTAATATGAGCAAGTGCAAAGTGATGCATGTGGAAAAGAGAAACCTGAATTATAGCTACGTCATGCAAGGTTCCACGTTAGGAGTCACGGACCAAGAAAGGGTTCTAGGTGTTGTCGTTGATGATATGTTGAAACCTTCTGCTCATTGTGCTGCTGTGGCTAAGAAAGCAAATAGAATGTTAGGTATTATTAGGAAAGGAGTGGAAAACAAAAATGAGGATGTTATGATGCCTTTGTATCGCTCCATGGTGTGACCACACCTCGAATATTGTGTTCAATTCTGGTCACCGCATCTCAAAAAAGATATAGTGGAATTAGAAAAGGTGCAGAGAAGAGCGACAAAAATGATAAAGGGGATGGAACGACTTCCCTTTGAGGAAAGGCTAAAGCGGCTAGGGATCTTCAGCTTGGAGAAAAAGCGACTGAGGGGAGATATGATAGAGGTCTAAAAAATAATGAGTGGAGTTGAAAGGGTAGATATGAAGCGTCTTTTTACGCTTTCCAAAAATATTAGGACTAGGGGGCATGCGATGAAGCTACAATGTAGTAAATTTAAAACGAATCGGAGAAAATGTTTCTTCACTAAACGTGTAATTAAACTCTGGAATTCGTTGCCAGTGAATGTGGTGAAGGCGGTTAGCTTAGCGGAGTTTAAAAAAGCATTTTATTTTTTATTTATTTTGTTGCATTTGTATCCCACATTTTCCCACCTATTTGCGGGCTCAGTGTGGCTTACAATACATTGTAAATGATGGAAATACGATTTGTTACAACTCAGTTATGGATTACATTATGAGAAGTTATGCAGAGACAAAGTCAAAGTATCATTAAGGGAATAGGACCGAGGAAAAGAACAATGGAACAGTGGAAAGAGACAGTGGGAAACTGATAGGGTAATAGAATATTAGCAAAAGAACATTTGGTATAACATTTTCTGTGGGTAACGGTATAAATGTGATAAAATTATGGGGATGAAAATTCAGAAGAGAATGTATTGGTGTATTTCTAAAACAGTGAGTGTGGACTTCATGTGTTTTAATCCTTACAATAAATTTTGTCAAAGAGATGGGTCTTCAATAGTTTGCGGAAGTTGGCTAGTTCGTGGATCATTTTCAAGTTGCGTGGTAGTATATTCCAGAGTTGCTTGCTTATGTAGGAAAAGGTTGATGCATGCAGCGCCTTGTACTTTATGCCTTTGCAATTAGGGAAGTGGAGGTTGAGGAAAGTGCGAGATGATCTTTTAGTGTTTCTGGGTGGTAGGTCTATTAAGTCAGAAATGTAGGCTGGGGCTTCACCATGAATAATTTTGTGGACTAGTGTGCATACTTTAAAAGTGATGCGTTCCTTAAGTGGGAGCCAGTGTAGCTTCTCTCGTAAGGGTTTTGCACTTTCGTATTTTCGTATTTTGACGGCTTCCTAAAGGAAAAGTGCATAGAACATCCACTATTTTTGGGATAAGCAGTATAAAATGTTTTGTACTTTTTTGGGATCTTGCCAGGTATTTGTGACCTGGATTGGCCACTGTTAGAAACAGGATGCTGGGCTTGATGGATCTTTGGTCTTTCCCAGTATGGCAATACTTATGTACTTATGTAACAATAAATCAATTAGGTCTAGCATATATCCTGGAGCCATCCCAAACAATATTTTAAAAATCGATGTGCAATTCTTAAATATTATTCCTGCCCTTATTGTAAGCCAATGCAACACATAGAGCAGCGGGGATACACTTTCATACCTTGATATGCATGTGATGCAATAGTGCCTAGTACTTAGGCAATATATATGCCAATTACTGGTGCCAATCACACACATAATATTTTGTAATATGCATGCACAATTGGCAGGGCCGCCGAGAGGAGGGGAATGTTTCTATAGGCCCAGCCTCCAAGGGGGACCCAGTGCTGTGGCCATGTCAGCAAGGCTTCGAGGTGGTGGTGCTGGTGCAGGCAGCTGAGGAGGCAGAAAAAGGTTGCAGTCATTGGTCTCCTGCTCGCAGGTTATCTCATTAACACGTTGCCTTCTCTGCCATTGCAGGTCCTTCTTCCTGCCTTGCTCGTCCCACATCCTCCTGACTGTGACTACTTCCTGTTTTCACCAGCACTGTGGCAAGAAGGATCTGCGGCGGCAGAGAAGACACAGAGTTCTTGTGTTAGTCCGGTCCTCGCCGGCACACAGTGCGAAAGCAGCAGGAGAGAAGACAGACAACCGGTCTGAGGGGGAGTACTCTGAGTCCAGATGCTGAGGTGGGGTCATGTTTAATAGATAAAATTACTTTGGGTGGTGTGGGGGGGCCCTTATGATTGTTTGCCCCGGGCCTGGCTTTTTCTCTTACAATTGGTGCCTGTGTTTAGACATCAATTTATAGAATTACTCTTTACACTTTTAGAACACTGTAAGTTATGTGCATAACTACCACAATTAGACATGCACATTTATGCCTGCCATAGAACTAACATGAGCAATCACACCTAAAGTTACTTGCATAACTCCAGAATTAACGCTAGTATTCAAGAACGGTAATTACGAGGTTAATTGCTATTACAGAATTTGCACTTAGCACACACACTTTAGGTGACCTGTACAGAGTTACGCCCTTCTCCCCCATGTATGTTTTCTTTCCAACCTGAATAGCCTGAAACCAATGGGAATGGGGAAAAGAGCAGGACCAATCCTTTGCAAGCGGGTTTACAGCCAGCCAATCCCAGGTTGCCTAAAAATGAAACGGCAACAGAACCTATAACAACTGCCATTTTACTATTACTCACTTGTACCAAAGATTTCCAACAGGATAGAAGCAGTTTCTGAAGCTGATCCTCAGAGTTCAGGGACAGTCAAGAAGGTATAAAAGAAAAGCTATTCCGATAAATGTTGCTGTTTATCTGTCTTTCACTGTATCATTGTAGTGCTGCTGTAAGCATTGTGCTTGCAGCATTTTTAACATTTACTTTAGGCTCAGATACAGGATCTCAGCAGGGTGAGTGAAAATACTGCAGACACAGTACCTATCAGAGCATGTGTCTTCAGAAAAGCTATGTGGGCTGACAAAGACCATGGCTATGCTTAGTACACTGTTTGTTTGTTTTATTTATTGTCATTTATAACCTGCAGTACTAGCACAAAATATTCAGTGCACTGTGCAATAAAACATTCATAAAATAGACACACTTAAACATACAACATAAAATATTCAGCAGTGCCATTTTACACTAACCGGTAACAACAATACAGTAAACTTAAAGTTCATTCTTCTATAATTAACCAACAGCTATTTCAAAAGGAAACATTTTCAGCTGTTGCTGGAACAGCTAATAATTTGATTCTGTTTTTAAACGTGGGGGTAAAGAATTCCAAATTCATGGACTAGACATACACACACAAAAACAAAACAAAAAAAACAGCTGCAGGCACACAAGAAGATCTTACTATCTTTAAAGAAAGAACAGCTAAAAAAAATTGTCATTAGCTGATCATAAAGTTCTCCCTGGGAATTCTGAACATGTGCCAAAGAACAGGATCAGTTCTGGCTAACACCTTAAAAATCAAAGAGCAAATTTTGAAAGTAAATCCTTTGAGTTACTGCAACCAAAGCAAAGATTTCAGTTTAGGAGTTAGGTGGGCATAAACTGTACAACGTGAAATCAAACAAGCTGCTGCATTTTGTGCTAATTGTAATACTTGGATAGTACATTCAGGGAGACCTAACAAGGTGGAATTACAGTAGTCTATTGCTTCTGATTGCAGAACTGACTTGGATTGCGAGAGCAGCCACTTTTGTCTCCAAACAAGTTGAAGCTTATAAAAAACTGCTAATAAAATTTGATTAACATGTAGCTTCAAAGAAAGATAATCATTAATAAGTGCCCCTAAATCATGAGTCATAGAAAATGCTATTACAAGCACACCCTCACACAGTTTCAGACCACAGATTAACCCACCTTATGGTTACCTTATCAATGTGTCCTCAGTCTTTGCCAAATCTAAAACCAGTCTGTCATTACCCAGCTAAGCCTTAACATCTCGAACACATTCTGCTGAGGCTAGGTTGATCTCGCTTGCATTAGTTATTGGTAGCAAGATTTTTGATCAACATTATACAGATGGAAGCAAAATCCCATGGAGGGGCATTTTTCATATATCTAAATCTAACTTTGGACATTTTGCTGAAAATGTCCAAACATCAAGTAGTGAAAATGACCATTTTCAAACCAGAAAGACAGCTATCTTTTTTCTTTGAAAATGATCATTTCCCAGATGTTGTTGTGCTTAGTACATCTATCCTTTTGGATCATTTTCCAACATCCAAGTGAAAAACATAAAATCAAGCCATTGGGATGTAGGAGGAGCCAGCTTTCCTAGTAGACTGGCCACACAGGCATCCCAGCAGAGCAGTGGGGCACCCTAGCTGGCATTGCACTGGACTTCACAGAAAAGGTCCTAGGTACACATCTTACCATTACCCCCTTATATTATTTGGTTAGCCCTTCAAAACCCTTGAAAGACCTACTGTATCTAACTGTACACCACTACAATAGCCCTTATTCGTACAGGTGTCAGGTTTTGGTTTTTTTTTTTTTGGGGGGGGGGGCTGACACTTTACACCACAAGTGTAATAACTAGAGTGGATTATGGGCCTGGGTCACCATCTCTACAGTGCACTTCACCCACCACTAGGCTATTCCAGGAACCTGCTTGCTGTTCTAATAGGATTGGCTACAACACCTGAAGCTGTCATAGAGGCTGGTATGTACTGTTTCATTTACATCTTTGTGGGGTGGGAGGGGGGTCAGTGGCCACTGAAGGTGTAAGAGGGTCTCATTCCTTTATTCCTGCAGTGGTCATCTGGTCATTTAAGACACTTTTTGTGGCTTATTTGTTAATAAAACAGGTTTAGACCAAAATATCCAACATATAGCCCTGGATATTTTTGTTTTGTTCCATTATGGTTGAAAAACGTCCAAGTGTTAGGAATGCTCAGGTCCTGCCCTTAACACATATCTGACATGCCCCCCTTGTGATTTGAATGCACTTCTGATGGACGTCATAGAAAAACATCTAAAATGGGTTTTAAAAATAGCAATTTGGACGTTTTTGTGAGAAAAATGTCCAACTACAGATTTATGCTACTTTTTGGACTTTTTTCTCCTTTGAAAATGAGCCCTTTAGTGTACAAAAATAATGGTAATGGCTGAAGAAAAACATTGAACAAAGTTTCATCCAAAGAGAACTGGAATCCCTTAAAACTACTCTCTGCATACAGTCAAACAAAAATAACTCATGCCAGTGTAACACTGGTTCCTCCAACCCCATCATTTGGAGGCATGACAATCAAATGGCATAGCCTATTAAATCACAATAATGCCTAAATAGGGACCACTGGTGAAATATTCTGATTCTAATGTTGTATTACCACGTGGTGTTCAAAATATTCTGCTTCCAACAACTGCTGCTGTAAATCACACTTGTTTATTCTTACTTTTATTAAGAGGACCTCAGATCTTCCCAGCTTGGCTGTTCTATTCAGAACTCTTTTGCATAATACTTTCTTACATGCGCTCAAGCTGTTTTCTGGAAGTATTTATTATCACCGGTCCTATATTTGCTATCAAATTCTTTCAGAGGTCAGGATTCTAAATCACTGAAAAAAACTCCCACTCGGAGAAAAACCAGTGATTCCTGCCCTCTGAAACACAGCTTCCCCTTGTGTCAAGCAGAATATTTTCTGCAACTGATTCTGTCCTACATTTACATTTAAATAGGGTTAAATGCAGTGCTCAATCTCACAGCTTTTTGTTTGTAGGATCTCTATTCTCCCCAAACATAAACAGTCTGTACTTAGCTTCAGGGTATTCCGTGAACCGCCAGCTACAAGCTGTTCCGTGAACCACCAGCTACAAGCTGCATGTCACTGCTTCTTTCCTCTTTCCCATTATGGTGTATTCTGATTCCTTCTGTCCCTTCAACAAGAACGTCTCGTTTCGCTGCTCTCACTGCTGCGTCAGGAAGGAAACACTATCTCTGACATCCTCCTTGCATTTTTTCAAAATGGCCGCGGTTTTTATAACAAACGCTCGTGTCAAGGCAATATTCAAAATCATCAGCAATATCATTGCCCACTATCAATTGTACAATGAAGTATATTTAGTACCGAAACTAATGGTTGTGACCCATCCTGAGCTCTCTTTGAAACTGATCTAGAAGGCTATGTGTAACCAAAAAAAAAACCCCATCCAACTGACAAAGCATATATTTATCAACCACTTTAGCTAATTGCAGCAAATTTGATAATGGATGAAAGTTTGTCAGGTTATTAGAATCCAAAGAAAGATGATTGATTGTTGGATGTATCGGAGCTTGCTTAAGAGTCATAGGCATGCAACCAGATTGTAAAGAAGTATTAACAACTTTAATAATTAATAGACTACTATACTCAGAGGCAGCAGCTAATAAAGCAACCCCAAAGGGGTCCAAAGCATAACATTTATTCATTGACTACAACAGGGGCAGCAGACAACTCTTCCAACTGCACCTCTTCAAAGGTAGTCCAGATAACAGTGACTAAGACTATTGACTAATTCAGTGATGACAAACAAGGTGATTATTTTGGATCAAATCTTCACCACCTTGTTCTTAAAATCCTGAGCCTCAGGCAGCTGAGATATATCTCCTTTGCAAAGTGCACACCCATATATGTTTGGAGAAAACTGTTACCCAGAACAACATTTGCATCTTTTCATATTTTTTTTCTAATCATGACCGACAGCCCATGTAAAAGACATTAGAAAGAAGCTAATCTAATATATATTTCATGCATCCTTGTGCAGGATATTTATCACTCTGTTTCTTGGTCCTGCCTTACTCTTTTTTCATTGCAAGCTTCTTTTTGTGAATTATTACACATTTCGTTTCTGCTTCTCACAAGCTTTTGCTGCCACCAGTAAGAATGCTACTGGCAGCCTTGCTTTCTTCCTTGTTGCTAAGAGTTGTCTTGTGGGGGTGTATGATGTCAGGATATATTTTGAGTGGAGGTGGGGGGTAGGGAAGGCAACTAATGCTGAAGCAGAAAAGCTGTATTTTAAGGTAGAATGAATTATGTATTCTGAAAAATAGATCTGTAACCTTAATAAACATTGTACCTGTATTTGTAACCATTTTTAAAACCCATTGCCATAGAACATACTCGTAAGGTCATCAGACTAAGCAGGGGTTCTCAACCCAGTCTTTGGGAATGATCAGCCAGTTAGGTTTACAGACATCCACAATGAATTTGCATGCCTCTTTTTTATATGCCAGTGTATCTCAAGCATTTTCATTTTAGAATTGTAGATATCCTGAAAAACTGACTGGCAGGAGTGTCCCAAGCCTGGGCTAAGGTGACCCATGGAGGGAGGCAAAAATCTGATTTCCATACTTTTCCTTCCAATAAATATAATAATATTTAATATAATATATACTACTACTACTACTATTTAGCATTTCTATAGCCCTACAAGGCATACGCAGCACTGCACAAACATAGAAGAAAGACAGTCCCTGCTCAAAGAGCTTACAATCTAATAGACAAAAAATAAAGTAAGCAAATCAAATCAATTAATGTGTACAGGAAGGAGGAGAGGAGGGTAGGTGGAGACGAGTGGTTACGAGTCAAAAGCAATGTTAAAGAGGTGGACTTTCAGTCTAGATTTAAAGGTGGCCAAGGATGGGGCAAGACGCAAATCTTCACATGCCACCAGCCTCTCGTTTATAGGCACACAACTTTGGAACTCACTACCCAAAGACCTGAAACTCACAGAAAACTACCTACAATTCAGAAAAAACCTGAAAACACATCTTTTCAAGAAGTCTTTCCCCCCTGGATCTGCCTAATCCCACACCACCATACATCACGAAAAGTTCAGAAATGGAAAACAATAATAGTAACCTCTCTCACAATATGCTAATATATCAACCTAAATGTTTATTGTACTTCTGTATTATGTACCAGACTTCTACAAATCTAAATTTTGTAACCACATTGAACCTACCATACGGTGGGAAAATGTGGGATACAAATGCAATAAATAAATAAATAAATAAATAGTAGGGTTGCCCATTATCTTCTCCAGGTTTTTGGTGAATGGACATTTCACTCCCTGCAAAATGTTGGCCAGAATGACTATTATATTTTAAAGGAATAAACTCCTTATCTTGGACCAGGGCTAGTTTTAGCTTTAGCAATCTGCATTTTTATTTCATATCCATGTATATTCTTCTCTAAACTTTTCCAAAAAGAGTGGCTTTCCCCAACTGTGTGATGTTTGTAATGTTTTATGGTAGAATGCTGTTTCAAATTCTTGCAAACTAATAAAGTGTAAGGAGACTTATTTGTTTATTTATATCACAGTTTATATATGGTAGTTCACAACATGTTACATCCATAATATAATCACAAAACATCTGACATCATACAAACAAGACCCTACATATTCTAAAAAATACATCCTAAAACTTGAAATCATCCAATCCCTACAGCCACCTCCCTCCTCAAATACCAGAAATCACAATCCCCTTCAACATTCCTTCATAATTGACTCTACATTCCTTCATAATTGAATTCAAAGGCGTTACTAAACAAAAAGGCCTTTAAATACTTCCAGAATTGTAAATACTGTTTCAAATTGCAAATTTTATCCAGAAGCTGATTTCACAATCTAGCCCCCTCTTCCTGAAACATGCGTAACTGATTATCATTTAAGCAAATTTACTTCATCAATGGGATCTCCAATAACAATTGATCACTAGATCGGAGGGGCTACTGCATACAATGAATCATCAACAAAGCTGATTTTGTCAGAGGTGTCTCTCCATAAATGCATTTACGATTAAGAGTCAGAATCTTAAATTTCAAACGCCATTTCCTGGCAACCAATGATACTTCATCAAGACAGGGGTAATATGATCAAATCTATTCCCCCCAGACAACACTGTCCATCACGTTCTGGGCAACCTGGAGCGACAACATGTAGCAGTAATCGAATAGTGGCATAATATGAGCACGAATTACTGTCCTGAAATTGTCTTCTGACAGCAGATCTCTCAAACATCTAAATAGTTTTAGCTTAAAGACAATGCAGTTAATTAAACTACTCACGATTTGTTAATGACAAGGAAGAGTCTAACACCACACCTAAATATGTAACCTCATGTTTAATGCTTATCACTGTCTCTCCCATTTCAAATTGATCTGGAAAATTCAATTCAGAATGAGCTGAAGGAATCATAATCTGGATTTTAGTCATATTTATTTTAAGTCTGTCATCCAGCACTCAATTGTTGACAGAAATGATCACAATCGAATGCCATCTCCACCGACCCCTCATTAGGGAAAATAAATTGCACATCATCACCATAAACTCTGTAAGATATCCCTAGCCCTTTTTAACAATTTACAAAGAGACATCAAATAAATGTTAAAAAGTACTGGTGAGAGGGCTGGTCCCTGAAGGACTCCTGACTTGATAGCTTCAATAGAGAAGAAAACATTTCATAAACA
The DNA here is from genome assembly GCF_901765095.1 of Microcaecilia unicolor. NCBI lineage: Eukaryota > Metazoa > Chordata > Amphibia > Gymnophiona > Siphonopidae > Microcaecilia > Microcaecilia unicolor. The sequence goes on from NC_044031.1 coordinate 377,360,986, forward strand.
ACATGTGACTCCCTGGTTTTCCAGAGACTTGATCAAGTTAAAGCAGGTGCTATAGAGGAAGGAAAGGAAGAGGAGGAATTGTCCAGACTATTTTACACAGTTAGAGTATGTATTGCTTCGGTATTGCAGCCTGCTCACTTGATCACCACAGACTGTTCACCGAATGAAATACTACAGATTCTTTTTGGATTCGTATTCGGTAAATGAAACTCTTCATTGAAATGGAGAGTGTATAAATCATTATTGCTTCAGTCTATACAAAGATTAAGAAATATACACGCTAAGTCAAATTAGGAGATATGCACACTAATTAAACCATCTAACTAAAAGAAAGCTATAAAACATATATATATATATATATATATATATATACATACTAGTAAAAAAGGCCCGTTTCTGACACAAATGAAACGGGCGCTAGCAAGATTTTCCTCAGCTCCCCTGCAGCCACCCATGTCCAGTGACCCTCCTCTCCCCCTGCGCCCACTGCAGCCACCCATGTCCAGCGAACCTCTTCTCTCCCCTGCCCCCCTTCTGCCACCCATGTCCAGCGACCCCCTGCCCCCCTGCATCCACCCATGTCCAGTGACCCTCCTCTCCCTCTGCGCCCACTGCAGCCACCCATGTCCAGTGAACCTCTTCTCTCCCCTGCCCCCCTCCAGCCACCCATGTCCAGCGACCCTCCTCTCTCCCCTGCCCCCCCTCCAGCCACCCATGTCCAGCGACCCTCCTCTGGACATGGATCAGCTGTGAGGCATGTTTTTTCCCCATGGGTTCTGAAGTTGACATCATAATGGCTACGGTGATGTCAGCCTGATCTACGGAGCCTAGCAGACCAACTCAGAATGAGCCACGGTCCCAGGCAGCAAGTCAGAACGTTGGAGGTGAGAATTATTATATAGGATATATATATATATATATATACATACAACACTGGTCTCCATCATCCAGGCTCTTATCAGCTGGGAGGGCCCGGTTCACAGCGAGAGCTAGGAGCTTCAGACCAGGAACAAACCTGCACAACATATCTGCCCACAGATGAACCCCCAGCTCTGCTGTGACAAGCCCTCCCTTTTTATTAGGCTCTGAGCTCATGTTCAGAGTTATGGAAAATTACAGCTACAGAATGCTTACTGTGGTCACGTGGTCACATGCTTTCCAAAGTCCAGGTGGCCAAGCTGGGCCCGGAAAAACAAGTGCCATCCTCCCCTTCACATACCAAATTAGTTCGAGCTGTGTCTTATCTTCTGCATTCCAACTTATTTTCACACAATCAAAGTTAAACAATCATTTTTAAACAGAATTACTTCTAATCAACAATACAGACCCCTAGTGCACTGGTCGGACCAGACAAGGTTGAAAAACAATCTTTAAAATTCACTTCCATTACAGAGTATAAGAACTGCCTGGAGGATTATCAGAAACAGAGTCTTTGTTGATGAAGAAGTCATATTGTGGGATGAGAATTCAGGAAGCAGATTCCTCTCCAAAAGAATTGTTTGGGATAGTAAAACAATTGTCAGGGTTAGATCAGAAACAAGAATTAGTGGATGTTACAATTAATAGTCAAGATTTTGCAGAAGCATTCTTTAAGAAAGTGGAGAATATTACAGTTGCTTTTTTTTGTCCCAAGCTCTTCCAAAAAATAGAGAGGAGTGAAGATGTACAAGATAAATGGTGTAAATTGTGAATTTTCTACAGTAACTGTATCTCAGGTAGAAAACCTTTTTTTCTGTGGTGTACAGTTCCTCTAATAATTAGAGGAACTATTCACTACATCAAAACCTTTTTCTAATTCATTAGATATTTGTTCTCCAAAATTTTTACTAAGGTGCACTGAAAAATGGCATGCACAAGTGTAGGCGCATGTTTTGGGCGAGCACAGATCCATTTGTCAGCGCGCCTGTAAAAAATGTCTTTTAAACAGTTTTGCCGAAAATGGACGTGCGGCATGTGTCCATTTTGGGTCTGAGACCTTACAGCCACCCATTAACTTAGCAGTAAGGTCTCATGTAGTAATTGGGCGTTAATGGTCTACGTGTGCCAAATGCCAATTACCGCCCATTTTTGCCGCATGTCAGAAAATAAAAATTATTTTTCTGATGTGCATAAAAATTGAAATTACCACCCGGGCCACCTGGTAGCTGGGTGCTAACTCCAAATTGGCATGTGTTGGGTGCGCATAGGTGCATACGCAGGTTAGTAAAAGCGCCCCTAAGGAAATAACAATCTCCATTTGTTGTTTGGTTGGTCAATAAATCTTTGATGGATGGGATCTATCCTGAAATGTTTAAGAGTGATTGTGAGGCCCTTTCTTAAGGCTGATTGGTTAGACAGTTTGGAGATAGTTAATTTTAGGCCTCTGTCATCTTGTGGTTAGAGAGTTTGGAGATAGTTAATTTTAGGCCTCTGTCATCTTTGCTCCTGAAGTATTATTCATCCAACTCAAAAGACCCTGATTAGTCTCAACCTGGAACAGCCTACCTTCCAGTAAAGAATCAAACCATGATTGAGCTTTCCCCCCAATTCCCATCTTACCCAAATGTCCCAATAACAAAGTATTATGCACAGGGTCAAAGCCTGCAGACACATCTAAAGCCACCATAATGTAGCTTACTCCTTTATTGAAGCCTACCCTGATACTGTCACATACCATAATCAGGAGTGTCTCTGTAGAGAATTTAAGTCAAAAACCAAACTGGAACTCCTCAAAGACATTCCTGTAGTTGGTATAAACTCAACTTTTCCAGGATTTTTGCTATAAAGAGCAAAGATGATACAGACCAAAAATGACCTATCTCCAAACTCTCTAACCAATCAGCCTAAAATTACTGCACAAAGATTACCATCGCCACCTAATTAAATAATGATTTCTAACAGATAAGGTGAAATACAATCAATCAGATTCCTTGGACTCTTGTCATTTCTGTCTTGACACAAGTAACAGTGTGCCTCTTCCGAAAGATTGTTCAAAACAGTGTACACTTTTCATAAAGTATGCATTATTTTCAAAGTGTGTACTATTTACAAAGAGAGATCACTGTTTTGGAAACAGGATGTACTAACCATTGCACATTCATGAACAGTAAATGCATGCATGCACTATCAGGAAACAATGTGGTCCTTTTACCAAGCTGCAGTAAAAAGGGTCCTGCGGTAGCAGCAGGGGCCATTTTTCCTGTGTGCCAGGGCCATTTTTACTGCAACAGGTAAGAAGCTACCCTCAAAATGGCCATGCCATAAGATTCCTCTTACCACATGGCAATGCAGTGGGGAGCACTTACCGTCACTCATTGAGAAGACAGTAAGGGCTCCCACGGTAACCTGGTGGCAACAGGACAGCGATTACCATGGGTTAACGCCACAGTAAAAATTCTAAAAATATTTTCTGGTGTGCCAGAATTGGTGTGCGCTCAAGCTAGAACAACCACCAGTGGCTGCGTAGGGCCAGTGGTTGTTCCGCGTTGCCACGCAACAAGTTCTTTGCCACACGGCAATCCTTTCGTAAAAAGGCCCTACTCTTTACGGATAGTGCATACTATTTTGGAAGAAAGCCCAATATTTTGAAATAATGGATGCTGTTCCCAAAAAAGGGTGCAGTCATAACAATATTGTTCCTATTCAAAAAAGCTAAATAAAATTTAGATGAAAATTTCCCTAAATGACTTGAGAAATGATTTGAAACAATTTTATTTTTGCCTGTACACCCGTACTAATTTTAGAGTAGTAGTTATTTCAGTTCTAAGACAGTTTGTACAGTTATCTTGGACATGGCTCGTTTAGTTTAGTTTATTAAAAACTTGATATACTGCTTTGCTTAGATAGATCTCAGTAGTTTACGGGAACATTAAAAAAAATCAACACAATGTACTCTAAAAAAAATGCCATAATAAATAGCAGAGACCTCACCTTCCATAACAAGAACATTCACACCAAAACAAAAAAACACAATTCAAAAAGTAAAACACCAACCCCCCCCTAGTTTACAAAGCTCCACTAGCTGCTGGCAATGTGGTAATGCTGACACAGCCACTAGCACGGTTTTGTAAATGGGGGAGGGGGGGGGGGGTTAAACATTAAGGGTCCTCTTACAGCGCAACAGTAAACACTAATGTGTGCTTACTGCAGGTTAAAAAGCACTACAGTGCGGCGCGCTCAGGCATTTCACAGTATTTTTTTTATTTGCATGCACTTCCCATGTGCTAAAAAACAGAATAAGTACATAAGTACATAAGTAGTGCCATACTGGGAAAGACCAAAGGTCCATCTAGCCCAGCATCCTGTCACCGACAGTGGCCAATCCAGGTCAAGGGCACCTGGCACGCTCCCCAAACGTAAAAACATTCCAGACAAGTTATACCTAAAAATGCGGAATTTTTCCAAGTCCATTTAATAGCGGTCTATGGACTTGTCCTTTAGGAATCTATCTAACCCCTTTTTAAACTCCGTCAAGCTAACCGCCCGTACCACGTTCTCCGGCAACGAATTCCAGAGTCTAATTACACGTTGGGTGAAGAAAAATTTTCTCCGATTCGTTTTAAATTTACCACACTGTAGCTTCAACTCATGCCCTCTAGTCCTAGTATTTTTGGATAGCGTGAACAGTCGCTTCACATCCGCCCGATCCATTCCACTCATTATTTTATACACTTCTATCATATCTCCCCTCAGCCGTCTCTTCTCCAAGCTGAAAAGCCCTAGCCTTCTCAGCCTCTCTTCATAGGAAAGTCGTCCCATCCCCACTATCATTTTCGTCGCCCTTCGCTGTACCTTTTCCAATTCTACTATATCTTTTTTGAGATACGGAGACCAGTACTGAACACAATACTCCAGGTGCGGTCGCACCATGGAGCGATACAACGGCATTATAACATCCGCACACCTGGACTCCATACCCTTCCTAATAACACCCAACATTCTATTCGCTTTCCTAGCCGCAGCAGCACACTGAGCAGAAGGTTTCAGCGTATCATCGACGACGACACCCAGATCCCTTTCTTGATCCGTAACTCCTAACACGGAACCTTGCAAGACTTAGCTATAATTCGGGTTCCTCTTACCCACATGCATCACTTTGCACTTGTCAACATTGAACTTCATCTGCCACTTGCACGCCCATTCTCCCAGTCTCGCAAGGTCCTCCTGTAATCGTTCACATTCCTCCTGCGACTTGACGAATATATGTTTTAGTGCTGGGGGGCATGTATGGGGGTGGAGAGTAGGCATGTTCTGTGCTAATCAGTTAGCACAGTTACATAATCATGCGCTAACTGATTAGCATGTGGCATTTCGTGGGTGTTATAAAATTTGTACACACTGTTATAGAATATTCCCCTCTGCACCTAAATTTGCGTGCCAGCATTTAAGCCAAATTTCCCTTAGTGTAAATGGATGCACGTAGATTTAAGTGCTGTGATATCAACTAAGTGTATTCTATATACCATGCCTAAAGATAGGTGCCACTTGCTAAATATGCTTAGGCAGAAATTTATTCCACGCTGAGCTTTCAGGCACCATATATAGAATATGGCCCTATATTCCTATGGCATCTTAACAATTAGGGCACACTAAATCTGTTAGCACACCTTAGTAAAAGGACCCCTTGGACTAGCATTCTGTAATGGATTGGGCACATAAATTTGCCATTATAGAATATGAGCTTAGTGCCTAGATTTGGGGTGATAACATTTAGCGTCCCTTATAGAACTTCCTCTCTTATGCTGAGATTCTAAATGAATGAACTCCTGCAGTGCAATATGCAAATCAGCTCATTAATTCAGAATTCAGCAATAACTGGCACATGTAGTCGTCTTCATGGACTGATTCTTATTTAAAAAGATGCATATACCTCAGTGAGGTGTAGCTATCCTTCTTTCTGGCTACCCTGCAGCTGTATTTCTTGTGAAACTTTGCTGGGGAGTTCATAGAAATGGGCCACTAACCCATGGGAAATTATGCGGGTTATTACATCAACCTCATGGAGGAGGGAGTTGGGTGGGAAAGGAGAAATAAAATTATGTACTGAGCAATTAATGTCACATTTTCCACATTTTGTCTCCTGCTAATTAATGTGAAAAACATGCTGTCTTTGCAGTCATTTGTGTTAGAGGTAGAAATTCTCATCTCCCGGCAAACTTATTTACAATAACAATCCGTCTGTCGTAGTGAAAATCCTTCGTATTTTGATCATCTCAAGATTTCCACAGTATAATAATCTCTTTATTCTACAGCTGGTTTTGCTTTGTTTGGGGTGTGATGTACATGGAAAAAACAGGTCCTCATTTGGGATAGGTTTGCTATGTGTGGCCAGTGCAGGTGCTGCCATTTGGGTCATTGTTTTTTGCCTCACTTTTCTCCCATCCTCGTGCTTGTCATTCTGTCTGGTGCTCGGCAGTGCCAATGCTCGACTGCTCCAGGTTGGTGCTTGGAGTCATGTGGTTTTAATTAACTTCTTACCATGCACAGGCACAATTACAGAGTCGAGTAATTGCTGATTTCTGTTTTTCTAATGAAAAAAGAATCCCTTTCCTGGTGGGCGAAGAACAGTACAGACTCTTCAGGGGGTTAAATCCCTAATGAATGAGCAAGTGGAGGCCGGCAGCTGAGCAGAGATATCGCCTCTCTGAAAGCAGAGAAAGCGAGAAATGGAATTACGCTAGGGAAAGGCGAAGTAAATATATAGACATTGCTGGTTCCTGTTAGCAAGGTTTTCATCTGCCTTGCATAGGTGTGGATTTTTAGATTTAATTTTTTGCCTTTACAATCGTGAGCTTAAGATGAGCTTCATGCAGGTCCTGTATGCATTTTCCACCCAAATGGTTTACATTTATGCTTATGTTTATTTTTTTATATCCCGTCTTATACCCAATGCGGGTAACAACGCAACATCCATAGTATCAAAAAACAATACAGACCACTAATCAATACAATAACATCAATTCAGAACAAGAACAGTAGCAAAAGACACCAAAAAGCATCACTGATCAACAAGATGGTCCAACAGGTGACATTTCAACATCTGCTGAAATGATACAGTATTCTGTTGAATTTTCAAAGAAAAAGGTAGCTTATTCCATGCCTGAGGTTCAGCCACAGAAAAAATACCAGCTCTTGTAAGTTGTAATTGCAGATACCTTAAATCTGATATAATAATCAAACCAGCATTAGCGGAACGCAATGCCATTGTTGGTGATTAATGCTGAACAGTTGCACGCAAATAGCAGGGAGAGTCATGATATAAACCCTGATGGACCAACAACAACAGTTTAAATTGAATTTTCTGTGCCACGGGCAACCAGCACAGTTGTTGAAAGATGGCTGATATATGGTCAAACAATCGAAGTGCCAGTCTCAACTAACTCTTCTTTAAGTCTTAGTGGTATCCCACATGGATTAATGTAACATTATTTACTGAGAGATGAATCAATCTGTCAAATGCATAGGGCTCAATTCAATAAAGGACATTAAATCTTAGACACCAAAAAGTGAGTGTTTAGCTAGTGTTCTATAAGAACATATCTGCTCCCCAAATCTGTTATAAAACATTAGCGTAAGTCCACAGTAACATGCCCAACTTTAGGTGTGACCACTCATGCCAAATCATCTCCAGTCTATCAGCAAACTTCTTGATTTCCCTTCTCGTCACATCCTTATACACGCCTTTATTATCTCACGTATTGATTACTGTAACACTGTCTATGCTGGTATTTCTCAAACCCAAATTTGTCGCCTTCAGACACTCCAAAACTCTGCTACTCATCTTCTCTTCTGCGCCAAGAAGTTCGATCTCATCACTCCACTTTTTCTTCAGGTGCACTGGCCACCTATTGCTTTCAGATCATGGTTTAAGATTCTAGTCATTACCCATAAGGTTCTACATTCTGGTATTCCTTCCTATCTTTCTGCACTTATTATCCCCTACACGCCTTCTTGTTCCCTTATGTCCCTTGATGCTCACAGGTTAGTTCTGCCCTCCCCAAAGCTTGCCCATTGTGAGTCCACCTGCTCTTCAGCCTTCTTCTTCCTTTCACCTAAACTCTAGAATGAACTTCCTCCAGAACTTAAGGCCTTTCTATCTCTTCCAAAGTTTAAATCCCTTCTCAAAGTCCATCTTTTCAGATTTGCCTTTAATGCCCCTTTAAATTGAATTCCCTGGCAGTGAGATCCTGGTACTGACACATTGTTCAGTTCACTTGCTTTTATCTATTTTGTATGTATGTGTTCAGCTCTTGTATGACTGACCTCTTTCCTTTTAGCATTTTGTAGTTCTCTTTCTTGCTAATCAATTTAAACTTAATTTTGTACACCGCTTTAACCTTTTGCTGTAAAGGTGGTATATCAAATAAGAACATAATCATTGCCATACTGAGACAGACTGAAGGTTCATCAAGCCCAGTATCCTGTTTCCAACAGTGGCCAATCCAGGTCACAAGTGCCTGGCAAGATCCCAAAACAACAAAACAGATTTTATGCTGTTTATCCTAGAATAGTGGATTTTTCCATGTCCATCTTAATAATGGCTTATGGACTTTTCTTTTAGGAAATTATCTAAACGTTTTAAAAAACCTGCTAAGCTAACTGCTTTTACCAAATTCCTGGCAACAAATTCCAGAGTTAAATTTACTACTTTGTAGCTTCATTGATTGTCCCCTAGTCCTAGTATTTTTGAAAAGAATAAACAAGCGGTTCACGTCTACCCGTTCCACTCCACTCAGTATTTTATAGACCTCTATCATATCTCCCCTCAGCAGTCTCTTCTCCAAGCTGAAGAGCCCTAGCCACTTTAGCCTTTCCTCATAGGGAAATCATTCCATCCCTTTTACCATTTCCGTTACCCTTCTCTGTACCTTTTCTAATTCTACTATATCTTTTTTGAGATGCAGTAAACAGAACTACACACAGTATTCAGGGTGCAGTCGCACCATGGAACAATACAAAAGCATAATAACATTCTCAGTTTTGTTTTCCATTCTTTTCCTAATGAATAAACAAACACAAACATAAACCTAAATGCAGCAGCTGTGTGTGAAAGTAAGCATTCTATAAAGCATGGGAGGTTATTCAGAATGCCACCGATAGGCCCATTCCTCTCCCATGATACCAGTTCCGGAGAAGAGAAATACATAGTTAGGGTAGATTAGGTTACAGGTAAGGAAAGTTCATCTTATGACAAGAACTCAAAGGTATTAGGATAAACTTCATTCGTGAAAAATTAACTTGAACAATTAGGAATATTAAACTACAAATCAAGGTCATTTAGCTTAAACAATAAGAAATAAAGAATAAATTTTGTATAGGTCCAGTGTACATCTTGTAATAGTTCCTCAGAAAACACTTAATATACCAAACAGTCAAGAGATGCCGAGTTGAGGATTGTGGTACAACCAAGATGGCCAAAAGGCATGCGCAAATAAACAAACACTGCCAGCCACAGTAGGGTCTGCTCGTAGTGTGAAAAGAGTCTTTTACTATTACAAGACCCCTGATGTAGGCATTTTGCAACACCAAAACACGGACCGTGTCGGATCATCCTATATCAGTGACAATAAAGTATTTCTTCATAATATTTCCAGTGTTGGATTCATCTGTTGGTCAGCCTCTACTTCTTTTTGCATGTAATGCATGCACATTTCGACTTATGTACTGTGGACTCCTGATGCAGGCAGTCTAGTCAAAACATGGTCTGTCTCGAATCCCTGTAATGGCTATGTTCTTTACCAAGTGTTTTCCACTTATTATTATTTTTATTAATTAAAGTTTATCAAGAGACTGCCTTGGTTCTGCACTGGTCCTTGGTTGTCTCCGCTGTTTATTGGTTCTGCTTCCTACCTGTGGAGATCGATCCCTCCTTGTTTTTCTTTATGTATATGACTGACTATTAATTTTAGTCACCATTTATAGAGTTTGGGGGATGTGGAGGGGCATAATCAAAAGGGACGTCCAAGTTTTGATGATGATGTCCTTGCAAAACGTCCCGATGCAGGAACGGGAAACCTGTATTATCGAAACAAGATGGACGTCCATCTTTCGTTTCGATAATATAGTCAGGGACACAAAAAATCTTGAAATTTGGTCGTCCTTAGAGATGGTCATCCCTAGACTTGGTCGTTTCTGATTTTCGGCGATAATGGAAACCAAGGACGTCCATTTCAGAAACGACCAAATGCAAGCCATTTGATCGTGGGAGGAGCCAGCATTTATAGTGCATTGGTCCCCCTGACATGCCAGGACACCAACCGGGCACCCTAGGGGGCATTGCAGTGGACTTCATAAATTGTTCCCAGGTACATAGCTCCCTTACCTTGTGTGCTGAGCCCCCCAACTCCCCCCCCCCAAAACCCACTACCCACAACTGTACACCATTACCATAGCCCTTATGGGTGAAGGGGGGCACCTAGATGTGCTTACATTGGGTTTGTGGTGGGTTTTGGAGGGCTTGTTGTTTCCTCCACAAATGTAACAGGTAGGGGGGGATGGGCCTGGGTCCGCCTGCCTGAAGTGCACAGCACCCACTAAAACTGCTCCAGGTACGTGCATTCTGCTGTGATGGACCTGAGTATGACATCTGAGGCTGGCTTAGAGGCTGGAAATCAATATTTTTACAGATGTTTTTTGAGGGTGGGAGGGGGTTAGTAACCACTGTGGGAGTAAGGGGAGGTCATCCCCGATTCTCTCTGGTGGTCATCTGGTCAGTTCAGGCACCTTTTTGTGTAGTGGAGGAGTGGCCTAGTGGATTTTGGTCCTGGGTTCGATTCCCACTGCAGGCACAGGCAGCTCCTTGTGACTCTGGGCAAGTCACTTAACCCTCCATTGCCCCAGGTACAAATAAGTACTTGTATATAATATGTAAGCCGCATTGAACCTGCTATGAGTGGGAAAGCGAGGGGTACAAATGTAACAAAAAAAAATTGGTCATGAGAAAAACACGACCAGGTATAGTCATTCAAGTTCTCGTCAGGGACATCCTTTTTTTCCATTATGGGTCGAGGATGTCCTAGTGTTAGGCACGCCCAAGTCCCGCCTTTGCCTCCAATACACCCCCTTGAACTTTGGCTGTCCCTGCGATGGAAAGCAGTTGGGGACGTCCAAAATCAGCTTTCGATTATACTGATTTGGACGACCCTGTGAGAAGGACGTCCATCTTCCGATTTGTGTTGAAAGATGGGCATCCTTCTCTTTCGAAAATGAGCCCAAGAGTCTCTACAGAATACTGTGATTTGTATTTTTGTAAATGCAACAAAGTTTGATGAAATTGCTACTCTTCTTATCCATTATCATTGGCTTCCTGTTCAGTATATCAAATTAAATGTAAGATTCTCACTTTAGCCCCAAGGTACAAAATTCAGGGGTCCTTATACAAAGGCGCGCTGAAAAGTGGTTTGCGGTTGTGTAGGCGCAGGTTTTAGGTGCGCGCAGTATCATTTTTCAGCCCGCATGTAAAAAAGGCCCCTTTTTCCCAAAAATGGACGTGCAGCAAAATCAAAATTGCCACGCATTCATTTTGGGTCTCTTACCGCCAGCCGTAAACTTAGCGGTAAAGAATTTGGGTGGTAAGGACCTATGCGTGTCAGATGCCACTTGGCACGTGTCTGCAAATAAATATTTTTCACATGCGCATAGCGGACGCATACTAAAAATGAAATTACTGCAGGAGTCACGCGGTAGTCGGGCAGTAAGTCCATTTTGGCGCACGTTGGGCGCACATAGGCACCTACGCGGTTTAGTAAAAGGGGCCCTCAGATTGTGAGCCTACTAGGGACAGAGAAAGTGCCTGCACATAATACATGTAAACTACTATGGTTGTACCACAGAAAGGCGGCATATCAAATCCATGACCTTTACCATTTACCCATTAATTAAGCAATAACTGGCACATGTAGATTTCTTCATGGATTAATTTTTATTAAAAATAAATCTTTTTCTATAGCTTCTTTTGTCAATTGTCGATAACTTGTGTAGGAGGCCCTCTCCTCCGTCTTGTTGCATCCCTGCTGATATTGCAGGGCCTACTTTATTAAGGCTTTTCTCCCACTTCATGTTTATAGGAAATAACCTTAAGGAATCATGTCTATAATAAAGTTTTTGTGGCAGCCTGGTTCACTATAATAGAAAAGGCTAATTTTGTGTGGGCCTGAGCCCAAAGTGAGTGGCCATGGAATTTTCTCTCTACTCCCACCTACCCTGCACTCCCCAAACAAAAAATATAAACACTTGAGCTGGCAGGAGGCCCCAACAACAGAAGACCTTCTCCTCCAGCTGCCAAAACTCTTTCTAAGCTTAGCAACTGACCCAAACTTGGAAAGAGTTCTGGATACCAGAGGAAAAGGTTGTTAGTTGGTGGGGCTTGAGGATCCCTGCCAGCCATAGCAAGAGTGTACCAATTTTGGGTGGGCTGAGGCTGAGGCCAAAGTGGATGGGCCCCTGCCTACTCATGGCTATACCATTGGTCTATTCACTTAGACTGTATTATCATCAAGAAATACAGGAACATCATCACTGAGCAATAATAGCATGGGAGCTACAGAGAAACTGTATTAAAGTAATAGTTTATTAAAGTAATAGAGTTTATAGGTAATTAATACAAGATGCTATACAAAGTAATAAGGTATAACAGGTGTATTAGTTTGGGTGATATTGGCACACCTTGATTTCTAGCTCATATGTTCAATCATCCAGGAAGTTCCAATGTCCCATTATGGTGTGTACTTTAGAGTGATCTATTGCCTATTAACTTACATATCATTTATATATTTGGGTTTATTACTTGCCAATCACAAGGAAGAATATGGTGAAACTGAGAGTGTCAATCAGATCATTTGGTAACATTGCTATACTTCTCAGACCACCGGAACAAAAAGCAGATGGATATTACTATTAATCATTTCTGTAGTGGTACTAGGTGTAGACAGCACTGTACACATTATATGCAGGTTCTTTCTCTGTCCCCTGTGGCTGTCTAAGGTGTTTTTGTACCTGGGGCAATGGAGGGTTAATTGACTTGTCTAGGGCCATAGGAGGCTGCAGTGGGAATCAAGCTCAGTTTAGCAGGATTTCAGCTCACTGCATTAACCATTAGGCTACCCCCCCCCCCCCCACTCCTGTCAGCAAGTATTTATTAGTACAGGGTGGAAGTCATTCACAGACCACAGATTCTTCCTACCGATGGGATAAACTATGAAAGGGCTGATGACATCAATATATCTTTTTATCATTTTAGGGGGGGGTTGTACATTTTTACTAACTGATGTCATCTGCTATATAATAGTTTGTTACTTTTGGAACAACTGTTGTTTTTTTAGTAGTATAAATATATGGAGACATGCAGTCAAAAAGATATCGTCTCTGAACCAAGCAAGATTTTGTTAAATATTAAGAGATCCGTTAGCTAGAATTTTCTCTCTCTAATGTGGAAGAATTTTAGAGCTGCTTAACATAAAGTTATTGGTGAAAAGTTTTGTATGGTAGCTAATCAAATTTGAGTTTTAATTTATAACAAGAAAGATAGAGTTAAGTAACAACTTTAACATTGATTTAACTAAATTTTAATTTTAGTGCATGAGGTTTGGGACAAGATGGCTGCCAATGCAGACTTGCTGTAAAAGACTAAAACCTGGGTCTAATTTTTCTTCATAGGGCAGATGCTGGATATTTTTACTGAGAACTTCTATTTGCAACAGAAGCGAAGAGCTGCGGAATGCCTTTTCTCTACTATGAATTGTTAAAAAAGTAATTAAATGTAATTATTTTCCTACTGTGTACAATCACATGCTGCCTTACTAGCATGATAGACAGATTCCTCATGACCAAAATGCAACCATGCAAGGAGCAGCTGGCTTTAGGGGACTGGCTATGGAATCCTCAAAGGCTAACTCACTGGCAATTGAATTAATACAACTGGTGAACCACTAAGAAAGAGCTGCTGCCCATTGCTGTAGAGTTATTTAAAGGAATGAATAAAAACACAGAAGTGGAGTAGAGATGAATGCAGAAATATTAAGCACTTTGCTCCTGAAACTAAAAAACAAACATACTGAGAAATTATGTCCGATATGCATAGACTAGGTAGGAAAAGGGATGTCCAAGTTGAAGCATTCACAATTGCACAATATTTTACACAAGACTGGCTGAACATGGAGCCTTTTGCCAAACACTACTAAGGACACAGGAAAAAAATGTGTGTTTTGCAACATGTTCAGTGGGAATAGCCATTTCCAAAAAAGCAACAACAACAACAAAAAAAAAATAACATGGTCAACAATAGAACAGTATCATATATGGCTTCAGATGTGTAAGTGCATGTACTTATATGTATAAGTGGTGATTTACTAAATCTACATGTGTTGGTGCTGCCCATTAGCTCCCTAATTCTATAAAAATCACCAAAAAATCGCACATGAAAATTTGGACATGCACCCAATTTGCACACACAATTTAATTGAATAATGAGCCAATTAGTGTCAATAATTGGCTTTTTAACAAGACATGATTGGCACTAATTAGATTTATTTGGAACTTACATGTGTAAATTTAGATGTGGGATCCATGCCTAAATTTTATAGGTGACTAAAACAAGGGGTGCGGAAATGGGAGGGTTATGGGCAGAACGGAGGCATTCCTAGCATTTATGCATATAGCTATAGAATAATGGGTATATGCATCTAATTGAGAGGCCATTTTACAAAGCAACGGTAAGCCCAAGGCGGGCTTACCACTTGCTAAAAAGGAAGTACAGCCGGGCTACCGCAGTAGCCCAACGGTAGTTCCTACCCCCAGTGTGTGCCATTTCTTGTGCTGCAAAATATTTCAATCTTTATAGTGCTGGTGTGTACCCGGCAGTAATCGGAACTGCCACGTGCTGCCCGGTTACTGCTGGGTTAGCAAGGGGGCCCTTACCACCACCTCAATGGGTGATAAGTGCTCCCCCCTGAGTGCTTCACTTGACGCACAGCTATTTTCTTGAAAAAACAAAGACCTGCCTTTAACCTTCTGGGGTAGAAGGGGGCCTCAGCAGAGTGCAGGGTACGGGGGGGGGGGGGTGATAGAGAAAAAATTTCATGCCCACTCACTTTGGGCTCAGGTCCACACAAAATTAGCCTTTTCTATTATAGTGAAACAGGCTGCCACAAAGACTTTATTATGGACACGATTCCTCAAGGTTATTTCCAATAAACTTGAAGTGGGAGAAAAGCCATAATAAAGTATGCCACACAAGCCCCCTTTTGCCACAGCTTCATAAAAGAACCCCTTAGGCTTGTACATTTGTACCACATTTCAGTTGGTGGAAATGGCCATGCCTAAAGTTAGGCAAAAATCCCGGGAGTACGCGATATTCTATAAACCGTGCCTAACTTCATTTATTTATTTTATGTTCCACCTATAACTAGGTGTTTTCCAAGAAAACATTCATAATAAAGTAAAACAAAAGTATACAGAATAAAACAAAAACAAAACAACATCACTCAGCTATAAAAAAAATGATCCACTCCACATGGGTTTTAAAAAACAGTCACAAACAGTTGTGTTTTCAAGAGTTTCCTAAATTGTGCTAAACTTCTACAATGACAAACATGGCCAGGTAGTGCATTCCATAAGGAGATCCCTGCAGGAACAAAGGCTGAAGCTCACATATTGGCATGGTGCAACTGCATCATGACATCAGTAGAAAGCCGCATAGCAGTCTCTGACCTCAATGCGTGCCTCAATGCATGACTTATAGAATGGTGCTTTTTCGGTGACAAATTTTTTTAGCACCATATATAGAATTCACTCTTAGATGCTTAAATACCAGATTTTACCAAATCCAATGTCCAAAAGGAGCCAATAAAGGAGCAAAATTACACAACTCTTAAGTTATACATTTTGAGGTGGATTTTAATGCCAGAGAGGTTAGTACAATTGGCCTTTCTACCAGTCAAAACCTAGGTCCTTGGAAAGGGAAATGGGACTTGATATACTGCCTTTCTGAGGTGTTTGTAACTACATTCAAAGCGGTGTACATATATTCAGGTACTTATTTTGTACCAGGGGTAATGGAAAGTTAAGTGACTTGCCCAGAGTCATAAGAAGCTGCAGTGGGAATTGAACTCAGCTCCCCAGGATCAAAGTCCACTGCACTAACCACTAGGCTACTCCGAGAAGGTATAAATAGTGATGTCTAGGAAATACATGCAGACATGTCCAAACCAAGCACAGAATACACATCTTGCATGCCTCAGATACATATGTCAGTAGTTGCTTTTCTGAAACTGTTAGATATGTTGGACTATTTATACCATCTGCTATTTACACAAGCCTTCTAAAATTACTTGTTCTCTGTGGTAGAATAAAAGATCTCGTGAAAGGTAATTCCATAACCTAGATGCTCACATTTATGTGTATTACATATGTAAACGTTTAGAGAATACTAGCATTTATGTACATACTAGTGGAACCAAGCCCGTTTTGTCAAAAATGAAAGCTCTTGTCTAAGCGATTTTTCCTCTCTCCCCTGCCCTCCCCTCCATGTCTCGTGATTCTGGCCTCCCCTTCATTTCCAGTGATTCTCCTCTGCTCTGCCATCCCCTCTGTATTCCAGGATTTTGTTCTCCCCTCCATGTCCAGCAATTCTCCTCTGCCCTGCCCTCCCTTCCGAGTCCCACGATTCTGGCCTCCCTCCATGTGCAACGATTCTCCTCTGCCCTGCCCTCCCCTCCATGTCCTGCGATTCTGCTCTCCCCTCCATGTCCAGTGATTCTCCTCTGCCCTACCCTCCCATCCGTGTCCCGCGATTCTCTCCTCTCCTCCCATCCCATCCATGTCCAATTCTCCTCTGCCCTGACCTCCCTTCCCCTCGATGTCCCGCGATTCAGTCCTCCCCTTCATACCCAGCGACTGTCCTGTGCCCTGCCCTCCCATCCGTGTCCCGCGATTCTGCCCTCCCCAGCGATTCTCCTCTGCCCTGCTGCCCTGCCCTCCCCTCACCTCGATGTCCCACAATTCTGTCCTCCCCTCCAGAGTTCCGTTGCCTTCACTTGCTTGTGTTCGTAACATCCTGATGTCAGCAAGCCTCCAGCGTTCCCTTCCCTCTCACTGTTCCGCCCTCTGTTGTCATTTTGTCTTTACATGAGGGCGGGACAGTGAGAGGGAAGGGAATGCTGGAGGCTTGCTGACGTCAGGATGTTATGAACCCAGCCAGCCAGCCAGCCATAGAACGTTAACGGTACAAATTATTATATTAGATGTGGGCACTTACATGTATAAATGTTAGCATAGTACCTATGTGCTATTCTGCAAATAAATGCAAAACAAAAAGAAGAAAAGGCCACCCTACATAAAATGTCCAAACAGAAAAAAGTAGGGGTGCATGGAAAACCTTCCAATCCAATTTAGGAGACGTGAATGATGTTGGAGATATTTGGTTGGTGATACTGAGACATATACCCCCAGATTCTATATAGTGCGACTAAAGTCACATGCAAATCTGGTCATATTCTAGATTTGTGCATACACCTTAATTAGTTAACTAGCCAATCAGCATTGATAATTGCCATGCAACAAGCAATTGACACTAATTGGCATTAATTAGAATTTTACACACCTTTTACTAAGGTGTGCCAAAAAATGGCATGCGTTGGCGTAGATGTGTGTATTGGATGCGCTCAGATCCATTTTTCAGTGCGCCTGCAAAAAAAGGCCTTTTTTGTCAAAAATGGACGTGCTGCAAAATAAAAATCAGCATGTGTCCATTTTGAGGCCTTACCACCACCCACTGATTTAGCGACAAGGTCTCACGCATTAACCGGGCGGTAATCGTCAGTGCACACTGCTGATTACCACCCGGTTAGCACCACATGGTAGAAAATAGAAATTATTTTCTACCGCTCATTTTGGACGCACTTCAAAATTAAAATTACCGCCCGGGGCACGTGGTAGCAGGGTGGTAGTTCTGATTTGATGTGTGTTATACATGTGTAGACTCCTATGCATCTTAGTAAAAGGGCCCCGAAGTGTATTCTGTAACGTGATGTGCCTAAATTCTAAGTTGCAGAATTGAAAAGGGGGCATGGCCATGGGTGTGGAATGGGTGGGTGTTTCTAAAGTGTATATGCATAGTTATAGAATAAACCCAATCTGTGCCTAATTTCAATTTCAACATTTACACAAAGTTTTATTTGGCACAACTGCTTGTGACTAAATTTAGTCGTGCGGATGGGCACTTGGCGTATTCTATAAACTGTGCAGAACTTTAGGTGTATTCTACAAAATTTAGGCATACTTTACAGAATACTCCTAGGCGTATTTTTTTCCTCATGGAATTTTCAGGCGCCATATATTGAATCTAGCCCATTTTGCCCCACCTGCTAAACCTAGCAGAACACTCACTCAGAGCCTAAACTTGTCCTGATAAAAATGGTGAAGGGTCTACATTATAGACTATGATTTCCAAAGACTATCAAGTTTCATATTAAATATGATCTTACATAAACAATTACGTTCAACCATGTCTAGCTAGCTAATAAGATGTAATGTAATATTGTTTACTGCATACTGAACAGTTCAACTGTAAGTTATTACTAATTAATGTTAGCTAATCTTTTGATAACATACTGTTAAATATGTAAACCGCTTAGAACTTGTCGGTAAAGCAGGTTATAAATGCCAAATTAAATTAAACTAAATTATGTTTTTGGAGATATCACCAACATTATTAAATGTCCCCTTGATTGGATTGCAAGGTTTTTCATGCACCCCTATTTGGCAAATACCCCACTGAACTTACATAGAACGTATTTGCAAGGGGACATACACAGGAGCTTCGCATGGCCAGGACATAGGTGGGGCTCACATGTAACTTACAGAATAGTGAACGTTTTGTGGGTAGTTGCTGCATTTATACAAATTTTTGTCTTGCTAAAGTGTGCATGCCTAAATGTTAGGTATGCCAGTACTGACCACATGAGCACCCAGTTGTCAAACTGCCCCCTTAAAGCAAATATCTAAGGCAGCATCAGGAAAAAATGTGGCAGTTCATAGAAAATGAGACAACAGTTTATTTTCTATTCTTGCAAATTGAATAACCTCACCGCTTTCATAGCCCTACCTGCCCTGATAACTATCATCCCATCTTTCATATCCAAACTAGTCATGAATATCATTAACATCCACTGCCTTGACTTTCCTGCTTCTCAGGGTCTTCCTTGACTTATTCATTCCCAATTTAGACACCGGCCTCTCCATTTCATAGAGACAGTACTTGGCACAGTCTTCAGTTATTACTTCAATGCTGACACTAGGGGGAAATTCTATACATGGCACCTTAAATATCGATGCCGTAAAACCACGTGGTTAGCGTGATTTTATAAAGTACACCTAAAATTAGGCATAGTTCTAAAATATGCGCATGCACCGTTCTTGCGGCTACAATGTAGATATACCCATTTACGCCACCTACAACCAGGCCAAAATACCTGCACCTAAGTTAGACACAGATCGGGTGTATTCTATAATAGTGCACATAGGGGCCCTTTTACAATGGTGTGTAGACACCTACGCGCATCCAATGCAAGTCAAATTGGTACTACTGCCCAGCTACCATGTGCCCCGGGCGGTAATTCCATTTCTAGTGTGCACCCAAAACACGCGGTAGAAAATATTTTCTATTTTCTACCTCGTGGAGCTTAACCGGTGGTAATCGGCAGTTGATGCGCGTTGAATGCTTACTACCTGGTTAGTGTATGAGATCTTATTGCTAAGTCAATGGGTGGCAGTAAGGTCCCAGGCTAAAAATGAATACGTGCTGGTTTTAATTTTGCCGCACAGCCATTTTCCACCACAAAAAAATGCCTTAATTCCAGGCGTGCTGAGGAAACGAACCAGCACGTATCCAAAACACGTGCCTACACCAGCGCAGGCCACTTTTAGGTGCACCTTAGTAAAAGGGCCCCATAGTTTTTGGAAATGCCCACAGCCTGCCCATTCCACACCTATAACCACGCCTTCTTTTCAACTGTGCACTTTAGAATTTACTGCACCGTGTTACTGAACATACCTAGAAAGGCGTGCGCTTAAATTCTAATTAAAGCCAATTGTGCTGCTAATTGGTTAAGTACCAATTATCAGCACTGATTGGCTTGTTAATCAATTAAGTTGTGTACACAACTTAAAGCACCATATATAGAATTTGGGGGTCAGTCCTTATCTTACTCCATCCAGATATGATCTTTACATCTTTGCTATTGGCTCGAAATGCCACAGTTCATATTGTGGCACGACTTAGGAGATAGGATCATATAACTGTAGTTATATTGGAGTTCCACTAGTTTCCTGTTAAGTTCTGAGTATAATTTAAAATCTTATGATCATAAATTAATGTTGATCTAAACCACCCCATTCAGGTTTATGAGCTCCCTTATTATTTGCATTCTAGGCAGCAAGAATGTTTATTAATTCTTTCCATAGTGCTAGAAAGTAATGTACACATTTGCGTATCTTCTCCATCGTGGATCAAAATGTGGAATTTACTTCCTCTGTCTTTAAGGCAGGGGAGAGGTGTTTCAGAAGGGACTAAAGGTAACCCCAGAAAAGAAAGTCTTATGTATTATACACAAACACTCCCCACAGTTCATCCTAGAACTATAGGTCCTGAAGCGTCAAGGACATAAACTGGAAAGAAAATGGCATAAATCTCACCTAGACAAAGACAGAAAACACATGACAAATATACCACCAGACCTTAACAAAGCCCCATCCAAAATATACCTAGACTACGGCCCCTTGCCTTTTGAACATTCTTCCATTTAGGGGGCATAATTATCAAAGTGAACCTCTGTGAAGATGTGCTATTTTACCAGTAACTCTTCACATGTCCCATGTTATGGCCCTTGGGAGGACGTTATCAATGTGGGCTACTGGTAAGAAATGTTATTTTACTGTTAACCTCAGTTATTAGTAACTAGTTCTCACTGCATAAAATGGGACCTGTGGTAAAAAAGCACAAGATAGCGGTAGAATAGCACAACTTAGTGGTAGCCCACATTGATAACTACACCCCTTAGACGTTTGTGCAATATACACCCCTTAGACGTTTGTGCAATATAAACATCTAAGTGCCAGTTTATACATGTCTAGAATGCAAATGGCACTTCTTAAAGAAGTGACTAACCCTAAATAATCAAGTTTGTTAAATTATAAAGTTATACCACATTCACTTTTCCTGTGAATAACCTATTAAATAATGGGAACCTCAGATCTCCTGACAAGGGCAACACAACAACTTTTAAACCCACTATCACTGCTGGGAGTCCAGAGGGGAAAAAAAAGAACCAGTGTAAAAACTGCAATCATGTGGAGAAAAACAACTGGTTCCAAAAAAAACTCCCCCAATATTTATAAAAACAGGAAAATATGAATCAATATACTTTACTAGTGGAACCCAGCCCATTTCCTCAACAATGAAATGGGCCCTAAGAAGGCTCTCTTGTAAGCGATTTTTTGTCTCTCCCCTGCCCTCGCCTCCCCTCCATGTCCAGCGATTCTTCCCTTCCCTCCCATCCCCTCCATCTCCAGCGATTCTCCTCTTCCCTGCCTTCTCATCCGTGTCCCGGGATTCTCTTCTCTCCTGTCCTCTCTTTCCATCCTATCCCATCCCATCCATGTCCATCTGCTCTGCTCTGCTCTGCCCCGTCCTCCCCTCTATGTGCCGCGATTCTCTCTTCCTTTGTACCTCATCGTTTTCTGCTGGCCTGGCTGGCTTCCCTTCCGTTGGTAACATCCTGACGTCAGCTCGCATCTAGCGTTCCCTTCCCTCTCACTGTTCCGCCCCCTGATGTCATTACATTTTGATGCGAGAGTGGGGCAGTGAGGGGGAATGAAACGCTGGAGGCTGGCTGACGTCATGAGATGTTACGAACCCAGGCAGCCAGACAGCGATGGAACGTTGGAGGTGCAAATTATTATATAGGATATTATGATCAGGGGTTCTACTATTATATATCTATGTTACTGAAAAAGGCATGCCAAACCTCCTACCCCCCCCCCAAAAAAAATTAATAATAAAAAGCACAAGGCTGAACAGCACCCACTTATCTTGTAGGAAATAGTGGTATCCAGGTGGTAAGGTCTCAGGCCGAAAATGGTCACGCGCTGTTTTTTATTTTGTTGCACGTCCATTTTCAGGCCCCTTAAAAAAGGCCCTTTTTCTTGGATGCGGTAAAAACTGGCCCAGCGTGTGCCCAAAAGATGAGCTCGCACTGCCACAGGCCACTTTTTGCCGTGGCTTAGTAAAAGGGCCCCTGAGAGAGTCTATATTGTAAATACTTTTAAGGTAAAAATGTGATGATGTTACAAAGGTTTTGAAAGGCTCATGTAGCAAGGTACCGTGGTTTGTTACAGTTCATAGGGAAGCATGCTGCAGACAGATTCCCCATGCTCAAAGGAGGGGGGGGGGGAGGCTAACTCCCAGCAACCTTAGAGAATCAAGCTAGCCAGTGGTGTGACATATGCTCAGAAAGAGTCTATCAAAGAGAACTACAGAATGATAAAGATTTGTAGTCCTATCCTTTTTAAAGGCAAAAGGACTAAACCTGGCGATAAGCAATGTGCACTATGCACATATAAACAATAAGCAACCTGTCTCTTTGCAAATGGGGGCAAAACTTGTGACCTGGCTTGGCCACTGTTGGAAACAGAATACTTGACATACTTTGACCCAGTATGGCTACCCTTATGTTCTTATGTAAGCCATGGCAAAAAAAAATTCCTTTCCTGTCTTGATACCACAGATTGCAAAGGAACAGTCTGATTTAACGCCTACTCTAAAGAGGAATTTCAAAGTTGAACTGCGGATTCCATACCCAACCAGTAAACACCACCCAACATAGAGGACCAATTGACCATTAAGGTAGCCAGGTCCACCTTGGGCCCATGGAAGTTAACTCTGTCACTGCTGGTAGGGGTTGAATGAGTCCAGCAACTTCCCATGAGTTTCACTGGCCTGGTTTAAAGGAATCCACTCCAGGTCTTGCCTTTAGCTCTGTGCTGGCTCTGGTAGAATCCCAAAACAGACAGCATTGTTGCTGTCTTTAAAGTCTACTCCAACCAACGAGGGAAAGCTCCAGAACTTGATAAGAATGAATAGAGTGGCGTACCTAATGAGGTGCAAGGGAAGTGTCCCTCCCCTAAATGGATTATTATAAATAAGTGTTTATGCTCATGAGCCTTCCTCCTTGCACGTGGTGCCATGCTTGCTGCAGTCAGTGTAGCAGGATCGTCGTGGTTGTGGTGCTGTCGCCCTAATCTGGTTGCTGAGGTGAGCCGCCAGCCCAAGCCCAACTCCCTCGGCTCAGCATTGTAACTGTGTGACACAAACCACTGATAGCTTAACCCCACTGCCCCAGCTGCCCCCCACAGCATTAGTACCAGGCATCTACTGCACAGTGGCTGTCTGTGGATATTCCTGGCCTCAATGCGGGGGGGGGGGGGGGGAGTAGGGTGAACGGTGGTCACATTAGTTTTCTTCCTGCCTTCTGCTAGGTTGTACAGCGCGGAAACGGGTATAAGGGTGGAGGGAGGGAGGCACAAACACACACACATACACCCTTATGCTGCGTAAGAAAGTAAATGACAAATAAAATGTTAAATGGGGGGAGGGGTTTGGCAGAAAACATATACAGCCTTCTATTTTTTTTTCAGCCCATAAAATAAAAAAAATATTTTAGAAAGGGGACATGCTGTGTCAGAAAACAAACAGCAAATAAAATGTTAGAATCTATAAATAGTAGACCTGCAACATTTTCAGTGGGGCTGGAGGCAGCAGTTATTTATTTATTTTTTTTGTTACATTTGTACCCTGCGCTTTCCCCACTCATGGCAGGCTCAATGCGGCTTACGTGGGGCAATGGAGGGTTAAGTGACTTGCCCAGAGTCACAAGGAGCTGCCTGTGCCTGAAGTGGGAATATATATATATAAGGCTGTATGTGTGCCCCATCAACCCACCCCCTGTAACTTAATTGTTTTACAGTATGGTTTTACATAATTTATCCCCCTGTTTACTATGCTATGCTGCTAGCAGTTGCCACACGGCATTTCTGACACAGCCCATTCAAAGTGAATGAGCTATGTCGGCATTAGTGCTGCAGCCGCTAGCACAGCTTAGTAAACAGGGGGTTAATATTATAATGTATACAATTTCAGTTTTCCTCCTTTATATATGTTTTTTTTGTAAAAGGTTTCCTCCCTTTATGTAAATTCATGATTATTTGCATTTATGTTTTATTTATATTGTATTTTTTAATTTTTATTATATATTTTTTATATTGTTTGTAGACTCCTGAGGCAGACCTTTTGTCTGAAACACAGGCCCTTGTTGAGTCTGTGGATGTGAACAAAGAACTCTTACTTTGAGTATCGTCCATGTGATCTTTGTCTCCATCGCTGTGGTTGTGTGCTGTTTCTGTTTGCGAGAGATTTTCTCTGTTTTGGTCAGTCAGGCTGTTACTGTGGTGACACTAGAATTTGAATATATATTTTTTTTGTTGTATGTCAAATGCAAAATCTGGAGCTGATGTGTTGCATACAACTTTTTGATATGGCATAGGCAAATTCATACTAAACTTACAGCTAAACATTAAAATATTTAGACGTGCTTTGTTCAGCTGTGAATTTTAGTGTTTGGTATGTCACATTCGTGAACCTTATCTATCAAGTGTGTCACAACAGAAGAAAGATTGAAAACCACTGGCCTAGATTTATAAGCCTAGTGCTGAAAATCAGTGCTAAACTCAAAACTTTTTTCCCCACCCTATATCCACCTGCTGCCACCTACTTTTTATGCTCTTAAATTAAGAGATCACTGAAATTTTGAGTAAACATTTATGCATTCAGCCCTAGTACATTTTCAAAGAGATAGAAATTAAACTTGCTATACCGCCTTAACTAACTAGCAGACATTGTCGATTTACAATTCTAAAAATTACAGTACGCAAGAGAAAGACTCCATTCCTTTTATCTTGCTGCACCATATGCCTGGAATAGACTTCCTAAGCTGGTACATCAAGGTTCATCTCTGGCTGTCTTCAAATTTAGGCTAAAAGCCCACCTTTTTGATGCTGCTTTTAATTCCTAACCCTTACCCACTTGTTCAGCACCCATTTTTATCATAACCACCTTAGTAATTCCCTTATCCCTTATTTGTTCTGTTTGTCTGTCCTAGTTAGATTGTAAGCTCTTTCGAGCAGGGACTGTCTCTTCATGTCCCCTTGTACAGTGCTGCGTATGTCTAGTAGCGCTTTAGAAATGATAAGTAGTAGTAGTAAAGAAAGGAGCTACAATGAGAACAGGAAAGATATCCATGTATTCTATCACAACTCTACCAAGGAGAGGCTGGTGAAAAGAAAACTAGGCAAAAGGAAAAATGGAAGAGGAGGGCGAGGTAATCAAAATACCCAGAGAAGAGCAAAACTCTCAGTTAGGAGCATAAATCCTTTCAATACTGAGCTCATAATTCATACTTTATGCTGGGTTTTCTGCATTTGGTTCTTCACAGAGTTCAGCTTTGTTTATTCAACTTCAGTTTTTCTGTCTGTTATAAGAGGCATAATACAAAGCTTGTAAGTTGGTTAAAGTGTCTTAAGTTACTTCAGTAAAATGGCATCAGTTTATATACAGTGCAATCCGCTTAAATGCAAGGGTCTGGGACCAAAGAAGTACATGCAGGTAATCGGAGCATGCACTTAACCGTTGTGACCCAAAGAAGCTTGACATCTGATAAACATATGTACAGTACTGTTTATTATACATACAGTATACAGTCTCCGTTAACTGACGTTAGGCATACTTGAAGTAAACAGTCATAGTCCTCTGTACACTCATGTGTCTTTGAGTTCCATAGACTACGTCTACCAGACGGTTAAAAACTATCATAGCACTGACATCCAGTGGCCTCCAGATAGGCCCGCACAGTGTTGAGACTCTGCAGCGCTCTTGCAAAAGTGACAGGAGGTTGTTGAATTTCGTCAGCATGTGCCTCGCTGCTCATTTCAACATCTGTTTCATCATCAGCCGTTGCCTGCGTGTAGGCGCATATCTTGACATCAGTGCTGTCGTCAGCTGTTTGTAGATCATAATCAACAGCTAAGTAGTGATGAAACTCTTCTTCAGTAACACCAGCTGGGATGTCAATAGCCTGTTCATCTGACGTGTTTGCAACAGCTGCATCTGTTTCGTCCCTCTCCACATCCCTAACAAAGCTTGCCCGCTTGTAGCAGTTCACAATGGTTGCCTGTGTAACATGATTCCAGGCTTCTTTCTGCTTATGTAGGGAATCCAACAGTGATAGATTATGAGCCAGTTCAACAGCACGTTTATCCTTGCCAGTCTGGTCATCCATAACACTCATCAGACAACATAGCACAAGAGCCCGAAAATGTTGTTTGAAATTGGCTATTTTGCCCTGATCCATAGGTTGGATCAGAGAGGTAGTGTTTGGTGGCAGAAAGACCACCTTGAAGTTAGACAGCCTGACATCATCACTGTGTGCAGCACAATTATTACAAAGCAACAAAATCTGAAGCTTTTGTGCCCGCATTCTAGTGTCTAACTTCTTTAGCCACTGCTTCCAAATTTCCTCAGTCATCCATGAATTTGCGTTAGCCTCATATGACACAGGAAGTTGCTTAACATTCTTGAAGCAACGGGGCTGTTTGCTCTATCCAATGACGAGTGGTTCCAACTTTTCACTCCCATCCACATTGCAGCAAAGGAGGATCATCAGTCGGTCCTTCGACGTTTTACTTCCTGTAGTTTCGGCTTGTTTGAATGCCAGTGTTCCATCAAGAATCGCTCGCCAGTAGAGACCGTTTTCATCAGCATTGAAAATGTCACGAGGTGCAAACTCGTTCAAGATGGTAGGAAGAACTAAAACAACCCAATTTTCAGCACCAAAGTCATCAGCGTCTTGTTTTTCACCATGCTGTTTCTTGAATTTTATGTTGTTCCTCTCCTTCCATCTTTCCAACCATCCAACAGTGGCTTTGAATTCAGTTAGTCCAAGACTTTCAGCTAGCTGATTAGCGTTCTCCATAGGCAGTGGACCACTGACAGGAAACTGTCTGCTCCTGACTCGAGAAAACCACTGAAGAAGAGAATCTTCTACATCCTCAGCTTATCACGCCCGTTTCTGTTGTGGATTTGTATTGTTTTGCCAGTCTTCCATAAGCTGGTCTTTCTGCTTCAAGATACGTGAAATTTGACAGGAATTGACACCATATTCTTTAGCAATAGATGCTTGACTTTGTTTGTTTTCTAATTTTTTAAGAACTTCTATTTGTTCAGCCAGTGTTAAAATCTTATAGTTGCGTGACGACGACGGCTCCAGTGTACACTCTAACAACATTCTTTCGCTTCTTCTGCCTGGGGCAGTTAACCAACGAGATTTCAAATTTACTGCCCCTTTGTCACGCGCCAATCTGCTTCCATATTCCGTGCGTGCGCTTATGCGGAGTCTTTCCTGCAGATGAGCAGTCTTAAACCATGCATATAAGAGAATCTTGCACTTATCAGTGGTGCGCTAAACCAAAGTTTGTCCCCATGGAAATTGATGGCGCCAAAAACGGGACCGAAGCACAGCATGCAGTTAAACAGAGCATGCGCTTATCCGACGTGCACTTAAATGGAGTACACTATATTTGCTTTGTATTTATTAACCTGCATTTCTGTGCATTCAAGTGGGAGTAACATGTAACCACACTACTGTACCAGCACTGTCAATGAGGGGGTCTTTTACTAAAGGTTAGCTCGAGTTATCTGCAGCAGATCCCATTTTATTACTATGGGCCCTGCTGCAGATAAGTCGAGCTAATCTTTAGTAAAAGACCCCTTAAATCCTTTACAGCACACTCAAGCACACAAATGCCAATATCATACCATGCTAATATAGGCTGCAAGTGTAAAAAAAATATTTCTTTGGTCAATGTTTGTATTGTATAGTGCTTGCAATTGGTTGCCACTTGGCAGTACAGTGGAAAAGGTCAGAGAAGTTCCTGTTTGGTTGTTACCTTTATAGGAGAGTCGGAGCCTAGGTACATTCCCCTTGGAAGATGTTCTAATCCCAATGAGACTCCAAAGCAGCCACCAGTGTCCCGTAGGCTTGGGAGATGTTAGCAGTGTCTTGTCTTTTCCAAGAGTGTCTAGTGGCACCTTCTCTGCTGCAGCCTGCCTACCCCTCTGGCGCCTATTTTACAAACCTCTGCTCCCCCAGACGTCAAAACCTAGCTATACCTTTGGATTAATATTCAGATTTTGTAAGCTAAGGGGACTGGAACATTTTTATAGTGGTCCCTTACACCACCAAAATTTTGAACTTCCGTCTTGGACATTCATTTTATGACACAGACACCGTATACAAATTTACGATGTATGGGTTGCTGTAGTGATGATTGAGATTCCCCTCCTGCAGGGGCTACAAACACTGCATTCATACCATCTCCAACCTTCTGACTTGGATAGCAGAAACTGGGCTCTGGATTCAAACCAACATCTGCCGCATGCCTACAAATCACTTGCCACTGAGCCAATTAACTTGCCCATAACATCAATCTGTCTGGAACTGACCCAGATGTTACTGTTTGAACAGATTGTTAGATCTGCATTGGGTTACTGACTTTCCTGGTGTGACCCTTTTTTTTTTTTGTTAAGTCAAAAAAGAAAGAGGGCAAAGCAGACAGCACTTATAAACCAACCTTTTAAAACTGTGTAAACAAAAGACAAAATACTTACATGTTTACTTGCACACCATAACTCAAATATTCATACTCCACAGGGAATTTATATACTCAATAGGCTCTTGAATAAAAGCTCACTTAAATCTGACAGCCTGAGTTGTTGTTTTAGCCAAGTAAGTATCATTGTAACAGAGAAATATTGCCCCTCTATATACAGGTTTGCTTCTGCTTAAGCACTTGGTAGTTTTCTGTAAGGCACTGGTTTTCTGCTGGTATCTGAGGTACTTAGTACTGCATCAGCCCCTGGGTAATGACAGGAATAGAGGGGTTAGCTCAAGGAGCAGGGCAATTCTCTGCTCTATTCCTTTCTCTTCCTCCTCTCCTGTTCTATGCTGGTAATATGAGAGGAGTAGGGAAGGGAAGGGAAGGAATTTAAAAGGGTGAAGATAGGGGAGGAGAGAGGATAAAGGGAGTGTAGGGAAGAAAGAGAAGGGAAGATGATGAAAGAAGGAGAAGGGTAGCAGGGGAGAAGGAAGGGAAGGGACTGACTCATTCCTTCCCCCAGTAGTGCCAAATCACCCCACATCCTCAATTTACTTACATTTTCCTATAGTGATCATTTAACTTCCAGTGCACTTATTGGGTTCTTCTATGATTCATACCGCCAACCATTCTCTAGCTCATTCAGTCCCTCCAATATTCAAAAGCCCCCATCCACTCACTTATATCCATCTCATCAATCATAACCCCAATCCACTCACCGAGTCTTCCTTTGCTCTCATAACTTTCCCATCCACTGTCATTCATTCAGCCTCTCCCTCACTGGCACTTATAACACTGCATCTACTCGCTCAGCACCACATCACTCATCACTATTCTTTCAAGTCACTCAGCCTCCACCACTATCACCCTCCATCCAGTCATTCAGCTCCTCTTTCAAGTCACTCATTTAGCTCTGCTGCATGCTCACAGTGGTAAATTCTCAGGACACCTAAATTTAGGCACTGGGACAGAACATCTAAGCGTGAATTCTATAAGGGCAATTGCGCTTCCAGGACCTACTGCTGGCCCAACGCGGCCACTGGCAGTAGTCCCACCCCAAACATGCGCCATTTCTGGGGGAAAAAGAAACCCCTCGGAAATGGCTTGCACGGCAGTAACCTGGTGATAATTGGGCATTGATGCGCACTGCCCGGTTACCGCTGAGTTAGCACAGTGCGCCTCAATGGGCGGTGGTAAGAGCCCCCTGCCCTATGGCTACACGGTAAGAGTTCTCTTACCGTGTGGTCATGTGTGTCTGAGGGCTTTTTTACCCACTGCAGTAAAAAGGGCCCTGGCAAGCAGGATAAACGACCCCTGTTACGAGGATGTATGATGGCTGCTGCACGTCATCATCCGGTAGAGTTATTTAGTTTGTGCTGTTTTCAATCTCGTGCTTGAGAAGATACACATTTTATTTCCTGGACATTCACAGTTATAGACATTGATAATAAGAACCATTAAATAGCCCCTGACGCAGCCCTGCTGGGCGAAACACGGCCTGTGTCGGGCATTTTATTTTAGATGTTTTTTTTTAATCAATAAAGTCTATTTTTGATTTTCTACTGATCTGCTTTGTTGTTTTCCATCTTGGAGTTTGCAGATTGTCTGTCTTGCTGTTTTCTTGGACGCTGCCCATAACATGCTATCTAAGAAACCATGCCTGGTACAAGCGGCATCCTATATAATAAAACGCACCTCCAACATTTGAAGCTGACTGCATTGCTGAGACATCCCTGCTCTCTGTATTCATCTCCTGAATTGACATCACGTACTTCTGGGTTCGTCACAAGCAGAAGTGACCAACCATACGAGGTTTCTCGGCTTCAGAATGTTGGAGGTGCATTCTATTAAATAGGATTGGACAGTTCTTGAAGCACAGCCAGAGCTCAGCGTCCTGCACAGTAACGCTCAGACACCAGAGAGAGGGAGGGAGGGGGGGCCTGACACCAGAGGGGGGGAGGTATCTCTGTCACACACACTCTCTCTCTCTCTCACACACATAGTCAATGTCTTTCTCTCTCACACACACTCTGTCTCACACTGTATCACATTCACTCTCTATGTCACACAGTCACTCACACACTCTCTTGGTCTCATACACTGTCTCACAGAGAGTCTCTCTCACACACACTCTCTCTCACACTGTCTCACATACACATTTGCACACACTCATTCTCACACACACACTCGCACCCAGACTCACTCTCTCTCTCTCAAACACACTCGCACATTCACTCTCTCTCACATACACTCTCTCAAACATACACACTCCGAGAAAAACCTTGCTAGCGCCCGTTTCATTTGTGTCAGAAACGGGCCTTTTTTTTACTAGTGTTTAAATAATGGCTTTTCTAAAATTATTTCCACCTGCTGGTCATTTAAATGCTGCAGTTTACATGTGCAAAAGCCTTTTGAAGTGACCTCCATACTGTGGGATAATTTTCTGGAGAAAGCACAGAAAAATAGCCCATACACACTGCAGATTTCCAAGCATGCATCGAAGCGTATTCCATAATGATGTGTATAACGTGATTAGTTAACAAACTAATCAGCGCTGATAATTGGATGTTAACAAGCAATTATCAGCACCGATTGGTATTAATTAGAATTTATGTGCACTACTTGCTAAGCGTATGCTGTAATGTGGTGCGCGTAAATTCTAAGTTGTATAGTTAAAAAGTGGAGCATGGTTATGGAAGTGGGGCAGGTCATGGGCATTTCTAAAATCTATACACATTGTTATAGAATACATCCACTCCGCGCCTAATTTAGGTATGGGATTTATACCAGGTTTTAGTTGGGGTAATTGACCGCAGGGAAATTTATTCGCATGGACCAGCACACAGAGTATTCTATAAATTTCACCTAAATTAGAGCATACTTTATAGCATATGCTTCAATTTCTGCACGGAACTCTCTGCACAATATATGCAATCTAGACCGCAGAACACTGCAATTTATTTATTTATTTTATTTATTACATTTGTATCCCACATTTTCCCGCATAGCAGTAGGTTCAATGTGGCTTACAGGCTCCGGAGAGGAGAGTACCAATTCTGGGAATATATACAGAGTGGAAAATAAAGTAACAGTAGGTGCAAGGAAGCTGATTAGGTTCCGGAAAACAGAATACAACTCTGGGATGAATATATAGTAGCATATAGAGAGAAGTAATCCCAATGAGGCTGATAAGTCTCCGGGGATGGGACTACAGCTTCTAGTGAGCAATACAGAGTAGGATACAGGTTAGAAGTACACTTAATTATAACTGGAGTAGTATGATTCGTGCAGTTTGAAGTAATAGGATTATGTGGATAGGAGTGAGTATTGTTCATTTCTTAGTTTGATAGATGTAATACATTATTCATGAATTAGTTCGGGTCTGCTGGGTAGGCTTTCCGGAAGAGGTGAGTCTTGAGGTCACTTCGGAATTTTAGATGGGTGTTCACAGTTCTAATGTTTCTAGGTAATGCGTTCCAGAGCTGGGTGCAAATGTAGGAAAAGCTGGGTGCATATGTTGATTTGTATTTCACTTTCCCACTTGATTCTTACTCTTACTTTGGGGTTGTATGCAACACTTTCAGGACAAAAGTATTGTGCAGTTGGTTGTTTCTTTTTTTATGATACTTTCGGTAAAAATCTTGACTGCAATACCTGTTCCCTCCCTTAAACTTTCATCTTTTCAGGTGCAAATAGCTGAGGGTATTTAAGTCAGATGCAGTCACATATTTTTCTGACTGGATAAAGTCCATTTCAGGTTCAGAAATCATCTGAATAATAATAACCTATTCAGTGATTTAACTCCATAATCCATTTGAAGCATTTTCATTCTTTAAATTATCCAGTTGCATTCACAGTCCCACTAAGCATATTTCATAATCCGATTACTTTAAAAGTACATTCTTTTTCATGAAATTAAATTTTCATTTTGCAGCATCAAAATTATGCCTTTTCTCCCCTGTATACTATAAATATACAACTGACTGATCCACCTTTGTTACATTTGCCATCTGTAACTCTTCAAGACAGTTCTCCAGCAGGTCCTTTTACTAAGGTGTGCTGAAAAAATGGCCTGCTCTAGTGTAGGTGTCTGTTTTGGATGCGTGCAGATCCATTTTTCAGCGCAACTGTAAAAAAGGCCCTTTTTTTGGCCAAAAATGGACGTGTGGCAAAATGAAAATTGGTGAGCATCCATTTTGGGCGTGAGACCTTACTGCCATCCATTGACTTAGCGGTAAAGTCTTGTGCATTAACCAGGTGGTAATTGTCAGAGCACATACAATGCCAATTACCATCTGGTTAGCACCAGGCACCGGAAAATAAAATATATTTTCCTGCGCGCGTAGTGGACATGTGTAAAAAATGAAATTATCACTCGGGCAACATGGTAGCCAGGTGGTAGTTCCAAATTGGTGCACATTGGGCACATGTGGAGGGGAATAATTGAATGGCGCTGGCAAAACTGATGGCCGGCCATCTTCAGGCCTGGCGCCGTAAGCGGGCGGAGCCAAGCGTATTTTCAAAATACGCTTCGCGCCAGCCAAATCGCTTGCTGGGTTTAGAATAGGATTGCCAGCGGATCGCCGGGTTTAGATGAGATGGTCGGCTCCGATTTTCAGCCATAATGGAAACCGGACCCAGCTATCTCAAACCCGGCAAAATGCAAGGCATTTGGCTGTGGGAGGAGCCAGCATTTGTAGTGCAGTGGCCCCCCCTGACATGCCAGGACACCAACCGGGCACCCTAGGGGGCACTTAAAAAATCTTAAAAAAAAAAAAAATTAGCTTCCAGGTGCATAGCACCCTTCCCTTGTGTGCTGAGCCCCCCAAATCCCCCCCCCCCAAAACCCACTGTCCACAAGTCTACACCATTACCATAGCCCTAAGGGGTGAAGGGGGGCACCTACATGTGGGTACAGTGGGTTTTGGGTTTTTTTGGGGGGGCTCAACATTAACCACCACCAGTGTAACAGGTAGGGGGGGATGGGCCTGGGTCCACCTGCCTGAAGTGCAGTGCACCTACTAAAAACTGCTCCAGGGACCTGCATACTGCTGTCAGGGAGCTGGGTATGACATCTGAGGCTGGCATACAGGCTGGCAAAAAAAAATTTAATTTTTTTTTTTGTGTTTGTGGGAGGGAATTGGTGACCACTGGGGGAGTAAAGGGAGGTGATCTCCGATTCCCTCCGGTGGACATCTGGTCAGTTGGGGCTCTTTTTTGGGACTTGGTCCTAAAAATACATGGACCAAGTCCGCCCGGCGAAATACTCGTTCGAGCCGGCGTTTTCTTTTCATAATAAGGTGAAGCCGGCCATCTCGTAACCCCACCCCGCCCCCCTTCCTGCCTTCGCTACCCTCCCAACATGCCCCCTTGAAGGTTGGCCAGCGCCGCAACGAAAAAGCAATTGGGCCCGGCCAAAATCGACTTTCGATAATACTGATTTGGCCGGGATTGAGAGATCGCCGGTGATCTCCCGATTTGTGTCGGAAGATCGCCGGCAATCCCTTTCGAAAATAAGCCTGATAGGTGCCTATTCAGCTTAGTAAAAGAGTCCATTAGTAACCACCATTAAAACAGGGAGACCAAAACCATTTACCACCCTTGCCGACACTGAATACAGTTGTTAAATAACTACATAATTCTATACATAATTCCACTTTATGTACAACCACATTTGCAACTTGGCAATGTACCCTTTGCAATTAGTCATTAACTATGACTCCTGAATCCTCTCCTTCCAGGACTGCTCTCTGTTTCTTGCCATCTAGGGTTGTTGTAAGTAGTTTGTATTTATATTTTGACATAGTTGCCAACAGGGATATGCACAGAAACAATACAGAGTGGAGTAGTAGCCCAATGGCTAGCACAGTGGCCTGAGAGCCAGAGAAACTGGGTTCAATTTCCACTGCAGCTCCATGAAACCCACGGCAAGTCACACTGGGGTTCTTTTACCAAGCTCCGAGAAAAAGGGCCCTGTGCTAGCTTCAGGGGCTGTTTTTCTGTGCAGCAGCGGGTAAATAGGTCCCCAGACACACATGGTCATGTGGTAAGAGAACTCTTACCGCATGGCCATATGTCATGTACCTGGAACATCAGACGTGGAGGCAGAGGATTTCCCCTAGCATATACTTCTCTCTTCAGTTCCGGTTTTATGCGTCTATATTTTTGACGCACCTACACTTTGGGCACACCTACACTTTGGGCGTGCCTTCTCTGATGTCAGACACCTTCACTTTAAAACTAGGAGTTTTCCTCCTCTCTTTGCCTCAGCTACTTCTTCCTGGTATCTGGTGCGTTCCTGTTGTGATTACTCCTGTTTTACCTGGTTTTGACTCTGTGCCTGGACCTGACTTCTACTGGATTGCTGCTTGCCCTGACTCTGTGCCTGGACCTGACCGCTGCTGATTTGTTGCCCATCTCTGTCATCTCCTGAGTCCTGCTCTCCTCCCACTTCCAAGTCCTGCTGGCCACCTGAACTCAGTGGCTCAACTGCTGGGGAACGATGGTTGCTGTGGGTGAAGCGTTGGGAATTCTGACTGCTGACCTTTGGATCAGCACAAGGGCTCACTCCTTTCCTGAACACCGTGACACCATGTGGCGGGGAGCCCTTACTGCCACCCACTGAGGTGGCTATAAGGGCACCTGCACTAGCCTAACAGTAACCAGGCAGCACAGCGATGCTTGATTACCGCCGGGCTAGCATCTCACAAACCATTTCTGGGGGTTTTCTTTTTCCTCCAGAAAAGGCACACGCTTGGCTAGGGACTACCGCTGGCAGCCATGTTGGGCCAGCGGTAGTCCCGGATGAGTGAACGGGTAAGTCTGCTTCGGGCTTACCGCTGTTCTGTAAAAGGGCCCCTCAATCCTCCATTGCTGCAGGTGTAAATAAGTACCTGTATATACGTAAACTGTTTTGATTATAACCAAATCCCATCCCCTTTCCTTTTCAGGTAATTTTTGGGCTTTTCCCCTAATTTCAGCCACTTTATTGTTTTTTTTCCCAAATTTGGTTTAATAAAATTTTAAATACACATTAGAATGCACACATATCAATTGCACGTGTTAATGTGTAGTTTAAAGCAATTGAAACTGATTTTATACACTAAGGAGCCATTCTCCTAAGTTGTGTTAACTAGCTAACATGGAGTTTACCATGTAGTAGACAGTAGTGCAGACCCGTGCTACTGATTCCTGCATTGAAAAGTTCAAAAAACAATAGTAGACTAGTAAAATTCTCATGTACAACCAAAGGTGTCAGGGGGAAGTCTCATACCGTCACAGGGACATAATATTTCATGTAATCTGCATCCACTATGTGTGTGAAGCCCTTTCAGTGACTTTTATAATCATTGAGAAAACCCCCTCCTTCCGAATGTATTACTCTTTAGTGCGTGAATCAGGAGCGTAGCTATGGGTGGGCCTGGCTGGGCCCAGGCTCACCCAATTTCAGCCCAGGCCCGCCCAGCGCCAGCCCCAGCTCCCATTGCCGGCCACTGCTGCTTTTCCTGTTGAGCAGCAGGGCCGGCGCTACAAAAAGAAGAAGCGCTAACGCTAAGGGCAAAAAATGTTAAAAAAAAAAAAAGCGTGGCACCGGCAGGCACTGTCTAGGCAGCCTTGAGGCATTGGCTGCTGGCTCGCAGGCTCCTCCCATCTCTTACGTTACTGCCCCTGCGTCGCTCCAGGAGCAGTGACGTAGGAGACGGGAGGAGCCTGCGAGCCAGCAGCCAATGCCTCAAGGCTGCCTAGACAGTGCCTGCCGGTGCCGCGCTTTTTTTTTTAAACATTTTTTGCCCTTAGTGTTAGCGCTTCTTCTTTTTGAAGTGCCGGCCCTGCTGCTCAACAGGAAAAGCAGCAGTGGCTGGCAATGGGACCTGGGGCTGGCGCTGGCATGCAGGGCGGGCCTCGAGGAAAAGAGAAAAGAGGGAAAACAGATGGAAGGATGGAAGATAATGAGGGAAAACATGGAAGGATGGCAGAGAATGAGGGAAAACAGATGGAAGGATGGGGAGAAAAGAGGGAAAACAGATGGAAGGATGGCAGAGAATGAGGGAAAACATGGAAGGATGGGGAGAAAGGGGGAAAACATGGAAGGATGGGGAGAGAGGGGGAAAACATGGAAGGATGGGGAGAAAGAGGGAAAACAGATGGAAGGATGGGGAAAAAAGAGGGAAAACATGGAAATGGGGAGAAAAGAGGGAAACAGATGGAAGGATGGCAGAGAAAGAGGGAAAACAAATGGAAGGATGGGGAGAGAAAGAGGGAAAACGGATGGATGGGGAGAGAGACTCTGGGTGGAAGGATGGGGAGAGAAAGAGGGGAGATGGATGAAAGGATGCAGAGAGAAAGGGGAGAGACTGGAAGGATGTGGAGAGAGAAGGGACACTGAACAGAAAAGGGTACAGAGATACAGAGACACTGGTTAGAAAGAGGGAGAGAGAGACATTAGATGGAAGGATCAGGAGAGAGGGTAGATGAATGGAAGGATGGGGAGAGAAAGAGGGAAGACGCTGGATGGAAGGGTAGGGAGAAAGAGGTGACACTGGACGGAAGGATGCAGAAAGAAAGAGGGGAGACTACTGGAAGGATGGGGAGAGAGAGGGGAGACTGGAAGGATGGGGAGAGAAAGAGGAGAGCTGCTGGATGGAAAAGGGGAGTAGTGAAAGACTGGAGAATAAGAGGAAGGGGCATGGGGAGAACAAGGGTGAGAAAAAGATGAAAAGCCATAAGTAGATGAAGGAAATTAAAGAATGGATAGTAAGAATGAATTAAATCAGGACAGAGAGAGAGAGAGGCAGAAAAATATTGAAGAAAGCAAAGAAAAAGGAGAGAAAAATGACAAATGGCCAGGAAAACCTGGCAGAAGAGTTAAGCGAATACGAAGGAAAGCAGAATCTAGAGACTGGGAGCGACACAATGAGAAAAAGTAAATGGCCATACAAGAAAGGTAAAAAGGAAAGCAGAATCTAGAGACTGGGAGCGACACAATGAGAAAAAGTAAATGGCCATACAAGAAAGGTAAAGAAAATAATTTTATTTTTAATTTAGGATAAAGTAATATGGTACCTGTGTTAATGAAGTTTCAGAGACCAATACTTCCTTCCTTAGGTCAGGCGAGGATACCGTAACAGCATTATACTGACCTGAGGCAGGAGGTTTTGGCCTCTGAAAGCTCACTGAAAAGGGTGTTAGGCTATTAAATACATTTTCTGAAATCTGATGCACTGAAAAGCAGCACTTTACCCTGTGTGACAAATGCATCTGATTAGCGTGACTAAATTTTGCTGGGGGAGGGGGGTAGAGAGAAAATTTTGTGCCCACCCACTTTGGGTTCAGGCCCATCCAAAAGTGGCAGTCTGGCTACGCCACTGGCGTGAATCCTCAATATATCAATGTCAATTTTCATCGATGTTGTTTTCAATTTTTATACACAAATTACACTATAGATGACAGGCAGAAAGCAGTCACGTACGTTTAAGTCTGTCAATTTGCCGGACCCCGACAGGTTCCTGTTTCGCTGGTGCTTTGTCAAGACATCTTATTGACCCTTTCACAGTTTTTGCTACCGCCTTAAAAAGGCAGCTGCTGTGGTAAAATCCCCACCAGAGCCAGTCTTAGCAAGTGTGGGGCCCTGTGCAGACCAATTTGATGGGGCCCCACCCTAGCTCCACCCCCACCCTAGCCCTGCACCCATCCTAGCTCCACCCCCAACCTAGCTCCAGGGCCGGCCACCCCTCCCTCCGAACTCCCGGATAATCTCC
This sequence comes from Microcaecilia unicolor, assembly GCF_901765095.1. Lineage (NCBI taxonomy): Eukaryota > Metazoa > Chordata > Amphibia > Gymnophiona > Siphonopidae > Microcaecilia > Microcaecilia unicolor. Next base: position 377,399,481 of record NC_044031.1, read on the forward strand.
CTCCCTCCCACCCACCCAGCTCCAGGGCTCCTCCCTCCTTCCCAGCTCCAAGGCCCCCCTCCCTCCCAGCTCCAAGGCTCCCCTCCTTCCGAGGCCTCCCTCCAAGCTCCAGTCCCCCTCCCTCTGAATTTTAAAAGTTACTTCGTCGGGTTACAGGCAGCGGCAGAAGTGAAAAGCGTGTGAGCTGCTCGGTGCTTTAGGAGCCTTCCTTTCTCTCTCTCAGTTCTGGTCCCGCCCTCATTTCCTGTTTCCACGAGGGCATGCTCTTCAGATAGGTGCATTTTCTAATCAAGTTGACTCATTGGAAAAGGAGTCTGAAGGCATAAAAGCTGTTCAATTGTTAATGATCACTAAGGAATAAACTGGAGAATTTTGAGAATGTAATTCACATGGGAATGTATGTTTTTTTATTAAACTTCCCCTGATTAAAGAATATGTCAACAGATGAAATGTTTGAAAAATATATGATGTATATTCTAGGACTGTTGCAAGAGAATTTTCCGGTCTTTGTTAAGGCTTTCTATTTACCTCTTAAAGGGAAAGAGTCTCAAGATTAACAGTTTTGGATATTTCTCAGCTGTTTGGTTTGAGGTACAGTACAGGTTTAATGGAAAAGTTTGGAGTTGGAACTTTACTAACTCCAACATTGTTTGTGACTTTGCCATTGGTCTCTGATAGGAATCATTTGCTGAAGTTGTATTTTAAGACTCATCATAAATTATTTAGGGGCCCTTTTACTAAGCCACAGAAGCGTCTATGTGTGCCCAAAGCGCCAATTTGGAGTTACCGCCTGGCTAACGCATGGCTCGTGCGGTAATTTCATTTTTGTCATGCGTCCAATACACGTGTCCGAAAAATAATTCTTATTTTCTGGCACGTGTCCACCATGTGCGCCAAGTGGCATTTGATGAGCATAGGTCATTACTGCCTAGTTAACGCATGAGACCTTAAAGTTTCCATGCAAATGCATAATTAAGTTTAATGCATAGAAATTGACATAACAACTTAAATGAAACACAGCAGTTAGGGAATTCCTCCTTTCAAACTGCCTGTACCTGTTTTTTACTCTTACCCCCCCCCCCCTCCCACCCCCCCCTAATAAATTGTCCTATCCTAAAATTATCCCCTGCAACTGCTCCACCACCCTGTGCAGTGCTCCTCCAAAACTACCCTTTAACTGCCATATCACCATGCACTACCCCCTCAAAACAACTACCCTCCCCCACCAACTGCTCCACCTTGCAAACTGCCCCTACAATGAGGACTATCCCCTGCAACTGCCCCACCACCCCACAAATTGTCCACACTCCCAAAAACAACATCCCCACACAATTGTACTATAAGGTTGCCAACTGGATCCAGATTTGCCTGGCAGGGTTGATCTAGTCCTGCAGGTGATGGAACATGGAAGAGAAGTGAAACCAATCTTCCCCTCCTCTCCCCCCCCCCCCCCCCCCCCCCCCCCCAGTGAGAAAAGTAGTTCCAGCAGTTGCATCATACACGTTCTGACTGATAATAACTTAGGGGGACTTTCACTAAGCCATGGTAGCGTTTTTAGCTCATGGTAGAAATCAGTGGGTGGTAAACGCTGAGATGCCCAGTATATTCCTTTCGGCGTCTCGGCATTTACCACCAGCTGATTTCTACCACGAGCTAAAAACACTACCACAGCTTAGTAAAAGACCCCTTTAGCAATTATGAAACTGCACCTTCCAGTCTTCCCTTCTCATCTCTCCTGACTATAGACACACTAAGAACCAATGCAGATATAAATATGCACACACACATACTAACATGCCCACTCATACGCAGATATGTATTGTATACAAACATATGCATCCCATGCTATACATACTATCCCTACATTTTATTTTTGATTCTTATCAACATGTATATGCTGGAAGATAGGCAGGAGAGAGGGGACATGATAGAGATGTTTAAATACCTCAGTGGCATTAATGCAAAGGAGGTGAGCCTTTTTCAAACGAAGAAAAACTCTGGAATGAGAGGGCATAGGATGAAGTTAAGAGGAAATAGGCTTAGGAGGAATCTAAGGAAATACACTTTCACAGAAAGGGTGGCGGATGTGTTGAATGGCCTCCCGGTGGAGGTCATGGAGACAAGGACTGTGTCAGAATTTAAGAACACATGAGACAGGCACGTGGGGTCTGTTAGGAAAAGGAGGAGCTAATGGTTACTGAGGAAGAACAGACTAGATGGGCCATTTGGCCCTTATCTGCCGTAATGATTCTATGTTTCTAAGACTGACAAAAATAAGATTCACTTGAATCCCTTTGTTGGTAACAGAATAGGATCCTAGAAGTTTCTGAATTGCTTCATGTGCATCATAGACTAAGCTTTGGGTTGAATCCCACTCGAGGTAAGACTGATTAGGAGATAACATTTTGTATTTTATGTTTATTATTAGCGGTTTGTGGTTTGGTCATTGTTTTAATGTGTATAATTTGTTGTACCTAACTCAGAATTGTAGATGATGCAAGTTAGACATTATTTTAAAATAAACAAATATGTATTAATTCCTAAATAGTTTCTATTATAAGAAGTCATAGAAACAGTATGAATAGTTATGATGCTCTGTCTTTTACATCTGTCTAATTTGATTCTTCTCCAGTTGTAATCAGCAGCAGTTTGTCACAATAATCCAAGCAATTCTCACTGCAGCTGCACATTTTCCTGCCTTCGCCTTGTTCTTCTGATCCTTTGCCAACCTAATATAGAGGTAGATTGTCAAACACATTGACCAAATCCAAATATATCACCGCTATTTCCACATTTATTTGAAGTTATTAATTCAGGCTGGCACCAGTGAATTACCATGAATTTCTTTTGAACCATTGTATTCCTTCCTCTCTGATATCTCTGTGTGTATGTGTGCACATGCGCATGTGTTTTGGGGGGAGAGGGGAGGAAACTTAAAGTCTTCAGCATCACAGCTGACTTCACAGAATCTTGGTCTTCATTCCTAGTCCTTGTGATCCATTGATGGGTCAGGTTTTTAGGATATCCCTAATGAATATGCATGCCTACTAGCTCCATTGCATGTAAACATTTCTCATGCATATTTGTTACCTATTATTATTGGGTCTCTCAATTTCAATATAGTTACAATTATTTCTACATGCAAATCACAAGCAACTATGTAATCCAATGATACATTATTCATTATAATTTTCATAATTTTTCTTTTAAAACCTTCTTATCACATTCATTCATCATTCATCCCTGCTAATCTTAAAAACATTCATTGAACTCACTCAAAATACACACAGTTAAACTTCATATTTTCCCCAATAATATCAGTCCAACTTCTTTCCTTATATAAACAATAATCATATTGCTCAATATTCCTTCCATATACCTAACCTTTTTCAAATAATCTCTGTACCACAGGTTGCTGACTTCCATGATAAAGGACTCACACACAGAGTTAGTCCATCTGCTTGGAAGCATCAGGCCACCAAGCTGCTGCACCATGCTCCTAGGACGTATCTTAAAAGAGTCAGCATTGAACACAGTAGTAGGTAATTGTCATAGATCCCTCCCATCCAGCCAAAGCTCCCTCCAGTGACTCCTTGGTTCTATCAAATGCCCCCCCCCTACAATAGCAATATCCCCTCAGTGGCCACCTTCCACCTGGTGGTGACTCCCATGCAAGGTGTAGTACAAATTCTCCTTTTACTGCATGTTGATAAATGTGAGTGCTATACCACCAAGAAGACAACAAAAAGGAAGAAGAAAAGTCCATGGAGTCCACATGCTGGGAAGAAAATCCTGTGGAAAAGAAGCCCGTAGAGAAGAGGAATCAGAATAGAAGGCATATCCAAGGACAATGGTGGAATGTGAAGGAGCAGGAGGCTGCACAGGGCCCCTGGAAAGGAGCAGAGCCCAGAGACAGCCCAGTATGGAAGAAGGGAGCTGAGTAGGGAGAGAGACTGCCTGTAGAGGTGCATAGAACCAGAGTGAGAGGAGCCCAAAAACTCAGTGGAACTGCAGGAAGAAGAAGCTGCAAGCGGCTGTGCTGGGACAGTGAATGACCGAAGATTATACATTGCCACAGTTACAGAGGATTGGGACTGCAGGAGAAGGGAATAGGACTTTTCACCCTTTCCTTGTCAATCCCTAGATGAGGAACCCACAAAAACTACCTTGGATACCATGACAGGAGCAGGGATACTCTCACTTGCCTGAGGGGACAGATCTTTTCAGCAAGGCCATTTTTAAATTTTATGCCTTTCCTTTAATTTCTCTTCTGAAAAAGCTATGGTCTGTCATACTGTGCTATCTTGAGACCTGTGTAGGGAAGCTGCTGATTTAGCAGTAGGGATATTGGCTTAGATTCCCAGTGCCAGTATCTCAACCAATACAATTTTGCATTTTGTCTGACCTCATTGATAGAGGCAGACAAATACCTGACAATCTAGAGTTCTAGCCTCTTATAGAAAGAGGTAGAAGCTAGGAGTGACATATTATATTCAAAGGGAAGAACTGGTTGCAGGAGGAAACTTCCCTGACTCTAAAACCTCCTTGACTCATTGTTGAAACCCTCTTGTAAGTTCCTGTTCCTTCCTGGTCTCTGACCTTCAATATAAGGGGAGAACATTCAAGTCTAAGTCTTAGCCTTACAGCCCAGACATTATAAGGACTGTGATGCTGTGCTCCCTAAGCCAGTGCATTAAAGTCAAAGGAGTACCCAAGAGTACCTAGATGTCAGAAAGCCAGTTAAGCACCTACCCTAGAGGATGGCAGACTGAACAGGGAACCATTACCACCTTCTTGAGTTACTGAGAAGAGGACAGACTTCTCTACCTGTATATCTATTACAGAAAGGTAATCTGGATTTCATCCCATCTACTGGTGGTCCAGAAACATCACATGGCTGAAGGAAATTCATCATCTGCAACATCTACAGGGTTCCTGAGGACCCCAGCACACATCACCAGATCCCAACTACAAAGAGCCTGCATCAGCGCCTCATAGTCCCTGAGCTCAAGGCAGCTACCTCCTGAACTGCAAGTGGAACCTCTAGTGAATTGCAATACAGTCCTACCCACAGTACAAAGCATTTGAAGTAACAGAACTGTGTTTAGCCCCTCTGTAGTAGGATTGAGGAGATTTGGACTTTTCTCTGAGAGTGGAGTTGAGTGAGTAACTTAGGAGATGTCTATAATTTGATTGCTACTTTTGCTTTTGCCATAGTGTTTACTGCCTCTGCCACACTGATTGTGACTGCCTCTTATATGACTTTAGCAAATAGTTGGTTCAGAATAACAATAGTTCAGTTGGTTAAGTTATTGAGTGAGTGGATAAAATTTCGAGAGTAGCTGTTTATTGGCCTCCTGGTCTGTACCAGTTCTGACCCTGGTCCCAACAAATACATACTATTTGTGGTACACTCTAGGCAACAACCTAGGCAACATGCGGACACCCCCTATTTCACCTACTTATGCTATTACAATTGGTCTTTTGTGTGACCTTGAATTCATGTGTGGACCACACATTCAAAGAATGTGCATATGAGATGAAGACCTTATAGCACGACTAGAACACATTATACAAAAGAAAGCATAGGATGCATAAATCTTCCTAGGAGTATGCCACATGAAAATTTCAATGTCTCAAAAACGGTGGGAATGAAAATGTTATTTTGCATTGAGTACAATTATATCTGTACCAATATATAATGATTTTCCTATTCTGCAAACAGAGAGAGACAGAAACAAACACAATGAGGCAAGCATAAGACAGGAGACAAAGGGAGAGAGAGGGAGAGAGAGAGAGATTTTTGGACCCTGCAATTTCCTCCAGCTTCTTTAAGCCTTCAATTCAATCAGAACTAGGGATGGGATCTGGCACTCTAACCCTATGTAATGCTCAGGGGAGGTTTCCCCTACTTTATATCCTTCCAACCCCCACCAATGTATCTTGTCTGACACAATAGAAACAGGGCAAGGAACCAGGACTCCTTCCAGTACCCAGCAAGGCTCTTAATTTTATTTATTTAATTAATTTTTTTTCCCAGCGCTTGATATACTGCAAATGATCCATTTAGGTGACCATGTGGCTTACAATATAAAAGCAATTAGGGGTGGACACAGAAAGAAGGGGAGAGAGTTAAGAGGATGAGCCCAAAGACTCGGTAAACAGATGGGTCTTGAGTAATGACTTGAACTTAGGGTAGGAGACTTCTAAACAGATGTGCAGTGGTAGAGAGAGAGTTCCAGAGGGAGGAACCTAAGAAGCTGAAGCTAGTCTCACAAGAGATTGAGAATGGTAAGGAGGTTACCAAAGGAGGACCGAAGAGAGCATGGAAGATTGTAAGGAGTGAGAAGGGATCAGAGGGAGGCAGGTGCTGAAGGGAGGCAACATTTGAAGACAAGGCAGAGAACTTTATATGGAAAGGTAGGTAGCAGGGCCGCTGAGAGGGGGGGGGCAGGGGGGACAAAATTCCATGGGCCCGGGCCACCAAGGAGGGGCCGGTGCCAGTCTCTCTCACCCTCTCCTGCTCCCAGGCTGCTGGCGCCGCAGTCCCGCCTCCACCTGCCTACCCTCAACTCCCTTCTGTCTGTCGTCTGACCCCCTGCATTAAAAAAAAATCTCTAAAGCAGCAGCGCAGAGCTTTCTGTGCGAAAGCGGCAGATCGCCTCAGGCGGGCCTTCGGCCTTCCCTCACTGTTTCCCACCCTCCTCTGACGTAACTTCCTATTTCCGCGAGGGCAGGACACAGTGATGGAAGGCCCACGCGAGGCGATCTACCGCTTTCGCACAGAAGGCGCTGCGCTGCTGATTTAGAGGTTTTTTTTTTTAATGAAGGGGTCGGATGGCAGGCAAAAAGGAGCAGAGGGTAGGTAGGTGGAGACTGGGAACTGCGGCGCCAACGGCCTGGGAGTAGGAGAGGGCGGCGACAGCAGTAGCGATTGAGGAGTGGGGGCGGGGCTGTGGTGGTGCTGGGGGCGGGGCATTCCTGGAAGGGGCATGGCAATCCTGTGGGGGAGGGGCGCAGTGATCCTGGGGGGGGGGGGGCTGGGTCTTGCCCCGGGCCCCGCTCAGTCTCTCGGCGGCCCTGGTAGGTAGTATAACCCTATAGTGAGGAAGGGAGCATTAGACATTACCCTCGTTCCCTGCCCCCACTCAGCATGGTGATGTCAGCACTACCTCTGTAACATTCACATCCCCAGCTTAGCCAGGGAGTAGAAGACCGGTTCAGTGATCAAAAAAGGAACTTTCCAAACGGCAGTGCACAACATTGGCTCTGAGTCACCAGGCCATACAGGGAAATAATCCTTTTTCCATGTTGTAACACTGGAGTCTTGATAACAATTAGGAATGCATAAGTACATAAGTACATAAGTAGTGCCATACTGGGAAAGACCAAAGGTCCATCTAGCCCAGCATCCTGTCACCGACAGTGGCCAATCCAGGTCAAGGGCACCTGGCACGCTCCCCAAACGTAAAAACATTCCAGACAAGTTATACCTAAAAATGAGGAATTTTTCCAGTCCATTTAATAGCGGTCTATGGACTTGTCCTTTAGGAATCTATCTAACCCCTTTTTAAACTCCGTCAAGCTAACCGCCCGTACCACGTTCTCCGGCAATGAATTCCAGAGTCTAATTACACGTTGGGTGAAGAAAAATTTTCTCCGATTCGTTTTAAATTTACCACACTGTAGCTTCAACTCATGCCCTCTAGTCCTAGTATTTTTGGATAGCGTGAACAGTCGCTTCACATCCACCCGATCCATTCCACTCATTATTTTATACACTTCTATCATATCTCCCCTCAGCCGTCTCTTCTCCAAGCTGAAAAGCCCTAGCCTTCTCAGCCTCTCTTCATAGGAAAGTCGTCCCATCCCCACTATCATTTTCGTCGCCCTTCGCTGTACCTTTTCCAATTCTACTATATCTTTTTTGAGATACGGAGACCAGTACTGAACACAATACTCCAGGTGCGGTCGCACCATGGAGCGATACAACGGCATTATAACATCCGCACACCTGGACTCCATACCCTTCTTAATAACACCCAACATTCTATTCGCTTTCCTAGCCGCAGCAGCACACTGAGCAGAAGGTTTCAGCGTATCATCGACGACGACACCCAGATCCCTTTCTTGATCCGTAACTCCTAACGCGGAACCTTGCAAGACGTAGCTATAATTCGGGTTCCTCTTACCCACATGCATCACTTTGCACTTGTCAACATTGAACTTCATCTGCCACTTGCACGCCCATTCTCCCAGTCTCGCAAGGTCCTCCTGTAATCGTTCACATTCCTCCTGCGACTTGACGACCCTGAATAATTTTGTGTCATCGGCGAATTTAATTACCTCACTAGTTATTCCCATCTCTAGGTCATTTATAAATACATTAAAAAGCAACGGACCCAGCACAGACCCCTGCGGGACCCCACTAACTACCCTCCTCCACTGAGAATACTGGCCACGCAATCCTACTCTCTGCTTCCTATCTTTCAACCAGTTCTTAATCCATAATAATACCCTACCTCCGATTCCATGACTCTGCAATTTCTTCAGGAGTCTTTCGTGCGGCACTTTGTCAAACGCCTTCTGAAAATCCAGATATACAATATCAACCGGCTCCCCATTGTCCACATGTTTGCTTACCCCCTCAAAAAAATGCATTAGATTGGTGAGGCAAGACTTCCCTTCACTAAATCCGTGCAAAAAACATTATACAGACAACTGAATCCATGCAACAATAATAAAGGCACTCCGTGCAACTAAAACCACAGAGACCGAATTATATCATGTAGGCTCTTAGTCAAATGCTTGCATTAGTCAACCAGTTCATCTACTGGGCATAAAATCTATGATCCATCCTTGAACCATAAGTAAATACAACAGAACTCAGGCATTTGCTGTTTTGATAGCTTGAGCTGTAAGTTCACAGCGAAGAAGTGACTAATGCCCATACAGCACGACTGGGCATGCAACCATTACTAATAACCATAGAGAAACACACTGTCAATTTTTGGTTACACCTGACTCAGAGTGCCACTTAATCCAGCCGATTTGAGACTAGAAAAACATAGCAAGAAAGTGATGAAAACAGATTAATTTAACACCTTTAGAACTGCGGCTGAAATTGCAAAATTCACTGAAGGGTTCTCTGGCTTTTCTTCCTGAGACTTCAAAAGAAAATAACACACAGTCTTCACAGACACCCAGCACTGACTGCACATTAAAGTTAGTAAAGTACTAGGCAGGAAATTCAGTCTGGCTTTATAGTTGATAATCCATGTTAAAATGGGAAAACAAAGGCAGACAGTTGCAAAATCCAGGACCAGCATCAGTGAGAAATAAAAATAGAGATGCATAAAGGGACAGATGGGGAAAACAGAAGCAAAGATTTTGAAGAAAAAAATAGTAGAGAGATGGCGTTATATCAAGTCAAACCATAAAAACAAACTGCTGACTTGATTTATGCTGTCACTGATGATCTTCATTAATTGGTCAGAAAACTCCATATGCAAATTTCACAGCACATACAAATCTTCATACATTTCAAAGGTGCTACATCACAGAGCTAGCCTGACTCTCCTTCAACAAATACAAGCCTGGGGTGATGAGGCTACAATGTATAATGATGTCAGATACAGTTTGGTGATAAATGAAGAAATGTAGCACTCAGCCAGACTGACCACATCTCCACCCAGGATTCAGAACTCCCCTGCATGAAACTGCAGGGTGGGTACAGCTACATATCTCCATTCATCATCCACTCTGCCCAACAGTCACAATCATTTTCAATTCATAATTAAATTAACAATAAACATGACATTATATATATATATATATATATATATATATATATATATATATATATATATATATGTGTGTGTGTGTGTGTGTGTGAATCCTTTCATAAAGGCTATTAATAAATTCCAATAAATATATTTGATCATAGTGTTTCTAGGACATAGATTATAGAAGTTCACCAGGCTCTGTCCTTATATTCCAAGTATTGGAGTTGCAGTCAAGGCCCACTGCAGCCTATCCAAATCCATCATGTCATTTGTGGAACCCAAACCATAAACATCTACCCAGCACTGTCCTCAATTCCAGCTACTGAAGTTGCTGTTGAAGCCCTTTCCAGGCCATCCTAAACCTGATTGCCATATACAGAACACGGACCTACAAATTCTGCCCGCACCGGCCTTAGTTAGTTCTTCACAGCTGGAGTCGCCATCCACATCCACACACATGCAGCCATTTAAATGTATATATATATATATATATATATAAAACCATTCATTTTCTTATTAGAGATTCTCTGTGTTCATCCCATGCCTTTTTGAATTCAGTTACCATTTCTGTCTCTACCACCTACCTCGGGAGGGCATACCAGGCATCAACTACCCTCTTTGTGAAAAAGCATTTCCTGACATTATTCTTAAGTCTACCACCCTGCAACCTCAGCTCATGTCCTCTAGTTTTACCATTTCCCCTTCTCTGAAAAAGATCTGTTTCTATATTAATACCTTTCAAGTATTTAAACTCTCTATGGTCATCCAGCTCCTTCACCAGTTCCTTTTCTTTGCTTTTTCTAGCTGACAAAATTTCCCTTCAACCCAGTAACCACTTCCCACTCAATAACAGCATCTCTGCTGTACAGGTAGACATTTTCACCCTTTCATTGCACCATCTCTGTGAGGTAGTTCGATCGCTCAAGCTGAGTCTTTTAAACACCTGGGGATCATTATTCACTACCTGCTTTCTTTTGAATCCCAGATATCCTTTTTTTTTTTTTTTTTTTTTGCCTTGCAACAGTTCCATTCCTTTTGCTCTTTCCTGTCTATATCTGACCAACATACCTTAATTTATGTCTTAGTTACATCCTCTCCTGACTATTGCATCTTTGACTACTCAGATTGATGCTCTTTGGATTTAAAGAATGCTACGGACAATTTAAAACAGTGCAATCTGACTGCTCTCACATGCTCAGAAATTTTATGTGACTCACTGTTTCCTCTAAGCTGAGCGGGAGTCCTCCAACTGCATTTTTGGGGGTGATGCTGCTATATTGTGTGTTTTCAATTGCTAGGGACAAACAGGTTCCCTGGAGTCCTGCAGAGCTTGCCTGTCTCTCACTATTAAATATATCAGAAAATTCTAAAACAAGGTATCTAAACTCCAATATAGTTGTACACCAGGCTATTGCACAGAACAACAATCACAGCTATGCACAATTCTGAATCTTTATTATTTTCAAATATCTAAACCTACTATTGCACAATGCATAATAGTTAAAACTTGTAAATTACTATCCACACTCTGCAATCTCACCACTCATCAATTCCATTCACACAAATTCCTAACAACACCATATAAACATTTAGCTGTCTGTGAGTGGCTGAGAGAAAACCCTGTCTGTGACTGTGATTGGCTGAGAGAGACCTGAAGGGGCATAATCAAAAGGGAGGGACAACCAAGAAAGTGGAGCTGTGGCCAAGTGGTTAGAGTACAGGTTTTCAAATCCAGAGATGGCTGGTTCAAATCCCACTGGTACTACTGAAAAAGCTATCCCTGCTGAGCACTTGGATTTTTTTCCACTTTTTTTGAAGCCAGGCATCTGTAAACCTGGTGATCTCAACATTTGAGTGGAGGAGTGGCCTGGCAGTTAGGGTGGTGGACTTTGGTCCTGAGGAAGTGCAGTCAATTTCCACTTCAGACACAGGCAGCTCCTTGTGACTCTGGGCAAGTCACTTAACCCTCCATTGCCCCATGTAAGCCACATTGAGCCTGCCATGAGTGGGAAAGCACAGGGTACAAATGTAACAAAAAAAAAAAAAAAAATTTAGCCAGCCCCAACCATATTATCAAAAGAAAAGATGGCCAGCCATCTTCTTTGATAATACGGTTGGCACCGCCCCTTTGTGGAGCCAGCCATATAGATGGTCGGCACCGTTTGATTATGCCCCTCAATGTTTCAGAGGCCATGTCATTTTTCCTATATATGGGGAACTGAGGAACTGAGTTCGATTCCTGGCACAGGCAGCTCCTTGTGACTCTGGGCAAGTCACTTAACCCTCCATTGCCTGCCGCATTGAGCCTGCCATGAGTGGGAAAGCGCGGGGTACAAATGTAACAAAAATAAAAAATAAAATAAAAGTTGGTATTCTCTCTTGTCAACCGGATTAATGAATGAAGTTGCCATCATCATAACCGGACAGAATCTACATTTCTTACATTGCCCGTGTCCACGAATCCTAGTACTAATGACTAATGAATTCCCCAACTAATGACAGAATTGTGAAAAGCAGAAAATTATTACTGCTTGGAGACTCCATTATCAGAGGCATTAACTTAGGAGCACAGTTCAGGGGTTCCAATGTAGTGAAATGTCTTCCAGGATCTTCAGGTACAAGATGTACAGACCAAATACTGAAAGTGATTTGAGAAGAGCGAGGCTTCTAATGCTGATGTTGTAATTCACCTGGGGACAAATGACCTGGCCAACAATAGCAAGTTTACAGCACAGAGAGCGTTCCAGAAGTTTGGGGAGGGACTGAAATCTTTGGTTTGGACTGTGGCTTTTTCTGAAGTAATTCATACGTTGGGGAGAGGAGAGGAAAGACTACGCAAAACAGAGGAATTCAATAAGTGGCTTGAGTCTTGGTGTAAAGAAGAAGGTTTTAGATACATAGGAGAATGGGGTAATACATGGAAAAATAACAGGCTGTACTGTAATGATGGGCTACATCTTTCTGTGATGGGAAAAAGGATTCTTGGGGAGAAATTCAGACAGTATGTTCCAAACATTTAAACTAGAGGGTGGGGGTGACAAAAGAAAACAGGGGATTTAAGAAAGTCACCCCCAGAATAAACATGATGGCAGAGGGAAAGGTCATGTAAATATAAAAAACCACCCAAACTCACTAAGCACATGGAAAGCTATGTGCACAAATGCTCGTAGTCTAAGTAAAAAGGTTCAAGACTTGCAAGCCCTGATGTTTGAATAAAACTTGGATATTGTTGCTATTATGGAGACGTGGTTCAATGATTCTCATGAATGGGATGTGACCGTACCAGGCTATAATCTTTTTAGGAAGGATAGAGAGGGCCAAAGAGGTGGAGGAGTGGCTCTATATATGAGAGAGAATATCAGAGTGACTGAAATGCGGGGAACCTGGGGAAAAGAGGAAGCTTTATGGATCATCCTGGAAAGAGAAGACGGAACCTGTATCTACACTGGAGATATCTACAGACCTCCTGTGCAAACGGAGAAGTTAGACAAGGATCTGATAGAAGATATTCAAAAGATTGGTATGAAAGGGGAGGTGCTACTGTTGGGAGATTTCAATTTGTCTGATGTGGATTGGAACGTCCCGTCTGCGGAATCGGAAAGAAGTAGGGAGATTGTGGATGCCTGTCAAAGTGCCTTGCTCAGACAAATGGTGACGGAACCCACCAAGGAAGGGTCGATGCTGGATCTAGTGCTCACTAATGGAGGTAGTGTTTCCGATATCCGGGTGGGTGCCCACCTATGTAATAGTGATCATCATACCGTATGGTTTGATATAAGGGCGAAGGCGGAGTGCGGACGCACAAAACTCAAAGTACTGGATTTCAGACGTACTGATTTTGATAAAATGGGGGAATACCTGAAGAAGGAGCTGTTGGCATGGGAAGGCGTACGAGAAGTGGAAAAACAGTGGTCCAAGCTAAAGACTGCTCTAAATATGGCAACTGATCTTTTTGTGAGGAAAGTAAACAAAAACAAGAGAAGCAGGAAGCCTATATGGTTCTCCAAACAAGTAGCTGAAAAAATAAGAGCAAAAGAGGCTTTGTTAAAGAAATACAAAAGAACGCAATGAAAGGATCATGGAAAAGATTATTGTATTAAACTGAAAGAAGTGAAGAGGGAAATACGACTAGCGAAAGCTCGAGCGGAAGAAAAAATGGCTAAAGATGTAAAAAGAAGTGACAAGACCTTTTTCAGACATATTGGAGAAAGGAAAAGAGATAGGAATGGAAATGTGAGACTGAAAGATAATGAGAATGGCTATGTGGAGAGTGATGAAGATAAAGCGAACATGCTAAACAATTATTTCTCTTCGGTGTTCATGGAGGAAAATCCTGGAGAACGACCACGGTTGGCTGCCGAGGGAACATCTGGGAATGGAGTGGATACTGCAACGTTTACAAAAGAAAGAGTTTATAAACAGCTGGAGAATCTGAAGGTAAACAAAGCTATGGGGCCGGATGGGATACATCCCAGGATACTGAAGGAGCTCAGAGAGGTCCTGGTGGAACCTCTTTTAAAGATTTATTTAATAGATCTTTAGAGACAGGAGAGGTTCCGTGAGATTGGAGACCAGTGGATGTGTGGTCCCTCTTCACAAAAGTGGAGACAGGGAAGAAGTGGGAAACTACAGACCGGTAAGTCTCACGTCGGTGGTAGGAAAAATAATGGAGTCGCTGCTGAAAGAAAGGATAGTTAACTTTCTAGAAACCAATGGGTTACAGGACCTGAGGCAACTTGGCTTTACCAAAGGAAAATCCTGCCAAATGAATCTTATTGACTTTTTTGACTGGGTGACCAAAGAACTGGATGAGGGACGTGCGCTAGATGTAATCTACTTGGACTTCAGCAAAGCCTTTGATACAGTCCCCCCACAGAAGACTCATGAATAAGCTGAAAGGGTTGAACTTAGGACCGAAAGTGGTGAACTGGATAAGAAACTGGTTGACCGACAGGTGGCAGAGGGTGGTGGTAAATGGAATCCACTCGGAGGAAAGGAAGGTGAGCAGTGGAGTTCCTCATGGGTCGGTGCTGGGGCCTATTCTGTATAATATATTTGTGGGAGATATTGCTGAAGGATTGGAAGGAAAGGTGTGCCTTTTTGCGGATGACACGAAAATAGCCAATAGAGTGGATACCCTGGAAGGAGTAGAAATGATGAGAAGGTCGAGGGTCTGGCAGTTAAAATTTAACTGGCATTTTAAGCAGTACTATACTGCAAGTGAGTCCTGTGGATATGCTCCAGCCACTGAGCACTATTTGCAAATTAAAAAAGAGAAAAAAAATAGTATTCACAACCACCACATTAGATTAAGGTTAACCTACTTAAGTTTCTAGTTTGAAGGTATTTTTTGATTTAATATTTTGAAATATAGGAAAAACTGAACATAATCATATACCCTAGAGGATTTAACTATATAGTTAAAATTTAATGCCAAGAAGTGTAGAGTGATGCACTTGGGATGCTAAAACCCAAAAGAGAGATACCAGATAGGAGGGGAGAGACTAGTAAGCTCGACTCAGGAGAGAGACCTTGGGGTGTTGGTGTTGGAGGATCTGAAGGTGAAGAAACAATGCGACGGCCATAGCCAGAAGGATGCTAGGCTGCGTAGAGAGGGGCATAACCAGCAGAAGAAAGGCGGTGTTGATGCCTTTCTACAAGTCATTAGTGAGGCCCCACTTGGAGTATTGTGTTCAGTTTTTGGAGGCCGTATCTTGCTAAAGATGTAAAAAGACTGGAAGCACTGCAAAGAAAAGTTACGAAAATGGTATGGGATTTGCGTTGCAAACCATACGAGGAGAGACTTGCTGACCTGAACATGTATACCTTGGAGGAAAGGAGAAACAGGGGTGATATGATACAGACGTTCAAATATTTGAAAGGTATTAATCCGCAAACGAACCTTTTCTGGAGAAGGGAAGGCGGTAGAACTAGAGGACATGAATTGAGGTTGAAGGGGGGGCAGACTCAGGACTAATGTTAGGAAGTATTTTTTCATGGAGAGGGTGGTGGATATGGGGAATGCCCTCCCACGGGAGGTGGTGGAGATAAAAACGGTAATGGAATTCGAACATGTGTGGGATAAACACAAAGGAATCCTGTTTAGAAGGAATGGTTCCATGGAATCTTAGCGGAGATTGGGTGGTGACGCCGGTAATTGGAAACAAAATGGGAGCTCGGCAGACTTCTACGGTCTACGCCCTGATCGTGACTGAATAGATAGGGATGGGCTGGAGTGTAAATTTTAAGGGGCTTTGATGTTAGCTTCAGAACTTATTACAAGAACAGTACTGGGCAGACTTCTATGGTCTGTGCCCTGAGAAAGGCAAGGACAAATTGAACTCGGGTATATATATAAAGTATCACATACTATGTAAAATGAGTTTATCTTGTTGGGCAGACTGGATGCACTGTACAGGTCTTTATCTGCTGTCATTTATTATGTTACTATATGTTACTATGTTACAATGTTACTTCTCATCAGTGGTGTGCTGGAGCAGGCTCTCACGGGCTCGCAAGAGCCGGTTGTTAAGTTTTTAAGAATTTTGGGAGCCGGTTGTTAAAGTAGGGCCCTTCATGGCTACTTTAACAACTGACTCCCAAAATGTGGGCTTGGGCCCCCTGCTGAATTCTCTTTTACTTTGCTGGTGGGGATGCTGAGCCCTGCCAGCCAAGTAAATAAACTACTGCTGCTCCCCACTCCTTGTTTCCAGCTCTGGGCAGCAGGCTGGGACTTCTCGAGCATGTGGCATCCTGCCAGCAAAGGTATGCCTAGCGTGCCCGCACGAAGGGAGGGAGGAGAGAGAGGCAAGTGTTGCTCCCCCCCCCCCACCCCCCCCCCCCCCACCCCCAGCCACCCCTGGCCCTTCCAATTGCAGAGCTGGCTACGTCCGGAGAAAGAGCCTGTTAAAAATTTACCAGCACACCCCTGCTTCTCATAGTTGATGCTCTATCCTGCAATAATTCTTTTAGGTTTTGATTCCATGTATAAGCTATTCGCAGATCATGGTTCAGGAACGTAGGATGCATTTGTAAAATTTTCCAATGCCGTTTGATTATTCGAACCACAGCGTTAGTCCCCTGTGAAAATCTTAATACACAGGTTTGTAAGTTCTCCGTGTCTGCTTGTTTATAATTTGTCCTCAGTAGTTGTTCCCGATGGTTATATTTCTCCTGTGTGTAAGCAGCTTTTGCTATATGTTCTGGGTATCCTCGTGTTTTAAATTTCTGCATCACTGTTTTGGCTTGTTCCCACTGCTAATTCTACGATATTTCAATAATTGTGAAAATGGCAAACTTTCTTTAGTCTTTCTCAGATGATAACTAGCAAAGTGTAACAAAGTGTTACGATCTGTTGGTTTAGTGTAGACCGACGCATGAAAGTTGTTGTCATGTTGTGTAATCAATACATCTAAAAAATTAATTTGCATTGTCGACTGCTGCATTGTGAATCAAATGTTCGTATCCCTGGTGTTTAACCATCAAAGAAATGTGACAAATCTTCTGAATGTCCATTCCACAGCAAAAAGATATCATCTATATACCTGTGCCATTTAATAATATTCTGAGACCATGGGTTATGCTTTAACTAATGGTCCTCAAAATTGACCATAAATAGGCATGCTGTTGAAGGGGCACATGTTGCACCCGTTGTCACTCCTTTGTTTTGTTGGTAAAAGTGGTCTTGGAAAAGAAAGACATTTTTTGTTAGAGCTATTGTAGCTAATGTAATAAAAAATGAAGTCGGCACTTGATGGGGCCGTGGTCTTTCTTTTAGACACTGTTCTAAAATTCGCAGACAGTCTTGTTGGGGGAGTGAAGTATAAAGCGATGTTATGTCCAAAGTCACCATGATTATCTGATGGTCTACATTGGGAATTGCTTCTAAGACGTTCAAAAAATGCGAACTATCTTTTGAAAAGGAGTCACTTTGTTGAACTAACGGCTGTAAAAAACAATCCACATATTGTGACAATGGTTCCAACACTGAATCTATGAAGCTACTATAGGTCTTCCTGGTGGAGTGGTGATATTTTTATGGATTTTCAGGACAGTGTAAAACATTGGCACCAGAGGGTATTGTTTATTGAAGAAGGCATATTCATGTTTGGTTAGAAGCCCTTCCTCCATACCTGCTTTACATGTTTCCGCTAACATAGTTTGTATTTCTTCTGTAGGATCCCCTGTTAATAGAGTATATGTTGACGTATCCGCTAATTGATTCAGAATTTCTGTGTTGTAATAAGGTTTATCAAGGATAACTAACACTCCTCCCTTGTATGTTCTATGGATGATGATATTCTCGTCAGTGCTTAAGCATTTCAATGCCACCCATTCTTCTTTGGACAGATTATAATGTTGTTTATTTTTATGGGCAAATTTCATCACGTCTTCAATTACTGATTTCTTAAAAGCTGCCAGTAGTGGATCCATCTGTACCGGAGGGGTCCATCAAGATTTATTTTTCTTCACTGATCTATCTAATTGATCTTCCTTATTGTGAAAGTAAAGTTTTAAGTTAAAATTTCTAACAAATCTCTCAATATCTATTTGGAATTAGAAGGGATCGAATGTTTGGCTTGGAACAAAAGTTAGCCCTTTTCTCAAGACTTCTTTCTCAATCATGGTCAATGTTTTTGACGACAGGTTGAAAATTACGTCTTCCACTGGTCCTGAGAACGTGTCTGTGGTCTGTATTGTTGGCTTCCTCGAAAGGTTCTGCCTCTCTGACGTCTTCTTTGTCCCCTTCCTCGATCTAAAAAATGTGGATGAGGTCGTTGTTCATCTCCTGAACCCGATGATGAGGGTGAACTGGAATCAAAATGTACTCCTTTTTCACTTGATCTTTCTGAAGTTTTTTGGTCTTCTATGTGGTACATCCAACGGTACACTTTATTGGTTTTATAGTCCATTTCGTCTCTTGCAAATTTTTTCGCTTTCTGTTTCTGAAGTTGTTGTCTAAATTTTTCTATGTTATTTTAATATCTTTATGTTGTTTTTCAAACGATTCTATCCCCACTGATGTTTGAAATTGGGCCACCTCTTCTGTTATTTTTGTTTTTTGTACACTTAATTCCTTTTTGCTGCATTCTATAATTAGTAACATGAGATCTAATGAACAGCGGTTTAGGATTTTATTCCACTTGTTCATAAATTCTTCATGTTTAAAAATTTGAGGACTCGTATTCATTCTATGTCCTCTAGGAATCCACTCATTTTGACAATAGTCAATGAGAGTTGCTCCATTGACCTCTAGTTTTATCATTTCTTTGTAAGCATTAGTTAGATTGTCAACTTGTTTAGATAGCAAGGGACCTGCTGTGGAGGGAGCCCCAAAGATGTCTGTATCTTGTAATAAACTTGAGGCTTCTTTGGCTGAAAAACCGTAAGCTGTTTTCCATGAGCTCTGTGCCATGTCATTAAATGTTCACATTCACTTTCTACCTGGCACTTGCTCGACCAAACTACTATTATATCCACACCTTCCAGAGCAACAGCAGCTAAGTGCCAGTTTAGTTTTCATTATATAAGATGAAACACGTTAAATAAAAATTAGTAAAATAAATAACGGGGTTTTGACTCATGAGGATGCTCGCCGGCTGTTCTATAAGAGGAAAAGCCAAATCTCTAAAGTAAGCAGCCGAGCAGGGCGGTCCACTGTGTAAGATGCATCAGTGTGTACCGAGTATCTGAAGTCTTTCCCTCATAGTTTGGAAGAAAACAGAGAGACATTTTACTTGCAAGGTGTGAATATAATAGTAGTTTGGTCGAGCAAGTACCAGATAGAAAGTGAATGTAGACATTTATCTATGCAATTCATCTGCAGTGCATCCAAATCACAAGGGGGCATGCCTAACACTTGGACATTTTACAGCCATAATGGAACAAAATCAAAACATCTAGGGCTGAAACTTCAACGTTTTGGTCTGTTTTTAGAACGAATAATGCACAAAAAGGTGCCCTAAATGACCAGATGACCATTTAAGGGAAGGAGAGATGAACTCCTCTTACTTCCCCAGTGGTCACTTACCTCCTCCCACCTCCCAAAGATGTGATTTAAAATATTACTTACCAGCCTCTATGACAACTTCAGATGTTATAGATAGGTCTATTAGAGCAGCCAGCAGGTCCCTGGAGTAGTGTAGTGGTCAGTGAAGTGCACTATAGAAAGGAAGACTCAGGCCCATATCCCACTATACCTGTTACACTTGTGGTGAAAAGTGTGAGCCCTCCCACACACTCTCAAAACCTACTGTACCCATATATAGGCGACCCCTGCACCCACAAGGACTATTGTAGTGGTGTACAGTTGGGTACAGTAGGTTTTTGATGGGTTTTGGAGGGCTCAGCATTCAGTATAAGGGGGTAATGGTGAGATGTGTACCTGGGAGCTTTTATATGAAGTTCATAGCAGTATCTCCTAGGGTGCCCCATTGCTCTCTTGGGATGTCTGTGTTGCCACTCTACTAAGATTGCCGCTTTCTCCTATATCCCAATGGCTTGATTTTCTATGTTGTACACTTGGACATTTCTTTTTTTCAAAAATGGCCCAAAATGATAAATGCACAGAGCATGAAAACATTTTGCATGTGGCCATTTTTGAAAAAAAAAAAAAAAGATAAGACGTTTTGCTGTTTAAAAAATGGCCATATTTCCTATTTGGATTTGGGACATTTAGCGCAAAACATCCAAAGTCTGATTTAGATGTCATAACGAAAATGCCCCTCTTTATGTCCCAATCCATTGTCTGTGATCCATCGGTGATCATAGACTGGTGCTTCCTGGACCTTCTAGGGCAAAATGGGAAAGTACAAGAAATACGGCTTTTTTCTTCTTAGCTCCCTTTAACCCTTTGTTCAGAACATAATCTGACACATTTCAAGACTGTTCTGAAAACACACTTTTTTCAGCTTGCTTTTGGAGACAGACTTGATTGATATAGTTTGATTTTTAATTGACATCCTATTTAGGCAGCTATTGTAATATTTTATTTTATTTATTGATTGTATGATTCTTGGAATGCTTGTGTTTTTCCTATATTTTGTTGGAGTTCCCTTTTCTTTATATTATGTGTTTGAATTTGTGTAAACCGCCTAGACTTATTCTTCAAATTAGATGGTATATAAAGTTACATAATAAACATACACATCTGGAATTAATCTCCTCCAGTACTAATCCCACTGAATAAAGTTCTGTCCTGCCTGCGTTAATCTTACTCCAAGGGACTTGTCAGGTTGTGCATTAATGTCCCTGCAGAGAATTCTACTTCTCCTATGCTAATCTCACCGTCTATGGCTTTGTTCTCTGAAATGGTAATTATACTGCACGAGCTGTGCCTTTCCTGCATTCATTTCTGATCAAAGGATTATTTTCTCTTGCGCTCTTATATCATGGCACATGTGTGTATAATTGCTGTTTCTCTTTAAGAGCGTACCTGATTGTGATGTATATTTATTTCCGTATTGATGCTTCTAAATTGCGTGGTCATGACCTACTAATTAGCCATAACTAAAAGTTTAGAAAATGTCAGCCCAAATATCCTTAAGAAATTCCTAATGATTACTCTGAAAACAGGATATTTAGGGTGATATGAATATGAACAACAGCTACTGTTAGAGGAAGAAAATGGTTAAACTAACATCAATAAGGGTAACTGAATGACCAAGGGGCTCATTTTCAAAAGAGAAAAACATCCAAAAAGTGTCATAAAGCAGCATTTGAATGAATTTCTTCTCAAAACGTCGAAGTCGGCATTTTTGAAACCTATTTTGTAGACGTTTATCTGTTCGGGCTTAGGGCATTCCTAACACCTGCACATTTTATAGCCATAATGGACCAAAACAAAAATGTCTAGGGATGAAACTTCAATGTTTAGATCTAGACCTGTTTTTATTGCTTATCATTTATCATTTATTAATTTCATACTCCCCTGCCTTGCAAGCAAATTGAGGCGGTTTATATATACAAAATACAAGAAATAAAAAGGAAAGTCATTATTAAAATAGAAAATACAATCACACAGTGATCATCCCTTACTACAATGTTCTAAACCTTACACACCACTCATACAAAGCACAATATTAAACATCACAGGAATAGACCAACCTCAAATCCCAAAAGCAAGTCTTTAGAATGAATAAGGCACGAAAAGGTGCCCTAATTGACCTGATGATCACTGGAGGAAATCAAGGATGACCCTTCCCCCTTACTCCTCCAGCAGTACAACCTGAAAAAGAAATACTTGAAAATGCCCTATATCATGGGAGGTCCTTTTACACAGCAGTGGTAAACTCAATGCGGGTTTACCACATGCCAATTTGGAGCTACCGCTGGCCCAATGCAGGCACAGGCAGAAGTTCCAGCCCCAGTACATACCATTTCCCATGCTAGCAGAAATATTTTAAAAATATTTCTGCAGGCACTAACCTGGCGGTAATCGGGCAATGCTGCGTGATACCCGGTTACTACCAGGTTAGTGCAGTAGCCCTTGACGCCACCTTAATGGCTGGCATGGTGCCTCCTCCCACATGGCCATGTGGTAAGTGAAATCTTACTACATGGTCTTGTCTTTTTCAGCCTTTTTACCCGGTGTGGTAAAAAGAGTCTCAGCATGTGGCAAAAATGGAGCCCGCCGCTAGTGCAGGGCCCTTTTTACTGCAGCTTGGTAAAAGGATCCCTGGGTGCTCTAGTAAAGGGGTTTAACATGTGGGAAAGTCCCATATTAACATACGCTAAGCCCATTTACTAGTGAATTTTAGTAGAGAGAGAGAGAGGTTTGAAAAAAGTGATGAGGTTAAGACAGTAGCTACGGTATTTGGAGAATTCAATAGAAAATGCTGAAAAAAATGATTACATATAAAATATTTTTTAAAATAATTTTGATTTAAGGTACTGAAGGATATAGAACAACCTACCTATGGAGGGGTGGAGACCATGACAGTGTCTGAATTCAAGAAAACGTGGAAACAGAACAGAGAATCTGTGAGGAAGAGGAAGGGATTGTACAGCTGAGCAGTTGGTATGGATGTGAAAACTAGATAGGGCATATGGTCTTTTTTCCACCATCTTGTTCTATGAGTAGGAGAAACACAGCTAAGAAACTGAAGGAATGGGGATCAGAAGAACAAGAAGCAAGTTTGGAGGAGGTAAGAAGATAGGCAGTTTCCTCCTTTGTGATTGAAAAGATGAGAGAGAGGATGACAAGGCCTAGAGGAAGGGAACAGGGATACAATGGAGGAGAGGGAGAAAAGCAACCAGATGGAGCACTCAGGAATAACCTTGTGAATATTTTAATGGAAATAGGCATCCCAAAGAATGAAAACAGTAATTGGAGGCAGAGGCAGGTGAGTCTGTGTTGGGGTGGGGTGGGGGTGGGGATGTGGCAAAGAGAATGCAATGCTTGGAAGCCAGAGAATTTGTCAACTGAACGTAGTAGATTTGCTTGGTGAATGCAACAACAGCCTGGAATGAGGGCAGCATTAATTTGAAGTCAGCCTTGGGCATGGGATTTCACCACAGATGCTCTACAAAGTGGGCACAGAAATGTACAATGTGAACTCAGGAAGTGATCCAAGGCTGGGGTTGAAACACTTTACAGGGCAAGGAGGGGAAGGGGCAAAGGTGAGGACAGTACAGTTGTTATAAGAAGCTGCCTCATTAACAAACTCTGATGATGTAGTGGAGGAGAGGAGAGGAGAGAGGAGACAGTAGTGAAGTATACATAGCCTGAATTTTCCTCCAGGTGTTGGCGGTGACTAGGAAAAACTGCAGAAGAGGGTGGTGAGTATGAAGACTATCAGAGGATGGTCAAAGAGGAAAAGAACTGAGAAGGAGAAGTCAGAGAGAGAGAGAGAGAGAGAAAGAGCGGGAGGGGGGGGGGATTAGCAAAAGTGATGAGGTCAAGACAGTAGCCATGTTGGTAAGGGTAGTAGAACAGAGTAGGAGGTCAAAGCAAGGAGTTATGAGGCATAAGAATCTGAAGCATTAGCATGGAAGAAAAAGTCCCCATGAGTGAGGAAAGGGAAAGAAGTAAAGACTGGAGTTGAAGGAGGTGAGAAAGGAAGAGGTGGATTTGTCAAAGAGATCGACAAATGACAACTATCTAGAGGGGTTAATAAGTCAATGGAGTGGGTTTTAAAGAATGAGAAGTACTGAGACTGAGGCAGAACAAGGGCTCAAGCCTAGAGTCATATGTTAGTAGTAGTAGTTCAACACAGACATGACCCAGTAAGTGAAATATATGGGAGAAACGATTGCCTCCATCTCAGAGCACAGCAAATGAGGAACAGTCTTCAGGGGAAAGCAAACTGTCAGTGTGAGATGAAAAGTATGAGAGATAAAGAGCTCATAAATGTAGGCAAGCTTATTAGAAATAGAGTGTGCATTCCACAGGGAGCATAAGAAAAGGAGAAAGGGGGAGGAATAAGGGGGATAAGGATAAGATTAGAGAAGTAACTGTTTCCATTGCACAGATGTTCAATTCTGGTCGCCGCATCTCAAAAAAGATATAGTGAAATTAGAAAAGGTACAGAGAAGGGTGATGAAAATGATAAAGGGGATGGGACGACTTTCCTATGAGGAAATGCTGAAGCGTCTAGGGCTCTTCAGCTTGGAGAAAAGATGGCTGAGGGGAGATATTATAGAGGTCTATAAAATAATGAGTGGAGTGGAACTAGTACTACTACTACTATTTAGCATTTCTATAGCACTACAAGGCGTACGCAGCGCTGCACAAACATAGAAGAAAGACAGTCCCTGCTCAAAGAGCTTACAATCTAATAGACAAAAATAATAAAGTAAGCAAATCAAACTAGTAGATGTGAATCATTTGTTTACTCTTTTCAAAAATACTAGGACTAGGGGGCATGCAATGAAGCTACAAAGCAGTAAATTTAATATGAATCGGAGAAACCTTTTCTTCACTCAATGTGTTATTAAACTCTGGAATTTGTTGCCAAAGAATGTGGTAAAGGCAGTTAGTTTAGCGGGGTTTAAAAAAGGTCTGGATGGCTTCCTAAATGAAAAGTCCACAGACCATTATTAAATTGACTTGGGGAAAATCCACTGCTACTTCTGGGATAAGCAGCATAAAATATATTGAACTTTTTTGGGATCTTGCCAGGTATTTGTGACCTGGTTTGTCTATTGTTGGAAACAGGATGCTGGGCTTGATGGATCTTTGGTTTGTCCTAGTGTGGTAATACTTATGTACTGATATGACTGGGGTAGAATTGCTTTGGAGAGCCAGGACTGGGATTGATATCACCAGCTGAGAGGAGAAGGAGGAGGAGATGCAGGAGAACAGAGAAAATAAGCAGATGTGTAATGACAGAAACAAGGATGAGATACTCTCAGAAAGGGTAGAAATGGCTTAGTGAGAAGAAGAAGAAATGCTTAATTAGTTTGATTAACCACCTTTCAAACACACAGCAAGATGATGAACACAATCTAAAACTGGAGGAAACAACTAAAAGTTCATGAAAGAAAAGTAGTCAGAGCCCCATTTTAGGCAGTCTATTTTCCCTCTTTTGTTTATCTGTTCTATATGAATCTGAAGTTCTTTCTCCAATGATGCTTTAGGGTTTGTTTTACCCAAAGAAAGGCGGTATATAAAATTTTAATAAACCATAAATCATATAACTTAGAGATCAGAATATAGATGTCCAGGCTGGGATGTGCTCAATTCTGGTGGTATTTTACAAAAAGCATAATGCAGGGCCTTTTCTGAAATACCTGCAGGTGTCCACATGTATTTCATGCCACATGTGGCAAGAGCCTCCATTTTACAAAGATATAGGTTGAAAAAATGAACTACATGGGCTTTGCAGCTTCTATGTGGAGGAGTCAGCATTTACACATGAAAGTGGTGATGTCACAATTTCCACGTGTAAGTAGCACCACTTCCATGTGTAGCTGCTCTACTTTACAAATCAACATATGCAAATGCCACCAATTATGTAGTGAAGCAACAGGATTTTAACTCAGTTCATTTTGTAAGTGGACAAACTATATGGGATTAAAGAGAATAACTCCCTTATTTTCTTGTGCAAAGCCCTGACCAAAGCAAACACTTTTTCAAAACCTATACATGCCTTTGAGCAGGTGTAAATACTGATGTGAAAATTCTCCCTTATATATGTGTATTCTTTTGTAAAATGGGGAATACACAGGTACATTTTCATCCCACACAAACCACACCCCCTTCAAATCTCTACGTAGCATGGATATCCACATGTAAATAGCGATTTTCTGAAATTGGTATTTACCCATGTGTGTGATTTACATATGATGATTTAACTTTGCTTACACCTTTTTTCAACAGTAGCTCAAGGTGAGTTACATTCACATACATCGGGTGTTTCCCTGTCCCTGGTGGGCTCACAATCTAAGCTTGTACTTGAACCAATGGAAGGTTAAGTGACTTGTGCAAGACCACAAGGAGCAGCAGTGGGATTTGAATCCACCACCTCTGGATATCAAGACCAGTGCTCTAACCACTAGATCACTCCTCCACTGGGGGGAAGAAAGGACACTTGACACGTGTGGGGAGATAAACACAATGCAATGATGTAAAATCCAGAGACTCTAATGAATGCAAAGGTACAAACAAGACAGATGACAAATGGTCATGCCAGATGTTAAAAAATCAACAGGGGGAAAGAAACATAGCGGGGGTTGATATTCAAAGCAATTTAAATGGCCAGACACAGTTTCTGGCCATTTAAAATTGCTTGTCCAGGGCTAACCGAGTATATTCAGCGGCACTTAACTGGACAGTATAATAAATTTCTTGTATACATCAAATCATACCAATACCGTGGAACTGTTTAGACTATCACTCTAAACGACTCAACACAGGCCATGTTTCAGTTACTTGGTCTGCATAAGGAGTCTAACAAATTTCTTGTTTACATGAAGCATTCATTTGCTTCATAAGCAGAAAAACAAAACAGACATAATCAAATCATACCAATACTGTGGAGCTGTTAAGACTATCATTCATTGCTGTCCTGCCCAAAAAAGCTGGTGTGATTTGATTGCAGAAAAACAAAACAGACGCGATCAAATCTTATTTTTTTTTGTCGAGACAGCAAAGAATGATAGTCTAAACAGCTCCATGGTATTGGCATGATTTGTTTACGTCTGTTTTGTTTTTCTGCTTAAGAAGCAAATGAATGCTTCATGTAAACAAGAAATTTATTAGATTCCTGATGCAGGCTAAGTAACCGAAACACAGACTGTGTAGAGTCGTTTAGATGATTGAATAATAAATATTTTGAAGTAACAAGATGTCCTTTGTCGTCTCCATTGTCTCTTCTTGTTTTGGACTTATTTGTGGAGTATCCTTCTTCTGTGTTGTGTTGTGTTATGTTTTGACTGTCTACATATGCCTGGATATTCAATGCTGGAGCCTTGACGTGGCCCAGCATTGAATATCTGGGCATAAAGCTGGTGGCAGTCAGCAAAACACTGAGCACCACTGACTGAATATCTACCCCAGTACCACCAAAGAAGAGACAATAGCAGAGTTTGGAAGATGGAAAATCAATGAGAAAAGGTTTGTGTAGAGAGCCAACGCTTGAGAAAAGAAACAAGTCACATAAAAGGTCTGAATCCTATGATCATCAATAAGTCTATTTCAGAAGAGAGGGGCAGATATGTGAGACATATCCAATGTATAGCTGGGAGGACTCAGAACACTATACTGAGAAGATCTTAAAGACTTCAGGGGAATATAGGGAATAAACAGCCACAAATATTGATGGATCCAAATGTAAAGGACTCAGTGAGACAATAGCAGAACTTTGAATTGAACTTGCATGGAACTGAGAGCCACTGTTATTAGAAATAAAGGGGTGTAATGATTATTTTTGCGTGCAGTTGAGAACATAAGTGCTATATTTTGAATGAGTTTATAGTCTTTATAAGGAAGAACAGAACAGTAACATTTGTAACAAAAATTATATTACCTAAAATCGAAGGTATGAGAGGGTGTGAGACTTCCTTGAAAATCAAATAGCTGCTTATTTCTGAAGATTAAAAAATAACTTACATTGAGCATGCCGATGAGCCACAATGTCTAGATAAGTATTTAAAGGGCAATGGCTCCTAAATCTACACTTCCCAATAGCTACATGTCATCAGCAAAGAAAAAAGGTGTGTGTGGCCAGTGGAGACAGAAAAAGATTAAAAGAGTTGGGGCTAGGATGGAGCCCTGAAGAACACCACAGATAAGGAAAGTAGCAATTGAGGAAAGGGAGCCCCAGTCTTCACCAAATAGCTTATTTTTCAGAAATGACCTGAATCACTTCAGGACCATGCTGCTAATACCCAGACCACTCAAATGTAATAGTAGCAGTTTATGATCAACGAGATCAAACACATACTTAAATCTAAAAGGATGACAATAGTGTTCTTTCGAGTACCAAGTTTCATCCTTATTTCATTGACCAAGAATACTATGGAGGTCATGGTGCTATGGCCATTGACTATTACCTCAACAAGAAAACTGAGACGTGTCAGTTCATGGGGAAATTGATTTACTGGCGCAGTATTGAAGCTGTGGAATGAATTGCTTCTTGAGTTTCCTCCACTGACTAATGAAGACAACGGTTGAGAATGGTTTATCCTGGAAGCATGAAAGTTGTCCTAGTACTACTTTTGCAACTAGTTTAACATGGAAAGAAAGTTTGAGACTGATCAAGAATAAGCTACTGTAGAGAAATCAAGATTGGAGAGGATAAACTCACTTCTTACCAGCAGCTGGAGTAGAAACCTTGTAAGAGTTAGCGCTATAAAAATGCTAAATAGTAGTAAATAGTAGTAGTAGTAATATTGACCATGGAAAGGATACAAGGAAAAGTCCTAATTCATGCATTCTTAACCAGCTGAGTGTGCACAGGGTCAGCTGGAGAGGTAGATTTCAAGGACAGCTACAGCTAGAAGAAAAGGTTTTGAAAGCCTTTCACAACCTCAAAAAATCAGATCAGGTTACAAAGTCACGTGCATTCCCTGCACTTGTAGAGAGTAATAAAAATGCAAATACAGTGGGTGATAAGCAAATTTAATCAGCATATGACGAGATGGTGTAACTATAGTAGCTGGAGAAAGTTGATATCTAAGGGCAAGAACGTTGTTAGAAAAATGACTGGTAAAAGTGTCAGATGAGCAGGGCAGTGAATGACTTAATTCCCTAGATGGTGGTAGATCCAAAAGCATGGAAGGGCATTTTTAATAGGATGTCTAAGTCCGAATTGAGCTGTTATTCCAAAATCGTCTCAAAGAAACTTATATCTCACAGCTATAACCGAACCAGAAAAATATCTAAATTTCTGGTTTGATTATGGCTGTGAGCCATACATTTTCATGCTCAACATGTCCATATGTAAATACCATTTTTTGAAAAAAAAAAGTTTCAAGGAAAAACATAGAAAAACAAGCCATAGAGACATCTGTCTGGCATTATTCCTAGTAAACTGGCCACACAAAATCCCAGCAGTGCAGAGGGGCAGCCTAGTGGTTTAGTGGTTAGTGCAGTGGACTTCACATAAAGGGACAGAGGTACAAATCCCACCATATTGTATGGTGAGCCTTACAGGGACACAGAAAATGTACTGTGCCGAAAGGTCCACCACTACAGTAGCCACCAGGTTTGCAGGTCACATATATTTAGGTAGAGGAGGTATTTCTATGTTCCAGGAGGGCTCACATATTTGTTCTGAAATGAAAGAGTTAAAATGGGAATTGAACCTGGGTCCCATTGTTTGCTGTCCACTGCACTGCCCACTAGGCTGCTCCATCCACTTGCTTGCTGCTTTCTTCGGAATGGCCATAATATCTGGAGCTGTCATAGAGCCTGGTATCTAATGTCACAATCACATCTTTAGGGGATGGGAGGAGGTCATTGACCACTGGGGAATAAATATGGAGGCATGCCTTAATCCCTCCAGCGGTCAGTTAAGCACTTTTTTTTTTTACTTAGTTGTGACTGAAACAGGTCTAGATAAAAATTTACTTCTTTTCTTGCCATGAATCTTTTTTTCTATTCCATTATCACTGAAAAAACATCCAGATTTTAAGCCTGCTCAAGTCCTACCCTATTCTCACCCAAAAACATGCCTCCAACACACTCCCTTGCTATTTGGATAAACTCAGTGAAAAACGTCCTAATTCTGGCTTTTCAAGAATTGCAATTTAGATGTGTTTGTGAGAAAACTGTCCATCTGCCACTTTTGAGATGTTTTCGCTTTTGAAAATGGGCACCTTAGTGACTACTTTGAAGTTAAAGAGCAGTAGACAGAGTAGGAATCAGAATGTCTGGTAAGATGAAGCATCCAGAAAACAGGTACAGTGGACTTGATGTTAGGAGTGGTTTGTAGCAGGAGAGGATTATGATTAGCTAGAGAAAAAAAAAAAACCTACTAACCTGAGGTAGTGCTACATCCTGGCCAGCTGGTGGAACATCCATGGATGACATAAGCCCAAATCAAAGCCCAAACCCATGTAAGTTGTACTGTCTTCCAGAGTCTATTAACAAAGCCAGGGAATGTATTCAGATGAATCACAGTCTCTCCAGTATCTGGTCAGCTGCTGCAAGATATGTAGGATGGCAAAAAAATCCAGGCCAAGGCAGAGTGAAGAGATCTCCAGAGCTGATCAGCAAAGCAACTGGAAGAGGTATGCATATAACCTGTTCCACTTGCTATCCCCCAACCATAGACTCCTCTGCAGGATCACTTTTAGTAAACATATCACACCATTCTATTTATTCTGTGCCATGCCAAGATACAGACACAGCAGTCCAAGGCAGAAGGGAGTCACATATATCTCACTAGCATCATCTAGACCATCCAGAATGCCACTCATGCCTATTGGTCTCAGATGGCACAGCAGTGATACCTGGAAGTTCTATTTTGGGTGCACCAGCAGGGCATGGGTGAGCTGTGCTGCACACTCAGGACATGGACCAGATTCATATCCCAGCCCATATTTCAGCAGCATCAAGCACCATTAATATTCAGAAGCAGAGACATGCATATTAATGGTACTTTCCTTCTAGATATTGGCAGCTACAAGAAGACAGATGAGGGCTACAAAGGGATCTGATACAGTATTTTGCATATTTGCTGCATTGGCAGTCGCTTGTCCTTAAAACTGGAGTGTGAGGGAGGAGGGGCAGCAGCTACAGAAATAACAGCTACTATTGTAACCAAACCACAAAAGGCAGGCTGCAACAATGTCAGAAGTAGATATTAGAACCTGGGGCTTTATCCCAATTTATTTTACTCATTGGCTGGAGAAATTCGTACAAATGTGGTTGCTTCACTCCAGCCAACATATGAGATTGACTGTTACCTCAAGAAAACTGAGACATGTCAGTTCATGGGGAAAATGCTTTACTGGTACAACATTGAAGCTGTGGAATGAATTGCTTCTTGAGTTTCCTCCACTGACTAATGGAAACAACAGAAACAATACACATCACAAAGAGTAATTCTGTACAGGGGCACCTATGTGGAGCCTTTATCATAAAGAAAAGTAGGTGCCCTGTTTCCTTTACAGAATGCTAGAGTAACCAGCTATATAAACACATGTATATATGTGTGTATGTATTTATTTATTGAAAATCATTTTATTTGACTGGAGGAAAAGTCATAACCTGAGAAGCACAAATTCCTTCTACACACCAGGTTAGTAAACATCTAATACAGCATTGCTTCCAGCTCCAAACCTGAAAAGTTCCACCACTCAAATGGTAATACAATGAAAAGCTCTCCTCCTCCTCCCCCCCCCCCCCCCCCCCTCAACCCAGGAGATCAGCGCCTGTACTGACAGTTCACAGTCACTTTAAAAGTTAGCTCGTGGAGCAAGCCTAGAATAAAAAGGTCCCCAGATTTGTTGAAACTTTCGGCCCTCAGGAGAACTGAAGTCTTGCACCTCCAGTCGTTCCAAGCGCAACAGGTAGATTATCTGAGTGCACCAAACTTAGAGATCAGGAGGATGGGAAGGAAGCCAAGTCAAAAGAACTGATTTTTTAGCCTGACGTACCACCTGATGTGGAAAACTTCTTAGGCCACAGGGTAATCAAGCTGATATTTGTGGATCCATATGCATTTTACATAGCCACAAGGACGAAATCCGGTCAAGGAGCTGCTTCCAAAATAGAGAGACTCTAGGGCACATCCAAAACAAATGTCCAAATGAAGCCCCTGCACCTGAACATTTAGGGCAACAATCTAACAGCAAAGCTAGCAAGGCGAGTCCTGCCCTCCTTGGAGAAACATACAGTCGCAAAGCAAATTTATATTGCAGCTCCAAATGCAATACATGTCCAATTGTTTTCCAGATGCCCAGGACAAAGTCTCAGAGCAAGTAATTGGAAATAACGCCCTGCAGATCCTGGGACCAAGTCAGTGTGATGGTAGTGTAATTTAACTCCTCAGCTGTGTCTTTAAGATATGTATGATGAAATGAGAGAGGCACTTTGTTCTGAGCCGCCACTGTATAAGTTGTGGATAATGTATCTTGGACATCTTCTGTAAGATCCTGCCAGGGAAGACTGGCCACTTAATGGTGCAAACACCTCACAATCAAACAATTGAAATTCACGTTTATCATCCTCCCAAGGCTTAATTGCGCTCTCCTCTGTCAACATTTGAAGTAAAAATCATAGGCCCTGGCAAGAAATCTGCATTACCCTGAATAGCCAAGTAAGATGTAACAGGGGAAGAAAACCACTGATGACGGCACAACCACCGCCACACAGCCTTCCCAGTCTACAACAGTAAGTTATTCCACAGGGGAGCCTGGACTAGTCACCCACAGGAATGTAGATAGTTGCTGATATACAGGGAACGCAGCAAACCAAGCTCAAGCTCAGTAGCCGTGAAATGGTGCATCCCCTGAAACCAGTCATTAATATGTCTCATCCCACAAGCAATAGGCAAGTATGGAATGTTAAGCAACCACAGCCCGCCCAGTTGCACAGGAGTCTGCAGGACAGAAATAGCAAACGAGCCATCTTGCCCAGCCATAAGTATTTCTGCAGGCCCCTATGCAGTGACTTTTCATCTCACCTAGACAAGTAGAAATATAACATATAAAAAACATATAAGATACATGGGGTCAAGATCATATAAACAAATGCATGTGACCCAACAAGGATAAGGAATAAGTCTAGAATACACATCCTTAAATAAAGGCAGTATATTAACTCCATACACTGTATTGAGATCAGTGGGTATCCACATACCCAGATACTTTAATTTCTCATTTGCCCATGAGAAGGGGGAAATGGGACTTGATATACCACCTTTCTGAGGTTTTTGCAACTACATTCAAAGCGGTTTACATATATTCAGGTACTTATTTTATACCAGGGGCAATGGAGGGTTAAGTGACTTGCCCAGAGTCACAAGAAACTCCCCCCTCAATTTATTCCACACTTCAAGCAGTGCTGGAAGAGTAGTAGATTTCAAGAGATTCAACTTAAACCCCGAGATGCACACATACTGAGAATGGCAAGGTGTTCTGAGGATCAGTTACTAGCACCAGTAAATTGTCTTAAGGTGCCGACCCTGCAATATGACACCACACACTGCCTCTGACACCTGAAGCACTCACAATAATGGCTCCTAGGATAGAATAAATAATAGCAGAGAGAGGGGGCAACCCTGTCGTGTGTCCCACTCTACCACATATGGGACGGTACGAATGCCATCAATAACTGTGGCGTAGGTTGCTTGTACAGTGTATATATAACCTGTAAAAAACAGCCAGTGACTCCCACATATTCCAATACAGAGAGCAAAAAGGGCCATCGAACCTTATGAAGCATCCAAACTTATCAATTAGGTCGGATTCACATGATTTTGACAATGCAACATAGGAAGCAACATTTTCCAAATATTGAGAACAAATTGCCTTCCTCTCACAAAACCAACTTGATCGTTCCCAATCACCTGTGGCAAGTGCTCAGAGAGATGATCAGCAAGGACCTGGGAGAAAATCTTAATATCCACATCTATCATCAAAATTGGCCTATATTCTGGTAACATTTGGTCACAGGTTCGGTTTAGGTAGTGATATAAGCTCAGTGTTCGTGTATCTTAAGAAAGCCCCCTGCTCCACCACAGTCATATAATAAAACTGCACCTGCAATAACTTATAAAATCCACTGTATATCCATCGGAGCCCAGTGCAGTATATGGTTTGAGAGCTTTTAACGCTCGCTGTAACTCCTTAGTGCTAAGGGAATGATTCAAACAATCCCAGACATGTGAGGGAAACTGTGGCATTCTTGTTTTGGCTAAATAATAAAGTATTCGTTGGGACCACACCATAGAGCCATAGGAATACATGGACTAAAAATGGACAAATAGGATCTCCCCATCTCCTCCGACGTGGTGCTAGAGACGCCCATAGAAATACATTGGCGTCTCTAGCATTTAACGCATGCCTATTTTTGGAGCGTGCTAAAAACACTAACGCGCTTTAGTAAAAGATCCCCTAAGGGATTTCATGAATGAGAAATGGTCCTGATCACCCAGCTGCCAATGACCTCTGCAAGGGGATGACGATTGATCTTTGGATCCAGAACTGTGTTCATGTCTACTAACACGATCAGATTCCTGGAGGGATATGGCAGACATAGCCTCAGCAGCTCACGATAAAACTGTGCCTCAAATGGCGAAGACCCATGCACTATCACCAAGATATTCTCTCGATCCTGACGCCACAACTGCAGCACTAAATAACGCCCTCACCCATCTTTCATCAGAACCTCCATCCTGCACCCTAGTGATTTACGAAGAAGCACCGCCACACCTCCTCTTTGCAGCCCCAAGGATGTATAATACACCTCTCCCACCCAATAGCGCTTCAGTTTCTCATGTTCTTCATTTGTGAGCTTCATTTCTTGCAAACAGGCTATATCCGCAACCTGGCGTTTCAGTGCCAAAAGAATCTTACTGTGCTTCACAGGTGGTATAATACCACAAACATCCCATGAAATTCAGTGAACACATGACCCACTTATCCATAGCCCATCAAAATCACCACAGTGATACAGAACACAAGAAAAGGATACGGGTGCTCAGCCTTCACCCTGACCCCTCCCACTCACATCCAACCTTACATACATGCTTCCAGACAAGACCATATTAAAACAGGCATTGATCCCATATCCTCCCTCAACCCCCCAGCCAAACACAGAACAAACCTCCACCATGACCCACCTTGAAACCTACCCTGCCAAAACCCCCTCCCCATCTCATCCCCCTCCGCTCTTTATTAACCTTCCCCTCCCCATTATCCCCATGGTCACTGCCAACATACCAATAGCATCAGTCAAGAGATCACTCAATGCTTAGGGTCCCCGCACTCCAACAGCTACCCCCCCCAAAAAATACCTGGGGAGCAAAAACCAGTACATTCCTGAGACTAAATGACAAAGAGCAGAAAATGCAAGAACATAACACAATAACGCCATACAGTTCCTAATTCCCATGACAGCTACAGTGTGAAATCATGAGAGGAATTATGACAAAGCTGGGGAAATATTATCTATACAATTAGTTATTAAAAGCAGAGCTATCTAAACACCTGCCAACCTTGTCTATGTGCACATTACTAGATATACAAACAGTATGTGCTGAACATGCAGTAAAGGAAGGTACAGGTGTACAGGTGTGACTGGCAATTACACTTCTGACCCCCCCCCCCCCCCCCCCGAGTCTGAAATTGTGTTCAGGCACTCCTGGCCAGCAGGAACGGTATCATAAGTTACCCACTTGCCATGTAAATTGGAATAAAAACACTTTCTCTTTTCTTGGATGGTCACTGAATAGTCCTGAAAACATTTTACTGACACATCCGCATGGCTAAGAGTGTCACGTTTTTGCTTCTATCCACGAAAAATTTCAGGAGCGGCAATAGCAGGCAAAACCACCCCACCCCAGAAGCAAGGCAGAACAGACGTACCGGCAAATCCAGGCTAGGTCTCTAGGCAGTCAGCCAGCAAGCAGAAGACAGGTCCAGGCAAAGGTTCAAAAGGCAGGCGGCAAGCAAAGCAAAGTCCAGGATCAGGCAAGGTTCAAAAGACAGGAAACCAGCAAGCGCAGAATCAGGTCCAGACAAAGCCTCTCAGGCAGAAGTGCACAAGCACCCACGTACCAGGGCCTAAGACGATGCAAAGGCAAGGGCTGAGAGTAACAAAATGGCTAATAAGCCCAGCAGCACCTGGAACTCACTGCTGCAATTACCAGGCAGCTACAGGTGTGCAGGCTCAAACAACACAAGCAAACCTGGCAGCCTGGAAGATCCGGACCGGACTAAGACGAAATCTGGAACGGGTGATGGTCCATAGCAGCCACCCGTTCTGGCCACCAGAAGGAGAGGAAAGCACAGACGTAACAGATAAACCAAAGGTATATGTAGCCCAGTATCCTGCTTCCAACAGGGTCAGGCCAAGTCACATGTACCTGGCAGAAACCCAAATAGCAGCAAAATTTCATAGGGGCATGCAATGAAGCTACAAATTAGTAAATTTAACACAAATCGGAGAAAATATTTCTTCACTCAACATGCAATTAAACTGGAATTTGTTGCCAGAGAATGTGGTAAAAGCAGTTAGATTAGCAGGGTTTAAAAAGGGTTTGGATAGCTTCCTAAAGGAAAAGTCCATAGGATGGATTTGGGGAGGATCCACTGCTTGTTTCTAGGATGGACAGCATAGGATGTGTTGTACTATTTTGGGATCTTACCAGGTGCTTGTGACCTGGATTGGCCATTATTGGAAACAGGATACTGGGCTTGATGGACCTTCGGTCTGTCCCAAAATGGCAACACTTATTTACTAATGTAACACTAAAACACTGCCAAGGTGTGTGTGTGTGTGTGTGTGTGTGTGTGTGTGTGTTTACACATATAAATTGCACTCTCTAATGGCTAAGTATTCTCCTTTTAAATAATGGCCGGGTTAGGGTGGCGCAAAGGCAGCACTGGGAACTCTCTGTTAAGTGACAATATTCAGTCGCTAATGATAAGTTATCTATTTCATTTAAGTGTGTCACTTGTATGAAATATGGTTTCTGTGTTTGAACAGAATGGACTTGTCTCAGGATCCAAAGAGTTCCCAAACATACTAGTGGGGATGATTTCTTGCAAACCCCTCCACTGCAGATCAATAGAGAACCTTAGGGGTTTGCATGAAAAAACATCCCCCCCCCCCCTCTCCGATATTCAAAAGCATTTAACAGGCCAGAATCAGCACCTGGCCGGTTAAATGTGATATAACCGGCTATCTGTCGATTTGCAACACAAGTTTGGTGGCTATATTTGGCCATGTGAATATCAGGCCAGCGCTGAATATCATACGAACATAGAACATGAGAGTAGCCATACTGAGTCAGACCAATGGTCCATGTAGACCAGTATCCTATTTGCAAACAGAGGCCAAGCCAGGTCACAAGTACCTGGCAGAAACCGAATTAGCAGCGATGTTCCATGCTACCAATCCTGGGGCAGGCAGTTGCTTCCCCATGTCTGTCTCAATAGCAGACTATGAACTTTTCTTCCAGGAACTTGTCCAAATCTTTTTTTAAACCCAGATACGCTAACTGCTGTCACCACATCCTCAAGAAAAGGCTATTATTCTTTGAGTGAAAAAATATTTCTTCCTATTTGTTTTGAAAGTATTTCCATGTAACTTCCTCGAGTGTCCCCTAGTTTTTGTACTTTTAGAATGAGTAAAAAATTGGTTTACTTTCTACTTGTTCTACACTAATCAGGATTTTGTAGACCTCAATCATATTTCCCCCTCATCCATCTCTTTTCCAAGCTGAAGAGCCCTAACCTCTTTAGCTTTTCCTCATAAGAGAGGAGTTCCATCCCCTTTATCATTCTGGTTGCTCTTCTTTGAACCTTTTCTAATTCTGCTATATCTTTTTTGAGATACGGCGACCAGAACTGAACGCAATACTCAATATGTGGTCACACCATGGAGCGATACAGAGGCATTATGGTATTTTTGGTCTTATTCACCATGTCTTTCCTAATAATTCCTAGCATTCTGTTTGCTTTTTTGACCGCCGCCGCACACTGAGCAGAAGATTTCAGAGTATTATCTACAAGGACACCTAGATCTTTTTCTTGGATGCTGATCCCCAAGGTGGACCCTAGCATCAGGTAACTATGATTCGGATTATTCTTTCCAATGTGCATCACCTTGCATTGTTCTACATGTACCTTTGGTTTAATCCAGTATAGCAGTACTTATGTCTTTTATCTGGGCAGAATGTGTGCACAATGGCTGCAGTAAGTGTTTGCACCTAACCACTTATGTGATGGTTATTGTTACAATTTTAATTTTTTATGTGGCTTGTTTTATCTGATGTCTTTAGATTTGGCCGGTGGTAGTCCCGGAAGAGCGAGCGGTAAACCTGCATTGGACTTACCATCACTCTGTAAAAGGGCCCCTAACTAACTAAAACTGTGTGTCAGTTTTGTTTAGGATAGAAATGAAATGAAACAGCTTATGTCAATGTTTTCATCGAACAAGCTGAGTCAGAGGTTTGACGCTAATATTCTATCATGTACAAAATAAAGTGAAAAAAGCATGCTCATTACAGGTATAGTCACACTAACAAAAATTCTGATGTTTTCTGGATTTTAATCATTGTTTTACCATAAAACACTGTAATAGTCCTTTTAAAAAATTCACTCTGTATCCCTTACTGATTGTAATCATTTTTTTAACTTCAGATCTACTCTCTCTAGTTATTATTTTAATGTTCTTCTTAATATCAAATGTTCTCGAATACCCAAATGTACTCCTTTTCCTTGCATCTTACTGGCATATCACTTAAACAGCCATTTTCTTGATTGCATACAATAAAAGTTACCTCAGGGTACTCAAAACCATCAGTATAAAAGCCCCAAAATATCTCATAAGCTCCTAATGCAGTGATTTTCAACCTTTTTCATCTCGCGGCACACTTACAAGGCACAAAAATTGTCAAGGTATACCATTGAAATCTAACCCATACCCGCCCATCTCTGCTGAAATCCATTCCTTCCCCACCCATCCCCACAAGTAATCTCCTCCATCCCACCTGTACCTGTAACCTTCAGAAGTAGTTTTTTCATATAGGGGCACTTTTACTAAAGGGTTGCCGCATGGCAAAGGGCTTGCCGGGCAGCAACCTGGAACTACCTCAGTGGGTGGCCATTAAGTGCTTCCTGCTGCATGGCCATGTGGTAAGAGTAATCTTACAGAAACAGATAAAAAGCAACATTGGGCCTTCAGAATAGAGATAATGGATTTAGCCAGTATGGACAATAACAACGTAGTGGGCAATATGCCCTAACTTCGTGGTTCATTTCCATTATTCCATATTAAACACATAATAACCATTCTGACCCCTGAGGCAGGCATTTGTACGCTGAAACATGGCCTGTGTCGGATCATTTTCAGATTAAAGGACAAACGTTTTCTCTATCCTGAAGGCCCAGTGTTGCTTTTTTTCTGTTTCTGTTTATGCTTGTATGCTGTTTTTACCCTCTCTTCTGTGAAAGAGTAATCTTACCACATGGCCATTTTTTAAAGAAGCTTTTTACCTGCTGCAGGAAGGATGGCCCCAGCACGTGGGAAAAATGGCCCCTGCCGCTACCACAGGACCCTTTTTACCGCAGCTTGTTAAAAAGACCTCTTAATGATGCTATGACATATATTGAAGCACCATTATACCTGCTACTGGGAAGCTGGAACAATATGGACTATAACAGATTCCTATACAGACACTACATACCAGCAGAATCCTTCACCTCAGTTGCGGATGCAGAACATGACTCTCACCTGATGCAAAATAGGGAACCACAAAAAAACATGTAGACAAAAAGTGAAAGCAGAGATATTGGACTGTGCATGTAGTGCAACACCAGAAAAATAGAATGAAATGTATGTCCTCCTGTACAGTGCAAAATAAAGCCAAGAGATGTAAATTCTCAACACTGACATAATTCAATCACTAAGGGCCCTGTTTAGTATGGTGCGTTAGCATTTTTAATGCGCCTACAATTAGTGCACATGCTAATCATGTAGGCATCTATAGGGATATTGTAGGCGTGTTAATGCACATACATGGTTAACGCGCATTAAAGATGCTAATGTGCCTATAACGTGGCTTTGTAACCGGGGTCCTAAGCTTGCTATAAAAGTATCCTCCATATTTGCGACCTGCCAAGAAGTGAAAAATAATTACTTTGCTGAAAGTTTCTACCACATAAAAAACAATTCTATAACCTAGGTGATAAATTTATGCATGTGTTATTCCCCGGATTCTATATATGGCACTCAAATTTGGGTACTGAAATTTGCAAGCAGATCAAAGTTGCACATGCAAATTAATTAGCTAACAACCCATTAACTAGCAATAAATTGATGTCAGCAATCAATTATTGCAGTCAATTGGCATTAATTAGATTTTGGGTACATATCTTCCCACAGATATTCCATAACCTTGCACACCTAAATCCTCTAGCACGCAACATATAAGGGTGCATGGCCAAAGGCATGGTAGAGGTATTCCAAGAATTTGCATGGGGAGTTATAGAATATCGCCCAGTTTTCAGCTGGCGTAAACACCGGCGCTCAAATTTGTTAATGGAATGGGCTGTACGCACTATTTTATAAACAGCGCTCAACTCAGAGTGCTCTTTATAAAATAGTGCTCCATGTTGATTTTTTTCTGGCACATTTACTGAATCCGGGCCTATGTGCTTAAATGTTTAGAATAAGAGTGTACATGCACATATGAGTGCACATATGTATGTAAATCCAAAAGTTATGCCAAGGCGTTATTCTGCAGGCACAGCAAAGAGGAAGAACCTCTACGAAAGAGCAGCATAAACAGGAAAACGTAGAGGCTGGTCAAAAGATGATCCACCACAGGAAATGTTGCCTAAACACACTTTATTCACAGCACCAGTAGAAGGATCCGACACAGTCTGTGTTTTGGATGAACAACCTGCTTGCCTCAGAGGTCACAATTAAACTCTCTATATGCAAACAGAGGTATATACAATGCTAGTGCATAAACAGTTGTGAAACACAGGGAAGCAACAAACAACAAGGTGGCTGTTTCCAGGCTGCTCTGTTTGGCCATTGCAGAATTATTTTGTGACCTGGCTGAGGTAAGCTGCTTTTGCTTTTTGTTTGAAATTGACAAACCTTGCTCTGCCAGATTCTAGTACTCAGAGAAGAACCGAGAAATACTCCCATGCTGTGTTTGGGATGGGGCTACCCTCCCAGCTAGGGACTGTGTTTGGGCCTTGCTAGCCTGAGGTATGCTTAAGACCGCTTATTGAACTACAGAGGTGTTCTGTCTTTTGTTCCTGGTCCTGTGATGTAACAGACCTCAAGATTTAATTAAATACTTGTTTTTACTTATATCCCTTGTCCGGCTGTGTTATTTCACAGGCCCACTCTTGACCCTCACATGGGGTATCGCAGCTCTCTAGGAAGAGCAGACCTGTTTCCTGTAGAAAAGTTTTCCACATAACAACTTGCACAGTGATTTAAAGAATTTTCTGGCATCTTCCTGAAATGATTTAATTCTACTAGATGATGAAGTGCAGCAGTGAATAAGAAACAAAGGTCAGAGAGCTGAGGCTTTCAATTTTCAGAGCAGGAATGTGGAGGAGTAGCCTAATGGTTAGTACAGCAGACTTGGATCTTGGGGAACTGGGTTCAGCTCCCACTGCAGCTCCTTCTGACTCTGGGCAAGTCATTTAACCCTCCATTGCCCCAAGTACAAATAAGTGCCTGTATATACTATGTAAACCATTTTGAATGTAGTTGCAAAAAAGCCACAGAAAGGCATTATATCAAGTCCCATTCCCTTTCCCCTTTCAATAGTTCTGGTAATCTTTAGAACCTGTCCTCTCTTCTAATCTGCAAGAGTCGCCATGCATTTAGAGGATCACTTTCATGGGTTAAACACTGAATTATATACAGGGCCAAAGTTTGGGTGAAGTATGGTCAGAATCTGCATGTATATAAATTATGCTAATTAATAGACATACTTGCATAATTCAGACATGAACATTTACACCTGCTCAAGAGGAAGTATAAGTGTCTGTACAGTGACATAGCCATGAGGGACTTTAGGGATCTGGGAAACCTCACCTGTCCCAGACATAGAAAGGATTAACAGATTCATAGCTCTTTCTTGATTCTGCGGGTGGTGGTGCATGTCTGTTTTTAGTTGGTGGAGCAATTTTGTCTGGCTAATTCCTATAACAAATGCGACTCCTACAAGCTAGCTAGTTATGCAACCTTCTTAGAGAGACAAGTGGCATTCAGCCACACAAGATAAACCGACATTACACAGTTCACTCCGCAGACACAAAATTTAAACCATTTAATTTCTTGAGATGACATGCCTCACTTCTGTATCCCCCTTTCTGGGGTGGATACTGTTTCATGGTATTCCTGTCTGAGGTCCTACTCTTAGTGGATGTCATTGCCTCATATTAAAGTTATGTGCTTCCCCCCAAAAAAAACAAAACCCCAAAATGGTCAGCCAACCATAGTCACAAATCATAATACAAACATGCTGCTGAGCAATAAGTGTGGTCTGCCTGTGTACTCTGTGTCAGACCAGCATCCAGGGTTCCCTGTCATGCCATCTCATGCATTTCACACCCCATGGGTATAGCCCAGGGCTCACCACACCTTTCCCCATCCCCCGCCTCAGGCCAGCCAGCTCCTGGCTGCACTATGCAAGCCATGTTGGATGTGCTGATCTCAAAGACAATCCTGTTACATACACAGGGTGGCAGCAGTGGCAGGAGGAGGCCAAGGAGGTGGAGGCCGAGGAGGAAGAGGAGGAGAAGGAGGAGGAGGATCCATGGAAAGACATGCCTCCCCTTGAGGGGGATGATGATGAGGGCCCAACACCACCCACCCTCTCCACCCCATCCCCATCCCCACCCCATCCCCACCCCA
Source organism: Microcaecilia unicolor (assembly GCF_901765095.1). Classification (NCBI taxonomy): domain Eukaryota; kingdom Metazoa; phylum Chordata; class Amphibia; order Gymnophiona; family Siphonopidae; genus Microcaecilia; species Microcaecilia unicolor. The sequence continues at coordinate 377,442,273 of NC_044031.1, forward strand.
ACCCCCAACCGCAGTCCCAGCCGCAAGAATCTGTTGGCTCCAAGGGACCAGAGGCTGCCTGCTTCAACAAAGGAGAGAGAGAATGGGGGGCAGTGAGGGAGCACATCACAGAAAGCAAGGAGCTCCTGGAGGGTAGAGAATGGAGAGTTGGTCACACATAGAAAATGCAGAGTATATGCTAAGCTAACAGCTAACACCCAGTCTGAAACAAAACCCATACACCAGTTATCTTTCAAGAATTGGCAAAAAAGTCCCCCCCCCCCCAAAACAAAAACCCAAAACCACAAACAAACAGGTGTACAAAAGCATACAGTGGGAAAAACAAGGTTTACTATAACTGGAGCTAAAACGCTCTCAAATACCACCCCATAATGTAAAGAAATACCTCTAAAGTGCAAGCACAGAGTAAGTTGTTTTAAAGAGGCGCCAATAAAGCAAATGCAAGGTTCCAAATGGGAAGAGCAGCTGCGGACGTTTATCATTATCACTCTTAATCGAAATGAGGACACCCAAAACACAGAGCAGCTGGGGACATCCATAGTCCCTACCTATAATCGAAATTAGGCTGACCATCTCAGAAACGGCCATCTCATTCTCACATGGGCGTCCCTGAGAGCGTATTTAAGTGCCTTTCTCTGTATTTTTGATTCTTTGCATCACATTGGCACCAAAGCAACCACCCACCTGCAAGGGTAATTTCACCGACGCAGAAGTTGAACTGCTGGTTCAAGAAATACAGAGGAGGCACATGCATCTGTTTGTTCCCACGGGCCAGAGGCTAGCTGCTACAACGAAGCAGCGAGAATGGGAGGTAGTAAGGGACCGGTTCAACGCGGTCTTCCACTGTGGCAGGGATGTGGAAGACTGCAAACGGAAGTGGCGCCGGCTGAGGCAAGATGTGAGGAGGAAGGCTGGTGCCAACCGCCCAGCAGATGACACTGCTAACTTCACCCCCATTAAGCGCATCATTCATGGGCTCTTGCTCCAGGAGGGGATCCATGGCATTGGGTCCCTTAACACATCAGCACAGGTATCAGTTGTGCTGGACTATAGTCTGTTTTACACAAGTGGGGGACAGTGTGGTGCTCCTCAGTAGGGAAAGGGGGGAGAACACCACATGCAATGCAAATCACTATTCATTACAGACCATGACACAGGGAGTAGCAGGGGGGGAGGGGGAGAGTGGAGGGGGGAGGGTTTCCAGCAATGTATATAATATATGTAAATAATATATTTAAAATATAAAATATACAATTTAAATAAAATAAATAACTGTGCGTAGGTTAGCACTGCTTCACAGCTTTGGGCGTCTTCCCCATCACCAAACTCTGCATATCTCCTTCCCACACCTCTGTGCTGTAGACACTGTGTCCTCTGTACTCCTTCCACAGTTCTATGTCTACCCACCTGCCTGTGTGGCTCTCTTACACATCAGTCTCTGTAGTACACTGCGCTCCTTGTCTCCAGCTCTGTACCATGTACAATGGCATCTGTGGCTTGCCTGCCAATCCCATTTCTCACCATTTCTTTGCTGGGTCTTTGCCTGTGGGGCTATGTATATGAATGCTGAAAAACAAAAGCGGTTTATTTTGACCAACACACTTCCTCCCCTTTTGCTATGCAGGTGATGACAGCCAGTCGGAGGAAGAAGCTGGCCCTAGTGGCCACCAGCCCCAGCACACAGCAGCAAACCAGTGGGCCTGCACAAGAAACCACACAGGACCATGGGGTTGGACCACAGGACCCAGCAGCAGCAGAGGCTCTCCCTCCACCACCCACAGCAGAGGCTCTCCCTCCACCACCCGCAGCAGACGCTATCCCTCCACCACCCACAGCCTTTGTTGATGGTGGCACTGAAGAAGAAACTGAAGATGCAGAACAGGGGCCACCTCCTTCACAGAGGCCATCCAGTCAGAGGAGGCAGCTACTGCGCCTTGCCACACAATTGCTGGGCCACAATGTGCAGATGGAAGACTACCGGTGCCAGAAATTGGAGCTGCACTGGGAAGCGCTCCAGGCCCAACAGGAAGTGATCCAGGTACAATGGGAAGCGCTTCAGGCCCAATGTGATGTGATACAGCAGCTCCAACGGCTGGAGCACAGCATTGAGGGCCTACACCCTGACCTGAGAGCACCTAATACAGCCCTGATGCAGCAACAACAACTGGCGTCGACTTCCACCACTGCGCATGCACCACCTGCTAAGAAGTGGAGCTTGAGATCCTCAGCCTCCCTAGTCACTGGTCCAGCAGCCACCACACCAGCTCCCCTTCTGGGTCCTGTGCCCAGGTTGCAGGGCAAGCCACAGAGCGCAAAGTGGCCGGACTTCCACAGGGCAGCCCAGGCAGCAGACTGCCTTGTGGACACAGAGGAGGAGAGTGGAAGCTCATCAGAGGACTCTCAACAGAGTTCCCCTGCAGCACCAGCTGCAAAGGAACACGGTGGGAGGGGTAGGAGGGGATGGAGATGGGGCAAGGGGAGGGGGCGGGGAAAGTGATGGGACATGCTGGGGGGTGAGGGTTGGAGAGAGGGGAATATGCACAGAGCGGGTGATGGTGGTGGGAGGGGTGGTGGTGGTGGTGTTGGTGTGTAAATACTGTGTGATATAAATAAATGTCAACTTACTCTCACAGAAAACATGTCTCAATCAGTCTTTGCCTGGCTCTGACCCCCAGCTGGTGTGCACTCTGCTCTGCTCTGCTCTGTGGGCGGGAGGTGGAGGGGGCTCCTCATCCTGTTCATCTGGGGCCTGCTGCTGTGGTGGCTGTGGCTCTTCTGGGAGGGCCTGTCCTCTGTGCATTGCCATATTATGTAGCATGCAGCAGGCCAGGAATATCTTTGCCACCTTTTGGGGGCTGTACAGGAGCTCCCCTCCAGAACAATCCAGACATCAAAACCTGTTCTTAAGTTGTCCACAGATGCGCTCGATGATGCCACGAGTGGTCCGATGTCTACTGTTGTAGTTCTCCTCTGACCTTCTTTGTGGGTGCACTATGGGGGTCATGAGCCAATTCTGCTGTGGGTAGCCTCTGTCACCTTTGGAGAGAAGCAGGATGAAAAAGATGAGTGTGTATTGTTTGGAGTGGGTACCTTGTGGAGGTGGGGGGGGGGGGAATAGTGGGTTGTGGAGTGAGCTGGAGGGAGACAGTGCTGAGGGCTGCCTGTTGGAGGAGGTGTAGTTTGGGCAGATCCATGTTGCACTTACCTAGGAGCCATCCGCCGGTGATCTCCCCTCGGTCAAACCTCTGGAAGATTCCCGAGTGCTGCAATATATAGGCGCCATGGGTGGAACCTGGGTATCGGGCACACACATCTAGACTCTCCCCCTGGGCGTCACACACAACTTGCATATTCATGGAGTGGAATGCTTTCCTGTTCCTATAAGTGGCCTCTCGTGCCCGGGGGGTCTGAGTGCGACATGTGTGCAGTCAATGGCACCTATGACTGAGGGGAAGCGAGCTACAGTGTAGAAGTCAGCCATGTTGTTATGCAGGGCCTGGGGGGTGATGCGGAAGGTGATGTACTCAGAGGTGTGGGTAAGGAAGGCATCAAGGAACTGGGTGAGGCAGTTAGAAATGGAAGGCTGGGTGAGACCCATGTTCACAGCTATGACAGACTGGAAACTCCCAGTGGCCAAAAAAAGAGAGAGAAGCAGTGATCTTTAGGTGCTCAGGGATGAGGTTGTTCCTACGGGTCCTGGGCTGCAGGAGGGGTTGGAGCTGGTCACAAAGGTGCTGAATGGCAGCCCTATCAAAGCGGTACCTAGTGAGACACTGCAGGTCAGTGAGGTCTAGGAAACTGCTACAGGGCCTGAAAACTCTGGGGCATGCATACCTCCTGCGGTGCCTCCCCTCTTCCTCCAACATGTAAGCCACCTGTGCATTTAGTGCCTCCATTTCCTCACACTAGAGGTGCAATGCAGTGACACCAGTGCTCACCTCTCCCTACCAACTTGGTGAAACACAGCAGGAATAAACAGAAGCTGACACTCACTCTCCCACCACCGACAAACAATGCAGTTACACAAAGCAGAGCCACACTGCAAGCACTCCTGCCACACCCTCTAGCCAATCACTCTCCAAGCAGTCTTCACAAACACAGTGCAGCAGTACACAGGACAAAGAGACAAACAGAGACTACAAACAGGTAAGGGAATGAAATATGAACTTGGGGACAGTGAATGGAGAGGGATGGGGGAGATAGAGGAAGGAGTAGTGGTGTCTGGGTTTGGGGGCTAGAAGGAGTAGGTAGGGAAAGGTGAAAAGGTAAAACATAAATGAGGCAGGTGAGGGTGAAAATGTTCTGACCACAGCACACAGACAAAGGTAACAGGTACTCAACAAACTCTCAGTTTTCTCTGCAAACAACAATTCAGCTTTCTCTCCCAACAATGATTTTGCCACTCTCCAACTCCACAAAATCGCTAATGGGTCTAAAGATGACTTCCCCCTTACTCTGGTCACTTTTATTTCAGGTCTAATTAAAAAAGCCCATGTTCTGACCCATGCAAAACCATTTCACAAGCCATTATACGCAATCACGTAACACCGCCCCAACACTCCCCCTGTGGGGCGACCATAGATGGTCGTCCTCGCGTTGAGGACGCCCTTATGGCCTGGTTTTGATTATTGGATTTAGCCGCCCTTCTTTCACGGGGATGCCCATCTGCCTTTTGTGTTGCTTTTTGGTCGCCCTTCTCTTTCGAAAATGAGCAAGATAGTAACATTTTTTTAGGTATATTAAAAGCAAGAAGCCGGCAAAAGAATTAGTTGGACCATTAGATGACCGAGGGCTAAAAGGGGCACTCAGGCAAGACAAAGCCATAGCTGAGAGATTAAATGAATTCTTTGCTTCGGTCTTCACCAAGGAAGATTTGGGAGCGATACCGGTGCCAGAAATGGTATTCAAAGCTGACGAATCAGAGAAGCTGAATGAAATCTCTACAAACCTGGAGAATGTAATGGCGCAATGTGACAAATTGAGGAGTAGCAAATTGCCTGGACCGGATGGTATTCATTCCAGAATACTGATAGAATTGAAAAATGAATTTATCTTTAAAATCAAGCGGGAAGATTGGAGGGTGGCCAATGTAACACCATTTTTTAAAAAGGTTCCAGAGGTGATCCGGGAAATTATAGACCACTGAGCACGTCGGTGACGGGCAAAAAGGTAAAGACTGTTATAAAGAACAAAATTACAGAGTATATACATAAGCATGGATTAATGAGACAAAGCCAACATGGATTTAGTGAAGGGAAGTCTTTCCTCACCAATCTATTACATTTCTTCGAAGGGGTGAACAAACATGTGGATAAAGGTGAGCTGCTCAATATTGTGTATCTGGATTTTCAAAAGGCATTTGACAAAATACCTCATGTAAGACTCCAGAGGAAATTGGAGAGTTGTGGGATAACAGGTAGTGTTCTATTGTGGATTAAAAACTGGTTAAAAGATGGAAAAGCGAAAGTAGGGTTAAATGGTCAGTATTTTAAATGGAGAAGGGTAGATAGTGGAATTCTCCAGGGGTATGTGCTAGGACTGCTGCTTTTTAGCATATATATAAATGATCTAGAAATGGGAGCAACTAGTGAGGTAATTAAATTTACTGATGACACAAAGTTATTCAAAATTGTTAAATCGCAAGAAGATTCTGAAAAAGAGGACCTTAGGAGACTGGGAGACTGGGCATCCAAATGGCAGATGACGTTTAATGTAAGCAAGTGCAAAGTGATGCATGTTTGAAAGAGAAACCCAAACTATAGCTATGTAATGCAAGGTTCCATATTAGGAGTCACTGACCAGGAAAGGGATCTAAGTTTCATCGTTCATGATATGTTGAAACCCCCTGCTCAGTGTACGATGGTGGCTAAGAAAGCAAATAGAATGTTAGGTAGTATTAGGAAAGGAATGGAAAACAAAAATTAGGATGTTATAATGCCTTTGTATTGCTCCATGGTGTGACCACACCTCAAATATTGTGTGCAATTCTGGTCACCGCATCTCAAAAAAGATGTAGTAGAATTAGAAAAGGTACAGAGAAAGGCAACAAAAATGATAAAGGAGATGGGATGACTTCCCTGTGAGGAAAGGCTAAAGCGGCTAGGGCTCTTCAACTTGGAGAAAAGACAGCTGAGGGGAGATATGATAGAGGTCTATAAATAATGAGTGGAGTAGAATGGGTAGACATGAATCTCTTGTTTACTCTTTCCAAAACTAGTAGGACGGGGGCACACAACGAAGCTACAAAGTAGTAAATTTAAAACGAATTGGAGAAAATTTCTTCACTCAACATGTAATTATACTCTGAAATCCAGAGAATGTAGTAAAAGAAGATAGTTTAATGGGGTTTAAAAAAGGTTTGGCTAGTTTCCTAAAAGAAAAGTTCATATGCCAATATTAAAATGGACTTGGGAAAAATCCACTGCTTATTTCTGGGATAAGAAGCATAAAATGTTTTGTACTTTTTGGGGATCTTGCCAGGTATTTGTGACCTGGATTGGCCACTGTTGGAAACAGGATGCTGGGCTTGATGGACCTTTTGTCTGTCCCAAGTATGGAAATACTTATGTAATTAGTTAATATTCTCAGTCTCGGGGGAGGTTTTATCAATTTGTTCGAAGAGTGCTTAACTTTTGGAAGAAGAAGCACACAAACTATCTACATCTCCCTCTGGTCTCCCATATTCACTGTGAATGCACAAGACAGTCTGCCTTCCTCTTTGTCATCCCTCCCTTTGGAGTTTTCTATCTTCCACCCTACATGATGAATCCAATTGCACTCCATTCAAGACAGCCTCAAAACTCAGTCATGTGTGGATGCTACAGGCAATGAGATCAGATCCTAAACTCTCAACCTTTCGTGATCTCCAGTCCTCATTCTTCCTTGTTTTAGACTACTTTCTGGAATTGTGAACTTTATTGCTGTCTTATCTTCTGTTTTCCTATATTCTTTTATTTTTATGTTTCTGATAGTGATCCACCTTGACATTTTTTCTGTGGAATCTAAACTAAAAGAATCTTTTGCTTTCCCATAAGGGGTGCATAAGTATTTGTATAACAAATTTGATTGTGGCTAAATTTGTGCTTGAATTTTTATCTCTCATCCATCTTATCAGATTACAATAGCAACATAAACAATACTTTACAGAAACAACAATAAATTCCATTTCAACCACTGCACCACATAAATTAAAATGATAAAGGTGTAAAATTGAGAAAATTATCTTAGTCTTGATCCTAAAACTAATTTTAAAAGGCCTCGTTTTAACTGCCTCTTTCAACTCACCATTAAACCACATTAGAAGTCAAGTGATCATCCTTTGATTTTTAAAAAAATATTTGTAATATATTTTATCTGAGCTTCTAAAATGGCAATTTTAACTAAGGTCCTCATCTCGTACAAGTTTTTGACCTTGGCAACTTCTCCTTTTAGTTTATTTTTAACAACTTTCCTCATTTTATATTATTATCCTTTTTAACAGTTAAAAGCTACTGTTGCAGTTTTACTTAGTATCTACCCTAATGGACTTTGGGGCTCATTTTCAAAACAGAAAAATATACAAAAAGGGTCATAAAGAAGCATTTGGACAAATTTCCTCTCAAAACATCTGAATCGATATATTTGAAACCTATTTTGCAGACATTTTTCTATGCAATTCATCTGCAGTGCATCCAGATCACAAGGAGGTATTTTGAGGGTATTTTGGGAATAGGATTACGGCGGGATTAAGATGTTCCAAACACTTGGATGTTTTACAGCCATAATGGAACAAAATGAAAACACCTAGGGCTAAAACTTCAAAGTTGTGATCTAGACCTGTTTTTAAAATGAATAAGGCTCAAAAAGGTGCCCTAAATGAGCAGATGACCACAGGAGGGAGTCAGGGATGACCCATCCTTACTTCCCCAGTGGTCAGTGACCCCCTCCCACTCCCCAAAGATGTGAACAAAAATAGCACTTACCAGTCTCTATGACAGCTTTGTATGTTATAGCCAGTTCTATTAGAGCAACATTCAGGTCCCTGGAGTAGTGTAGTGGTCGGTGCAGTGCACTGTAGAGAGAAGGACTCAGGCCCGTATCTCACTCTACCTGTTACACTTGTGGTGGAAACTGTGAGCCATCCAAATGTTACTAAAAACCTATTGTACCCACATAGGTGACTCCTTCACCCATAAGGGTGTAGAAGTGTAAAGCTGAGGGTGATGGGTTTTGGAGGGCTCAGCAGACAAGATAGGGGAGCAATGGTGAGATATGTACCTGGGAGCTTTTATATGAAGTCCACAGCAGTGCCCCCTAGGGTGCCCCATTGCTCTCCTGGGAAGTCTGTATGGCCAGTCTACTAAGAATGTTGGCTCCTCCTACATCCCAATGGCTTGATTTTGAGCATTTTGCACTTGGACTTTTTTTTTGTCGAAAATGGACCAAAAAGATAAATGCACAGCGCACAAAAACATCTAGCATGTGGCCATTTTCGAAAAATGCAATGGAGAAATCAGAAATACAATTCCCTGCATGCAATGGGTTAAATTCAGGACTGCATCAACCCTGTCCTGCAAATCTAAATTCCATTGGCAAACTTATCCTACCTGTATTGTGCCTTTGCTTGTAAAACTGAATCTAATACTACTCCCAAGCTAACGGTGTGCTCCTTCCAGGCCAAGTGTATGCCATGACTCATGACTTCTAAATCACCTTGAGGTGATTTAAGCTTTAGATCTCTAGAGAATAAAAGAATTACTTCTCACGTTAAATTTGAATTGTGACTAAGGAATACCTCTCCTTTCCACTCTGTCCAATTCAGCTCAATTCCCTTCATCAGTATGTGTGTCTTGTAACAGAGAAATATGACTTTTCTTCTGTAGTAGATATTAAAATACAGCGGTTGTTTGTTAATGTTCTGCATCCGTTAACATTCAGGGCATCACTACTTGGCTTATTGCTCATTGTATGTAAAAGTAGTATAGACCTATTCAGATTATCTGAAGAAAAAGTACACAGGAAAAGAAAGAAAACAGTTGTCAGCAGAGGCGTATCCAGACCTCGAGGTGGGAGGGGGCCCCCCTCTGCCACCCACTGCCGCCGCTGTACATCTTGGCTGGCGGGGGCTGTTTATAATGTGTACAGCGCTATGTATGTAGTAGTAATATTGTTCATAAATTATATTTATATATAATTTCCCATTGTTGGGTAGTATATGCATATTTTTACATAGACGGATCGGATGTAAATGTGTACATCCACATTTTTACATTATTGAGACTGGGTGCAAGAGCCCATTTTATAAAAGCACATAGGTGCCTGGGCTGCCTTTATAACATAAGCTTAAAATAGGCACTTTTATGAACTTATTGCATAGATGTCCTCTGATTAAAATCAAGCCCAAAATATTCGGAGACTTTAAGCACAAAAATGTCAAGATCTCAACAGTTAACTAAGTACAGTACTGGTTATATCAACTGACAGATACTCAAGTAGCTAATTCAATTAGTTTAATAAAATACTTTTCAAATTCTTGATGGTAACTTACCAAATCAAAGCTATCTCCACAATGAGGCCTTTAGACCTTATTCTGTTGCTTTGCCTGCTCCTGCCTTACCATGCCCTCAGTAACAATTCAAGAAGTTTATGGAGACCTAGGAGGCCAGATACGAGACCAACACTTAGTTAATTTTGGGCTGGTATTAGGTATTGTAGGCATACCTTTAGGCTTGTGACTCCTCACTCTCTGAGAGCTTAGTAATTAAACTCAACAATTATGATCACACTATCCCCACTCTTCCCAGAATGACAGCAGGGTGGTTATTTTAGGAGCTTTCTTCACATTTTATATCGGTAAATACTGGCATTTATGCTTATATCTCAGATACGTGTAGAAAACCCGATTTTAGAAAGCCATATAAATTTGCAATGCATGAATATGGCAAGAGGACATGGTTTCAGCGGGACTAAGGCAGGACTAAAAACTACTTCAGAATTCAAGACTGCATGGGATAAACATAGAAACAGAAAAAAAATGAAGATAAAGAACATCTGCCTATCCAGTCTGCCCATCCATGACATCTACTCTCCCTATCACTCCCTTAGAGATCCTATGTATTTGTCCCAAGATCCCTTCAATACTGTTTTCATCTCCACCACTTCCACCGGAAGGAACACTAATAGATAAAGGACAGAAGTAGGACTGGTGCCGTGCAGACTTCTATGGTCTATATCCCAAATTCAGCCAGTGTTCAATCATGAAAAAGTGGAACCTGTCCAGAGTGCCAAATTGAACTCTGACACCTTGTTGGGCAAACTGGATGGACCATGCAGGTCTTTTTCTGCCAACATTTACTATGCTACTATGTTATGTGTGTTTTTCCCATTTCAGAAGGGGGATGCATGTCTGTGCTCACTGAGAACAATGTTGAGATTTACAGCTGCTCCAGGGTATGTATAGATTTTGTAAAAGTGTCCATTGTGGCAGTGCTCCAGAAGAGAAATTAGAAGAGGTAACCTCGTAGTCTTCCAATGTTTTTCCCCACCAAATGATTGCAGGCTCTGAACTAAATTGGGAGCATTTAGACATGTAGGCTTCCAAAACGGCAAACATACATAGAATGAAAGCAATGTACCAGGGGCGTAGCTACGGGTGGACCTGGGTGGGCCTGGGCCCACCCAATTTTGCCTCGGGCCCACCCAGAAACACACATCCATTTCTCACCCTCTCCCACCCCTGCCGCGGTGCTTACTATTGGTGCTGCCTGGCAGCAACTCACAGACGTGGCGTCCTGCTCCAGGGCCTTCTCTCTGCCGTGTCCCTGTGTAAACAGAAGTTGCATCAGTGTGGCGGAAGGCGGGCTCTGGAGCGGGACGCCACGTCTACAAAGTGCAAGGCAGGGGTGGGAGAGAGGATCGCTGCCAAAACGACGACGACGCCGGTATCCATGTAGCGGTAATGATGAAGTAACGATGGTATCCGAGGGCTCGCGGCAATGATGTAGTCTGTGGAAGGCAGCGCGGGACCTCTCAGCCACGTCACACTGATGACTCTGCGGTGTCTCACCCCTAAGACACGGACTTCCTGTTTCTGAGAGGGCAGGAGGGGCGGGACTCCCGCCCCTCCCGCCCTCACAGAAACAGGAAATCTGTGTCTTAGGTGTGAGACACCGCAGAGTCATCAGTGTGACATGGCTGGGAGGTCCCGCGCTGCCTTCCAAGGACTGCATCGTTGGGTTTAGTGGTGAGGAGCTGTTGGTGGTTGAAGGAGAGAGAGCTGCTGTAGGGGCAGGAAGATTTGAGAGTGCCAGAGAACAAGAAGGGGAAAATTGGGATAAGGAAGGACACCGAGGAGGACTGAAAAATAGAAGACATGCTGGATTGGGGGTGAGGAAAAAGGACACAGAGGAGGACAGAAAATAGAGGAGATGCAGAATTGGGGGTCGGGGATATAGGGAAGGAATGCTGCTCATAAGAGAAGGAATGGGGGGGGGGGCACAGTGAGAAACAGGACATAGGGCATGCTGGTTATGAAGGAAGAATGGTGGAAGATTTTGGATACCCAGAATGAATGCTCACAAGGGTTGCTGGATAAGTGAAGGAATGAGGGAAGGAATGGCGGAGGGGGGAAGAATGGATGCCGGGAAGGACTGGACACAGAGAGGGGTTGATGGACATGAGTCAAAGAATGGGAGAAGAATCTGAACACAAGGAAGGACAGGATGCAGGACATGTTGGACATGAGATAAGGAATATGGGGAGATTATGGCTACAGGGAAGGATAAGAGCAGGGTCACAAAGGTGAGGTGCTTGACATGGGGGAGGATAAGAGCAAAAACACAGAGGGAGGATAAAGACATGGACACAGAATGGAGATGGATGGTGGACATGGAGAGAGAAGAAAGGTCAAATGGACTGAGGATATTGGAAAAAAAGTTAAGAGAAGAGAAGACAGAGGAATGCAGAAACCAGAGACTGGGACAACATGATTAGAAAAATAACATGACCAGACAACAAAGGTAGAAAAAAAATGTTATTTTCTGTTTAATGATTGGAATATGTCATGCATGAGAACTGAGCATGCCTATGGTGCCGAAGCCAGTGTCACTAGCATGGAGCAGTGCCTTTGACTGCTGTGCTTTTCTAAACAGGGGTCTGTGGGCTAGAGATCTTCACCAGCTAAAGTATTTCATTTTTGTAAGTTCATGGTTGGGAGGGGGGGGGGGGGGAAGGGAAGAGGAAAAGCATGCCCACCCAACCTGCCCACTGGCCCACCCAAAAACTGCCTTCTGGCTACGCCACTGCAATGTACACAGAACAGCAGAACTTATGTGATAACAGCATTTAGTTTATCTGGGTTTAAAAAAGGTTTGGACAAATTCCTGGAGGTAAAGTCCATAGTCTGCTATTGAGACAGACATGAGAAGCAACTGCTTGCCCTGGGATTTGTAGTATGGAGTGTTGCCATGATTTGGGTTTCTACCAGGAACTTGTGACCTGGCTTGGTCACTGTTTGGAAAACAGGATACTGGGCTAGATGGACCATTGGTCTGATCCAGTATGGCTATTCTTAATGTTCTCATGCACATAACTGCACTCTGTGCTGTTCTATAAAACTAGTAAAACATGCTCGTTTCTGGAGCAAATGAAACGGGCGCTAGCAAGGTTTTCCTGATGAACCCCCCCCCTACCCACCCCTTCAGCGTTGTGAAGCCACTCACCGCCATTGCTCCGCACCTCGTCAACGCACGCCACCTTCATCCACTTATGCCATTGCTCCGCCCTCGATCTTTGACACCATTGCTCCGCCCTCGACGTCATCACGTTTGACGCGAGGGCGGGGCCCAGACACAGTGATTTCGGTGGCTTCACCACCACGAACCCTTCAAACCCAAAGGAAGTGCCCGCAGGAAGTGACACTGACGTCAGTGTCCTCAGAACGTTGAGGGTGAGTTTTATTATATAGGATAGTATATAAATGCTGCAATCAGAACTGTAAGGGAGCATGGATATGGGTGGAGCATGGGAGAAAGCATAAAAGGAAAACAACCCTTGCACAAAGCAAAAGTAACACACAAACAGCAAAGGTGACAACAAAAATATTGAGAATAAATAACTGCACCGATAATGCGCATGAGACATTGTCCTGCCATAAGATAGTGCTGTACAACAGCTCATCCACCAAGAATTATCGGTGCAGTTATTCATTCTCAATACACTGGACTAAGACCACTGCGTAATTATCTAGTATTGACTCCTGAGGCAGGCCTTATGACCAAAACATGGAGTGGAGGAGTAGCCTAGCGGTTAATGCAGTGGACTTTGATCTTGGGTAACTGAGTTCAATTCCCACTGCAGTTCCTTGTGACTCTGGACAAGTCACTTGACCCTCCATTGCCCCTGGTACAAAATAAGTACCTGAATATATGTAAACCACTTTGAATGTAGTTGCAAAAACCTCAGAAAGGCAGTATATCAAGTCCCATTTCCCTTTCCCTATTGGAGATTCTAGATGGAATGTTGTTACTATTGGAGATTCTGTTGCTACTATTGGAGATTCTACATGGAATGTTGCTATTCCACTAGCAACATTCCATGTAGAAGCCTGCCCTTGCAGATCAGCAATGCAGCCGCGCAGGCTTCTGTTTCTGTGAGTCTGTCATCCTGCAGGACGTCAGACTCACAGAAACAGAAGCCTGCATGGCCGCACTGCTGATCTGCAAGGGCAGGCTTCTACACGGACTGTTGCTAGTGGAGGAGTAGCCTAGTGGTTAGTGCAGTGGACTTCAATCCTGGGGAACTGAGTTTGATTCCCACTGTAGCTCTTTGTAACTCTGGGCAAGTCACTTAACCCTCCATTGACCCTGGTACAAAATAAGTACCTGAATATATGTAAACCACTTTGAATGTAGTTGCAAAAAACCTCAGAAAGGCAGTATATTAAGTCCCATTTCCCTTTCCCTCTTGCTGAGTCATTGCTTCCTAGTAATAAAGTCCTGCACCGCGCCATTGTTTTGGCACTTTTTGTTGTCACCTTTACTGTTTGTGTGTTACTGGAGCATGGGAGGGGCATAGGCATGCCTCCAATTTTTGTGTGAAACTGATTGAATATTATAAGTTATGCACATTACATAGACCTGGCATAAATGGTCACAGCTAAGTTTAAGCACACCAATGCAGGTTTATGCTAGCATTCCATAATGAAATGGAATGCCAGATGCCATTATTGACTAGGCACTGCCCATGATGCATTGGGACATCTAAATGGAGGGGGCCCTAAGTGTTCACACTTAAATCCAGAGTTGTCCGACCTTGGTCCTTGAGGGCTGCAATCCAGTCGTGTTTTCAGGATTTTCCCAATGAATATGCATGAAATCTATTTGCTTGCACCTGCCTCCATTGTGTGCAAATACATCTCATCGGGGAAATCCTGAAACCTCAACCTGGCGAGGGCCAAGGGTGGACACCGCTGCTTAAATCTCTAGGTCTTGAAATGCCAGCATGGAAGTGCTGTTATAGAATAGGGGAAAGGGAAAGGGGCTGGAATTTGACATGCCACCTATCTATGGTTACAGTTAAAGCTGTTTACATATTATTTGTACCTGGGGCAATGGAGGGTTAAATAACTTGCCCAGAGTCACAGGGAGCTGCAGTGGGAATCAAATCCAGATTCCTTGGTTCTCAGGCTACTGATATTGCCAAATGTAAACTGGTTGCTCTCACCACATACATGTGCATTCCTGCATGGATTTTAGAAAAACGTTCTATGTCAGCAGATCCTTTTCTAAAATACTGCTGGAATCTGACACATCATAACTTAAAAACATAAGACTAGCCATTCTGGGTCAGACCAATGGTCCATCTAGCCTGGTATCCTGCTTCCAACAGTGGCCAATCCAGGTCACAAGTACCTGACAGAAACCCAATTAGCAGCAACATTCCGTGCTACCAATCCCAAGACAAGCAGTGGATTTCTATGTTCTATTTAAAATGGGCCTTCACCTGTTTCAGATATCACTTCACAGTGTCTGATGAATGTGTCATCTGTGATTTTGTATGGTAAACTTCAAAAATATCAATGTGCATAACTTTATAAATTCATACTGCATAGCTTGAAGGTAATCTTTGAAATATATGACCAGGCTGAACTCCAGCGTTTCCCCTTCCTATTCACCATACCAAAAATGTTAAATTATGTTGTCACCTCAGTAACAGTGAGACAGACTCTCTAACACTTTATAAAGTAATGTGTGGACTCCCAAAGAAGACATTCAGAAGTTATATGGCAAACCTGCCATACAAAGGAGCTAACTTATCAAAATGGCTGTGGGTGCAAAACCCAATAGAAATTACTCCTCTCTGGACACAAAGAGAACCAAAGATGCATTTCCTAACATGCGGGATCATATATAAAGATAAAGATGTATATTCTAATCATTAAATTGAAGATAAATTGTTTTCCAGCTTTTGTCTGGATGTTTTATTTTTCAAAACACTTTGGTTCAGGTCTTTTTTCCCCACTTTCTTCTTGTAATGTGAGATATATCTATTTACTTTAAAGTGATTGTCATGGCTGCAGCCATGCCCCCATCCAGACTCACCTTTTTCTTCTGGTGGTCAGGCTCTGCAGCTTTTCTAGATTGCCTCTCCCTGCATTGATACCACTGTTGCCTGTTTCCCTGTTTCTCAAGCCTCGTTCCAGAGATTAAGTCTCACTCTGGTGTTCCTGTATCTAAGATTCACTCCAGAGTCTGTCCAAGCCTTACTCTCTCTGATGTCCCTGCTGTGTTCCTCAGTGTGTTCCAAGCCTCCTTTATAAGGAATTTTGGGACTTTCATGCTTTGCCTTTGCAAGAGGTCTTTTAGCCTTGTCTTCATATTCCTTTTTTGTTCCAGTTCATGCCTTGTCAAGTTCCTAACCTAGTTCTTGCTCCAGCTTTGCCAAGTTCATGTCTTGTTACTGAAGCCTTGTTCCTGTGAGTCTTGCTCCTGAAGCTTTGTTCCTGTGTATCTTGTCCCTGAAACTTTGTTCCTGCAAACCTTGTTCCTGAAGCCTTGCTCCTGTGTTCTGCTACAGCCAAGCTTTGTTCCTGGTTCCTGCTACAGCCAAGCCCTGCTCCTGGAGTCTGCTATAGCCAAGCCCTGTTTCTGTTCCAGCCAAGTCCTGTTCCTGCTTTGTCTTCTAGCCTTGCTTCTGTTTGTTCCTGTTGCCTCTAGCCTTGCCTCTGTTTGTTCATGTAGCCTTTCCTTGTCTTGTCTAGTCCAGTCCTTTCCTTGCCTTTTTTGAACCCAGTTTTAACCTAGTTCCATGCCTTGCCTTGTTCTTCCTGGGTTCCAGTTCTAGCCCTTTGCCTTGCTTTTCTTGCCTCATCTGGATCCGGTCCTTGTCTTGTCTGTAGTAGCCTAGTCTTGTCTTGTCCAATCCTGTCTAGATTCAGTCCTTGCCTTGTCCTTGTCTTGACTTTTCTGGACCCAGTTTTAACCTAGTTCCATGCCTTGCCTTGTTCTGCATGGGTTCCAGTCCTAGCCCTTTGCCTTACTTTCCTTGCCTCATCTGGATATGGTCCTTGTCTTGTCTTTGGTACCTTGCTTTTTCTACCTTGCTTTGTTTAGCCTTGCCTAGACCAACCTTGTCTTATCTAGCATGGCTTATTCTAGTCTTGTCTTGTCTTGTCTTGGTTCTTGTTCTGATTTCTGCCCTGTGCCAGCCCATGGGACTTCTCTGCCACATATCCAGCTGTCATCTAAGGGCTCACCTATCTTGAATTCATGACAGTGATATTATAATGTTGTCTATGGGATTATTTGGACTGAATTCAACTTTGGTAAAGAGGATAATGCTAAATAATGGTTACTAAAATAAATTACTGGTACCTTGATTTTAGAAGTAGATATTGAATGATGTTTTTCTATGTCCTTGTATGTAATGTTCCTATTATTGTTTTATTATCTATATCTGCTCTACTGATTCTGAACACTGGTCAGCAGAGGTGAGGCACTATCCTCCTGGGTGATGCCCTTGCTTCTCAGCTGTTGTAGTGTGTTCCCTGGAAATGTAGCTCTGTGTTTTTCAGCAAGCCATTTTCATTCAAGGACATTCTAGCAGCAAACATCTTGCATGACTGACAGCAAATGTCTGATAGATCCTTTATAATGACTCCTTTCTAGCCTACTTGAAGCACCAGCACTAAACTGTCTTCATTATTAGGAATTTGTTTAGTTTTTAGCAGTTGCTTCACTAGCTTTGTATATTTCTGGCTTTCAGGTCTTTTTCTTATATGGTCTATGTTAGCAGCTCCTCCATCCCAGCTCCTGGCAATGGCACAGCGGCATAGGACATGGAGGAAGCAACTACTTGCCCCAGAATTGGTAGCACTGAATGTTGTTACTAATTGGGTTTCTGCCAGGTACTCGTGACCTGGATTGGCTGCTGTTGGAATCAAGATACTAGGCTAGATGGACCATTGGTCTGACCCAGCCTTGCTATTCTTACGTTCTTTTTCTCAACTTCTATTACACTATCAGGTTGATTCTATAAACTGAGGCCTCAGTCTAGTTGCCACAATGCTGTTAGCTTAGCACTGTTCCCTCTAAGCTGAGCAGGAGTCCTCCACCTGCATTCCTGCCAGTGGAGGGTGCTGTTTCACTTTCACATTTTTAATAGTGAAGGACAAGAAAGCTCTGCATGACTCCAGGGAACCTGCCTGCCCCTAGTGATTGAAAACACAATATTGAAGCACCATCCCCCACTGACAGCAATGCAATTGTAGGATTCCTGCTCAGCTTAGAAGGAACAGTGGTGCTTCGTGCCAATTCTATAACGACATCTTGGCGCCATGATTCTGTTATAGAATACCAGCATGTCGGCATTGATGTACCCAAGTTTACACCATGTCATTTAAGGTGAGATTTTTTTCCTGGAGATTTTTTTCCTAGTTTATTGACTTGCTTTCAGGAACTAAAACCCCTTTCCTCAGGGCAAAACAGAATTAGCAAAAATGCAACATTATGAAACTATATCAGTGAATCATGAAAAGCATACCAATGGTGCTGTGAAGGGGAATGATAGAACATTGTTTTGCTAAATGAGTCACATTTTCTCAGTGAATACTCTTCATATCTTCTGTTGTAGCAAAAACAATATAGACAGTGTAATAAATTCAGTATTTTAGGGAAACATTAACTTTATCCAAGGAAAGTTCAAAAAACCTGTTAGTATGACACAGAATCGTAGCGTCTTGCCTTCTACAAAACATCACATGATTCATCTTCTCTGCTTTTTTAATAAGACAGGTTACTTTGTCTTTTGCCAACTATTTATTCTCAAAAGTGGCGACACATCTGAAATAATGACTTTAACTGAGGGAGCTGACAAATGCATAACAGAAACAAAACTATCATTTATAACAATATTCACTTAAATGACTTAGTTTGCAAGGTCATTTAGGTGGAGGAGTGGCCTAGTGGTTAGGGTGGTGGACTTTGGTCCTGGGGAACTGAGTTCGATTCTGGGTACAGACAGCTCCTTGTGACTCTAGGCAAGTCACTTAACCCTCCATTGCCTACTGCATTGAGCCTGCCATGAGTGGGAAAGCACGGGGTACAAATGTAACAAAAATAAACGGTTGCCTATTCACAAAACAACAACATTGTTCATTCAAAAAAACAGATCTTAAGGTCTTTCAACTTTGCTTGCTCACAGTTCTCCTCAGAAGCCCTTTCGAGAGGCAGGACTTCTGAGCCATGTATGTTACATTCAAATTACAACTAAAAACCCACCTATTCTCTGAGAACATTGGATAATCTGCATTCCGTTGTCACCCCTCCCTCTTGTCTCCACCCCAGTTATTTTATATTAGCATTGTAAACTACGTAGTAGCCATGTTGGACCTCGTGCGGTATATCAAGCCTCTGGACATAAAAAATATAAATTAAATAAATAAATATTACCACACCATTGTCATCGACAGAGGCATACAAAGCTAAGAACTGGTCATCTGTAACCTATCATTCAATTCTGCCTATGTACTGAACTGGAGGTGACCGAACCAGTTGTCAGTGCTGGGTAAAATGGTAGAGCTTATTTTTAAAAACAAAGCTACTGGTCATATGGATAAATGTGATGTAATGGGGGGTGGAGCCACAATAAATTGAGAAATGCAGGATGTGTCTTACTCATGTGGGGATGCTGATTATGCCAGTTCAGTAGTGGTTCAAGACAAGTTGCATTCAGGTACAGTAACTAGTTCTAAAGTAAGAGATTGGTCTAAGGTCTCAAGGAGCAGCAGGGAGATTTCAACTCTGACTTTCCTGCCTCTCAGCCTGCTGCTCTCATTACTAAGCTGCTACTCTTCCTCTCTGAAATTCTTTGAAGTTATGAATAACCATGAACCAGTTGATTATGGTGTATTTGGTTTTTCAGAAAATGTTTAATAAAGTTCCTCATAAGTCTTCTCAGGAAATTTATAAATCATGGTATAAGAGGTGATATTTTACTGTGGATTAGCAACTGGTTAAAAGACAGGAAGCAAAAAGTAAGACAAAATAGTTAGTTTTCTCAAAGGAAAGAGGTAAAATAAAGGAGTATTTAAGCAATCTCTGCAGAGACTGGTGTTCTTTGATATAGTCATTAAAGATCTGGAAGAAAGAGCAATGAGTGAATTGATCAAATTTGCAGATGACACAAAATATTCCAAGTAGTTAAAACACAAACAGACTGTGAGGAACTGCAGAAAGACCTTGCCAGACTAAGGATGTGGGCGTCAAAATGGCAGATAAAATTTAATGTGGGCAAATGTAAAAGGATGCACATAGAGAAAAACAATCTTAACTGTAGGTATATCATTCTGAGTTCTGTGTTAGGAGTTTTCAGCCAGGAAAAGGATCTTGGAGTCATTGTGGACAATTCAATTCATTGAAATCTTCAGCTTGGTGTTTCAGTGGTCAAAAAAGCAAATAAAGTGTTAGGAATTATTCAGAGATTAATGGGTAATAAAACAGAGAATGTTATAATGCATCTGAATAGATCCGTCTTGTGGCCACATTTTGTATATTATCTACAGTTCTGGTCATCTGATCTAAAAAAGAAAAAAAAAGACGTGGAGGGGCATAATCGAACGGGGCGCCAAAGTTTTCCTGAGGATGTCCCCACAGGATGGCCCCTTGAAGGGGCAGGGAAACCGCTATTATCAAAACAAGATGGGCATCCATCTTTCATTTCGATAATACGGTCGGGGATGCCCAAATCTCAACATTTATGTCGACCTTAGAGATGGTCGTCCCCGGTTTTCGGCGATAATGGAAACTGAGGACGCCTATCTCAAAACGACCAAATCCAAGCCATTTGGTCATGGGAGGAGCCAGCATTCATAGTGCACTTGTCCCCCTGACATGCCAGGACACCAACCAGGCACTCTAGGGGGCACTGCAGTGGACTTCACAAATTGCTTCCAGGTGCATAGCTCCCTTACCTTGGGTGCTGAGCCCCCCAACCCCCCCCCCCCCCAAAAAAAAAATCCACTCCCCACAACTGTGCACCACTACCATAGCCCTAAGGGGTGAAGGGGGCACCTAGATGTGGGTACAGTGGGTTTCGGGTGGGTTTTGTAGGGCTCACATTTACCAGTACAAGTGTAAGACATTTGAGGCTGGCATAGAGGCTGACAAAAAAATGTTTTTACATTTTTTAGGGTGTGAGGAGGTTGGTGACCACTGGGCGAGTAAGGGGAGGTCATCCCCAATTCCCTCCGGTGGTCATCTGGTCAGTTTGGGCACCTTTTTGAGGCTTGGTTGTGAAAAAAAATGGATCAAGTAAAGTTGACCAAATGCTCGTCAGGGACGCCCTTCTTTTTTCCATTATCGGCCGAGGACGCCCATCTCTTAAGCACGCCTGAGTCCCACCTTCGCTATGCCTCCGACACGCCCCCGTGAACTTTGGTCATCCCCACGACAGGCTGCAGTTGAGGTCGCCCAAAATCGACTTTCGATTATGCCGATTTGGGCGACCCTGAGAGAAGGATGCCCATCTTCCAATTTGTGTCGGAAGATGGGCACCCTTCTCTTTCGAAAATGCCCCTGATAGCAAAGCTGGAAAAATGACAGAGAGGGATGAAAACTTGATCAAGGGGATGGAATTCCTCCCAGATTAGGTCAAGGTACACAGGTTAGGACTCTTCAACTGAGAACAATGACTGAGAGGGGATGTGATAGAGATTAGTGACATCATGAGTGTCTGGAACAGGTTAAGAGGAAAAGATTATTTACTCCTGAGGAAAAGGTTATTTACTCCTTTGCACAGTAGTAAGGAAAATTTTATAAAGCAGATGTCAAAGCAATGATTTACTCAACAGTCAAGCTGTAAAATTTGTTAGGGGATATTGTCAGCACAGCTGAGTTTTAAAGGGGTGTGGATAAGTTCCCAGAGTAAGAGTCCATGAACTGTTTTAACTAAGCAGACCTTGGACAATTACTACTCATATCAACACTATGCAAAATTATGCAGAGGTGACTGGATTAATAATCAGGTATATCTATACATTAAAAAGCAATAAAGCAAACACAAGGAGTTTTTCCCAATGATAGAAACTTAACAACAGCATAATAGTTCTGCCATTGTAAGCCTAGGATTTGTGTAAATCCAATAGGTTTCTGAGGGTTTTCTCCTTGCAAAAGTGAAACACCATGAGAGTTTGATAAGCTATGACTGACTAGTGTTCAAGAGTGCTCGTACAGTTACTACTCATCCTTGTGAATGGCCCTTATTTTTTAGGATCTGTTGGGTAACTTAGAAGGGTGATTGCCAAAAACAGGATACTGGGCTTGTTGGAGCTCAGCTAGCATGGCACGTTATATGCCTTCAAAAAGGTCACTCCTATAAGCAGTCTGTCCCCTTCCACAGCACAGTTCAACTATCACACACTGCCTGGCATAATTCTTGCTAGAGTAGGATGTCTAGCATACACCCTGCTGTTACAGCTTTGAACAAGGATTCATGTCTGTACTCCGAGAAATAAATGTACTTTGTAAAAACAAATGAGCACATCTGGCAGCCAAAAAGTGACTGTTTCAATTCAAACTGCCTGCTCCTTCTCTACAGGCTGCAGTTATAGCATCACCAATATGCACAACATACCTGTCAATTGTGCCTAGACATCACAAAAAGATGTGAGCCCTTTAAATACAGTAGAGTCTCACTTATCCAACCTTTGTTATCTGACATTCTGGATTATCTAACGTACCTAGGTGATGTCACAACATCATCATTTAGATGAGCACTGGTTTCTCTTTCTCTTTCCTGGCATCGCATTTAATTAAAAGGCAACAATTCTAGGTAGAATTCTTAGGCACAGTAAGTTTGTAAACATGTGTTACTGCCTCCTCTTTCATACTCCTCTGCATACTCATTCAGTATGACTCTCTTTTATCCCTCAATCCTCTTTTTCTGTATTTTCCAACTTTTCAATGATTGACCCACCTGTGAGTCCTATTTACATCAGATAATCGAGACTCTGCTGTACTGGTAATTTGCCCCAGCAGTGATGTTAGGGGCAGTATAAACATTCAGGCATCATGCACTCATGCTCATTGCCTGATTGAGAAGGGATGATGGTAGCCAGCAAGACTACCTGCAGCTGGTCCTCTGGGACCTGGACTGTAACAAAAGTGGGTTCCTCTGGCCAAGTCCAGGACATCAGGCATCTTTTGTTTCGTAAATACAGTAATGCTATGGCTTCTATTTTAAAAACATTGAGACATGTAAAGATTGGCATTTATATGTGTGAATCACCTGAATACAGTGAGTTCAAGGGAGCGTGGCCTCGGCATAGTCTAGGCATGGCTTGAGTGGCCATAACTCTACACCTGTATTCCTTACATATTGAATACATATTTATGTTAGAAATCTGCCTGGCATGTTTTGCAACAGCTTGGGGGGATGCACAGACTTTATAAAAAGGCTCATTTTTGCCCAGGCTTTATGAAAAGGATTATGGTGGCAGTTATTAATGTCTGTAATTTGCCCCATAATGCATGTTAAAAGGTTAATACCACAAGCTGTATTGTTCTTGGAAAAATACCGCCAGCAAAAAGCTGGCGGTATTTTTCTGCCCCAGTAGCATTAGCCACAAATTTGCAGCCCAATGCTCCTAGGCTGCTTTTTAAAATGTCTGGGTGGTAATAATTCTCCCACTCCAACAGTCTCCATCTTGGCCAGAACCCCTCCACTGTTGGTGCCCCCAAACCAAGCTCCCTGAATATTCCCCAATTCTGAACCCCCTGATTGCCCTCCAACTGAGCTCCCCAATCCCACAACTCCTGTTCATTCTCTACCTGGCTAATTCCAGGGGGGGGAGGGTATAAAGGAGCTAGGATAGGTGCAATGGTCACAAACTCCTGTCTGTTCTGGAGCTGGGCTCAAAATGACACCAACAACAGTATAAAAATGAATCAAAAGCTGATGAAGCTCTTTTTTTACTCCGATTGTTCGGACGTTCAGCAAAGTGCTAGCCGGTTGTAGAGTGGGCAGCCCCGGTAGAAATCATAAGAGCTGTGTAAAGCAGACCAAAAAACTTGAACTTTAGGGCAGGTCCACCATATGTGGTAGAACGTGCTCACTCCCCCACATTGACACCAGCAACTTGCCGATCCCGTTTTATATATCTTTAGTAATTTTTGAGGTGTGAAGCACCACTGATAAACCATCTTATATCCATTTTCCACTAAGGGGGTAGCCACTGAGATTTTAAACAAGTGTTTAAAAATTTGTATCCATTGTTTTTGTTCATAATGGGAAATTAGCAGAGACTCCCACCTAGCCTGAAAAGGGAGTATCGGCTCATCCCTATGCAGTAACGCTTGATATATTCTGGAACTCCCACCCCTCCCTGTACCCCGATCGTATAGCACACTTCATTTCTGTTTCAGCTAATAGCAGCTCAGTCTTAGCTCTATGAGTGATAAAATCTCTCAACATAGTATAGTGGTATGCATCCCTGTCTAATAACCCATATTCATCTTTCAAGTCAGCAAAAGCAATAAATTCCCCTTCCTCCCATACCTGACCCAATATACGGAGGGATGTAGCCACCCATTGCCAATACGCAGGGTCCAGCCTTCTAGGAATAAACCACAGGGCATATAAAATAGGAGTAGTTAAATAGTACTTGTGATCTGGGAACATTTAAGTTCTACAACGGATCCAGGTGTCCAGGGTAATGCTGGTCTGACCTCCGACGGTAGCCGACAGCTTACAAAGTGTGGTCAGTGGAAGCCAAGGGAGGGCCCAGAGGTGAGTATACCCCCCTAGTGTTTGAGGTCCCCCCCCCTTTGCCAAATTGCTATAGTTTGAAGGAGAGCTGCAATATAAGAAGGTTCAAAATTAGGTGCTCCCATTCCCCCATCATTCTGAGATTGATAGAGGACTTTCCGATTCACCAGTGGTGGTCTTTTATGCCAAATAAAAGCAAAAACTTTTTTTCTGATGGATGAAAAGAATGATTTGGGGATAGTTATAGGTAAGGCCATGAAAAGATAAAGCAATTTAGGCAATAGGGTCATCTTGACAGCAACTATCCTCCCTACCCATGACAGTTGTAAGCCATCCTTTCTATCTAGTTCTATCAACTTAGGTGGGAAATTTCATTGATACATCTCTCCCAAAGTAGGAGCCAAATTGACCCCCAAGCATATAATAGATTGCCAAGCCCATTGAAATTGAAACTTTAACTGTAGGGAGGTTACTAGTTCCAGAGAAACTCCAATAGCTAAGATTTCAGATTTCTGAAGATTGATTTTAAATCCCGAAACTTTGCTGTAGGAATCCAAAATAAGCATGATGTTCGTTAATGAAGCTTGTGGATCAGCTAATGTGAGAAGAACATCATCCGCAAATAACAATTCTAGTTTCATGATCTCCAATCTGGATCCCTCTAAGGGCTGGAGATGTACGTATCAGATAAGCTGAAGGCCCCATCGAGAGAGCAAAAAGCAGTGGTGATAGAGCACATCCCTGTCAAGTACCCCAAAATAACTCAAAAGAGGATGTATAGGCTGCATTTATTTTTATTTAGGATAATGGATGTCTATATAGAGCCTGAATGTGATGCAGAGAAGACCCTGATATCCCTATCTTTTTCAAAATCTCTAACAGGTAGGGCCATAAGTCCCTATCAAAGGCTTTCTCTGCTCTAATTATAATCAAAGGAAAAACTTTCTTAGTTTTAAACAAATTGGCTTAGTCCAGATCTTTGTCCCTGTTTTTTAATTCACAGCTGTTTCTGTTGTTTCAACCAGTCGGCTAAATGGTTTTTTTGAATGCAGAAAAATCCTTAATTGGTTTGGCTCAAAAAATACATACTTGATTCCTAACATACGAATCAAGCATTTGTAAAGGAACACTTTCTGATCTTAAAAGCTGACAAAAGTAGTATATGTTAGTTATCAAAACACAATCACTCCCCCCCCCCCCCCCCCCACCATTGGTTCTCTCAGGAATATCCATTGCACCAGCAATCTTGTTCCAATATCTAGGGGTCAATATTGACTAGCAATTATTTTTCACTCAGCATATCTCATCTGTGCTTCATTCAGGATTCTATTACTTATGTAAATTTTGGTCGGTTCGTGCTTTTTTAGATAGCAGTACCTCGCATACTCTATACCATTCTTACATTACCACACATACTGAGTACCGTAATGTTATATATATATATATATATATATATATATATATATATATATATATATATGCTGGTTTTCCATGCTCTACTTTTAAGAGATTACAATCTTTATAGAAAACTGTCACTTGTTTCCTTTGTAGAGCAAAACATCGGGACTCAGTTACCCCACTTTTCCTGCATTTGCACTGGTCGCCAATAGGGTTTCGCATTCAAATCATGATTTTGGTTCTAGAAGTCAGAGCTCCGCATGATGGTACCCCCGATGATCAATCTCAACATACCATTCCCTATGTTCCTGCCAGATGTTTACAGTCCCTTAATAATCTCAGATTAGTATTCCCCCCCCCCCCCCCACCTTCTCAGGCATATTGGGAAATTACATGTATTTCAGCTTTCTATTTTCTTGCATCACATTTGTGGAACAGCTTGCCCTTGAGCTTATGCTCAAAGTCCTCCTTAAAACAATTTAAAACTAATTTTAAAGCACACCTCTTTTCCCTGGTTTTTGATTGGAGTTAGTGTGGGTTTTTTGGGTAGTGCCAGCGATCAGTCGCAGAGTCAGTTTTAACTATATAGCACCATTTCTGTATGTTCTTTAAAGTCTTGTTTTTAGCTTTTATTCTTCTCTACTATCTGAAATGGCATTCCTTTTCCACATATGTTTGTAAACTTTCTATGGTTTTAAATTATGTAAATCACTTAGATTTGGCTTTGTCATGAATTGGCGATTAATCAAAAATCCAAAGAAACATAAACATATTTTAACTCAGCATAAAATTTTAGTTCTTATTCAGTTGCTAAACATATAATTTTATTCTTATTTGATTCTAGTTTTGACAACAATCTTAATTCTAGTTTTTATTCAAAAGTCCTTTTCTGTAAATTTTAGTTCTTATTCAGTTATTCATTTCATGTATATATATATATATATATATATATATATATATATATATATATATATATATATATATATATATATATGTGTGTGTGTGTGTGTGTGTGTGTGTGTGTGTGTGTGTGTGTGTATGATTTTCATTCCTCTTAAGCCATTTTCATTAAGAAAAATTATTATTTATAGTTCTTATTCTATTCAGGACAGTACACTTTTTAATTCCTATTCAGTTTTTCTTTTTGAAAAAAAACCCAACAACATTATTTTTACTTTTAGTTCTCATGAACTAATGGTCAAAAATGTTCATTCTGATTCTTATTTTCATTAACAAAAATATCGCTGCCCCCAACCTCCATGGCACATACACACACAAAAAAAAATCAGAGAAACTCGAAGGATCTAAGCCCCTGCCTATACAAGTGCCACTGTAATGACAATATATGCAACATGCCAATGGGGATCCAACACTTGCTGGCCCAAGAAGACAGAGCAGCCTATGCCATGATATATGCAGTGAGCCAATAGGGACTAGACCGCTGTTGACAAAAGAAGAGAGAGCCACAAGCCACTGCAATAGTGGAGGAATCAGTGAACAACTAAGGTAACAGGAAGGTAGGAAAGGTTGGGGAAGGGAGAGAATAGGGAGTATGGGGGGGGGAGAAAAGGAGGAAGGGAGAGAGTGAGGGGAGGGGAGGGAGGGAGGAGGGGAGATGGAAGCAGTAGAGTACAGGGAGGCTGAGGAAATATGTGTAGGAGAGCAGAGGAGAGTGTGAGAGTCAGGGAAAGGAGACGAGACCCCCTCCAACATGCACCCATACTTCTATACCTACACATCTACTTACCATATCCTGCAGACATCCAATTCACACTTCCCAACAGATCCATAATCTCCATATAGACACTGAAATGTACACACCATACCATCTACACCTCATATATGTCATCAGTTAATATACACACCCCATGCAATCTCCATGCCTACCAAGCAACAGAGCCCCTATCATACTACCAAGACAATAGTTCCTCACACAGATATGCCAGGGTCAGCGAATGGAGGAAGGGGAAATATGCCATATTATACCACCCTGTAAGTGTGTACTTTTTATCTTGTTTTTATGTAACACAACATTGATGAATGAAAGTCTGCAAAGGCTGTCTCTAAAGCCAGAGGCTTCAGTTAAGAGCTGAGTCCCAAGAAAGGTAATTTTATTTATTTATTTATTATATTTGTACCCCGCACTTTCCCACACGAGGCAGGCTCAATGCGGCTTACATCGTAACAATATAAAATAACAAAGTCGTAAGGAATTAAGCGTTAGGAGGTAGGCGTAAGGAAGAAGGAAAGGAATAGATAAGGGATAGTAATAGGATAATAGTAAACATGGTCAGTGTATAAAAAGTATCATGTGGGCAAGCTTTAGTTATGTTGAGTCCTTAGGGTAGGCTTTCTTGAAGAGATGGGTCTTCATTGCTTTTCTGAAGGGCAAAAGGCCGTTTATAGTTCAGATGGATCTTGGTAGCGCATTCCAAAACTGGCTGCCCAAAAAGGAAAAATTGGATGCTAAGAAGGATTTGTACTTAATACCTTTACAGTTGGGAAGGTGTAGATTAAGGTAAGTACGGGAAGATGGTAAGATGGTAATCTGACCATCTTCTACTATTCTGCTGTATATTGGGCAATGCTGCATAAGAGCAGAACCCAAGAGCAAAATCCTTGCTTAAAGGAACATAGCACAGCCCTGCAGTAAGGGCTAGACTGAACAGATTAATAAGGTTTGCTAGCCTGCAAGAAAAGGGTTAAAACTTCCTTTGTGCTCTATAATTATCAATGGCTTGCTCCGTGCCTTCACAAAGAAGTTGTACTTACAGGTGCACAGTTCATCTGCTGTGGTTCTTCCCCTCAGTCTGGTCAACAATTCCCAAATCAATCTATCACAACAGCCTTGTCTTCTGCAGAGGAGGGGAAATCTGTGTCTATGGTTATGAGCCTGCAGCTCTTTTAGGGGTCCTTTTACTAAGGTGCGCTGAAAAATAGCCTGCGGTAGTGTTTTGGGCATGCGCAGAATTATTTTTCAGCGCACCTATAAAAAATGCCTTTTTAAAAAATTTTGACAAATATGGATGAGTGGCAAAATGAAAATTGCCACACGTCCATTTTGGGTTTGAGACCTTACCACAAGCCATTGACCTAGCGGTAAGGTCTCACGCGGTAACTGGGCGGTAATGGTCTACGCACATCAAATGCCTCTTGCCGCACGTAGCTGCTGCGTGTCAGAAAATAAAAAATATATTTTGGACGCACATAGCGGACACACGCCAAAATTGAAATTATCACAAGGACCACATGGTAAACGGGTGGTAACTCTAATTTGGCACGTGTTGGGCATGTGTAGGCACCTACACAGCTTAGTAAAAGGGCTCCTTAAAGTTTGTAAGGGACTTTTTGGAATTCCAGTTGGTATCCTTTAAGAAAATCTTGAATGTGGTGCATGCCCTTATCATACAAGTTATAAGCACCATTTGTTGAGTGCATGCATGCAGGAAGCCTGGCTCCCTCTATACATATGCATTTGCGTAATAGTTTTCTAAAAGAACAACTATGTCCATCTGTGATTATAAAGCACATTGAGAAGCAATTGCAGTAAACAGCTATTCATTTAAATATTACTTCTTTCCCAGGAAACATAATTTGCTGTAATGTTTCTTGAACTACTGCAGTTGTAAAAGATATTAATTTCTAAAAGGATTCCTTAGCTAAAATCCCTAGATCACCACAACAAACATAAAT
Organism: Microcaecilia unicolor; assembly: GCF_901765095.1. Classification (NCBI taxonomy): domain Eukaryota; kingdom Metazoa; phylum Chordata; class Amphibia; order Gymnophiona; family Siphonopidae; genus Microcaecilia; species Microcaecilia unicolor. The sequence continues at coordinate 377,471,604 of NC_044031.1, forward strand.
AAATAAATACAAAGGAAAAGATCGTTTTAAAGAGTCTGAGGCATCCCAGATATCTTGGTTGATGTTTTATTCCCAATACAATAAAGCTCAGCTGGCCAAGAATAAGCTTCTCTCAAGTTGAAGCAGGCCAAGGAGGGGGAGTTTCAAGGGATTCGTTCACATATAAACGGGGATTGTGGTTTTGTCAGCACCAGAAGTTTTCATATACATTATTTAGCAATGTTTTATTTATTTATTTAGATGTACAGTGTATTTACTGCCCTTATGAAGACATTCACCCAACATGTTGTGCAGCAAGTATAATTTTCAGCATAGTGGAAGGGAAGCCTAATGGTTAGGTCAGTGGGCTGCAAGCTAGGGCAGCTGGGGGCTCAAGGCTTGTGCAAATCAAGTGCAAACTTAGAGGCCATTTTACTAGACGGTGTTAAGCACTTAGAGCCCTGTTTACTAAGGTGCGCTAGCATTTTTAGTGCATGCTAAAAATTAGTGCGTACTAACACTAGAGACACGCATAGGAATATATGGGTGTCTATAGCATTATCGCATGCTAAATTTTGGCATACACTAAAAACATTAGCGCGCCTACAGCGCAGCTTAGTAAACAGGGCCCTTAGGGCTTTATTCTATAAAAGTTATGCTCCTAAATTTACACTCCTAAATATAAGCTATTAAATTTATAAGTACAAGTTATGCTCCTAAATTTATGCTCCTAAATTTACAATCATAAATTTAGGAGCATAATTTATGATTCTAAATGTATGCTAAATCTATGAGTGTAATAGGCCCTAAACTGGGAGCATAGATTATGCTCATAATTTAGGAGCACAAATTTAAGAGCTTAAATTTAGGAGTATAAATGTAGGAGTATAACCTTTATAGAACAAGGCTCTTAGGGCTGGATTCAGTAAATGTCAATTAGGCACTCGGAAGAATTCATGCTCAGCACTAATCTCTAAAGGGTACTTCGGGATGAGTGGTCTTTATAGAATAGAGTTTAGGCCTAGATTCTATATATCATGCCTAAAAAAAATCCTCAAAAAGAAAATACACTTAGGCGTATTTTATAAAGTGCGCCTAGATGTAGACATACTTTATAGAATACACCTAAACTTCAGCACGGTTTATAGAATATACCTAGCACCCATTCGCTTGACTTTATTTAGCAGACAGTTACGCCAAGTAAAACTTGGTGTAAATGCTGATACCTTAGGTGCTGATCTGGTGTATTCTATAATAACATGCATAGATTTTAGAAATACCCAAGGCCTGCCCATTAACTACCCATGGCCATCCCCCCTTTTTAGCTATGCACCTTAGAATTTACGCACAAAACTTATAGAAAACGTTTAGAAAGTTGTGCACATAAATTCTAGCTGTGAGAAGGAACAGGTGCCTGTGCGCTCACCCATCTTCTTGGTGTATTTGGAATGCTATCTTAATTTCCTATAATTTCATGCAGGGTATGAAGGGTGGAAATATTCTTACCTGTTGTCCTGCATCTCCTGGACTCCTGTTTCCAGTGCGGTCTGCCATCTTCCATATTTTTCCTAATACCATTCCAGTATTTCCTTAACCTACCTTTCCAAAAATACTAGGACTAGGGGGCATGTGATGAAGCTACAAAGTAGTAAACTTAAAACGAATCGGAGAAACATTTTCTTCACTCAGCATGTAATTAAGCTCTGGAATTCATTGCCAGAGAATGTGGTAACGGCGGTTAGCTTAGCAGAGTTTTAAAAAGGTTTGGCCAGCTTCCTAAAAAAAGGACCATAGACCATTATTAAAATGGACTTGGGGTAAATCCACTGCTTATTTCTGCGATAAGCAGCATAAAATCTTTTGTACTTTTTTGGGATCTTGCCAGGTATTTGTGACCTGGACTGGCCACTGTTGGAAACAGGATGCTGGGTTTGATGGACCTTTGGTCTGTCCCAGTATGGCAATACTTATGTACCTCCCAAAGGTACCACTCCCAATTTCCCATTGATACTAAACCTATCATCCCTTCTCAAACATGCCTTCACACCTCTTTTAATGGCCAACTTGTACATCCCTGGCCCCTAGTTGTGGCTGGGCAGACTTAGTACTGGGATACATTTTTCTCTCTCTTATGCTTGACCTACTCACCCTCTTTTCTCCCTCTTAGTCCTTCTGTCTCTCTATCTCTATTATATGATGAAGTGAAATGGAGCACTGGGACAACAGTGTGCCATCCTGTCAGCATTTTCACAGAGTGTCACACACCCAGTACAAGGAGCAGCCTTTTAATGAAAAGGTATCTTGCAGAGACATGCAATGCCTTGGAGTCTCAGGGAAATACTATTATAGGCCTTGTTAATATATTATAGACAGAACCAATATGCATTTTAATAAAACACCATTCAATCTGCCTCCCTGAAGATGGTAGAAAGCTGTGCCAGGGTCTACACAGTTCTGTGGTGTAGAAAAGAACTCTTGTGTTTAACGTATGTCATTTTATTATTTCATATATTTGTTGCATTGTACACCACTGAGAATCATAAATAGAGCCCTTGGGGGTAGTTTTACAAATGTTTCTTTGCACGTATATGGCAGTACACCCATGTAAAATGCCAGTTAAAAAATCATCCTACATATAAAAGTACATACAATGACAAAAATGAGTGTAGGCGTGTTTGGGGTGGATTTGGGTAGAGTGAGGATGGGGGGGGGGTCACAATTTACACGCACACACCTGTTCATACATATCTACTGTGCACACATTTATACCAGCTCCTGAGCTGGTGTAAATAGATGTGGCTTTCTTATAAATGTGATTTCTCCAGTTTTTGTGGGCGAATTTCTCCAGAAATGTCTAGGGTCCTAAATGTCTTAATAAAATAGGCTTGATAGAGATGCCTACTTGCCTTCTCAAACTACTATGATGAGACTTTACAAAGTGGCCTAATATGATCCTTTGATAGAGCCTGGAGAGTAGCCTAGTGATTAGAGCAGAAGCCTGAGGACCAGTGTTCAAATAAACTGACTCTCCTTGTGTCCTTAACCCTCTCTTGCTTCAGCTACAAACCTTAGGCACTGGGGACAGGGAAATGCCTACTGTACCTGAATATAACTTAAAATCAACTGCCACTGGAAAAATGTGGGCTAAATACCAGTGGCGTTCCTAGCCTGGATGACACCCGGGGTGGATCGCCGATGCGCCCCCCCCCCCCGGGTGCAGCGTGCCCCCCTGTGAAATAACACCTCCCCCCTGGCGAAATGATACCCCCCAGGTGCACGCCGCTGGGGGGGTGCCGCAGTATGCGCCTGTTGGCTCCGAGTTCACTAACTTCGCTCGTTCACTGCAGCTCCCTCTGCCCCAGAACAGGAAGTAACCTGTTCCGGGGCAGAGGGAGCTGCAGCGAACGAGCGAAGTTAGCGAACTCGGAGCTGACAGGCGCGCGCCGTGGCACCCCCCAGCTGCGTGCACATGGGGCGGACCGCCCCCACCGCCCCCCCCCCCTTGGTACGCCACTGCTAAATACTAAGAGTCTGAAATTCAAAGCAACTGGGGATATTCAGCAGCACATACAGTGGTGGAAATAAGTATTTGATCCCTTGCTGATTTTGTAAGTTTGCCCACTGACAAAGACATGAGCAGCCCATAATTGAAGGGTAGGTTATTGGTAACAGTGAGAGATAGCACATCACAAATTAAATCCGGAAAATCACATTGTGGAAAGTATATGAATTTATTTGCATTCTGCAGAGGGAAATAAGTATTTGATCCCCCACCAACCAGTAAGAGATCTGGCCCCTACAGACCAGGTAGATGCTCCAAATCAACTCGTTACCTGCATGACAGACAGCTGTCGGCAATGGTCACCTGTATGAAAGACACCTGTCCACAGACTCAGTGAATCAGTCAGACTCTAACCTCTACAAAATGGCCAAGAGCAAGGAGCTGTCTAAGGATGTCAGGGACAAGATCATACACCTGCACAAGGCTGGAATGGGCTACAAAACCATCAGTAAGACGCTGGGCGAGAAGGAGACAACTGTTGGTGCCATAGTAAGAAAATGGAAGAAGTACAAAATGACTGTCAATCGACAAAGATCTGGGGCTCCACGCAAAATCTCACCTCGTGGGGTATCCTTGATCATGAGGAAGGTTAGAAATCAGCCTACAACTACAAGGGGGGAACTTGTCAATGATCTCAAGGCAGCTGGGACCACTGTCACCACGAAAACCATTGGTAACACATTACGACATAACGGATTGCAATCCTGCAGTGCCCGCAAGGTCCCCCTGCTCCGGAAGGCACATGTGACGGCCCGTCTGAAGTTTGCCAGTGAACACCTGGATGATGCCGAGAGTGATTGGGAGAAGGTGCTGTGGTCAGATGAGACAAAAATTGAGCTCTTTGGCATGAACTCAACTCGCCGTGTTTGGAGGAAGAGAAATGCTGTCTATGACCCAAAGAACACCGTCCCCACTGTCAAGCATGGAGGTGGAAATGTTATGTTTTGGGGGTGTTTCTCTGCTAAGGGCACAGGACTACTTCACCGCATCAATGGGAGAATGGATGGGGCCATGTACCGTACAATTCTGAGTGACAACCTCCTTCCCTCCGCCAGGGCCTTAAAAATGGGTCGTGGCTGGGTCTTCCAGCACGACAATGACCCAAAACATACAGCCAAGGCAACAAAGGAGTGGCTCAGGAAGAAGCACATTAGGGTCATGGAGTGGCCTAGCCAGTCACCAGACCTTAATCCCATTGAAAACTTATGGAGGGAGCTGAAGCTGCGAGTTGCCAAGCGACAGCCCAGAACTCTTAATGATTTAGAGATGATCTGCAAAGAGGAGTGGACCAAAATTCCTCCTGACATGTGTGCAAACCTCATCATCAACTACAGAAGACGTCTGACCGCTGTGCTTGCCAACAAGGGTTTTGCCACCAAGTATTAGGTCTTGTTTGCCAGAGGGATTAAATACTTATTTCCCTCTGCAGAATGCAAATAAATTCATATACTTTCCACAATGTGATTTTCCGGATTTAATTTGTGATGTGCTATCTCTCACTGTTACTAATAACCTACCCTTCAATTATGGGCTGCTCATGTCTTTGTCAGTGGGCAAACTTACAAAATCAGCAAGGGATCAAATACTTATTTCCACCACTGTAACTGGACAAACAAAAATAAAAACAAATAAAAAGTGGACGAGTCTGAGGTGGCACTGGGGAAGAGCCCCAGGTTATGCGGGTGCCGGCAATATTCAGTGTCAGCACCTGCATAGCTAAGCAGCTTCATTTAGGACAGCTCAAGAGCTTTTCATTCCCTTTATAGGTCTCAATTATTGGGGATCCCAATGAATGGTAGCAAATTATGGCTCAGGAATCAACACTGGCTTCATTTTTGAGCTCCAAGGGGTATAAAATGTAAGAAAATGCTTATCAAGCAGCAAAATTATGGAATAGTCTGTCATTGAACATAAGAATTCAAAGGCTTATCTCTTTAGGAAATATTTGGTAGATTCTGAAGAAAATTAAATATTATGTCAGTGGTTCCCAAACCTGGTCCTGAAGGCACCCCAGCCAGTCAGGTTTTCAGGATATCCACAATGAATATTCATAAGAGAGATTTGCATGCACTGCCTCCACTGCATGCAAATCTCTCTCATGAATATTCATTGTACTAATCTCAAATCATTTATATACTTCTTAAAACATTTTAAATATCTTTATTAGTCCCAAATAGGCACAACAATATGAACACATAAACTTAAGCTGTTGCCCAACCCAAACTCCCACTGAAGCTGCCCAGGCTCTCCACATTGAAACCTTACTTTGGTGGAACTACACAAGTTCACAGCACCAAGCCTAAATTTGAACGTCAATTTGTAAACAATAATATAAAAAGTTGACACAATCACATTGGCTCACAGTTCCTAATTTCAGACAGCCTGAAAATTCTTGGAGTGACAATCAACCGAAATCTCATGCTAGAGAGCCAAGCGAAAAATGTAACAAAGAAAATGTTTCACTCAATGTGGAAAAGTGAGCGAGTAAAACCTTTCTTCCCGAGGGAAATATTCCGCAGCCTGGTACAGTCATTGGTTCTGAGTCACCTAGACTACTGCAATGCAATGTATGCTGGATGCAAAGAGCAAATCATAAAGAAACTCCAAACTGCCCAAAACACCGCAGCCAGACTCATATTTGGCAAAACAAAATACAAAAGTGCCAAGCCCTTACAAGAGAAACTACATTGGCTCCCAATCAAAGAACGAATTGCATTCAAAATCTGTACCCTGGTTCATAAAATCATTCACGGCAAGGCCCCAGTCTACATGGCAGATCTTATAGACCTACCAACCAGAAACCCCAAAAGGTCTGCACGCACATATCTAAATCTCCACTACCCCAGCTGCAAAGGACTAAAATATAAAACAACATATGCATCCAGCTTCTTACATAAGCACACAAATATGGAATGCACTTCCAAATGTCATGAAAACAATGCATGACCTAACAAACTTTCAGAAATTGCTAAAAACCAACCTGTTCATAAAGGCATACCAGAATGATCCAACCTAAACACCTGAACCCTCCAACACAATCAAAACTACTACCAGAACTGAACAAAACTTAACTCTCTCTCCTTGAATACTTATATACTCTGTCATCTATGATCATTAACACTTGACCACTCTGTATTTCTCTTACCGGAATTGGCAATCGCCATCACGGTACTATGTAAGCCACATTGAGCCTGCAAATAGGTGGGAAAATGTGGGATACAAATGCAACAAATAAATAAATAAATAAATAAAATTTATGAAACAAAATCTTCCCAATCTTTCCACTTGCTGCTTACTGTATCCATGAAATCAATATTACGTGTTGTATCGCTGCATCTTATCGTGACATATTGCCATAAAGTACATCTGCTGGACGCCACAGACTCAGAAGTTTGAAATTCAACTCTAAACAACCCAACTAAGCAATCACCTTAGTCTCAATGACAATATGTCACGATAAGATGCAATAATACAACATATTATATTGATTTTATGGATTGTGTTTGGCTACTTCCACTCGTGTGGTTGATTTGGTGTCTTTGTTGAAGACATTTTTTCCTGTTTGTACTCTCTTGGTGTAATTCCACAATAGTAAGGTTTCAATGACAGATGGACAGCTTCAGTGGGAGTTTAGGTTGGCCTACAGTTTAGGTTTATGTGTTTATATTGTTATGCCTATTTGTGGTTAATAAAGATATTTAAAATGTTTTAAGAAGTATATCAATGATTTAAGATTAGTATTTTGTATATGGCAAGCATTGTGCTTATTGTAATAACTCTGGAAATAATATGACTATTTATTGTGGATATCCTGAAAACCTGACTGGCTGGGGTGCCTCCAGGATCAGGTTTGGGAACCACTGGGATTATGTGATAGTAGATAGGATGTGTCATGTTGGTTGATTGACATGTTATACAGATGTTTACATTTAGTCTGAGGTTTCTCAGGAATTGTTTGTGATGAAGATGGCTGTTGTACATTATGTAATTCCAAGTTGTTTTAGTTCCTGTTTCTGTGATCTACATAGAGCTCTATGTATGATTTCTGCGGAATAGAACTAAATTGTATTTTATTGTTAATATGTACTACTAAAAGTTAGGAAATAGGTCCGACTGCGTAAAATGGGATCTGTGGCAAATAACATGTATTGATATGTACTAGCATGCAGTAATGCAATTGCACCATTTAGTAAATCCAGCCCTGAGAGACAGATTGGGTGACTGAGACAGAAGAAAGACAGAGACACACGAATGTGAAACACAGAGGCAGTATGTGTAGGAGGAAGAGAGAGTATCAGATGTGTTTGAGTGGAGAGAAGAGAAAGGAACAAGTTGTGAAATGATATAAACAGTGCAGAATGGTGCATTTTGCTAGGTCCCAGTCCCTACTGCTTCTTCCTATCTAGAAAACTGTGCAGATTGAAGATCTGGGAGACCAACTGACTGCAACATTATAGCAAAAGAATGCCTGCTGCTGCCTCACCCACTCCCCCTCTGACACCTCTCCAGGGTATCAGCACAGACTCACATTGCTCAGCCCATTTTGATTTTATGTATGTATATCTTGTAAACCCCTGCAATACGATGGGTAGAGCCGCTTCACCAGTGGCGTACTGAGGACGGGGCAGTGGGGGCGGTCCATTCCAAGTGCATGCTGCAGGAAGGGTACAGGGAGCAGCCGCACGGCTGTTGGCTCCGCCGGTTCTCTGCTCCTTCTGCTGTTACTTCCTGTTCCAGGGCAGAGGGAGCAGGGAACCAGCGGAGCTGACAGCCACGTGGCTGCTCCCAGCACACCAGCAGGTAAGTAGAATGCACCCTGGAGGGGGGGGGGGGGGCCTTGGAGGTGATGTGCCGGAGGAGGGACGGTGATACTCCGAGATGGGATGGTGATGCGCCGGGGGGATGCTTCACCTGGGGGGGTGTCATGCTGCACCCGGGGGAGGGTGCGCAGCGGTAATCCGTCCCAGGGGGCAGCCGACCAAGGAACGCCACTGCGCTTCACTGAGGGTCCAGCTCTGTGTGTGCATGGACGTTATTAGATGCACACAGATGGACAGACCCACCACAACAGGCACTCATGCTTGTGTAAAATGCACTTAAGAACAAAAAGTGGAGATGAGGAACAGAGACAACTGTGAGGGGGGACATTAGTGAACAAGAAAAAGACAAAGAGAGACAGATCTTGACCACAATTACAAAAAAAAAAAAGACAAGTGGGATAAGGAGACTATAAAGATCTAAAATTGTACAGAAAGAAAAGGTAATGAGACATCTAGTTTGTTAATTGACATCTGAGTGTTCTGTGCATCAATAAAGATATCATTAAAAAAAAAGATGTAGTAGAGCATTAGAGGGATTGTAGAGGGTGTGGGAAGCTTATCAGTGGTGACTAGATGTTTACTCACACCAGGCTTAGATTTAGGCATAGGTGATAAAGCAACTGCCTAGGGTGCCAAGGCTTGAAGGTGCCAAATACCCAAGTCAAAGAGGAGCCTGCTCTGGCTTACTTTAGGGTCAAGTTGTATGTGTAGCTTTAAGGAGCTTCACTGTGGTATTATGACATTCTTCTGTTCCTCTCCAGTCTTTGGGATCTGTGAACCTCCCCCCCCCCCCCCCCTCCTCCTCCTCCTCCTCAGTTCTCTGGAATCTGCTGTCTGGTCTTCCCTTTGGACACCAAAATCTGAAATCCAATACTGACACATGCATTCTGCTAGTAATTGCTTTAACATCAGTGCGGTGCCTTCAGCCCACCATCTCCTTACTCACTCAAGTCTCCCTTCTGTGCTGGTTGTGATCAGGAGGTTGAAAACAGACACAGAATCTCAGACTGGATTCTAGAGAATGATACGGGAATAAAATTTGTCCCCGTCCCCACCCCATCCCCGTGGGTTCTGTCTCCGTCCCGACCCAATCCCCGCTGGCCCTGTCTCCATCCCCACCCCGTCCCTGCAGGTCTGTCCCCGTCCCCACCCCATCCCCGTGCTCTATTCTTATCTGCAGAAGCCTCGAACACATGATTTTATATTTAAATCTTGTTATTAAAGTATAAAAAGGAACAATATAATAACAGAAAGCAGCTATAATATCCCTCCTCACCACCAGCCTCTACCCTTCTAACCCCAACAATAGCTGATTTCTACTACCCCAAGGGAATCCTAATCCACCCTGTTAAAATGTCCAGGGGTACAAAATACAATCCGTTCTGTATGCCCTAGAGGGGAGAAATATGCCCTATGAAGCACTGTTATGATTTTTTAATCTGTGGATGAATAAGAAGTCACTAACAATCTCAGGATTTAGTCTAGCTCTCCTGTCTTCCACAGTCCCTCCTGCAATAGAAGATGTCTTCTTAGAAGATGTGTTGGTAGTAGGATGTACAGGGTCCCCCATGCGAATTTTGCTAGCTCTGGCCAGCATGTTTGGATGTTTTTCCAAAAAATAAAAATATTGTTGTCTGCATCAATCAAACATAAATAACAGTCCAGTTCATTAACAGGCTTCAAAGTGGAAAGTGGCACGGGGACAGAGTTTGTCCCCATCCCCACCCTGTCCCCGTGGGATCTGTCCCCGCCCCATCCCCATTCCCATGGTTACCGCATGTCCCCGTCCCTGTTTCATTCTCCACTGGATTTTCCCTCCTCTTCTTCTTTTACAGTTGTTTTATTTTTTGCTAATCACTTCTTGTGCCCTTGAACTGATTTGTCTTTGCGTGTTTTTGTTGCACTTTAGGTCTCTCTTTACCTATCCATAGATTTTTGCTTATATCCCAGAATTGAATGACCTCATGCACTGTCACTTGATCTCTCAGCAGACTGTTGGCATAGAGGAAGCCCATAGGACTTTCTTCTGATTCTCAGCTGCCTGTGAGCCTTCCTCTGCTACCCAGCCCCATGCACGGCACAGCAGGAAAAGGGCCAAAAGCAAGGAAAGTATATTCTCGATGAGGAGAAAACATGCATAGAATTAAACCTTTGGTTACTAAGAATTTGTACAACTGAAAATTACACAGAGAATTATTCTTTTGACAACTAAATTCTATAATGACAGGTAGCAGGATATAATACCAAACCTCTCAACTAGCTCTGTCCATCAATGACAATTTCAGACAGTCCCGGAGTTTCAGTTGCCGAGTCCATGTTGCTGTCTGCAATTTGTAGTTCTGTGTTTTGTACTGACACTGCAGGACATCAAATCCCAGAATACAGAGAGAAGATGGGAGGACAGAAAAAAGGTTTGGCTCAATAGTGGCCCTTATGGATTAGAGTTATTTTTAGAGGTATTCAGACTATTGTACAATAGAAAATACTAGATTGGATATATACAATTACATGTAAAAAAATAGGTAACTATGAATTACTTGTTAATATATAGAAAATTTAGAATTATTATACAATATGTGGACTAATATCTATAGAATACTGGATAACTTTACATACAGGTTAATAGATAAATCAAAATTATTATGGGGTCCATTTACTAAGCTGTGTTAAACGCTTAACACAGGAAAAATGGCCTAATGCAAGACATGCTAAAGCGTTATACATTGGTTTTTCCCATTTGTGTGCACTAAACGCATGGTATTTATTTTTTGAATTTTTGGGGTGGGTGTGTATCAGGGGCAGAGAATGAGCACACAAGCACTATTCAGCAAGTACCCTGACATTAGTGCCTCACTAACTGTTAGTTCATCCATATGCGGGAGGCCTTAGAGCCTCCTAAATTTAAGGCAGTAATAGCGCCTGTTTTAATTTTTATAGATGGCCATGTGTGAATGCTAACATTAGCACACAGCCAGAAATTCGTCAAATAGAAAAGTGCCTATTTTATGGCCATACTAGAAATGGGCTTACCCCCAAATTCTATACAGTAAGAAGCCGATTATCTGGACTATCCTTGGCAGGGGGTGGTCTGGATAATCATAGGCGGTCAGTGGCCCAACTGTTTGGGGAGGCTAAAGGGGGTGGGGTTATGGTTGGGGCCAGGGGTGGAGCTTAAATCCATAATTGTCTGATAACACACAGAAAAAATAAATAAATAAAAATAAAAGTCACAATTAATACCTTTTATTAAATTTAGATATTAGATATGCATCATATGTCAAAGAATAAAGTGGTTGCTCAAAGCATATTCTAAGCACAATCGCTCAACTGCAAAACACTATGCACAACTTTGTGCAAAAACACACTCAGAACCTTACTGAACCATAAATATTACACTGGGCAGAACCTAATACACCAATATACCACCCATACGGAAAATGCAGACCGTCAACAATATGAAACAAGGGATCATATCATCACATTTCTCATGTAGAGCCACAAAACACCCTAACTCATGTTTAATAAAATGCCATAAATAAGTAAATAAATATAAACTTTTAATGTTGAGCACCTGATTCTCAAAGTGGACATATTCCAAACACTATAATGAAAATAAAATGATCTTTTCTACCTTTGTTGTCTGGTGACTTTTTCTGATCATGCTGACCCAGTATCCGATTCTGCTGCTATCTGTCCTCAGTGCAGGTCAGGAAGTCATCCTCGTTAAATATCTCCCTGGCAACCCAGGACACCTCCAGCCAACCTCCCCCCCCCCTGCTCTCCCAGCAGTAAGGTAAACAAATTAAACCATAAACCAATTTCTACAACTGGTTACACAAGGCTAGAGGGCTTTCACTGCAGCTCCTGCTGTGAGGATGGAGGTAAATCAACAATTTAAACCCCTCAGAGCAGCTGGACTCCACAGCTGATCCATCCTGCTGCAGCAGGGGGGAGGCTTAGCCTCTCCAAGCCTCTTATACCGGGTGCCTATGTGGATAATCATAAATCCAGATGATTGGACAAACCTACATGGACATCCAGTTGTGTTTTTCCTGCGGTAAAACAATACAAATTCGCTGATTGCCATGCCTCCCTGTTTCCACATCCCTTGTAGTTTTATCTCTCCTGTTTCCGCCTCCCTCCCCCATGGCCAGGGCCGGTCTTAGACCGAGGCAACCGAGGCGGCCGCATAGGGCCTCGCGCTCAGGGGGGCCCCGCGCGGCGTGGCGCGCCTCGACTCCGCCTCCTCCTCCATCCTGCTCCGGCCTCCGGGTGCTGCCTTCAGTTCTGCGGCGCTCCGAGTCCCGCCACCGCCAGACCCAGCCAGATGAGACTGCTCTGTGCCTCCTGGAGCCTGAATTCTGCGCTCCCAGCGCCACGACGCACTCTGTCACCTCGTGACACCTCCTGACCGCGCTGATGCGGCGCGTGATCCCGCCCACCCCCACGACGCGCAGCCTGCCCGCGACGCGCAGCCCGCCGTGACATAGTGAACTTCCTTCCTCAAGGGCGGGCCGCGTTGTAGTGGAGGGCTGAGGGCACACCTACAGCCTGGTTCTGCTGCGGTGGTTTGATGGACTAAAGGGAAAATAGCAGCAGCACCAGCAGCAGCCGGTAAGTCCTAATTTCACAGTGATTTTGAGAGAGAGAGATAGGGGAAACAGAGGGAAGGAAACAAGGGAGACCTACTGGAGCAAAGGGGAGGTGGAAGATGTGGAGAAATGCTGGTCTGAGTGGATTGGTGGAGAGAAGAGACAGACTGGATCAGGAGGAGAGATGCTGTACTATGAGGGAGGGAGAGAGGCTGGACCAAGGGTGGGGGTACAGAGGGTAAAGAAGAGAGAAAAGCTGGACATGGAAATGAACAGGAACATAAACAGGAAATGCAGACCATGGAAGGGAGCATAGGGCAAGCGGAGAGATGCTGACTATAGAGGAAGGGTAAAGACAGGGACACTGAGACACTGGTGGACAGGGTGAATAAGAAGAGAGAGACAGGGGAGAGATTGAAGGATAAAGAGAGAGAAAACACTGAATGGAAGGGGGATGGAGTGGGAGATGTTGGATGGAGGGAAGAAAGAGAGAAACACTGGATGAAAGATCATGTGACAGAGGGGAGAGAGGGGACGTGTTGGTTGAAAGGAGGAGAGGAGACAGAGAATGGGCGACACGGAAGGGGGAGAGAGGAGACACATTGGTTGGAATGGGAGATTGGGGGGCACTGGATGAATGGGGAGAGGGGGATACACTAGATGGAAGGGGGAAAGAAGAAATGCCTTATTTCCATTTTTTCCTTTATTTTTATTTGTTAATTTGTAATGTGATTGGAATATGTCATATTTTAAAATTTACATCTGCTATCTTTACATTTTGGCATATATTTTAGTATTGCATTCATTGGAGAGTCTAGTTTCTTGGGGTTTGGTTTAATTTCAGAAGTTCTTAAAATCATATTAGTGTATTTTTAAGAATATGGGTTCAAGAAAATTTAAATACTTTACATATGACTGTACATCTGAGGTATGCCTAGTTATATTGCTGTAAATTAATCCATAAGCATTTTTGTCTACATATTTCTATTTTTAGTTCATGGTTACTTATTCTATACCTGGTAAGGGTCTATCTGTGTTCTGTATGTGTGAAAGACCAGGTATTCTGTTAACACTGAATATCTATGTAGGGCTGATCTGTTCTAATCTGGCTTGTTTAGTTTTCCAATATTGATATTGCATTGTTTACGTTGCTGCCCTTGCTGTGTGATTCCTGGAAGTTAGTGCTATTATGGTATTGTAGAATTGTTCTTTAGGTCCTAAGGACATTTTTTGTGTTTTATATCACTTTATTATGTGTGGTACTAGTCTTTGGGATGTGATGTTAGAGCGTGCCTTTCTCAGCAGTAGCTCAAGGCGAGTTACATTCAGATACAAAAGTCAATCCTTCATTCTTCATGGAAGCTTCGCGGCAGTAGGGGGAGCTGATTTCAAAGCAGCACACCCAGGAGCAGGAGGACTAGATTTAGGACAGTCAGTCTATCTCCAATATAGCTGATTTATGGAAAAATTTGCTACTGTAAATGTGTTGTGGTTTTGTCTTTAATAGGAACCTATGTACTTACTTACATCTGTTTTGGCTACTTGGGGATCTCAGTGTTGCCTCCCTGGTTTGATGGGTTACAGAGTAATAGGGGAATCTGAAAGTACTGGATCTTTTCTTAATTAATATTTTTCCTTTATTCTCCTTTGTTATGAGAATTGGAACTACTAATTGTAGTGGACTTGAGCTGAATAATTTCTGGGGGGGGGGGGGGGTCATGATAGCATTGTGCTTATTTCAATCAGTTTTTACAAGTTTAGCTTCATTTGTCTTTATTTGAAATTTCGTAAATAAAAAAGTTTCTAAAAATTGAATAATCTTATCAATGGGGCGGGGCTAGGGCAGGGGCGGGGCTAGGATGGGGCCCCACCAAATTGGTCTGCATAGGGCCCCGCACTTGCTAAGACTGGCCCTGCCCATGGCTAGCAATCTGGCATTCTCCCTCCCCTTGGTGTCCCTCCAAACCTGTTTTTACAGTCAGCAAGCATTGAACACAGTGCTTCTCTCTAGCCTGGAGTCTCCCTCTGTAGCGTCCAGTTTCCTTTGATGGAACTTCCTGTTTCCTGCAGGGAAGACACTACGCTACAGAGGGAGGCAACAAGCTAGGGAGAAGCAGCATGTGTAGCACTGCTGACTGTAAAAGCAGGTTTGGAGGGAGAGAGCAAATGAGAGATGCTGGTCCGGATAATTGGACATCCAGTTAATCGGCATTCGGATAATTGGTATCGTACTGTATATGGCACCTTAACTTGTGTGCGCTAATTTGGCTGCATGGACAAATTGCACGCACAACTTAATTGATTAACAAGCCAATCAGTGCCAATAATTGATACTTAACAACCAATTAGCAGCACTAATTGGCTTTAATTAGAATATATGTACATAACTTTCTAGGTGTATTCTATAATGTGGTGCACGTAATTTCTAATGTGCATAGCCAAAAAGGGGGCATGGCCATGAGCACACTATGCACACTATTATGGAATACACCCGATCTATGCCTAACTTAGCTGCAGATATTTAGGTTTAGGTGGCCTTAATGGGTGCACCTAAACTGTACTAACAAGAATGGTGCATGTGCATATTCTATAAACTATGCCTAACTTTAGGCTTAGTTTATAGAATAACGCTAACCGCATGGTTTTTTTACACCAATTTTTAAGGCATCATTTATAGAATTTGGCCCTTAGCACACAGGAAAGTCTCATGTTAGGACAGGCTAAGGCCATTTACTAATGTAGCTTTAAAGGGCTCCTGCACGTATATCAAATTTCACTTTGAGGGTAATTCTATGAAAGGATTTTATAATTTATTAAAATTGGATATATCACCATTACAAAACTCGTAGATCATAGCAGTATACAATTAAAAATAACTTTAAAATTTAAACTACCATGAAAATGGAATGCCAATAAAATATAAGAAAGAAATTAGGGGGAATTAGGTTAGGTGGGGGAAGGGGAGAGGTTAGGAGGGAGTTAAGAGCTCCAAAACTGCAACAACAGGTACCAAACCCGATTCCTCAGGTTCTCAGCCCATTACACTAACAATTAGTGCCATACTGGGACAGACCAAAGGTCCATCAAGCCCAGTATCCTGTTTCAAACAGTGGCCAATCCAGGTCACAAATACCTGGCAAGATCCCAAAAAAGTACAAAACATTTAATAATAATTTAATAATGGTCTCTGGACTTTTCTTTTAGGAAGCCGTCAAAACCTTTTTTAAACTCTGCTAAGCTAACTGCCTTTAAGCAACTCCATTCTTCATTCTTCATCTGTCCTTGCTATTCTCAGGTCACAGACCATAGAAGACCGCCCAGCACTAGAATTACTTTCCAACTACTGGAATTGTGGTCTAAGCACTGCACAATTTCACATGAATAGGACAGTACACACAAGTAAATTCTTATAAAAAATGACCCCCATGTGTAGAAGTATGCATAATGACGAGAATTTGTATACTTTTATATGACTCGGGTGTATGCATTAAGGCTACCAAGAGACAGAGCCAGGCCCGGGGCTAAGCCCCTGCAGTCACTGCCTACCAATCGAGACACAGCCACCCCCCTACTCAGGGCGCAGCCACCACCACCACCCCTCTCTCAGACAGACCCTAGCACCTATATGCTTTCCAAAACAAGGAAAAATTTGCCCCCGATATTCCAAAGCTACTTAATCAGCCAGACACGGCCGATAGCATATCGGCACCTAACCAGTAATATTCAGTGGGAGATAACTGGATAGCTCTGCTGAATATTACCAGTTAGCACGTAGCACATAACCGGCCATATTGCGTGACCTATCCGGTTAGGTGCTGATATTCAGTGGCTAACCGGATAAGTTAGCGGTCAAATAGGACCACATAAATATCTGTCTTATCTTGGACTGCTCAAAGGTTAACTAGGTAAAGCTAAATATCAGCATTGCCAATTAATGTTTTAGCAGTTTAAAAACCTGGGATATTCAATGTTTATCTTTGGAAACAGCCCGGCATTGAATATCTGGGTTTAATGCCAGTGGCAGACAGCAAAAGCGCTGAAAAAGTGAGTGGTGTGGAGCAGTTGGAGGTGAATTGATTTTTCACTCATTCAAGAAGTACAAGGACCAGGGGACACTCAATGATATTGCACAGAAATACTTTTAAAACAAATAGGAGGAAATATTTTTTCACTCAGAGAATAGTTAAGCTGTGGAACTCATTGTCAGAGGATGTAGTAACATCAGTTAGCATAATATGGGTTTAAAAAAGTATTGACAAGTTTGTGGAGGAAAAGTCCATAGTCTGCTATTGAGACAGACATGGGGAAGCCACTGCTTGTCCTGAGATTGGTAGCATGCAATGTTGTCACTATTTGAGTTTCTGACAGGTACTTGTGACCTGGCTTGGCCACTGTTGGAAGCAAGATACTGGACTAGATGGACCAATGGTCTGACCCAGTATGGCTGCTTTTAATTCCTAACTTGTCACCTGCTCGTAACCTTTATCTTGTCTTCCTCTCTTCAAGAATTCCTTCCCTATGTGTCCTATCTGTCTGCCCTACCCTTATCCCTTATTTGATCTGCCTGTCTGTCCTGATTTAGATTGTAAGCTCTTTTGAGCAGGGACTGTCTTTTCTTCATGTTAAATTGTGAAGCGCTGCGTACGACTGATAGTGCTATAGAAATGATTTGTAGTAGTAGTAGTATGGCTATTCTTATGTTCTTATGTATGTTCTTATGCCTGCTGCTGGTTGAATATAGGACCCTTGATTCCTGCTTGACCCCTAAACCTCAGTGACCTGTTTTAAAAGTACCCTCTGGATAAGAGAGCACATCCATTTACATGCCCTAGGGTGTACAGTAGGGTGTATTCTATAACGGAATGAAGGCGCCCAATTTCCATTATAGAACACTACCACAAACTAGTATTGGCAATATTTAGGCGAGTATACTTACACTAGCCGTAGAGCTGGTGGAAATGCAGTTGCCTAAATACGACAGTGATGCATGGAACTTATAAAATACTATAAATGCGAGTCTTGCCCACTCATGCTCCTCCCCTGTGTCTGCCGCCTTGCAACTACTCAATTTGGGGCCCTTTTACTAAGTTGCGGTAAATGCTAGGGTGTTCTTACCGCAGCTTCAAAGGCCTTATTGCAGGATGCATTGAATCCTGTGGTAAAATCCCAATGCGCATGTGCAAAACCACGCGCTAAAGAAAATTCACAAATTGATTCTTGGAGGGGGCATGTCTAGGGGCAGAGAGTGGTCATGACAGTACGAGTGCAGCCACATTATTGTGCGCTAACTGATTAGCGTGGAATTAGCATGTGAGCCCTTATGGCCTACAAAATGGGCTCACGGACTAATTTGTGTTAATGACCGCGCACTAATGGGACATCAGCGCATGGCCATTATTTGGGAAAATGGAAAATCAGCCATTTTCCAGCTGTGGTAAAAATGGTTATAATGCGCGGGAAAGACCTGCATAAAGAGGTAGTTACAGAACAGCTCTTAGGGCAATTACTGACATTTAGTTAGCTCTTAGCCCCATAGTCATTAACCCCTGCTGTATTTACATAATCTATCAGGTCCCAGAAAACAGCAGTAATAGGGTGGTTAGATGGTAAATGTTAGTATCTAAATGTCAGTATTTTGTATATTTGCAAGCATATATTATAATGCCTCTGTATCGCATCTCAAGTACAGTGTGCAATTCTGGTAACCTTATCTCAAAAAAGATAAAGCTGAATTAAAAACGGTACAGAGAACGGTGACAAAAATGATAAAGGGGATGGGGCGACTTCCCTATGAAACAAGGCTAAAGCGACTAGGGCTCTTCAGCTTGGATAAGAGACAGCTGAGGGGAGATATGATAGAGGTCTATAAAATACTGAGTGGAGTGGACCAGGTAGATGTGAATCGCTTGTTTATGCTTTCCAAGAACTCAAGGACTAGTGGGTAGCAATGAGGCTACTAAGTAGTAAATTTAGAACAAATTGGAGAAGCTAAATCTTTATTCAATGTGTAATTAAATTCTGGAATTCATTGCCAGAGAATATGGTAAAAGCAGTTAGCTTAGCAGGGTTTAAAAAAGATTTGGCTGATTTCCTCAAAGAAAAGTCTATAAGCCATTATTAAAATGGGCTTGTGAAAATCCACTGCTTAATTCTAGGATAAGCAGCATAAAGTTTTACTCTTTTGGGATCTTGCCAGGTACTTGTAACATCATAATGGCTACAGTGATATCAGCCTGATCTAAGGAGCCTAGCAGACCATCTCAGAATGAGCCACAGTCCCAGGCAGCAAGTCAGAACGTTGGAGGTGAGAATTATTATATAGGATGGGTATCTCAGTGTTTACCGCCAGCTGATTTTTACCACGAGCTAAAAATGCTACCGCAGCTTAGTAAAAGATTCCCTTAGCGAGTTGGGATACCCACAATGAATATGCATGAGATAGATTTGCATAACGTGGAGGTAGTGCATGTAAATTTACCTCATGCATATTCATTGTGGATATCCTGAAAACATGACTAGCTAAGGACCTCTTTTATCAAGCCACGCTAGGGATCCCTGGCACCGTAATGTCAACAAAGCCCATTCACTTTGAATGGGTTTCAACGGCATTGCTGTGTGGGAACCGCTACCGAGACTTAATAAGAGACCCCAAGTGTATCCCAAGGACTGAATTGAGGACCCCTGAGCTAGACAAATGTAGTTTACAGGTAGCAGCACAGAGAAGTTTTCACACTAAATGAGGTACAGGAAGAGAAATGCCAAGAGCCTTCATATGCATGTGGGGAAGGTATGTCTGACTGCCCTTGGTGATGGGCTCCCTCACCTGTTAATGGAAAATTATAAATTACACATGTTACAATACATGCCTTAGTTCTTTATTTCTTTTCTTTTGATATTCCTGAATAAATATGCACTATTTTGTCTTTTTTTAATGTATGAAGAGCTTGTTCTTGAGATTAATATTATAAATTGATTAAAAATAATTTTAAAAAAGAAACATGGCTTAGATTTCTCTATATAACTGACTACAATATGATATTTCTGGCTAGTAGAAACATTAGTGGGAATTTAAAGCGCTTCTTGAGACATTGGGAACTAAAATTGTTTATAAACTGTGGGACATGTTTGCCTAAGGATAAGCAAACTGTATGGTATCTTACACATAAATGAAAGAATGCTTTTAGGATTATACACGGGAAAAGCTAGCAGAGATTCTACATTTTACCAAATAGTCAGCTGTGGCCCAAGGACCAAAATATGTCTATTTTTTCATTTCTTTTAGAGATACTTTGTGTTAAAGAATTTGAGCTTATTGAGGGATAGACTCACTGAAGCCCACTATTACATAATATACACACTTTTAGATGACTAGTGGGTTTATCACTAATGGGTTAGTGCAGGTGAAACTTACACCAAGCATGTGCTAAAAAGGATCATATATGCCTGCAAGATATACAAATTAGGAGATAATGAGCTTGTTAGCTCTTATCCCCGTAGTCATTAACCCCTGCTGTATTTACATAATCTATCAGGCCCCAGAAAACAGCACTAATAGGGTGGTTAGATGGTAAACATTAGTGTGCTGACCCTACCATGATGCTTGCTGTGGGAAGGTAAAATCAGCTTATTTAGAACTACATATAGAAAAATAGATAATAATGGATTTCAATGTAGAAGAGAGACTGGCATTGTGTGTATCAAAAGACTGAAGGTGGGGTTAGTTTGACTTCGAGTGGACTTG
Organism: Microcaecilia unicolor; assembly: GCF_901765095.1. Taxonomy (NCBI): domain Eukaryota; kingdom Metazoa; phylum Chordata; class Amphibia; order Gymnophiona; family Siphonopidae; genus Microcaecilia; species Microcaecilia unicolor. Next base: position 377,492,298 of record NC_044031.1, read on the forward strand.
AAAGAATCAGAAGGATGATTTCAAAACCCTTTTTGTGATTAGAGCAGTGCTTTGCCCACAGAAATAGGTGTGTTGTTTTGTTTTTTTAATTGTGCATTTGATATGCATGTAAAGTTATGCACATAAATGGAACTTTGCAGAGGCATTCCTAGGATCGGGATTTGGAGGGGGCTGTATTTATTCACATAGGGCTCGATATTCAGACTGCAGGGGGGGGGGGAGCCAGGCTAATGCCCGCGGTTGGCGGTTGTTGGTCAGCTGGATATTCAATGCCAGACCACTTCCAGTGACCGGCATTGAATGTCTGGGTGGTTTTTTGCTGGTTTCCTTTTTAGTGGCCCAGCCGATATTGAACATTGGCTGGTTAAGTTTAAACTAGCCAAAGATATTCCAGCTATTTCGGCAGCCTAATTTGGCCACCAAACTTAGCCAGCGATGCATTGAATATTAACAGATAGTTGGTTATATCACGTGATATAACCGGTTATCCACTAAGCACTAACTGGCAATATTTAGCAGGAGATAACCAGCTGTCTCCGGCTGAACATTGCCGGCTAGCTGGTTATGTGTCATGTAACCGGCTAGAAGCTGTTCCTGGCCAGTTAAATAGTTTTAATTATCGGGGGATACTTTTTGGCTCTTCATCCATATGCAAGTAAATTAACCCAGAACATTAATGCCTGCTAAAGAGCAGGTAGAAATGTAAGCATGCAGATTCCCTGGGATAATTTTCAAAGCAGAAGTACATTCATACGTTATGATAATTCACCAAAGCCCGCACAGGGAAAAAATATGTAACTTATTTTTTATGCATTGTGCATAGTTTTAAAATTGCCTCCTAAACTTCAACTTTTGTCTATTACACACTATACAGGTTTCTGTAAGTAAGAGAAAATGGCATATTATCAAAATGAAAAACAAAATTCTGGGGGTATTCACTCATCTATTTAATAACATGTTATTTTTAATAAGACCACTGTATCCATTGTTTGCTGTACAGCATTTCAAAGAGTACACACTGAACAGCACTGCTCTTCCAGCTGGGTGCTAAAGTTCAGTTTTAGGGGCCCTATAACTAAGCCGTGTAAGCATCTATGCGTGCCCATCGTGTGCCAAAATGGAGTTACCACATGGCTACCACGTGGCTCTTGTGGTAATTTCATTTTTGGTGTGCATCCAATATATGCATCTGAAAAATAATTTTTATTTTTGGCAACGCATATCGGAAAGCGTGCCAAATAGCATTCGGCGCGCATATGTCATTACCGCCTGGTTACCATGTGAGACTTTACCACTAGGTCAATGGCTGGCAGTAAGGTCTCAGACCCAAAATGGACACGCAGCAATTTTGATTTTGCCTCACGTCCATTTTCGGCAAAAGTTTTAAAAAGGCATTTTTTACAGGCGTGCTGAAAAATGGATCGGCGTGCACCCAAAACCCGCACCTACACTACTGCAAGCCATTTTTCAGCATGCCTTTATAAAAGGATCCCTTAGTGCCGCACTTATTCTCTTACTTTCATGTTTAGAAAAATATCACAAATTGCCTTACACTGGATGCATCTGTAAAAAAAAGTACCAGATACCATTCCTTCAGAGGTAATACATGATACTGTTCCCGGGTTATATGATTGACCTCATAGACCTACCAACCAGAAACACAATCAGAACATCATGAACATACCACCCTAGCTGCAAGGGACTCAAGTACAAATCAATTTACAGATACAGCTTCTCCTATATAAGCACACAACTATGGAACGCATTACCGAAAGCCATGAAGACAACGCAGGATCACCTCAACTTCCAGAAATCACTAAAGACCGATCTGTTCGAGAAGGCATACCCTACTGATCCAACTGAACTCAGCAACACAACGAAACTAAAACTTGCAATGAATATTATATAACTCTTCTTCTCTTGATTCTCTAATGAGTCTGTAACATATATATCTCATTCTCTATAACATCACTCTGTATTTGTTTCATCACCGGAGGTGGCTAACGCCTCACAGTACTATGCAAGCCACATTGAGCCTGCAAATAGGTGGGAAAATGTGGGGTACAAATGCAACAAATAAATACAATAAATAGGCTTCATTCTGTGAAAAGTAGTCCTTAGTCTTTTCTGACTTAATGTTAATTAACTCAACGTAGGATACATCAGAAATGTCGTAAACTCCTAGCAGCAACAGGTGACATCACTTCCTCCTGTGCTTTAGTGCAAAACTGAACATGGGTAGCTTCAAATTACTGCCACCTACAATGTAAGCCCGAAACATCTACTTTTGACATCACGTACTTGGCATAAAGATATCAAACCATGTAGGACACAGATCACCATGATCTTCTTTTAAAGCAAAGTTCAAGAAATAAATTCCACAGAGGTATCCTTCAGTTCCTTTCTGTGAGAAGGGTCATGACCATAGTTAGAAAGCAGGTTCTGCATTTTCACGTATATAACCCACAGGTTATACACGATTTTACATATTTTTTGCACAAGGTGCGGGATATACACAAGTGTGAGTTATACACAAATTTATTTACAAAATCAGTGCTTTTCAATAGGAGTAATATACAATTTTACATTTTATTGTAATAAGTGCAAGGTATATATGATTTAACTTACAAAATTAGCTTTATTCTGTGGGGCATATATGGGTGTGGGTTATATACCTGAAAATATGGTAATGTTCTCTGCTGTTTAAATGCTACTATACATCTGAGAGTCATTCTGTGGTCACTGCATAAAGGTAATTGGATGACTTATCTACTTATCTTTAAGTATGCTATTCTGCAGCTCTATCCAATTGGTCAGGGCCTCTGATATGCAGTGCTAAACTTGAACAGATAGCATATCCATTTAAATTTAGAAGCAATATTCAGAACCATTTATGCAGGTACTGACTTCATGAGTCCTTTTTCTAAAAAGAAAATGGTGACTGATATCCAAATAAACAACGGCTATGTAAGTTGTTCTGAAGGCTTATTCAATAACAAGGTGCATGGTAGGAACCTGTTCAATAAAGAAATGAAGGCATCTACTTTCTCTTTTAGAATATCAGCCTAGGCAAGTCTATAGGCACTTCATATTAGAAAATTAATTACTTTTCACTATTGGATCATCTAAAGAATTTGGATTGCTTAATTAAAACTTATGGGGTCTATTTTACTCTCCGCCTCCGAGTTAGCTACTTACTTCAGAACTGAGATTCAGTGGCCCTTTTACTAAGGCGTGCCAAAAAAATGGCCTGCGCTGGTGTAGGTGCATGTTTTGGACGCATGCAGGTCCATTTTTCAGCATGCCTGGAAAAAAGGGCCTTTTTTTGTGGTCGAAAATGTACCTGCGGCAAAATTAAAACCAACGCGTGTCATTTACAGCCTGAGTCCTTACCACCACCCACTGACTTAGCGGTAAGGTCTCACGCATTAACTGGGCAGTAATCAGCACACGTAAACTGCCAATTACTGCAGGGTAAGCACCACATGGTAGAAAATAGAAAATATTTTCTACCGTGTGCTTTGGACATACGTCAAAACTGGAATTACCGCTTGAGGCATGAGGTACCCAGGCAATAGTTCCAGTTTGATGCGGTTTGGATGAACGTAGGCTCATAAGTACATAAGTATTGCCATACTGGGACAGACCAAAGGTCCATCAAGCCCAGCATCTTGTTTCCAACAGTGGCCAATTCAGGTCACAAATACCTGGCAAGATCCCAAAAAAGTACAAAACATTTTATACTGCTTGTCCCAGAAATAGTGGATTTACCCCAAGTCCAATTTAATAATGGTTTATGGACTTTTAGGAAGCCGGCCAAACCTTTTTTAAACTCTGCTAAGCTAACCGCCTTTACCACATTCTCTGGCAACAAATTCCAGAGTTTAATTACATGTTGAGTGAAGAAAAATTTTCTCCAATTTGTTTTAAATTTACTACTTTGTAGCTTCATCGCATGCCCCCTAGTCCTAGTATTTTTGGAAAGCGTAAACAGACGCTTCACATCTACCCATCCAACTCCTACGCACCTTAGTAAAAGGGCCCTTCACACAATAAGGGACCAATAAATTCCTTTTAGCTTTTGATGTGTTCCTCGGGTTATGCTCCTAAATTTACATCCCAGCAGAGAGAATATAGTTGCAGTTGGATAAGAAACAGCTTACTGATGCTAAAAGGTTACTTTTAAAATATGCTAAATCCTCTTGTTGCATGGACCTCTGTCCATGGTATCTCCAATGTTCCTAGCTATTTTCACTCAGTGCTTAATTACCATCTTGCATCTGGCATATTTCCCATTTCAGGAGGAGACATTGTTCTTACACCTATACCTAAAAATCTAAATTCAAGTTTATCTGAAGTAACTACCAACCAGTTGCATCTATACCACTGTTTGTAAAGGTGATGGAGAGTTATGTCACAGAACAATTGGATTCTTATTTTCAACAATTTGATACATTACATTTTTCACAGTCAGGTTTCAGAAGGAACCACAGTATGGAGACTAGTGTCAGCCCTGAAAGCATGTGGTAAGGGATTATTATTGGGCTAATTTTCAAAAGAGAAGGACGCCCATCTTTCGACATAAAGTGGAAGATGGACGTCCTTCTCACAGAAACGTCCAAATCGGTATAATCGAAAGCCGATTTTGGATGTCCCCAACTGCACTCCATCACAGGGATGGCCAAAGTTCAAGGGGGCGTGTCGGAGGCGTAACAAAGAGGGGACTTCGGTGTGCCTAACACTTGGACATCCTTGACCCATTATCGAAAAGAGAAGGACGTCCCTCATGAGCACGTAGACGTTTTAACCCGGTCCTGTTTTTCTTACGACTAAGGCACAAAAAGGTGCCCGAAATGACCAGATGACCACAGGAGAGAATCGGGGATGACCTCCCGTTCCTCCCCCAGTGGTCACTAACCCCCTCCCTCCCTCAAAAAACATCTGTAAAAATATGTCTTGCCAGTCTCTATGCCAGCCTCAGATGTCATACTCAGGTCCATATCTCATATAATACCCAGCTCTCACACCTATTCAACACATTTTCACCAATAATAAAGGGTATACATATATTGTATATGATCCCTCAGATGTCTCTGTCACCACCACATAGGCTTAATAACGTGAGCCAGGCACTTTTATGGTGGGCAGATATTCCTCATTTGATCCATTTTACTATCAAAACACTCTTTAATATAAATTCTTCTTTCTTAAATAATATCCTTTTTCACTTTTTATTCGTTCTCTTTTTTACATATATTCAAAACTAAAGCACTTAGCTTTTAAAACGTGGTCTCAATCATACTTCTTCATCATCATTTCAAAACTGGTCATTCATCTCGGAGAACGTATACTCAGGTCCATGACAGTAGTATGCAGGTCCCTGGAGCAGTTTTAGTGGGTGAGTGCAATTCAGACAGGCGGACCCAGCACCATCCCCCCCCCCCCCCCACACCTGTTACGTTTGTGGAGGAAACAACGGGCCCTCCAAAACCCACCACAAACCCACTGTACCCACATCTAGATGCCCCCCTTCATCCGTAAGGGCTATGGTAGTGGTGTACAGTTGAGGATAGTGGGTTTTGTGGGGCTCAGCACACAAGGTAAGGAAGTAATGTTCCTGGGAGCATTTTATGAAGTCCACTGCAGTGCCCCCTAGGGTGCCCGGTTGGTGTCCTGGCATGTCAGGAGGACCAGTGCACTACAAATGCTGGCTCCTCCCATGACCAAATGGCTTGCATTTGGTCGTTTCTGAGATGGACGTCCTTGGTTTCAAAAATCGCCGAACATCAGAAATGTCTAGGGACGTCCAAATCTAGGGACGGTGACATTTTAGGATTTGGACGTCGCTGGCGGTATTTTTGAAATGAAAGATGGATGTCCATCTGGTTTCGAAAATATGGGTTTCCCTCCCCTGGTTTGGGACATTTTGCAGGGACATCCAAATCGAAACTTGGACGTCCCTTTCGAAAATGTCCCCTCCACGTAACGTTCAATGTGCTATTGTAATTCAATTTGACCTTACTTGTATATTTGATCTGTTAGACTTAGACCTGATGACAGAAATCTTTAGCTGTTTTGGAATTTAGGGACAGGTATTATCTTGGTTCGCAGGTTTTCTGACTGACCAATATTATGCAGTAAAAAAAGAAGGGACCTGCTCCAAGAGATGGAGAATGCTTAGTGGCATTCCACAAGGTTCCCCTCTCTCTCCTTCAGTTTTAATTTGCTTCTACAGTCCCTTAGAGAGATTCTTGATCAGATTAAACACTATCCACCCGATATTTAAAACCATTTAACCAGCCAGGAATGCTGAATATTGGTTAGGCCGGTTAAGTTGAAACCACAGGAGTCAGCCTGGCTAACTCCTGAGATCTGAATGTCAGAACCATTATATATGCAGCTAGCATTACTGTCACACTACTTGTATCCCAGTGATGATCTGTAACCTTATCTAATATGTGAAATTGTATCAGTACAATAGAAAATTGGATTTCAACCCATAGACTTAAACTTAATAAGAATAAAACCAAGTTTTTATGGCTTGGGTCTAATACTGATCCAAGATATACTGATGTTATATCCTTAGATGGGAACAATTTTCCTCTAGATCTCCACTCTAAACTTTTGGGGGTGGAAGTGGATAATTTACGGATCATGCATTGTTATTTAGAATCAGTTATAATTTTACATTAAGAAAATTAAGAGTCATTAGAAAATATTTTAAATCTAGGATTCTGGTCTAGTCATTAATATTATCAAGACTTGACTATTGCAATCTCATCTTAATGACTTATTCTAAATCAGTTATTAATCATTTGCAATAGTTCAGAATGCGGCTACCAGCCTAATTTTTGGTTTATCCAAATATGAGTCACTTAAAATCTTTTCTTCTAAACTTCATTGGCTTCCCGTAACTGCACAAATACAGTTTAAATTATGTTTTACAATTTTTCGAATTTTAACCAGTGAAGCCCCTTTCTACATGTTAGACCTAGTGAATCTATTGCAGGGGTCAAGTATGTGATACAAAACTGGAAGGGGGTGATATTCAGCTAACGGCGGGCAGCACTGTTAAAGCCCGCTGCTGGCACACTGCACCCAGAAATTTAATGCCATGCTAGTTATTTTTATTTGTAGCATTTGTATCCCACATTTTCCCACCAATTTGCAGGCTCAATGTGGCTTACATTTGCCGTAATGGTGGTTGCCATTTCCGGGTGACAGAATTACAATGGTGTTGCGTTAAGGTGCATACATACATGGTAACATAGATGGAACATAACATACATGGAACAGTTCATGGTATATATATATATATATATATATATATATATATATATATATATATATATATATATATATAAAACGCACCTCCAACGTTCTATTGAAGCCTCTCTTAGCAAAGTGAAGGGGGTGAGATCGCATTGTGTCTGCCCTGCCCACGCGTCAAACGTGATGACGTCGAGGGTGGAGCTATGACACAACCAATCGCATCGCTCGGCAGCGAAGCGTCAGGGAAGGAGGCGGCGCTCTCGACGTCTAGCCTTCCCTTCGCTGTGTTTCGCCTTCTTCTGACGTCAAGGATGACGTCAAAAGAAGGCGGAACACAGCGAAGGGAAGGCTAGACGTCGAGAGCGCCGCCTCCTTCCCTGACGCTTCGCTGCCGGAACCGCCACGGAGGTAAATTTAAAAACAAGAAACAAAAAAAAAAAACGCATGTTGGGGGGAGAGAAGAGGGTGGCCAGTAAACTACAACAATGGGAGCGGGAGGGCAGGGGAGAAACCACAGCATGGATGCGAAGGGGGGGGGGGGGGGAGAAGAGGCCGGCCCAGGCTGCCACATGGGAGAGAGAGGAGCATGGATACGAGGGGGGGGTCATGGAAGGGAGAGAGGGGACTTGCTGGAAAAGGATGAATGGAGGCAGCAGGGGACAGAGGAGCATGGATGGGCAAGGATTGGGAGGCCAGGGCTCAGGGAGAGAGGGGAATTACTGGAAATGGATGAATGGAGGGGGCAGGGGACAGAGGAGCATGGATGGCCATGGATTGGGAGGGCAGGACTCAGGGAGAGAGGGAAATTGCTGGATAGGGATGAATAGAGGGGACAGATGGGCATGGATGGATATGGATTGCAGGGCAGGCCTCAGGGAGAGAGGGCAATTGCTGGATAGGGAAAATGGAGGGGCCAGGTGACAGATGAGCATGGATGGGCATGGATTGGAAGAGCAGGACTCAGGGAGAGGGGAATTGCTGGATAGGGATGAATGGAGGGGACAGATGGGCATGGATGGATATGGATTGCAGGGCAGGCCTCAGGCAGAGAGGGGAAATGCTGGATAGGGATGAATGGAGGGGGCAGGTGACAGAGAAACATGGATGGCCATGGATTGGGAGGGCAGGCCTCAAGGAGAGAGGGAAATTGCTGGATAGGGATGAATGGAGGGGCCAGGTGACAAAGGAGCATGGATGGGCATGGATTGGAAGGGCAGGACTCTGGGAGAGGGGAATTGCTGGATAGGGATGAATGGAGGGGACAGATGGGCATGGATGGATATGGATTGCAGGGCAGGCCTCAGGGAGAGATGGGAATTGCTGGATAGGGATGAATGGAGGGGGCAGGTGACAAAGGAGCATGGATGGGCATGGATTGGAAGGGCAGGACTCAGGAAGAGGGGAATTGCTGGATAGGGATGAATGGAGGGGCCAGGTGACAGAGGAGCATGGATTGGACTCACACTTTCACTCTGACTCTCAAACAGTCACTCTCAGATACACTCTCCCAAACATACACACTCCGAGGAAAACCTTGCTAGCGCCCGTTTCATTTGTGTCAAAAACGGGCCTTTTTTACTAGTATATATATATATATATATATATATATATATATATATATATATATATATACCATGTGCAGACATACATGGTAGAGAAGAATACATTATGGTATTGAATGAAGGTTCCTGAGTGACAATTGGATTATAACATTCATTAGGTCATCGACTATGGGGAGACTATGTTCGACATATGGATTGAAGTGATAGTGTTTGTTCACTAGTAGTAAAGAGGTTAATCAGTGGAATGATGCGATTTCGGTTGTGTCTAGGTCGTGTATAGTCTTATTATTTAGTATTTAAGATTGATGTTTATGGTATATTCAGTGCTAACTGGTTCAGTTCCTAGCGGTTAAAGAAAGGATTGCTATTAATGCAGACCCATTTAATCGCTAAACCCAGTGCTGAATATTGGCGCTAACTGGCTATATCGCATGACATAGCTAGTTAGCCGCTGTGGGTCTTATTCTATAAAGGATATGCACCTAAATTTACACTCCTAAAATTTATGCTTCTAATTTATGAGCATAATTTATTTTGGAGCATAGAGTATGCTCCTAATTTAGGAGCATAAATTTTAGAAGTGTAAATTTAGGAGTGTAACCTTTACAGAATAATATCCCAAGTGCCAACTGCGAATATTCAACAAAGGCAACTGGTTATCTCCCAATGAATATACACGGTTAGCCGGTTAATGCTATTTAAGCAGTCAGTGGCCATTGCTGACTGATTAAATAGCGCTAAATATTGAGGAGGGGGATATTTTTTTGCTAAGATTTTCAATGTTTAAGAAATTAAAATAGATCAGACTATTCTCCTCTTTCATTTACTATCAGTTGACCAAGAAGTGGAATCAACTTCCTTTTGATTAAGATTTTGTGGTCATTATCTCTTTTTTAGAAGGAACTTGAAAACATTTCTCACAAATTTGGTCTCTCAATCTGATTAATTAATGTAATGCCTCTTGTTTTGTGGAATCCATCCTTCAACTGTAAAGTTATAGATGGAATACAAGACCTGACATTAACATAACATAACATAACATAACATAACATAACATAACATAACATAACATAATTGAAACTGAACCTGGTTCCCCAGGTCTGCAACCCACTGCACTAACCATTAGCACACTCCTCCACTCCCACATATGTATGTAAATGTCATTATTCAAAACAGTTATGCATATAATGGATGCCGCTTGAACTCTTGGCAGTCATTTTGAAGCGGCGTCGGGAGTAAGACAGGTCAGCTGCCGTGCGGGGCAGGAAAGAGGGGGTTCTTTCCTGCCACAAAGAGGCCATTAGACCACCAGAGCATGACAATAAGGTAAAGGAGGGGAGGATAGGACACCCTGAGACCCATCTGTCCGTCTGCCCGCCGGCCTGCCCATTCGTCTATAAACCTGGACAAACAGTCAGGCTGGCAAAACCCACCTAGATGCCCTGCAGTGTCTTCAGAAAGAGGACATGTCCGAGAAAAAACAGACATATGGTAGCCCTATTCAAAAGGGCCGTTTTACTAAGCTGCGGTAAGTACTAATTCGTGCTTACAGCAGTACAAAAGTGTTACCACAGGGTCCGCTGAGGTGTCCCATGGTAATTTTCACATGCGTGTATGTTTCTCATGTGTTAAAAAAATAAGCTTTATTTTTTAGTGCTGGGGCAGTTTGGGGGCAGAGAGTAGGTGTGTTCTGCATTAATCAGTTAGCACAGCTACATTGCAACATGTTTACTGATTAACGCGTGGTTAATATGTGACTCTGTACTGCCTACAAAATAGGCGTAGTTAAGTGCTCACATATTAATATCCATCTGCTAATGAGAAAATTAGCACATGGCCATTCATAGTGAAAATAGAAAAAAATCAACCATTTTACACATTGTGAAGAAGGGGATAAGGGAACAGAGAGGGGGGAGTACCGGTGGAGGAGAAGATAAGGCCCAGAGGAGGGACAACCCAGATTCTTAGCTCAAGGAGTTCCACATGTCAGGAGAAGGCATAGATCATTTGCTCTCCTGTTTCCCTGAGTCTCACCTACCCACCCCCATCCTGTTAGACTGTCACTGAAATGCTTTGATGTTTCACTCATATATACTGTCATCTACCAACATTTGCCGATCTGACGAAGAAGGGCAACCTTCGAAAGCTAATCAAGAAATGTATTAAGTAATGTCCAATAAAAAAGGTATCATCTTTTTTTCTATTGATTACCTTTAAAAGTGGAATAACACAGCTACCACACCTCTCTACTCGAGTTCAAGTCTGAAAGCAGAAATAGCAGGGATTTGTTTATAGGGATAGCTTACCCATATAAACTTATATTGTCTTGGATGGACAGTCTAGCTGAAAATATGCAAAGACATATATACTAAAAGTTTACCTCACGACTGATATTTCGGCCATCATTCAATGGATAATTTTGTCCCAATAGTGACTGAACATTGCCACTCTCTGAATGCAATTTGGCCCTGCCTCAGATTACTTCAGCCCCTCTTAAATACAAATTTGGGGGTAGAATTTGGCCGACAGTGAGTCATCTGACCAAAATGTATCTGTTACCTAGGACTGACTGAACCTTTTATTTTAAAAGCACTCATGCAGTTAGCATCCAATGTTGACTGCATGAGTGCTTTTGAATAGTGACCAGCAGCTTTCCATCAACAGAAGGTTCCGGAGCCTCTTAAGAAGCACTGGAGCAGCAAAAGGTTGAGAACATTTCAGGAAAAAGAAAAAGAAAGGCATAAAATAACTCAACTGCAATTGGAGAGACCCAGCAAACTTTGTTTTATGAGGATACGCACTCCCCATTTGAAAAATAGTGTCAAAGTTAACAGTACATAATACTCGATCTAGAAAGCATACGTTTTAAAGGTCACTCTCATAATTCGTCTGTGTTTTCTATTTATAAGCATCCCTAGAATGCTAAATCCAATTTCAAAGCTCATATAATGTATGTCATCACTACAGGCAGCCCCATCTCTCAAGCAGAACCACTTGTATGCAAGCAACCTGTTCTAAAAACTGCCTCCTTCCTAGTCAATACCTTTTATTTTCTTTCAAGATTAAAAGAAAAAAATATATGTGTATTTGATATCACTATGGATTTACTGGGCCCTATAAAGTCATAGTATAAAGTTTTGCTAATTATTTTATATCAGTGATGCATTGTGGTGAAATGCAGTTGTCCATTGAGTTTAGCCTTGTGAAAGAACCCACATTTCAGCAGCTGTTTCTGGTGATTCTGGTGGAAGACAGGTCATCATAATTGAGAAATCACTCCATAATACATTGGGGTTGATTCTTATCCAGGTGTTATGCTTCATTTTCTTCATTCTGCCAACTGCAAGCAACTAAGGTCAGAAAAGATATTTCTCTGTCTGTTTCTGTAAAAACCTGTTTGACTTGCATGAATTCTGAACCTGAAATGGAACCTCATTATAATGCGAAGTTTGGGATCCATAAAATATCATCATGTTAAATGCAGGGTCGCATTATATCGGGGTCAATGAAACATGAACAGAATTGAACCAAAAATTGATCTGCTGCAAAAAATATATTCGCTACAAACCAAGACAGCATTCACAGGCCTACCCTGGCGTAGCTAGATATTAGATTAAGTGTTTTTCATGAGGGAAGCATAGCTAGACATTGACTGCAGTATATTTCATGTAGGGAAGGGGGTGGGACATTGGCTGGAGTGGTTTTCATTCAGTTACGGGGGGGGGGGGGGGGGGGGGGGGCTCTCCCAGTGTAGCTAAGGACTGCAACCAAGAGGAACTGTATGTAAAAAAAGAGGGAGCCAAGAAACAGTTGTGTTATAAGTGGATTTGTGTTATTGAGTGGTGTATTATCATAGGGAACCACTGTATATCTGTTTGGAAGTCCTAAGGACTGGAGTTGAAATCTAGTGAGATAAGTCTCCTTGGATTCCCCTTGCCTTTCCTTTCAAGATCATACAGCGCAACTCTATAAAGGGTGCCTATAATTTAGGTGCCAAAATAGCGCACACAACTTTTTTAACTGGCAACACATATGTGCATAAATGATGACATTAATTGCCATTTATGCACATATTTGCTAGGTGATATTCTATGAAAAATTCACTATAGTCGCTTAGGACTAGATTCAATAAATGGCTCCCAAATTTGTATAATGAAAAAAAATGAGGGCTGAGCACTACTCTATAAATAGTAATCCGAGTTGAGCCCATTTTTCGGCCCAAGGATTTATACCAACTGAAACCCAGTGTAAATCCCCGCATATAAGTTAGGCGCAGATCCCCCAAATTCTATAATCCTGTACGCATCTTTAGTGAAAGCTCCTGACCCACCCATGTCCCTGCCCTGACCAAGCCCCTTTCAGTTATGCACTAAAACATAAGTGCATGCATCTTTATAGAACGGTGTGTAACAAGATGTGCACACAAATCTAAATTGTTGCCAATTAATACCAATAATTTATCGTTAGTGCCCAATTATTGGTGCTAATTTGCTTGTTACTCAATTGAATTGCACACACAAGTGTGAGCACTGTTTATAGAATCTGGGGATTAATATATACCTATCTGGGGTGTGTACTCAAGGAGGTTGGATTGACAGAAGACGGTATCATGTGATAAGGCTGAAGTCGTCTACCCAAGGAGGTTTAAATGCTTCCCTATCACGTGGATGCCATCTTGATACACTCAAAATACATTACTTTGTGTAACCTGGGTCTCACTGGCCAGCTCAGTTCTTCCACTGATACCGACCTGGGCCACAAACAGATATCCTTTTCTACTTTTTCTCCACTCACTCTTTCCACACAGTCCAGTCTCTCTTACTTGAGCTTGGGTGCAGGCCAGGGCCGGATAAGGATCTGGAAGGCCATAGGATGTTAGGCTGGGCTTTTTCTTGAGTATCCTTTAGCAATCTGGGAGCAGCTCTTCACTCTCTCTCTCAAGGAATACTCCGTACACCAAGGAATTATCTTTTATGCAAGACTTTACTGAACTCTGCAACAGGCATTTAATCCAAACTAAAAAAAAAAAATCCTTATGTACAGTCAGCATTTGGTTTAAGAGGTTTTCTGTCCATCCATGACTATTTGGTACAGACTTATCCACTAACTGAGTAGACCTTTTACAAAGGCGCACTAGTGTTTTTAGCGCATGCTAAAAATAAGAGTGCACTAAACACTAGAGACGCACATATAATCCTATGGTTGTTTCTAGCGTTTAGTGCACACTAACAACCCTACCACACCTTTGTAAAAGACCCCCTAAATGACTTCGCTCAGCACTCCTAAAAAATATGTACAAATTTACAACTCCTCCAGTCCAACACCTATCCCTTTGGGCTTTGTAATCCGAGGCGGTGCAGATAGCATTGATTGTCACCAGCAAACTCCTCCAGGATCAGCTCTCATTGCCTGTCCTCATCTCAATGGGCTGCACCCTCTGGCCTTGAACAGGCTTTTTCCTGTTCCTGCTCTGAACCTGGGCTCCCCTTGCCCACCCGGAGCACTCCTCTCAAATAGTTGCTTGCCTTTGGTTGACAATAACTCAGCCTTAGGTTATCTGGTTTTTCCAGGATATCCCCTCTCCTCCTAGGGTCCTGGCAGGGGTGAAGGCAACCAAAGACCATGTGTTCAAAAAAACAAGAACTTTTATTACCTTCAAACTCCACATCTACTATCAATCACTGTCATGTTTGGGAAAAATGCATAGCGGCTATCAGTAAGTCTTGTGTTTGTCCTGTGGTATTCAGAGAATTTATGTGGTATGAAATTGAAATTACAGTGTAATGAGACCAAATTGTGAAAATAAGTGTCCTGAGGACAAGAGAGCTACCAGGATAGCTTAAAAGCATACACGTGTTGATTGATGAGAGGAAAAAGCAATATTTTATGCAATTGCTTTCCATACTTCATGGTCTGTGTGAATTATTTAATATAGTCCAGGATTTAACACCACCCCACTGATGAGTCTGTCTCTTGTCCATTCTCTCTGGATGGCTTAGCCACTTATTTTTTGAACAAAGCAATTTTGCTTTGGTCCTCCTTATGTAATCTGGCTACACTGTTCTGTGATTGGATTCAGAACCTGTTTTAGGTTCTCCTATTTATGATCTGAGTTTTTCCAATATCGCTTGAGGATATCGATAAATGTACGAAGGCTGTGAGAGCATGAGTGACTTAATACCTGATTGTGTACACACTATGGACCGCATTCTATATAAGGCACGGCAAGTATTTCGCATTACATTGTGCACATGGCCAATTTACTTGTGCTACCCAATTGAGTAATAATCTAATTAGTGTTGATAATTGGCTGATAACCAATTATTATCACTAATTGGCAATAATTGGAATTTATGTGTGCTTCTTTTTAGGTGTATTCTAAAAAGAGGTGCAAGTAAATTCTAATACACATAGCTGAAAAGGGGGCATGGCCGTGGGAAGAGTGTAGGTGTTTTGTGGGCATCAATCAAATGTACATGTATTGTTATAGAATTTGGGGAAGTGTGCATACATTTAGGTGTGGGTATCTACACCAGGTTTTCAGTGGCGTAAACAGTCATGCCTAAATGTACACATGATCCCCCAGCCTATGCGCTAATATACCCAGTGTGCCTGAATGTAACTCACTTTGAGCTACTAAGGAAAAAGGTGTGAGCAAAATCCAAATAAATAAATAAATTCTACAAACCGAGTCTTATTGTAGATGCAGTTTATAGAATAGTGCAGTGCATGTTATTCCAACACTCATACATTTTAGATGCCATTTACTGAATCTGGCCCTATGTCTTGTTATTCTTAATTAAGGATAAGGTTCTTTTGTTAATAAAAAAAAAAGAGCTTCTCTTCATCCTATGTTGAAGAAGAATCAGAATCCTTAACCTTAACTCTTACTACCCATCTCTGTTTTTCCTTGCAAACATTCTAGAAAGGGTAGTTTTTCTGCAGTTACAATCTTGTAATGATCAACATGCTCCAGCTGACCCTTTACAACAGGGGTGGGCCCCATGGTTCTTGAAAGCCACGACCCAGTCGAGTTTTCAAGATTGAAACAATGAAAATATCATGAGATCAATTTGCATACAATGGAAATAATACATGCAAACCAATCTCGAGCATATTAATTATGGAAATCTTGAAAACCTGACTGGGTTGTGGCCCTCGAGGACCATGCTTGCCCACCCCTGTTCTACAATATGAATTTAGGGAAGGATATGGAACTAGAATTTGGTTTCTTACATTGTCTGATACCTCATGATTTTTTTGGGATATTTTGATATTCACCATTTGTTACAACAACTGTATTGTCTAGGGATATAAGGTGAGCAGTTTTAAACCAGTTTCAATCATATTTAACAGGTCGATTGCAGCAGGCCCCTGTGGATGGTCAGTTTTCAGCATGGAATGAAATTAGGTAAAGGATTCATCAGGGCTCCTGTTGATCTGTGTTGTTTAACATTTACTTGCAGCCTTTATGTGGTATTATAAAAAGTTATGGGGTGAACTATCACTTCTTTGTGGATGACATTATGATTTATGTTCGTGTCTGTGTTACTGAAAGATTTGGAAGGACCTCCACTACTGTGTGTTATCAAGCAATAGTCAATTGGTTAGCATAACATGGTTTGGTTATAAACTTTAGTAAGTCTGAAGTTCTGCTTGAATCTTCAGTAAAATAACCAGTAGCACTATCATTCATTAGGTTGAATGGCATTTCTGTTTGGGCCAAATCAGGAGTTGATTATTCTAGATGTATATCTGTCCTTAAAACATTTTGTAAACAAAGTTGTCCAATCTGCCCTTTCAGGGCTGGTCTTAGGCAGGGGCAAGAGGAGCGGTCACACAGGGCCCCGTGGCGCTCCTCCTGCTCCCCACCAATCTGACTCCTTGCCTCCCCTCCCCCGAGCTGCAGGGTGCCCTCCTGGCACATAGCTGAGGCCGCCCTGGTGGTGTAGTGGAGTCTTCAGGGCAGGAAAGATCCCCAGTCTTTCCTGTCCGCCGCCAGCGCTGATGCCTTGTTGCCGCATCGCTCTTTAAAAATGGCTGCCGAGACTGTTGGCTCAGGCAGCCATGTGAATATTCAATTTCAATATTGCTACCAAGTATTACATATTAAGCGGATTTGTTTTAATTAATTTATCTAGTCCTTACATGCACATGCTTTTTAAACCCAAAGGTTTCCTATGATAGCATTGTGCATATTTGAATGTTTTTCTGTACAAGTTTTGCTTGATTTGTCTTTATTTGAAATTAAAAAAAATGTTTAAAATGCATCTTGTCAACAAGGGGTGGGGCTAGGTGGGGGGACCCCACCTAACTGGTCTGCACAGGGTCCCGCAATTGCTAAGACCAGCCCTGTGCCCTTTGTAAAATTCAAATGTTGCATAGGGCTACTCTAGTCTTACTTGTCACTTAATGATTTTCATGCTATTTTTCAAGCTTTTTAATCCATGTTTTGATTATGTTATCATTGTTTTTTCTGCTCTTCTGAACACCACTCTTAAAGCCCTTCAGATTGTGCAGAGTTCTGCTGTGAAGGTGTTCTTGACCTTGCCTCATTATGCTTATATTGGGATGAATTCTATATATGGTACCGAAAAAAAGCGCTATTCTATAATCTGTGCTTAAAGTTAGGTACGGTTCATAGAATAGCGGTTATGCGTGGGACTCATGCCTAATAAAAAAGAAAATATCCCCAAAACAATAAGAACAGAGATGAAACATTACAACAAATAATGGTAAATTCATATGAAGAGAATGGTGACTTTCAGTTATCTAAGCTGAGACGCCCACACGTCTAAAGCTTACATAGGCAACAAGAACTCTGAGCCATCTATTTCAGGCTCTTACATTTGGTGTCCAGATACATCATTGAGTTCACCATTCTCGTGTGTGTGAGAATGTGAAATAAGTGAAAATATCCCAAATATAAAGGAATTGTCCCCAAAAAGAATATAAAGACTCCAAAATATCAAAAACTACAAAAATTCAATACAGCATTACAGTCACTAGAAAACTTGCTTATCTAAAAATAACTTATCTGAAAATCAACAGATTGGTAGTAAAAACTCTCCAACTGATGGATCTACAGAACTCCATTTTGTAATCTTCTTCAGGAGCCCCAGAATGAGCCTCAAAATGGTGCTGGAGACCAGAGGGAATGGTCGTTAGGCATGACCATTTGCACCAACTGAAATGTGGTGCAAATGCACATGCCTAAATTGGGTGAGTATCCCCATTATTCTATAACAATGCGTACAAATGCTAGGAAGAACCCCGTTCCATTCAAGATCTTTCCATTTCCGTGCTCCTTCTTTTTGCTCATTCATACAATTTAGGCGCGGGTGTTCCAATTATATATACACTTAGTGCCAATAAGTGCTTGTTAAAAAGCTAATTAATGGTGCTAAGTAGCTCATTATTAAATTAAATTGTGCACGCAAATTGGGCATGCAAATTTTGTGTGCAAGTTTTGATCACTTTATAGAATTAGGGGGATTATACCCTGATCTTTTAGAAGCTCATTGGCTTCCAACTGTGCAACGAATCAGATACAAAATCTTGTTGATGTTTACATCTATTCATGGAATGATATCTCCCAGTAGCTCCTATGTGATAGTCACTTATGTTTCTGAGAGGCTACAGCGAGAACATTTACAGCACACTAGTGTTCAAGCTATTCATCAAGTTAGATTTTGTATGAGGGTGAGTTGCCTCATGTTCTTTTTGGAAGAAAATAAAATAATTTCTCTCTGCACAAGTGATGTCCATGTTATTTTATGATTTTGGGGGAAATTTATCAATGTGAGCTACTCTTATGTCATATTATTTTTCTACAAGTCAGGTTATACTAGCACAGGGTTCTTTTTTATGCAATGAGACCTTGTGCTAAAATAACCCTTTTCAATGCTAGCCCATGTTGATAATTTCCCCCCTTAGAACTAGATTACATGGGGTCTTTTACTAAAGCTTAGCTCAAGTTATCTGCAGCAGGGCCCACTTCATTCCTATGGGCCCTGCTGCAGATAACTCAAGCAAAGCTTTAGTAAAAGACCCCCTATATATGGTGCATGAAAAATTGGTGCCAAAAATATTTTCACCCAGGCATATTCTGTAAACCTATAGAATACACTGAGCCAGTTTATAAGCTACACCTAACGGCCATACTTGCGCCTAACTCTAGGCGCATCTATTTATGTCAAGTAAAACTTGGCATAAATACTAGTGCCTAAGTTAGGCATGGACCAGGAATATTCTATAATTGTGCATGTATGTTTCTGGAATGCCTACGGTCTGCCCATTCCATACCCATGGCATTCGAATTTACGCGCACCACTTTACAGATTATGCCTAGTAAGCTATGTGCGTACATTCTAATTAATGGCAATTAATGTCAATAATTGTTTGTTAAGTGGCAATTATCGGAGTTGATTGGATTGGCTCACTCTTGGATTGACTCACTCTTGTATGAAATCACAAGAGATATTTTTTTTGACTGTTGTGTTTTCTAGGTGGTAGAAAATTAATAGTTTACAACGTTTTATTTTTCAAGGCATATGGGGAATTGAAATGGATTCTAGACTTATTAAGCCTAAAAAAAAATCAAACCCTATGGCATCCATTCCCAACCCAGTCCTTGGGGCACACTTAGTCCCATTGGGTTTTCAGTATATCTACAATGAATATGCATGAGAGAGATTGGCATGCAGTGCCTCAACTGCATGCAAATCTAACTCATGAATATTTATTGTGAATATCCTGAGAACCCAATTGGACTAGGAGTACACCGAGAACTGGGTTGGGAATGACTGCCCTATGGTATTCCACAAATAAATGGAACAATGCTGCTATGACTATACATGTGAAAATCTAGTAGACTGTTTACATTTTACTCAGTTGTGGTCCAAAAGACAAAATGTATTTATTTTTTACATTACTTTTGAAAATAGTTTGCCTTAAGACGTCAAGGGGGTAGTTCTATGACTGGCCATCTCCATCTTACATGTCTTGAGGCTGGGCAGCAGCCGCCCATTCTTTAATTCTATAGAAAAGCGGTTCTCTGTCCTTGGGACACCCCTAGCTCGTCAGGTTTTCAGGATACCCACAATGAATAGGTCCAAGAAAGCAAAAGGGCAGATGGTCTGCAAACTCCAAGATGGAAAATCAACAAAGCAGATCGTAATGAGAAAAATAAAATTTATTAATTAATATTAAAAATTATATACAAAACAGCCCGACACAGGCCGTGTTTCGCCCAGCAGGGCTGCTTCAGGGGCTACACAACGATCCTCTACTGTCAAAGTATATCAGATTTGATTAAACCAAATGTACTGAAGACCGCAGTTGTGAATCTTCTAGTATATATATTGAAAAAAACAGCTCAACCAAATATTCTGGCAACGCTGAAAATCAAGAGAGTGTCCGACGTATTTTATGTCAGCACATTTTTCTGGTTTATTCGGTTAAGCTGTTTTTTTCAATATATATACTAGAAGATTCACAACTGCGGTCTTCAGTACATTTGGTTTAATCAAATCTGATATACTTTGACAGTAGAGGATCGTTGTGTAGCCCCTGAAGCAGCCCTGCTGGGCGAAACACGGCCTGTGTCGGGCTGTTTTGTATATAATTTTTAATATTAATTAATAAATTATATTTTTCTCATTACGGTCTGCTTTGTTGATCTACCCACAATGAATATGCATGAGATAGATTCACATTCCCTACCTTCATTGTATGCAAATTTATCTCATGCATATTCATTGTGCTTTTAATAATCATTGAAAACCATCTTTGTTCATATCAATTACAACTTTAATAAAGATCATTACAAACTTTCATATAACATGTAATATTAAAATCAAGCCTGATAGATGTCACTGCTGGAGTTAATCCTGCCCCATAAGGTGATAGACAAAGACACTTGTATTACATATACATATAAAGTCAGCGTATTCATTGTGGATATCCTGAAAACCCGACTGGCTAGATGTATCCTGAGGACTGGAACAGAATATTAGCATACCCTGATATTGGCATGTCTGACATGTAGGTTTCCACACTTGCACCAGCCACAGAGCTGATGTACGTGCAATTGCCTAAATGTGGTAAGGCCACATTGACACACTCATATGTGCACATACACATGCATATATGTCATTATTTAAGCATGTACCCCCCCCGGATTCTATATAGCGCAACTTAAGTTGTATGTGCAAATCCAGTCATCTTCTGGATTTGCACAAAGAACTTAATTAGCTAACAAGCCAATTCATCGCCGATAATTGCCACTTAAGCGATCATTGACACTAATTTGTCATTAATTAGAATTTAGTACAGAACTGTCTAAGCGTATTCTGTCACATGATGCGCATAAATTCTAAGTTGCATAGTTGAAAAGGGAGCATGGCCGTGGGCATGGAATGGATGGGTCATGGGCGTTTCTAGAATCTCTGCTTGTGATTAAAGAATACACCTGGTCTGCACCTAATTTAAGCATTGGCATTTACACCAAGTAACTGCCCACAACACCCAAGTATTTGCATAGTTTATAAAATGCTTTAACTTATATGTGCACATGATAAATATTGGTGCAGAGATTTTCACTTGTCCTAGGGTTGGTGTTAAAGTTCTTGCCTGCTACTTATTTCTTACCTTCTTATCCTAGGCATTCGGGGGTGAATTCGATAAATGGTGCCCAAAGATAGCACCATGATGATCGGTGCTCTGCTAGTATTTTGCAAAGGGTGTTCTGTGCAGAATAACCTTACTGAATACTAAATTAGCGTGCATTTTGCTTCTAACTCGGGACACAAGCATTTACACCTGCCACAGGCTGGTGTAAATGCTGGCACCCAACTAATAGCAGATAGGCACATAAATCAAAATATTCTATAACATCAAACCTAAATTCTGGGAACGCCCTTGACCTGCCCTTGTCCCTCCTATTGCTACGCCCTCTTTGACATTGTGCGCTATGAAATTTAGGCACATATGTTATAGAATAAGTGTAGGGCAGATCTGATCATAACTCCTAATTATTGCTTGTTAACACCAATGATTGTGATTTCCTAAATAGCTAATTAGTTTATGCACAGATCTGTGATCTGCGCCCAAATTTGGGCAACCTATACAGAATCCAGTGGCCTGTCATAAAATTACCCTAAAGTCAAAATCATAAATGGAGAAAAGACTTGTACTGATTAATGATGATCCAACATGTCCAATACAAACTGAGACAAGTTCCAAAAACAGTAACTCACAATGAATAGCCAAACAAGGAAAAAAGAGCTCAGACAACCAAACACTAATACTTCAGTGTCTTACTGGGGTGTTGTAGTCATTCATCGGTCAAAAACCTTGAGGCTTTTTTTTATAATTTTGCAATACTCATGCTTCAATCTTCAATATGCTTTGTGCCTTTAAAACCTTGTACTTCAAAACTTAATTTTGCAATCACCAAAACATATGTCTGCATCAGGGTCTGACAAAGAAACATTAAATAACATGAAATCAAACATAGATTATATCCAATAACATACATATAAGAGTATATATGATGCCCATGCGAAATAAAAGGTTTTGCATGAAAAAATGAATACTAACATATGTAACGCATATTCTGTGCTGAAAAGGAATATGCTTAACAATAATAGTGACAATACAGTGTGGATTCATGCACAACAAGTGTCAGAAGGCAGTATGCAGTAAGACTGGATAGGTGAATGTATGTACATACTACATAATTAAAAATGATAAAAACATATATAATAAGATGTGCAAAAGGTGAAAATAACAAGCCTGTGGGTGGAATTCATAAGTGCATCATGGTTAAAATCCACACTGTATTATCTCTATTATTGTTAAGCATGTTCCTTTTCAGCACAGAATACGTTACCTATATTAGTGATCACTTTTTCACGTAAAACCTTTCATTTCACATGGACATCAGTTCATCATAAACTCTTATATGTATGTTATTGATGTAATCTAAGTTTGACTTTTCGTTATTTTATTTATAATGCATTTTAATGTTTCTTTGTCAGACCCCTGATGCAGGCGTATGTACCCCGAAACACAACCTGTGACAGGTCTATTTATTAAAGTACTCTTGATTGCTCCATTCCTGAAGGCCCTTTTGTGCTTCTTTATGTGTTAAGATTATGTCAATAAAAACGGCACCCCTGAGAAAGCCTGATAAGTGAAACGGTTGGGCCACCATCAGGCGATAAGCTAACTGTTTCTTTTTTGCTAAATGTTTGGCTGTTGCGGTATTAAATTTTGTAGTATAAGGTTTTAAAGGCACAAAGCATATTGAAGACTGATGCACAAGTATTGCAAAATTTCAGAAAAAGTCACAAGGTTTATGACCAATGAACGGCTACAATAAGTAAGACACTGAACGATTAGTGTTTGGGTGTCTGAGCTCTTTTTCCCTTTTTTTGGCTATTCATTGTGAGTTACTGACTCGTCTCAATTTGCATTGGACATATAAAATTACCCTACACATGTCTACATGTTTATTTTACAAAATATACGTGGACATCACAACTCTGCCTCAGCTCAGCCCGGGAACACCTGCACAGATTGCGAATAACTAGGCACGATCTTGTGGCATGCCTGCACTTTATGTATGTATAGCCACACGCAATTTATAACAGCCCATTTCCACATGTCAGATATGCTTTACACATGGAAAATGCTAAAATTACTGCCACAGTGTGGAGGATTTAGTGATAGAAAACAAGGACTGCTGGTTTTAGAACGGGTCTTTTAATATGTGTATACTCTGCATCTCATTACAATCTTGAAGTGGTTCCTAATACTGATTTGTAGAGTGCATGGTTAAGATAGTTAATGTTCACACCACATTTTTTAGTTTGCTATTCAGTGACCCACCTCTTGGTTTACTTTCTGGTGAAGTCATTAATGAATCAATGCAAAGAAAAGTGTAATATATGTAAACTGCTTTGGTTGTATCACAGAGAGGGGGTATGTCAAATCCATGACCCATTTCTCTTTTACTCTTTATGACCCTCTTGTGCAAAATTCAAAACTGCCCTAAAAATGCACTATTTTAGAATGGCCTCTGGCGCTGTGGCGGCACAATCAGCGACAGGGTTTGATTCCTGAAAATGCGGAATGCCACACTTTTCTTTGTTCTTCTCTTTCTGAATGTGTGTGTGACTGTTAAAAATCTTTCCTATTCAAATGTTGGTGTTCTTTTCTAGCTTCTACACTAATTTCCTTTTTGCAAACCGCCTTGACCCATTCACTTTATTTGGTGGTATATCAAGCTCCAAATAAACAATAAACAGTACATGCTTATATGCTGGTATTCTAAACATTTACAAGTGTAATACATGGGTAAATGTTAGCAGCTATTTTATAGAATTGTCCACTAACCCCCGGATTCAATATACAGAGCTTGCACGGCCAAATTAGCATGCACAACGTAAGGCACCATGTATAGAATGTGGCGGAAAGCACCTAAAGTAGCTTCTGTTTCAGACAGTTTATTCTTCTGATCAAATACTTTGTATAACAGCAGAATTATAATGGGATCAGTCCAGCCTAGATTAAAATTTAGGACAGCCTATCATTGGGAAATACATTTCAGGTATAAATTCTTCACTGGCCTTATTTTGACCTTGGGATCTGGTCTCCTACGACTGTGTCACTGTTAACATGGTAAAAGCTGGTTGATGGAAGCAGCACCCAACAACTCGCTAGAGGCCAACTGGATTTTGGTTTCGGTTTCCGATATGGTGTTGAAACCAGCCCAAAAGCCCAGTTTCAGCTGAAAGGTTATTCTACTTTCTGACATGTTTTCTGTTTTGGCCAAAAACAACCATGAGTTTTCATTGGAAGAATTTGTGCTTTGTCCCATTTGTCTCCCTTCTCCCCCCCCCCCCCCCCGAACAGGAGTGGCCTGTCTTCTTGGATCCTCCTGAGTGCCTCCTCCCCCACCTGTAGACCTTCTGGATCTACCTTACAATCTCTAGTGGTCTAGGGTTGTAGTTGGGGCAGGAGCAAACCCCAGTTGCTCCTTCCCATTCTGACTCTGCTCACAAAATGGTTGCCATGACTGGGGCATCACTCCTGCCCTGACTATACCACTAGACCACCAGGGATTTATATTATTATTATTATACTGCTATTACAAGTAATGCATTTATGATCTTGCATAGTAGTTTATATGGTAAATAGAGTGCTTCAAACAAATGTTTTTGATACAAAATTGTAGCAAGGATATGAGTCTATAACTTTGGGATGATAACCTCCTTAGGACTTAGCCTTTCTATCACTGAGTGTGGCGCAAAGTCAGCCACTGTAAAAGTTTTTAGTTTTAGTTAGCTGTAGTCCATGTATGTGGAAATTATTTTGCTTGGAGGTAAAATAGGGTCTTTCATTACTTAAGTTATATTCTGGCTTGGATACTGTGTTTTTTAGCAGAAGGATGCAGGCTGCAAGCTATGACAATTCCTAATCACTCACACTGGTTCACATTCACACAACCAAACTTGAGTTTTCGGTTTTGGTTTCAGCTGAAACCAGATGATAAATTTCGGCTGAAGTTTCAGTTTTGGCTGAAAGCTTTCAGACGGTTTTGGTAGCATCTTTGGTCAAAACTGAAAAAAGCAGTTTCAGTCGGCCTCTACAACTTCCTCTTTGAACAGGTATCAAATATTAAACCCATAGACAACCCATAATATACCTCCTAGCTATGAAGCAGAGCAGTAAAGAGGTTCAAATAAGTAATTAGAAGTATCTCCAGGGTGAATGAGGTGTGATGCAATGCCAAAAGAACTTAACTTCCAGGTTACAAGGGCAAACATTGATTATTCTAGGCCAGTGGTACCCAAACCTGGTTTTCATGATATTCACAATTAATATAGATCAGACAGATTTGCATGTATTGCCTCCATTGCATGCAAATTACTCTCATGCATATTTATTGTAGATATCCTGAAAACTCAACTGGCTGGGGATTTCCCAGGAGAGGTTTGGAAACCACTGTTCTAGAGCAACAATAGGACTGAATTGACCCACTGGCGCCATGACAGGAGCATATCTTATGTGTGAATAGATATAGATTAAATCTACTCTTCAGTCAATGTTCTCTCTAAAATATGTGGTAGTCTAATCCCATATTCCTACTGTTGAGGATGGTGCAGCAATATCACAGTTTCAGCCATGGAGGACTGAACTTACTTCCCCTTGTCATTGAAATTGCTAGATTATGGTATGATCCTTGGATGGTGAATTCTGGAACATCTTAGAACAGTGGTTTTCAACCTAGTCCTCAGGACACACCTAACTAGTCAGGTATTTAGGATACCCACAACAAATATGCATGAGATAAATTTGCATGGCCTACCTTTATGATATGCAAATTTATTTCATGCATATTCATTGTGGATAACCTGAAAACCTGACTGGTGGGTGTATCCCAAGGACTGGGCTGATAATACTTGCCTTAGAGAACATATTGCTCAGGCAAACCTCCATTAATAAACTTCAAATTCACTAGTGAAGCAAAAGGCGTGAACCTCTAGGGTAAATAAGTATCTCATCCTAGGTAAGACAGCTCCTTCAAGATGGAGAGAGGGTCTTTCTTGAGCAGAATAGACCAGTGGTTCCCAAACCTGGTCCTGGAGGCACCCCAGCCAGTCAGGTTTTCAGGATACCAATGAATATTCATGAGAGAGATTTGCATGTAATTGAGGTAGTGCATGCAAATCTCTCTCATGAATATTCATTGTGGGTATCCTGAAACCCTGACTGGCTGGGATGCCTCCAGGACCAGGTTTGGGAACTACTGAAATAGACATTAGGACAAGAATTGGTATTTTCCTGTGAAGTACTACCACTTTCTCCTGTTATGCAATCTCTTCTTTGTGCCCTTGAGCATACAGAATATTTACAATCCTTTATAAATACCACTGAATCCTCAGATGAACTGACGGCTGAGGGGAGGATATGATAGAGGTCTACAAAATACTGAGTGGTGTAGAATGGGTAAATGTAAATTGATTTTTTACTCTTTCAAAAAAGTACAAAGACTAGGGGGACACTCAAGGAAGTTAAATGGTACTACTTTTAATATGAAAGAAGGAAATATATATATATATATATTTACTCAATGAATAGTTAAGCTGTGGAACTCATTGCCAGAGGATGTGGTATCTGCAGTTAGTGTATCTAGGTTAAAAAAAAGTTTGGACAAGATCCTGGAGGGAAAGTCCATAGTCTGCTATTGAGATAGACATAGGGAACGCCACTGCTTGTTCCTGGGAACAAGTAGCATGAATCTTGCTACTATTTGGGATTCTGTCGGGTACTATTTTGCCCTAAATTAGCCACTGTTGGAAGCAGAATACTGCTAGATGGACCATTGGTCTGAAACAATATGGCTATTCTTATGTTCTTTCTGCATTTGACAGTAGAACATCCTGACAGAACAAGGACAACATGAACTCTTCTTTTCACTGACATAATATCAGCCATTCCTCAATCCAAGTTCTTTTCATGCAATATATAATATGAGGCAAGGGGAAATAGAAGGAAGAATGGATGTTGAGTTTAGCCTCAGAACTCCATCTCTGTACAAATGGAGCCACAATTCAGTCATTCTTAAGAAGAAAGGCCTAAGGATGTCTATAAGATTACTGCCCCCCCCCCCCCTTGTAAGACTATTGCATTTGTTTTGGGCAAGTAAACCTCCCCCCCCCCCCTCTGTCACACACACACACATGCCATCTTAACATAAGCTTTGCCAATCATGCAGTGTAAGACCTGCACTCACACTGTTCTGCTGGAACAGAGTATTAAAAGAAAGCAAAGTTGGATGGATAAAAGAAATAAAATGTCAAATTGACTTAGGAAGAAGAACTTTGTTTTTCCTTATGTTTGAGAGTTGTGGTGTTTTTAGTTGTCCCACCCTACCCTCCACATCATCCCATGTCTATCACAGTTTGTAATTACAGTGCAAAGAAAGTTGCAATCCCCTTTCAGTAATCAGAAGCATAATTTTACCTACCGGACTAGATCTTATAAAGCTTTCTCTCCCTCTCTCACTCCCTCCCCCATCTGTTTCCCTCCATTCAATCGTACGAGATGGAAATGGGCTTTCAAGCTCAGCATATGCACTAAGCCTCTTTCATTTAGCAATTAGGAAGAAACTGTAGATCTCCTGGAGGTGCTGAATCCACCAAAGTTGGGAGGGATGGTTAGGAGAGCTACGGTCGTTTCTCGCTTTTATTCTTTCAGCCTGTCCGTCTGTCTGCCTTCTCGGTCCCTCTGCCTCAGACGCCCTTGCAATCTATGCAACTTCGACAATTTCTCATTTTTGAGACAGCGAGCTAAAGTGCTTTTCTATGATTCTACTAGCCAGCATTCCCCGAAAATAAGGAATAAGTGACTGTTAAAAAACACACGCACACACGCACAGCAATGGTTAAACGTTTCACAGACGCGCACACACATTTTTTTTTTTCGAGTTCTAGTGAACAACGGAACGTTAAACGTGTAACATCTGTAGGCAAAAAACAAACAAACAAATAATAATAATAATAACCCTGAGACCGATTTCGTCTTGGTAAACTCCTTCCTCATCTGTCTCGTCCTTTTTTTCTATACTCCTATCGACGTAAATAAATAGACGGCTTTTCAGCAAGGCTTCCCAAAGCCACCCACTTCATTTTTTTCTTTAAAAGACCCTATAAATGTTTAATTAGGCAGACGCCTCTTTGCACAAATACAATGAATAGCTACATTAAAAGGGAATCTTCTCTTTTTAGGGAGGGGGGGGGGGTGAGCATTTAAAACATTGCCGATTAATTTCCTGATATTGATTTTCTGGCTTAGGGAGAGCATATAGTATTCAGCATAGTGCCTCTCTGCAGATTATGTTAACAGGCAGGCTTGGATGGAGAAAGGGCAGGCAAATGCAGTATGCGTCAAAGAGACCATCGTTCAATGAAGGCACTTAGCTATTCAAAACATGTCCAGGCATCACTCAACCGTTTGCACCAAGAAAAGGGAGGTTTAGCACAAATTTCCCGGGCACAGCCATTCCAAGATCGTAAGATCGTGCCCCCTCCCCCTCCCCCCCGGCGCCGTTGGTATTGGCGAAACATTAATCAGGATACATTTGGTAATCTAATGCCAGTTTAGAGAAAAACTCGACGTGCTGCATCGTTTGCACTTGCAGTTGTATAGTACCGCTTTCATAGGCTTGTGTGTACGTATCTGTCTCCGCATGTGTACCTTGCTGGTCCGAACCGCTCATAGTGAAGGATGCTGCTTGATTTTTTTTTTTTGATCCGCAGCATTCCGGTTTTTTTTTTTTTTTTAAAGGTATGTATATATGTATTTATATTTGGAACTGTGTTTCCCCATCAATCCCATGCTCAGTAATCTGTATGTAGCTTGCTCAAAAGAAAGCTTTATTGCCTTAACGTCACACAACTTGCAAGGAATAAGCGTGTAATTTAAAAAGCCAATTACGGGATGAATCATAAACATGCCCAAATTTCTCCATTCTGGAATCGGCTGCAGAGGAAATCTATCCCCACTCTCCCCCAAACCCCAACCCCCGTTCTGCTGGAAGAAGCAATGTGCCCATCACTGGAACGGCTCTGCTGTTCTCTTTAACCCGCAACCCCCCTCTCCCCCCACCCCATGATCAGTGTTGTTATCATTTCCCAGTTCTGAAACCTCAGGACAACATGTGAAGTGCTTTTTAGCACATATTACGAAATGCTCTCGAGCTCTGTCGAGATAATAAGGATTTTCCAAATAAGACTGGTTAGAAACGAGAGGATTTCTTGGTGGGCACTGAAATTTTTTGCAGGGTGGAGAGGGATTGTGCGGTTTCACTCTTTCAACAACACTCGCTAATAAGAAGCACATTTGCATCCAGGATTTTCTTACCAACCGACAGTACAACAGAATGAAAACAGAGATCATACCCTGGTTTGGTCAGCGCAGCCAGAGGACAATGATGCACAGTGTAAAATGACCCTATTTTTCCAGACATACATATAAAAAGAGACTATTCAAATGAGCATGTTTGAGAGAGAGAGAGAGAGAGAGAGAGAGAGAGAGAGAGAGAGAGAGAGAGAGAGAGAGAGAGAGAGAGTGTCTTTCCTTTCTTTGCACAGTGACTAAGATAACTAATCCGTGCTCCACGATGAAAAAGCGTGAAATGAGAAAATGGAGGAATGTGTTGGGATTTGTTTCATGGTAAGGGAGGAGGGATCCAGAACCAAATACCTTCTAGGCAGCACGTTCTCCATAGTCCAGAATGGGTCATGACTTCTTCGTTCTTTTTGCTGGTTTCATTTTCACTGACAGATTTGGACTTGCAAACCCCTCTGGAGTATAACCAGTAGTCGGTTCCCACAGCAATGGTCATCAAGCTGAAGGCAGCAAAAGCACCAACGGTGGTTAAAAGCATCTGAACACCTCTGTCAAACAGCCCCATAATTCTTCATTCTATAGATATCCAACCGACTTCTGATTCTGGGGAGGTTAATAATAACAATGTAATAGGTATAAAAAGAAGAGAAGATATTGTATGAAAGCCCACGGAAATGGTGAAAATTTTAAAGATCACTGGGAGGGTGCTTTTTAACAGGAACAGTTCCAATTTTATATGTATGTATGTATATCTTTATCTATATAAAAAAGAAAGAAAGAAACCCCCAAAATGAGATATCTCTTAATCCCTTTTCCTAAAATTCTGATCTCCAGTTTCCATATGTAATGGCTAATTTGGAGATGGCTTCCACAGTGAACTGGGATGCAGCATCCTCAACACAATCCCTTAGCATCTGGACCTAGACAGTTAGAGACTGTAAGAGCATAAACGCAGCCTTCACTTTTCTTGCTTAGCTCTGCAGCTTGCGCCATGAAAAAAAAATCTGTTCCCTCAGTTTTATTCCTCGTTCTTTTTCTTTCTGAATTCACACAAAACGACCCTTCTGGCTCCCGGAAGGTTGAAAAGATCTGGACATTTTGCATCCCATGGCTTGCCAGAAAAAGACCTGAGATGTATTCCTTGTTTCAGCTGCTGAAATAGGTAGGGTCCCGGTTCAGGATGGACTGCCGAGATATACCAGTCTGGCGCATGGAGGTGGTGCTGAAACGGAGAGTTCCTCTGCTGCTTTCTGTCCGCAGTAGAAATTGGACAGCTCCCCTGCAACTGCTCCCGCTTCTGAGCTTAGAGTCCGTGGTGCTGAAGTAGACAGCTCCTTTGCTTTTCGGGTGATGTTGAATTAGGCGGGAACAAACGCTAGGATTCTGTTTTCTCTGTGGAGGAGTGGCAGATCTTCTCTGCTCTTAGGAGCAGGAAGGAGGTTGTGAATGCTTTTCCACTTTTCCTTTCCTTGTTGTTCCCCTCTTCTTCCAAACACTCCAAAATGATTGCTCCCTAGGCTTAGGGAGCTCAGAAAAAGGCGTAGCTGGAGATAGGTTTCTCTCTCAGTGTTTCTCCTCCAGCCCAGCCTCCTTCTCATTCCAGCTATACGTGCCCAGAGCTCCAAATACAACCCTCACTTCGCAATTAGTCCAGCACAAAACTTTAATCAGCGTTTCTCTTCCCAAGAGATCGGAGAAATGTAAGGTGGAAGGGTCTTTTTTAATCACTTAATCCTAATATTCTCGGTTCTTCGCAAATTAGGCACATATCTAGCTAATGTTCCTTCATTTTCTTTGTTATACTGCATGCCTATCTCTTTTTCTAGGTTTCCTTTGAAATACTTGTTTTGCTTCCACACAGATGTTTTGGGAAAAGAAATCGAGATTCTGTGTTTTAAAATACAAATGTCAGTTGATTCTCCTTCGAGTTTGCATTTTCATTGCATGCCATACAGAAATAGTATTTTGTAGTGGATGCTACTGAAAGAGAAATAATGCAGATAGTTGTTTGTGTCTATGCCTATAATCAAATCTAGGTTCATCTTTCATTTCTATACAAATTTTAAAACAATCTTCATGTTGTATTCTTTATTATAGATGAGTTTAATGCGTGTTCTAATTCTTTCTTTTGACATGACAATCTAATTATAGGTTTAATTGTATTATTCATTTGGCAATGAATATTTCTAATTGTTCATTGATATAAAATGGAAATCTCCTGATGCTTGTGATTTCAGATCGCAGATCAACTTTATACTTGACAGAACAAAAAAAGCAAGAGCTTCTGGTTGACTGTAGAAGGGAAGGCAAAGAAGTTGAATTAGTTGAAATCTCATTATGCACTCTCTCCCCTCCCCTTTTGCTCTTCCTTCCGTTCTTTTTCATCTTCCAGCTTCTCTACCTCTCCTTTTTTTTCTCCTGTGCTTGAAGAGCGACATGTTCGGAAGGTGGTTGTAAAGAGAAAACGGAAATAAATTTAGATGCAGGATAGCTATTGGGTAATTATACTGAAGATTACGTTTTTTAAACACACAAATTCATAGGTGTATCTAATCCTTTAGAAATATAATAAACCTCTGTCTATCTGTCTGTTTCTCTGTTACACACACACACACAATACATTTACACACATATAAACATACACACACACACTCACGATCTACTGATGCATACCATGCACAGTTCTAAATAACATAATCTGAATTAACCTCATCTACACCTACAACAAGACATCACTTCCAAGTCAGCAACAAATAGATGTTAAATGTCTCCATTGATTACAGTAAATACATGCTTTCAATTTTTTGTATATTTTAAATTTCTCACATGGGCACCTTCCCACAGTGCTGAAAGTTCAAGCTTATCAAATTATATAGCAAAAATTACTTAGAGTCTGGTGTCACCTTTTACACACACACATTTTTATTGAGGTATGAGCTTTCCAGGACAAGAGTCCACTTCATCAGTAAATTGATAAGGTGCCACCAGTTTCTGTGTTGCTTTACTACCGTAGACTATTTTTATGGAACATTAAATATTTAGTAATTTAATTAAATTATGTTAGTTCTTCAGATTATAAATAATCAAATAATAAATATATGATTAAAAATTGGGCAAACAAAC
This sequence comes from Microcaecilia unicolor, assembly GCF_901765095.1. Taxonomy (NCBI): domain Eukaryota; kingdom Metazoa; phylum Chordata; class Amphibia; order Gymnophiona; family Siphonopidae; genus Microcaecilia; species Microcaecilia unicolor. Next base: position 377,525,177 of record NC_044031.1, read on the forward strand.
TTGACAACAGATCATACAAATCTCACTTCAAAAAATGAAGAGGCCCAATAGGCACAGGGTTCAATCAGGAGCCTGGTAGTAGTTATGGCTTCTAGCACGTGGTGATTATAGTTCTAGAAAAATAATTTTGTATTTTCTAGCACAGGCAGCATACCCATCAGTAATTGGGTAGTGCCTTCTACTAACATTTGGTAAAAGAACCCCTGAAATTCTTTTTTTTTTTTTTGTTATTCATTCAATTTAATCATTACATTTATATCTCAAAACATAACATGGAATTAAAGAAATATACAAAATTGAAATAAGCAATCAGGCAAAATATAAGTTTGTTAGTTCATATTAAATGATCCAAGAACTAGGAACTTAAACTAAAATAATATAGCTGAAGCAGCTTCTAGCTTCAGTCTACTCAAATACAAAAAACATTTGCAACAGGAAGGGCAAGAAATCAAGTTGGGGCAGCCGAAGAAGCGCATAATCCAAGCAAACAGTACATTACTCTTTACTGACAATAAATTCTACTAATTTTCCTGGATCAAAGAAAATATAGTTAGTAGATACCAAAGAAATATAGCATTTACAAGGAAATTTAAGTGTAAAGGTCCCACCTAATTGTAGGACCCTTGCTTTCAATAATAAAAAAGCTTTTCTTCTTCTCTGCGTCTCTCGAGAGAGATCAGAGAAAACTTGAATTTTTGAACCAAGAAAAGGTGTGGAGATGTGGCGAAAAAATAATCTCAATATGCTATTACGGTCCAGTTCTAATGCAAACGACACCAACAATGTTGTCCTCTCCGTAATAACTTCCATTGATCTTTCCAAGAACTGTGTCAAATTAAGATCAGACTGAGGAGGTTGTAAATTTCCAATTCCAGCCCCAGAAATGTATAGCACTCTGGTTAAAGGAGGAAAAGCTTCCGGGGGGGGGGGGAGCCCCAGAACTTCAGTAAAGTATTTTTTCAACATTTCGTTGGCTGGGATCAAAGGAGACTTAGGAAAGTTCAAGAACCTAAGATTATTCCTCCTTAATTGATTTTCTATATAGTCTATCTTCCTTTGAACAGTATTATCCTTAATAACTGCCAAAATAGAGTTTTTAATGGAGTTTACCTCGGTTTCAAGAAGATCCGTCCTATTCACCTGTTCAGTAAGCTTACCCGAAAGCTCCGAATGAGCCTGAGACAGCTTCCCCACATCACCTCGCAAAGTTCCTGCCACTTGGAGTAACGTACTCTTTAATCCTTGGATCGCCTCCCAAATGGAATCCATTGTGATAACCGTTGGTCTCAGAAGTTCACAGACACTAACGGGGGGCTCGCTCAGTTGACGCTCGGGCAGAGAAGCTTGCAGCGTCAGGCCCGCTTGCAAAGATGTTTCCAACAGAGACGAGATCGCTATGGGGTCTCCACTACTATCCGCAGGGACTCCACTTCCAGAAGCCCCCATTGGTTGCCTCTCCATAGCTAACAACTCCCCTCCGGGTCTCTGGAGCGTTATCATCGGAGGGGGACTCAGCATCACTCCCTCTATGCTGAGGTCCGAAGAATCCCTCGAACCCCTCGAAGCACCGGCTTGAGTTCTCTGCAACAGCAGTCCCACTTCCTCTAACGTCGTCTGTCGGGTGGTAAAGGAATTCACCGTCCCGTGGAGCGAGGTAAACTGGGTTTACCCTTTCTCTTCCCCATAGGCAGCTAGGGGAGATTCCCACGCACGACTTTGGAGTTGAGGGGCAGGAGCTGTTGTTCATGCATCCTTCCTTGATGCCATCTTGGATCCCCCTCAAATAAACTCGAACCCCTGAAATTCTAAGGGCCCTGTTTACTAAGCCTCACTGTAGGCACACTAGCATTTTTAGTGCACATTAAAAATTAGCATGCACTAATGCTAGAGACCCCCATAGAAATATATGGGTGTCTCTAGCATTAGCACTTGTTAAATTTTAGCGCACGCTAAAAACACTAGCATGCCTTAGTAAACAGGGCCCTTAATTATATTCATGAAAATCTCAATTGGTCCTTTTCTTTGTTAGACCCTCTGCTCTGAATCATTGTTTTTATTTCTTTGTTTCTGGAAAGGCCATTTAATATCTTCACAACTTGATTTCCACTTCCAAACATTATAAGAAAATTATAATAATTCAGGTGATTTGGAGAAGGTGTTTGAAATACTTAGTCACATTATCTTGCCAAAAAGCAACACTTAATTCAATCTCCTCCCTCCTCCTCTGAACTTTACATTTGTCCATACAATTTCAAAAAAATATGTAAGACTTTAGAAATAAATTAGCTACATGCTTTGATGCCAATCCAGTAATCTTAGCCTTTCCCATAGAAATAAAACAAATTGACTTTTTATTCAAAATAGATAATTCCATTTCACAAAAGATGCCTAGATTTTATAAACTAGGAGACCATTTACTAAGGCGTGCTAAGCCTTAACATGGATTTAGCATACCAAAAAAAAGGCTTACTGCAGGGCGTCCTGCCATAATTTCCCTGGTTGTGCATGTAAATCTTATGCTATTTATTTATTTATTTATTGGAAGGGGGTGTGGCATGGTAGGGAATGGATATGGAAGCATTAACTAGCTAGAGCATTCACATTATTATTTTTTTTTGTTACATTTGTACCCCGCGCTTTCCCACTCATGGCAGGCTCGATGCGGCTTACATGGGGCAATTAGTGCATGCTGACTGGTTAACTCAGGATTAATGTGGGAGCATTTACGAACTCCTAAATAGGAGGTGCTAAGTGCTCCCAGGTTAATATTTTTGCTGGCTGTGCACAGTAATAGACAAATTAGCACAGAACTAGCAAAATTTTAAATAAAAAAGACCTATTTTTATAGCTGTGGTAAACATTGGCTTAGCATGTATGAAAGTTTCACATTAGGATGTGCTAATCCCATTTTATACCTTATGTGGCTTCATAAAAGAGCCCCATTAGGGGCCCTTTTACTAAGCTGCGTAAGCATCTATGTGTACCACATGCACACCAAAATGGAGTTACCATCCAGCTACCACGTGGCTCTTGCAATAATTTTATTTTTGGTGTGCATCCGATAAGCGCGGCCGAAAAATAATTTTTATTTCCAGATGTGCATATCGGCCGCACGCCAAGTGGCATTTGATGTGCGTAGATCATTACCACCCAGTTACTGTGAGAGACTTTACCGCTAGGTCAATGGCTGGCAGTAAGGTCGCAGACCCAAAATGGATGCATGGCAATTTTGATTTTGCCTCACGTTCATTTTTGACAAAAATATTAAAAAGACCTTTTTTACAGCTGTGCTGAAAAATGGATTGGCGCGCACCCAAAAACCACGCCTACACTACCGCAAGCCATTTTTCAGTGCACCTTAGTAAAAGGACTCCTTAGTGAGTTAATCAGTTTTGTTAAATTTGGGCTCATCCCATTACACTGCAGGGACCCTCTTCATCCTAAAGGACTGGAGCCCTTCTAGTTTTGAATATGATTTAACCTAATCACCCAAACTCCAGCTATTTTGCAGATAGAAATATATTTCAATGTTTTTGACATTGTAAGTAGTATGTATGTATGTATTTATTTATTTGTTTGTTTATTTGTTACATTTGTACCCCACATTTTCCCACCTCTTTGCAGGTTCAATGTGGCTTACATAGTACCATAAAGGCATTTGCCAATTCGGTTGATAACAAATACATGATTGTATTGTGGTCAATGAGGTATGTATGAGTCAAGCATCCTGAGGGTCAAAGGGAATAAGGATTGTCATTGTCCCGTACGATCATTGGATATGCTGTGTTCCTGGGTATGGGGATTTAAGTTGGATCGGTGGGATAGGCCTTTTTGAAGAGGTGGGTTTTTAGTGATTTCCTGAAGTTTAGGTGATCGTGGATTGTTTTCACCATTTTGGGGAGTCCATTCCATAGTTGTGCGCTTATGTAAGAGAAACTGGATGCGTACGTTTTTTTGTATTTAAGTCCCTTGCAATTTGGGTAATGTAGGTTTAGGTTTGATCGTGATGATCTGATTCTGTTTCTGTTTGGTAGATCTATGAGGCCTGTCACATATCCTGGGACTACGCCGTAGATAATTTTGTGGACCAAGGTGCAGATTTTGAAGGTGATTTGTTCTTTGATTGGGAGCCAGTGCAGCTTTTCTCGAAGGGGTTTAGCACTTTCGAATCAAGTTTTACCATATATTAGCCTTACAATGAATAGGAAGAAATATTTTTTCACTCAATGAAAAGTTAAACTCTGGAACTCATTACCAGAGGATGTCGTTATAGTGGTTAACATATCTATGTTTGAAAAAGGTTTGGACACGTTCCTAGAAGAAAAGTCTATAGTCTTATCTGTGAGCTTTCAGCAGAAGTTTTAGCCACACCTAAGCTATACAAGCAGTGGCGTACCTAGGGTAGTTGACACCCGGGGCCGGTCATTTTTTAACACCCCCCGAAATCCAGTACTAGGCATACCGAGAATACAAAACACTCAGGACCTATAGAGCAATTCTACCATACCATAAGCAGTAATTTGTACAAGTCACACAAGGAAAAGAAATGCATCTTAAACACTACAGTGAGCACTAGAACATCAATTCACCTATTGTAAAACGAAAACAGACAGATTAGTACAGATCGTCGATCCTGCACAGTCAATGCCAACCGAAAGCCATGTCTTTTTCACAAATAGATACTCCCTAATCCACTATAGAATAATTAATCATAAACTTTCTATTTAGACAAAAATTAAACTGAACCCCCGATGCCAGACTCTGCATACAATGCAACACCACAGAAACAGAAAATGTCCTCTAGTACTGTGCAAAATATAAAGACAGCAGATGTAAATTTGAAAAAACTAACAAATACCAATCACCACTTTACAAATTAACAAATAGAAATAAAACAAATAATATAATTTTATTGGACTAATACATTTAGCTTTCAGAGGCCAAAACCTCTTTCCTCAGGTCAATTCAGTATAGTACTGTTAGTGTCCTATCCTGACCTGAGGAAGGGGGTTTTGTTCTCCAAAAGTAAAATGTATTAAAATTAGTCCAATAAAAAGATTACCTTATTTACATGTTCTAATATAAACATTTATTAACACAGCTACAATACTACTTTATCCTAAAGCAAAAAAATAAAAATATATATTTACAGTTCGTTGTCTCTGGTTTCTGCTTTCCTCATCTTTTCACTGTCTTCCTTCTATCCAGCATCTGTCTTCACTCTCTCTCTGCCATCCAGTGTCTGCCCTCTCTCTCTCTGCCCCTTCCATCCACTGTCTGCCCTCTCTCCCTTCCATCCACTTCTGCCCCTTCCAAGCACCATCTGCCCCAGTCTGCCATCTCTCTTTCCCCCTTCCATCAACATCTGCCCTCTATCTCTGCCCCTTCCATCCACCATTTGCCCCAGTCTGCCCTCTTTCTCTCTCCCCTTCCACCCACCATCTGCCCTTTCTCTCTGCCCCTTCAAACCATCTGCCCTCCCTCTCCCATCCGTCCAGGGTCTGCCCTCCCTCACGTGCCCCCCTTCCATCCAGGATCTGTCCCCTCTCTGTCTGCCCCCTCTTTTCAGCCCCCAGTTCGCGTTCCCTTCATCCACCACATGCCTTGCATCCCCCCCCTTTCAGCCCCAGACCCATTCTCCCACCTGCCCCAGGCATGGACCCATTTTCCCTCCTGCCCCCTTGTCAGACCCCAGTTCCAGCTTCAGACCCCTTCTCCCATCTGAGCACTCCCCTCCCCCCAATCCCCTTCTCCCCTCTCTGAGCTCCCCCACCCTCTCTAATCCCCTTTAAGCACACCTCTGAGCTCCCCCACCCTTCCCCACCCTTCTCCAATCCTCTTCTCCCCTCTCTGAGCTCGCCCACCCTCCCAAACCCCCTTTAAGCACCCCTCTGAGGTCCCCCACCCCTCCCCAATCCCCTTCTCCCCTCTCTGAGCTCCCCTCCCTCCCTAATCCCCTTTAAGCACCCCTCTGAGGTCCCCCACCCTTCCCAATCCCTTCTCCCCTTTCTGAGCTCCCCACCCTCCCTAATCCCCTTTAAGCACCCCTCTGAGCTCCCCCACCCTTTCCCAATCCCCTTCTCCCCTCTCTGAGCTCCCCCACCCTCCCTAACCCCCTTTAAGCACCCCTCTGAGCTCCCCCACCCTTCCCCAATCCCCCTTCTCTCCTCTCTGAGCTCCCCCACCCTCCCTAATCCCCTTTAGGCAACCCTCTGAGGTCCCCCACCCCTCCCCAATCCCCTTCTCCCCTCCTTGATGCTCTCCCACCCTCCCTAATCCCCTTTAAGCACCCCTCTGAATGCCCCTACCCCTCCCCAGTCCCCTTCACCCCTCTGAATCCCCCCCGACCCGACCTGAGATCCATTCTCCTACCCTGTCCTGCTTTAAAAAAAAATTTTTCAAAGCGCCGGAAAGTGGCAGGCAGCGCGCCTCGCGTCTGCCCTGCTACTAAAGATCTCGCTGACGTCGTCGCCCTTCCCACATTGAGTCCCGCCCCCCTCTGAGACAACTTCCTATTACCGCGAGGGCGGGCGGGACTCAGTGTGGGAAGGACAACGACGTCAGCGAGATCTTCTTTACTAGCAGGGCAGACGCGAGGCACGCTGCCTGCCACTCTCCGGCGCTTCGAAAAAAAAATTTTAAAGGCGGAGCAGCGGGAACGGAGCACCCTCTCACCCGATGACACCTGGGGCGAACCGCCCCCACCGCCCCGCCCTTGCTACGCCACTGTATACAAGCTGTCTACAAAAAACCAGGTGGGGGAGGGGGAGGGCTAAACACACTTTAAGGAAAAAGAAAAAAGATCTAATACAGAGTTATAGCAGTTTTTAAATCTAGTACTCAGGTTAACAGATATCAAATAAAAATAGTCAATAAACAAGTTAGAAAACACTATGGTTTAATCCCAAAAAATGCAGGGTCATGCACTTGGGTCGCAAAAATTCGAGGGAACAGTACAGTATAGGGGGTGAAGTGCTTCAGTGTATGAAGGAAGTTCAGGACTTGGGGGTGATTGTGTCTGATGACCTTAAAGCTTCCAAACAGTTAAAAAAAGCGACGGTCAAAGCCAGAAGGATGCTAGGGTGCAAAAAGAGAGGCATGACCAGCAGGAAAAAGGAGGAGATAGTGCCTTTGTATAAGTCTCTATTGAGGCCCCATTTGGAGTACTGCATGCAGTTCTGGAGACCACACCTACAGAAAGATATAAACAGGATGGAGTTTGTCCAGAGGGCGGCTATGAAATTAGTAAGCGGTCTTGAATGCAAAAATTATAGGGACAGGCTTATGAACCTCAACATGCAGTGCTTTTTTTGTGCCGGTACGCAACGGTACGGCGTACCGGCACCTTTTTTTTTTTGCTCCCCCCGCCCCGTGACGGACGCAGTGCCAGCCCCCATTTCCGGCCGCTGCTGCTTCTCCTGTTGAGCAGCAGCGGCCGCTACACAAAGAAAAAGATTTTTAAAAAACTTCAAACCTGGCTGAAACGCGGCACCCCGGCACTGTAGACAGTCATTAGGCATTGGCTGTTGTCCCGCAGCTGCTCCTCCTCTTGCCTCTACGTCACTGCGCTCCTCCGGGGTCTTCCTCCAGGGGCAGTGACGTAGAGGCAAGAGGAGGAGCGGCTGTGGGGCAACAGCCAATGCCTAATGGCTGTCTACAGTGCCGGGGTGCCGCGTTTCAGCCAGGTTTCAAATTTTTTTTTTTAATCTTCTTTTTCTTTGTGTAGCGGCCGCTGCTGCTGCTCAACAGGAGAAGCAGCAGCGGCCGGAAATAGGGGCTGGTGCCGCGTGCGTCGCGACTTCGCGCCGTTCGCGGGAAACTTGGCAGGGAGAGGGAAACCAACAGAGGGAAGGATTGGGGAGAGAGAGAAAGAGGGAAACCAACAGAGGGAAGGATTGGGGAGAGAGGGAGAGGGAAAACAACAGAGCAAGGATTGGGGGGCGGAGAGAGAAAGAGGGAAACCAACAGAGGGAAGGATTGGGGGGGGGGGGGAGAGAGAAAGAGGGAAACCAACAGAGGAAGGATTGGGGGGAGAGAGAGAAAGAGGGAAACCAACAGAGGGAAGGATTGGGGAGAGAGAGAAAGAGGGAAACCAACAGAGGGAAGGATTGGGGAGAGAGGGAGAGGGAAAACAACAGAGCAAGGATTGGGGGGAGAGAGAGAAAGAGGGAAACCAACACAGGGAAGGATTGGGGGGGGGAGAGAGAAAGAGGGAAACCAACAGAGGAAGGATTGGGGGGAGAGAGAGAAAGAGGGAAACCAACAGAGGAAGGATTGGGGGGAGAGAGAGAAAGAGGGAAAACAACAGAGGGAAGGATTGGGGAGAGAGAGAGAGGGAAAACAACAGAGGGAAGGATTGGGGAGAGAGAGGGAAAAACAGATGGAAGGATGGGGAGAGAGAGGGAAAAACAGATGGAAGGATTGGGGAGAGAGGGGAAAAACAGATGGAAGGATTGGGGAGAGAGGGGAAAACAGATGGAAGGATTGGGGAGAGAGAGAAAGAGGGAAAACAACAGAGGGAAGGATTGGGGAGAGAGAGAAAGAGGGAAAAAACAGAGGGAAGGATTGGGGAGAGAGAGGGGAAAACAGATGGAAGGATGGGGAGAGAGAGGGAAAAAGAGATGGAAGTATTGGGGCGAGGGGAAAAACAGATGGAAGGATGGGGAGAGAGAGGGAAAAACACAGATGGAAGGATTGGGGAGAGAGAGAAAAACAGATGGAAGGATGGGGAAAGAGAGAGGGAAAACAGATGGAAGGATGGGGAGAGAGAGAGAGGGAAAAACAGAAGGATGGGGAGAGAGAGAGGGAAAACGGAAGGATAGGGAGAGAAAGAGGGAAGACGCTGGATGGAAGAATGCAGAAAGAAATAGGGGAGACACTGGAAGGATGGGGAGAGAAAGCAGAGCTGCTGGATGGAAAAGGGGAATAGAGAAAGATTGGAGAATAAGAGGAAGGGGCATGGGGAGGACAAGGGTGAGGAAAAGATGAAAAGCCACGGGTAGATGAAGGAAATTAAAGAATGGATAGTAAGAATGAATTAAATCTGGACAGAGAGAGAGCCTGAAAAATATTGAAGAAAGCAAAGAAAAAGGAGACAAAAAATGACAAATGGCACAGAAGAGTTAAGCGAAAACAAAGGAAAGGAGAATCACAGACTGGGACCAATATGGAAAGAAAAACAGTCACCAGACAACAAAGGTAGAAAAAAATCATTTTATTTTCATTTTAGTGTTTGTAATATGTCCAATTTGAGAATTTACATTGGCTGTCTTATTCACTGCTACTACTTAGCAAATCACGTTATTTTTTTCTCCTATAGTACTGTAATATTTTCAATGATGTCTGTTTATATGCGCCATGGCTGGTATAGGGGGTGTGGTTAATGTGGGTGTGGCTATCATAGGGGTGGAGCCATATGTGGTGACCCCGCCCATAATGAGTACCGGCACCTTTTTTTCTACAAAAAAAGCACTGTCAACATGTATATGCTGGAAGAGAGGAGGGAGATAGGAGAAATGATAGAAACATTTAAATATCTTAAGGGCATTTATGTACAGGAACAGAGTCTTTTTCAAATGAAGGAGAGCTCTGGAATGAGGGGGCATATGACAAAGTTAAGAGGGAATAGGCTTAGGAGTAACCTAAGGAAGTACTATTTCACAGAAAGGGTGGTGGAGGCATGGAATGGCCTCCCGGTGGAGGTGGTGGAGTCGAGGACTGTTCCAGAATTTAAAAAGGCATGGGATAAGCATGTGGGATTGCAAAGGAACAGGAAGAATTAGGGGTTACAGAGGATGGGCAGACTGGATGGGTCATATGGCCTTTATCTGCCCTCATGTTTCTATGTCTGCTATTGAGCCAGAAATGGGGAAGCCCCTGCTGTCCCTGGGATCAGTAGCATGGAATGTTGCTACTATTTGGATTGGCCACTGCTGGGAGCAGGATACGGGGCTGGATGGCCCATCAGTCTGACCCAGTATGGCTATTCTTATGTTCTTATGGAAGTGCCTAAGTGTTATTCTATAAGGGTGCACAAGTGCTAATGTGCATAAATGCATGGGAGCATTCACATGGGTGAAGTATGGATTGGACATAGGCGTGTCTTCCACTGGAGCGACTAACTTATAGAATACTATAAATTGCTCACATCTCTGCCACATTTAGGCACTCATAGTTACACCAGCTTTATAGCTGATATAACTGTGAGCACCTATGCTTTCCAAAAATACTAGGACTAGGGGGCATGCGATGAAGCTACAAAGTAGTAAATTTAAAATGAATCGGAGAAAAGTTTTCTTCACTCAACATGTAATTAAACTCTGGAATTCGTTGCCGGAGAATATGGTAAAGGCGGTTAGCTTAGCAGAGTTTTAAAAATGTTTGGATGGCTTCCTAAAGGAAAAGTCCATAGACCATTATTAAATTAGACTTGGGGAAAATCCACTATTTCTGGGATAAGCAGGATAAAATGTTTTGTACTTTTTGGGGATCTTGCCAGGTATTTGTGACCTGGATTGGCCACTGTTGGAAACAGGATGCTGAGCTTGATGGACCTTTGGTCTGTCCCAGTATGGCAATACTTATGTACGTACAGTATGTACACCTAAAATGCAAGACACACTGATGCAGAGTTACAATAGAACCTGGGCACCCAGATGCTGTTATAGAATAAGCTCTCAGTCTGCAGCATCAGGGCACCTAAACAGGGCCACCCAGTTATTGAATTGTCTCAGGGAGTCGTTTACTAAGCGTCAGTAAGCCCAGTATGGGCTTACCGCTCGCTAATCCAGAACTACCACTGGGCTACTGCAGAAGTAGTTCCCACCCTCAGCACAAGCCATTTTTATTTTTGTAGCACTGTTTTTTACTCAGCAGTAACTGGTCAGTACTGCATACTGCTTGGTTACTGCCGGGTTAGCATGGGAGCCATTACTACCACCTCAGTGGGAGGTGATAAGTGCTCCCTCTGAAATGGCAGCACGGCAAGTGGTTCACTTACCGTACTACCATTTCTTTTTTAAAAAGACAGCCTTTTACCCGCCGCAGTAAAAGGGGGCCTCAGCATGCGTCAAAAACATGCACTTATGCCAACGCAAGTCTCCTTTTAAAAGGTGCCCTCAATTTGGATCTTTGACATCATAACTCACATTATAGATCGTGGATTCTTGAGGGAAATTTCAATGATGTTTTGTAATGGTGATAATTGTCTGTACAATGAAATATAACATTCTGCCCTTTTCTCTGTATGCTGCAGAGGTTTAAAATAAGGTCAAATACTCCCCCTCCCCCCACCAAAAACCAAAAATGAATGACTCACTCAAACCTTTGATACAGTTCCATAGACCAAGCACATTGTGACCTGGTGAATCTGTTGGGTGGGGGGGGGGGGGTCAAAGCTGATTCATCCATCTGGTCACCCTCAAGAAAAGATATCATTCAACATGAGACAGAAGGAGCAATACCAAGCTCAAAATATTCCTCCACTGGCATTTTTTGAAGAATAAATTCTAAAAGCATTGTGTCAGAGGATCATGATCAAAGTTCATTGGTCCCTCTTTAGAACAAACAAGCTTGCGATCTAAGAGATATGTCATATAAGGCATTACTGTCTAATGCAGCTTAGTAAAAGGGTCCTTTAAGTGCTTTTTGTAGCCAGCAATTCCAATCACTGGTCAGCAGTCTATAAATATTTTTCACAAACAAACAAATATTGTTTATTCAAGAGTTCTAAGTTGTCCTAAAGACCAATCTATGCTTTTTTTAAAACTTTGTTTATTATACAGATTATAATGTTTGCAATAATAAGTTTTTCTTTTTATATACATACTAAATATCTGCTGTATAGATTATCAGTGCACTCAGATACTCTCCACCGACCTACTTTCCGAACTTAGGGGCCCTTTTACTAAGCCATGTAAGTGTCTACGCGTGCCATAATGGAGTTACCACCCGGCTACCTCGTGGCTCATGGTAATTTCATTTTTGGTGCACATCCAATAAGTGCATCTGAAAAATCATTTTATTTTCAGATGCGCGTATTGGGTGCGTGCCAAGTGGCATTTGACGCACGTAGGTCTTTACTGCATGAGTCTTTACCACAAGGTCAATGGCTGACGGTAAGGATTCAGGCCCAAAATGGATGCGCGGCAATTTTCATTTTGCCGCACGTCCATTGTCACAAAAAGTTTTTAAAGGCATTTTTTACAGGTGCGCTGAAAAACGATTCTTCATGCACCCAAAACAAGCGTCCACACTACCACAGGCCATTTTTCAGCCCACCTTAGTAAAAGAACCCCTAAGGGCCCAGTTTACTAAGCTGTGTTATAGGCACATTAGCATCTTTAATGCATGTTTACCATGTATGCACGTTATCCATATACATGCCTATAATATCCCTATAGGCACCTACACGGTTTGTGTGTATGCTAATTGTAGGTGTGTTAAAAACGCTAATGAACCTTAATAAACAGGGCCCTTAAGTTTCATTACTAAGAAGTTCATCAGCTCAAAGAGGCCATTTGGGAACATACCTGTAGCAGTTAGAAGCATAAATCCTTTGAATATTTATTTATTGGGATTTATTAACTGCTTTTGTGAAGAGATACACCCATGGTGGTGTATATCAGGTACAGTTTACCATAAAACTTACAATTTTGATAACAGCATAACAATAGTAAAATGATCAAATATAAACATATATACAATAAATAAGGTAAACTTGAGAACAGCAAATTGAAATCTAATAATGGGACTACCATGAAACAGGATAAAAAATACAGACATTTAACAGCACTGAAATTCAAACAACAGAGATATAATATAATGTCAGCATAATACTAATGAAAATATTGGCCTCTTTGAAAATTTACTAGGGCTGAGTGCATACATTTATCATCAAATTTTCACTAAGGCAGCAATTCTCTAAATTTGTGCCTCAGTCTAGGCACCCCAATGCTGTGGGCTTACCAACAATTCTATAACAATATCATGGTGCAAAGACTCCATTATAGAATACTGGTATAAGCTGGCCTTGGTGTGCCCATATATAGATACCCCCTCATACATCATGACAGACTTTGGGTGGCTTGAGGGCCAATACTTTTTTATTTTGATTTTGGTCACCTCAGAGCCGATATTCAGACCACAGGAGTTGGCCTGCCTAATTCATGCAGTCTGCGGTGATATTCAATGCTGGGCTGTTTACCGTGATTGGCATTTGAATATTCAGTTTATTTTTAGCACGTTTGAACTTAACCAGCTAAGTCGATATTCAGCACTGGCCAGTCAAGTTCAAACTGACCAAAGATATACCAGGTATGCACACAGCCAAACATGGTGCCAAACTCATGCTGAAAATCGGTGGATAGTCTAGTATGTCATGCAATATAATCAGCTATCTGCTATCCATTAATTGCGATTTTCGAGCAGGTCATGGCCAGCCATGTCCAGCTGAAAATTTGCAGATAGCCGGCTAAGTACTTTTTAACTGGCCGGGTGCCATTCCTGGCCAGTTAAATGGTTTTGAATATCAGGGGGCTCGGATATAAAATCTTGGAAGTCACTGGCCACAGCTGGTACGGGACTCTTTGAGAGGTAACACTCTGTGTAAGTGTGATAGGACGCTGACTCTGGTTCCTTTAAAAGGAAGAGGTGTGGCTCCTATGTTAGGTCCATGCATATGGGTTTGTTAAATGCATGCTCTGTATGCAACAATATTTGCTTCATGATTAGATTCTTCAGCATGAGTTTAACATTGTAGGAGAAACAGAATCTTGGTTAGAGACTTCTGATGTTACTTTAGTTAAGCAATGTTGTCCTGTCGGTTATGTGTGGGATTGGGTTGTAGAGAGGTGGGTAGGGGTGTTTATACTATTTTATCAGGATGTACTTAAGTTGTGTCAGATTTTTGAAGATGCTATTTGTATGGCAGACATTTTAATTTTAGGGAACGTGGCCTTGACAGTGTTTATAGTATATTGTCCACCTACTATGTTACAGTTTGTTTTGTTACATTTGTACCCCGCACTTTCCCACTCATGGCAGGCTCAATGCGGCTTACATGGGGCAATGGAGGGTTAAGTGACTTGCCCAGAGTCACAAGGGCTTGTGCCTGAAGTGGGAATTGAACTCAGTTCCTCAGTTCCCCAGGACCAAAGTCCACCACCCTAACCACTAGGCCACTCCTCCACTCATGTTTGTTCCTTGTTTTTCAATACACGTGTAACACTGTCTGTGGATCCAGCTACTATGGTAATTATGGGTGATTTAAATTTCCCCATTGACCCTGGGATTCCCTATTCTCATGTCTTGTTTGATGCTCTCTGTGCTTTAGGGCTGTCTCAAATTGTGAAGCGGTCCACACACATGGCAGGGCATGTTTTACATTTGATTTTTGTGCCTAGTACATTAAGGACTTTTATTGATGTTGTTGCCCTGCCAATGGCTTGGTCTGATCACAATTTTTTATTGTTTAGTCTACCACAAAGGGGTGTGGATGGATCAAAAGTGGGGTTCAAGACTAGTAGGTGGATCCAGCAGTAATGTTGGCTAATTGGTCCCCTTTGTTGGGTGATGTGTCTGCCTTGGGAGTGGAATTTGCTGTAAAGCACTGGAATACTTCCTTGGGAGAGGCATTCGTTCAGACAGCATCTTTATGAAAAGTAGTTTTAGGAAAGAGGGATAGTTTCTTGCCATGGCTCAATACAGGGCTAAGGCAGTTGCACCATGAGCTCCTGTGAGCAGAGGGGGAATGGCAGAAGGTGGTGGGTGATGAAACTCATGATACTTATCTTTTCAAAATACAAGAGAATAAGGTAGTGGTTTCCTCTGCCAAGAGTTCTTAGTATTGGCAAAAGATGCTTGAATCCCTGAATAGGCCTAGGGAACTTTATACTGTGGTTCATTCATTAACTGATACTATGAGATCTTTGGATTTGACAGTTTGGTTTACCCCTGATGACTTTTGCACATTTTTTGAATCAGACGTTTTGTATTTCGTAAGCTTCTTCCCTCTTGGTTTTCCTGAGGAAAAGTCCTTCACTAGTGGATCGGAAGGATGGGCTGAATTTGCTAGTGTTAGTGAAGATGAGGTGAGATCCAGCCTAAAATTGTATAAGTCCAGAATTTTTTTCCTGCGACCCACGTTCCCATAGACTTTAGGAGAGTTAGATAGGCTGGTTGTACTTTAACACATATTGTGAATGCCTCTTTGATAACTGGACATTTTCCTGTTGAATTAGAAAAAGCAACCATATACCCAATTTTTTGTTAATTTGAGTCCCACAGTGTTATGTAACTACTGTCATATATCTGCTTTGCCGACCTTAGTGAAGATAATTGAAGGTATATATATATCATCAGCTGGATGATTACTTGTCAGGTACGGAACTTTTGGGTCACTTTCAGCATGGTTTCCGCAAGTGCCATAGCACAAAGTCCTTAGAGCTTGCTACCTTGGATGAAATGCATCGTGGATTAGAACACCATGTTGGCTATTTGATAGCCTACCTTGATATTTCTGCAGCATTTGATACATTAGACCACCAGATTTTGCTTTTCTGTTTACATGCTTGAGGTCTTGCAGGAATGGTACTGAAGTGGTTCAACTTGTTTTTGACAGGTAGAAGGCAAGAAGTTTGTGTGTAGGTTCACAGTTTTTTGTGACTAGGTTGTTGCAAACTGGCATTCCACAGGGTTCTTCCCTGTCGGCAGTCCTTTTCAATCTGCATTTGATTCCATTGTGTAAATTGTTGTGCACTTTTGGAGCTTCTTATCATATTTATGTGGATGATATCCAATTTATGCTCCCAGTGGATTCATCAATTTCAAATACAATTGCACAGTTGCAGGTTATTTTTGAGGGTATGTAGGGGTATTTTCCTGCTATTTCACCTTTGCTGCCCTGGAGCCTATACAAGCCTGAACCATTCTTTTATAACCAAAATGGATTCTACAGCCTGTGGCCTGAAAACACCTGAAACCATCAGAGACTAGCTTTTCTACAAAGGAATCACTGCTTGGTATAACCATGATGACTTCAACCATGGACATGTTGCTTACTGCAAACTAGCCTCCAGTTATCTCTGGGAAGAGCGGAGGAGCCTACTTCACAGAGACCTTGGCTCCAGGTTTTTAATGAGAATTAAGAGGGAGGTTTACTACCATCTGCCTCTCTTCATGACCATGAATTCTGCTGGACAGAATTACACCATTTGTGATTTGTCCATAGGTATCATCTGACCCAAAAAGATGCCAATTTTAGGCTAAAGAGAAAGGAGAAGAACAGAAAACCTGTTGGTGGATAGATGGCTCTGAGAGGGGAGAGAGAGACTAATTTTCCTAAACGCCAGTGAACTGAATTCCTTGTAACAAGGTCAGTTCCACAGCAACACTGAGGCCTTACCCAAAAGACGGTGAGCAGTATACAGAGTCAAGACCTTGGATTTTATTCCTGGACTGAAATAAGACTCACAGGAAAGTCCTGCTAGAGTCTCAATGGTGGAATCTGACTTTTCATTTAC
Organism: Microcaecilia unicolor; assembly: GCF_901765095.1. Taxonomy (NCBI): domain Eukaryota; kingdom Metazoa; phylum Chordata; class Amphibia; order Gymnophiona; family Siphonopidae; genus Microcaecilia; species Microcaecilia unicolor. The sequence goes on from NC_044031.1 coordinate 377,541,697, forward strand.
TGAAAGTCTGCAATACGGACTGCAGTGTAAGAGTTAAGTAGGATATCCTACCTATGGTTCAGGGTTTAGTTAGTCTAGGCTTTTATCTGTAAATGACTGGTTCATTTCTGGATTTGTGGTCAGTGAATTACTAGCTGCTAAATGTCTATTTTGCAAAGTATATATTTGTTGTAATCTCTCATACAGAGTTATTTAGTTGATCAGCTTTCTTTATATATATATTTATATCTATATATCTATATCTATCTATCTATCTATCTATCTATCTATCTATCTATCTATATATATACTGTACATATATATATATGAAATACAGTGTCATTTGCTTAAGTGCAAGGGTCTGGGACCAAAGAAATACATGCAGTTAACCGGAGAGTGCACTTAACCATTGTGACGCAAAGAAGCTTGACATCTGATAAACATATGTACAGTACTGTTTATTATGTACAGTATACAGTATCCATTAACTGACGTTATACAGTCTCCGTTAACTGACGTTAGACTTACTTGAAGTAATCAGTCATAGTCCTCTGTACAGTCTTGTGTCTGTGAGTTCCATAGACTACGTCTGACAGACGGTAAAAACTGTCATAGCACTGACATCCAGTGGCCTCCAGATAGGCCCGCACGGTGTTGAGACCCTCCAGCGCTCTTGAAAAAAAGACAGGAGGTTGTTGAATTTCGTCAGCATGTGCCTCCCTACTCATTTCATCATCTGTTTCATCATCAGCCATTGCCTGCATGTAGGCACATATCTGGACATCAGTGCTGTCGTCAGCTGTTTGTAGATCATAATCAACAGCTACGTAATGATGAAACTCCTCCTCAGTAACACAGGCTGGGATGTCAATAGCCTGTTCATCTGATGCGTTTGCAACAGCTGCATCTGTTTTGTCCCTCTCCACATCCCTAACAAAGCTTGCCCCTTGTAGCACTTCACAACAGTTGACTATATAACATGATTCCAGGCTTATTTCTGCATATGTAGGGAATCCAATGGTGATAGATTACGGGCCAGTTGAACAGCATGTTTATCCTTGCCAGTCTGGTCATCCATAATGCTCATCAGACGATGTAGCACAAGAGCCCAATAATGTTGTTTGAAATTGGCTATTATGCCCTGATCCATAGGTTGGATCAGAAAGGTAGTTTTTGGTGGCAGAAAGACCACCTTGACATTAGACAGCCTGACATCATCACTGTGTGCAGCACAATTATCACAAAGCAACAAAATCTGACGCTTTTGTGCCTGCATTCTAGTATCTAACTTCTTTAGCCACTGCTTCCAAATTTCCCCAGTCATCCATGAATTTGTGTTAGCCTCATATGACACAGAAAGTTGCTTAACATTCTTGAAGCAACGGGGCTGTTTGCTCTTTCCATTGACGAGCTTCCCAGTAGAGACTGTTTTCATCAGCATTGAAAATGTCACGAGGTGCAAACTCATTCATGATGGTAGGAAGAACTGAAACAACCCAATTTTCAGCACCAAAGTCATCAGTGTCTTGTTTTTCACCATGCTGTTTCTTGAATTTTATGTTGTCCCTCTCCTTCCATTTTTCCAACCATCTAACAGTGGCTTTGAATTCAGTTAGTCCAAGACTTTCAGCAGCTGATTAGCTTTCTCCATAGGCAGTGGACCACTGATAGGAAACTGTCTGCTCCTGACTTGAGAAAACCACCGAAGAAGAGCATCTTCTACCTCCTCAGCTTTTCCCACCTGCTTTCGGTTCCGGTGTGGATTTGTATTGTTTTGCCAGTCTTCCAGAAGTTGGGTTTTCTGCTTCAAGATATGTGAAATTTGACTGGGATTGACACCATATTCTTTAGCAATAGATGCTTCACTTTGTTTGTTTTCTAATTTTTTAAGAACTTCTATTTGTTCAGCCAGTGTTAAAGTCTTACAGTTGTACGACGATGACGACTCCAGTGTACACTCTAACAACATTCTTTCGCTTATTCTTCCTGTGGCAGTTAAAGGGGTGGTAAATTTGAAATCTCGTTGGTTGTCATGCACCAATCGGCTTCCATATTCCATGCGCGCGCATATGCAGAGTCTTTCCTGCAGAGAAGCAGTCTTAAACCATGCATATAAGTGAATCTTGCACTTAGTGGTGCGCTAAATCGAAGTTTGTCCCCATAGAAAATGATGGCGCCAAAAACGGGACATCTGTGGCCTTTCATCAGTACAGCTAGTTAGCAGAGTCTGAGGACAAATAAGAGGTATACGCATCCCCTAGAAACGTGTCCAGAATAATTGCTATTTAGTAGTGTTCTGTCAGCCAAGTACCTCTGATTATACATTAGGAGTTTATCCTTCTAATATATTCCTATATTCCTACAGGTATCTCAGATTGGATGAAAGTGAATAAATTATTACTGAGTATTTTTTACGACTGAACTCTTGTTTGTGACTAAAGATTTCATTTCAAATATGCCTGCAGAATTTCTATACCGCCTTTCCTAGACAGGTCAAAGTGTACAGACTAAAAAAATTGGAAAAGGAAAGGAATGCCATCAATAAAAGGAAAGAAACAAAGACAAAAGGGCATTCATCCAAAAACATAAGTTAAAACATAAAACACGTTCAAAGGACTCAAAGTGATTATCTCACAACAACAGATCACTGTCCTAGAAAACATCAACCCTGTGATGGTGGAAATGCATTTTCAAGGCAGTCTTACATGATTTAATCAGGTATGCAACCTTGGAGTTTGGTTTGATTTATGGTTGTCTTTTCAACTCCTACTACAGAATGTGATTAAGAACTTGCATTTTAAGTTGCAGTTGCTGATCAAATTGAAACCGTTTTGTCATTTTCAGATTTTAAATGTGTTTTGCAATCTATGGTGTTTAGTGAAATTACTACTGTAACACTGTTTATTTAGGACTCTCTGATTCCTGTATGCAGGCTTTGCAAGTTTTGCAAAATTCTGCAGTACAACTGTTGGATATTTCTAACTTTGATCATATCACTCCACATCTTGCTAGACTTTGGCTTCCTGTGGCTTACCATGTCATGCATAAGTTACTTTTTTTGGTACATTTGGGACTTTATCATGCCTCTTCCTTTTATATACATTACACTTACAACCTTATGTTCCTACATGGACATTGCGCTTGGTGGATGCTGTAGGCTGCTGGTGCCAACTTTTCGACATTCAAGGCTTGAGCTAAAATGGCAAAGGACTTTATCAGTGGCCAGACTTTGTTAATGGAATCATTTACCATTGGAGCTACGACAACCACAAACTTCCTTCATTTAAAAAAATTATTGAAGTGTTATCTTTCACAGTGAGCCTTTGCAATGCATTGAGTGTTTTTGGATGGACTGGATGGACTTTTGTGTTTTTTTTATTTTGTATTTATAATTTGGTTGTGTATATGTGTGTGGTATATTTGTTGATGTTTTTATTATGTATGTGTTTTGTACCTTGCCTTGGGCAAAGGCAGGTTATAAATAATATATTTAAATCTAAATCATGTCAATGACAAGTGTAAGTTGGCATGCCTAGGTGCACCAAGTGACATGAGTAGTTTATAGCATTCTATAAACTATCCCCCAAATTCTATATATCTCACCTTAATTTCCATGCAGAAACCGAAGCGTATTCTATAACAATATACATAACTTAATTGGTTAACTGGCTAATCAGTGCTGTCAATTGGTTAACAAACAATTATCAGCACTAATTGCCATTAATTATGATTTACACACACAACTCTCTAAGCGTATTCAGTAACATGGTACGCATAAATTCCAAGTCGCATAGTTAAAAGGGGATGTGGTTATAGGTGTGGAATGGGCGTTTCTAAAATCTGTGTGCATTATTATAGAATATACCCACTTTGCGCCTGATATAGGCATCAGGAGTTTTGCTAAGGACAACATGGCATAAATGGACATGACCAAATTTGTTTTCATGGAAAGGTGCTCAGCGTATTCTAAATACTGCATGAAAATTTAACCCTATTCTATAAAATTTAGTCATACTTTACAGTATATGCCTAGGCGTATTGTTTTCCACATGGATTTTTCAGGTACCATATACAAAATCTAACCTTATATGCATACTTGGAAGACATGTCCATGGCCTGCCCACATATATGTCCTCTTGAAGTTAGGCACTGCTACCTTATAGAATAGTTCTTAGTGCACGTGGAGGGACATAATCGAAAGGGACACCCAAATTTTGTTGAGGACGTCCTCGTAAAACGTCCCGATGGAGGGGCAGGGTAACCTGTATTATCGAAACAAGAAGGACGTCCATCTTTCATTTCGATAATATGGTCGGGGACGCCCAAATCTTGAAATTTTGGTTGTCCTTAGAGATGGTCGTCCCTAGACTTGGCCATTTCTGATTTTTGGCAATAATGGAAACCAAGGATGCCCATCTCAGAAACGACCAAATGCAAGCCCTTTGGTCATGGGAGGAGCCAGCATTTGTAGTGTACTGGTCCCCGTCACATGTCAACACACCAACCGGGCACCCTAAGGGGCACTGCAGTAGACTTCATAAATTGCCCCCAGGTACTTAGTTCCCTTACCTTGTGTGCTAAGCCCCCCCCCCCCCAAATCCCCCCAAAACCCACTACACCCAACTGTACACCACTACAATAGCCCTTATGGGTGAAAAGGGCACCTAGATGTGGGTACAGTGGGTTTCTGGTGGGTTTTGGAGGGCTCACTGTTTCCTCCACAAATGTAAAAGGTAGGGGGGATGGGCCTGGGTCCGTCTGCCTGAAGTGCACTGCACCCACTAAATCTGCTCCAGGTACCTGCATACTGCTGTGATGGACTTGAGTATGACATCTGAGGGTGGCATAGAGGCTGGCAAAAAAATATTTTTAAAGTTTTTTTGAGGGTGGGTGGAAGGGGGTTAGTGACCACTGGGGGAGTAAGGGGAGGTCATCCCCGATTCCCTCCGGTGGTCATCTGGTCAGTTAGGACACCTTTTTGAGACTTGGTCGTAAGAAAAAAAGGACCAGGCAAAGTCGTTCAAGTGTTCATCAGGGACGCCCTTTTTTTCCATTATGGGTCGAGGATGTCCATGTGTTAGGTATGCTTAAGTCCCGCCTTCTCTACACCTCCGAAACGCCCCCCAGGAACTTTGGTCATCCCCCCGACGGAAAGCAGTTGGGGACGCCGAAAATCGGCTTTCGATTATGTCCATTTGGACGACCCTGTGAGAAGGATGCCCATCTTACGATTTGTGTCAAAAGATGGGTGTCCTTCTCTTTCAAAAATAAGCCTGATAGGGTTCATCCATTGAACTTATCAGATTAGCTAGAAGTTCTCCAATATTGCACTCCATGTGTAAGCACATTTAGGTCCCTCCCTTAATTGAAAATGAAAACTCAAAACCTGCCAATATTTCTGTATAATGGACCGGATTTTATAAGCCTAAAGAGAGTATGGCAGATCACAGACCAGAGAAATATCTTGCTGCTTGGGATGAAATTCAAACAACCAGTTTCACTGCACATATAGTGCTCTTTTGTAAGTTCGTATCAATATCGGGGTTGGATAGACCCTCTCAATAAATCAATGAAACATATTTATGGCATGACTTTTATATTGAGCTGTAGTAGAGCATAAGCGTTTAACCCTAAAAAACTGACCCATGGGTGTACTGTCCCATAACACCTTTGAATGATAACTGGACTAATGTAGTAACGTATTTCTATCTGTGTTTTTTCTATACATAGTGGTGGAAAAAGTGCCCTGAGATGTCATGGAGACAATGTCTAGGAAATTGAGATGGAAAGTATTACAATAGGTAGTAAATTTTATATGAGGTTCCACATGATTAATATATCATCATCTTCATCTATAAATCATCATTATATATTATGTGGTCATCTATGAATTGCTTCCATAAAATTATATTAACCATATTTATTTAGTTATTTATTTTATTTATTTTGGTGCATTTTTATCCCACATTTCCCCACAAGAGCAGACGCAATGTGGCTTACATTAATTCAAGAGGATACAATACAATACATAGAAGGCACAGAAATGGAATGAGACAGGAGGGGAAGGAATATGGGATAACACAGGGAGAATGTCAGGGGCGAAGCAACCAGCAAATAACCTGTACAGTCAACAAGAGAGAGAGGTTAAACCGTGGAGTTGCCAGTAAAATAAGCCTTGTCGAATAAGAATGTTTTAAGGACTTCTTGAACAGGTGGTGGTCGACTAGCTTGTTGTGGCAGAAAATTCCAGGATTTAGGACTGATGTAGGGGAAGGATGAAGCATACTGTTCCTCAAAAAGTGTCATGAACAAACAAGTTATCAATGGAGCCACTGTGGCACTCATCACAACTCCCTTTGTGCCCTGATTACAAAGCCGCACTGCAATAAACATCTTGTCCAAAAATCTCTAGGAGCTGAATGATTGACCAATATAGTTTAGAAAGAAAATAATGGTCATACCAAGAAATAAGTGTAGAGCAAAATGAGGAAAGACTAAAAGATGACTATTGGCTGAAATAATCAAATCAAGAGAATGACCAGCAGAATGAGTTGGAAAGGAGATATGCTGTAAAAAAAAAACAAATCTGAGATTAGAGAAGATAAATGGGAAGAACGAGGGTGCCCAGGAGAAGCCACATGAGTATTGAAATCACCCACAACAAGAAGATTAGGATATTTAGCTGATGCATTAACCAAATTTTGATAAACACGTTCCCAGTCTGCAGCCTTCAATGAAGGGGAACAATAGAGTAAAAGAAGATAGATTGATGGACGAGAAGAAATTTCAGCTAGAAGAATCTCAGAGTATGTGAAATTATGAGAAATGACTTCAGAAACATGGAGCACAGAAGAAAAAGAAATGACACCCCCCCATGCTTCCCAACCCAAGACAGAGTACAGAGTAGTTCTGAGGTAGACATTGAAAAAGATAGGCCTCTTCTCCAGGAAGAAGCCAGGTTTTAGTAAGACCAAAAAGATCCAGAAGATTGGAGATTAAAAAATCTGTAACCAGAGGGGATTTCTGTTTCAAAGAATGACAATTTAGTAAAGCACAGGATAAGTCCAAATGGGAGAGAGTGGGAGTAGAAGAAGAAACAGGACAAGGAACTAATTGTAGGGAAAGATGAGAAACCAACACCTTAGATTTAGCTGGAGGGCGGTGCCTCCACCAACTAGGAATAAAATATCTATAGTCATACGTGAAATCCCAACAAGACAAAAAAGAACAGAATCTGCTAATATTCAACAGCAATATCCAGATAGTGCAATTGAATATCATTGTAGAGCACCTCAGACTAACTGGATAGTGCCAGTGAGTTACATAGCCAGAGAAACATTGGAAACAAAAGTTATCCAGTTATCAGGAATATTCAGTCCACCATCTGGATAATGTTAGGACAGCAAAAATGCTGTCTAACATTATCTGGATTGTGGACTGAGTATCACTTCTATCTAGATAGTGGTGCTGGTCACTGCTGAATCCAGATGTTCAGTGGCATCTACTATCCAGACCCTGCTGCTGAACATCTCAAAATGGTTGTCACTTTTAGAAGACAGCATCTCCTCATGCACAGGCATCCACCTCCTCCAATTCACCTTCTGCCAGGTGACACACAGTCCTTTTGGATTACTAGGAATCCGCTTTGCTTCCATACCCTCAGGGCATCTATTGCAGTCCAGACTCAGCTCCAGTGTCTCTTGTGTCTGGGAATAAGAATAGAAGTGTCACCTCAACTTAAGACCACCGTATTTTCTTCCTTTTGGTAAACACTCTGCATGGTGGACCTTTTCTGTGGGTCCAGAATTTTGAGCTGGGACTGAGCTGTAAGGACTGTTTCCCCTTCCATTATTAATATCATTCTCTGTACTTCCTCTGGCACCCTCTTTTGGATAACTTGACCCCTGTCAGGAGCCTCCATACTCCCCTGGCAAAGACCCACTGTTGCTATCCCTATCTATGAGCTCTGTGACATCTTTGTCCACAGTAATGACACCCTGGTCCTTAAGCTCCAGGTGAACTTGCATCAGGCTTACAGGACATTCATTCCTTGAGAGATTCAGTGATGACAGTTCCTTACTTCATGGTGGTGGCATCACATTCCTTAAGTGCATAACTCCACAGATCAATATTCTTGATAACTGTTGTCCTCAACTCTGGGGTGCTACATTGATCATCTTTCAGAATGCTCCCTTCTCACCCTGAACTTTCTAACCTCAGCATCATATTCTGCTCTTGGGGCTCACAACATGCCAATTCATCAGTTGCTTGGACCCGAGCATTCTGTAGTCCAACTCTTGGTTCAAATTCACAGTGCTCTTGAAACTGTGCAACCTCCTGGCGGCCAATGAGAAAGGCTACCACAAAGTCCTTCTGGACTTTGAGCTCTTTGGCTAGTTGATAACTCCCTCTGACTGGTCCTTGTCTGAGCCTGATAAGTTATGAGCTTATTAATCAACACTTGCTTCTTCTCCAGCATCATCAGGGCATCCTTAAGCCAGGCTTCTACAAAATGGGACCATTTTTCCCACAGAATCCCTCACTTGAGAGGCCTCTTTGAGCTAGCCTACCAAATTATCCAGCTCTTTCTCCATCTCTATCCAGGATACCTCCGCCTGAACCAGCTGAGTTTGCTCTGGCAGGCTCTAATCACAGCATTATCATGCTGCTCTTCAGCAGCCTGGGTAAGCTCCTTTGCTTCTTCAGTTGATAAAGCAGTTCTCTTATCTGCTTCTGTAGGACCTCACAAGAGGACTCTGCTTGGGTTACCTGCTCCTGTAGCTGGGTAACCTCCTCTGTCCTTTTCTTTAAAGTACTTTTTAACACTTCAATCTCCTGCTCTCACTCCTAGGTCTTAATCTTCAGCTGGGCTTTTAACCAGGAATTCTGGCTCTGTGTCACGATCCCAGGCTTTGAACAACCAGGCGTGAACTCTGGAACGTGATCCCTTGGCCTACTGTCGTCGAGAGGCAGCAGGAAGCAAAACCCCCCAAGCAAGACTGGGCAGGATTCAGGATGCACTTGGCTTGGCTAGAGTCAGATACTGGAACAAGCTTGGCTTGACTGGGCTGGAACCAAATGCTGGAACGGACTTGGCTTGACTGGACTGAACCGGATACTGGAACAAGCTTGGCTTGACTGGACTGGAACCAAATGCTGGAATGGACTTGGCTTGGCTGGACTGGAACCAGATACTGGAACAAGCTTGGCTTGACTGGAACAGGATTCAGGATACTCAGGCAGGATTCGGGATTTCCAAACAAGCTTGGCAGAAACTTTGAACTTTGGTCATCTCCCCGACGGAAAGCAGTTCAGGATGCCCAAAATTGGCTTTCGATTATGCTGATTTGGGCAACCCTGAGAGAAGGACGCCCATCTCCCGATTTGTGTCGAAAGATGGGTGCCCTTCTCTTTAATAAATAAGCCTGTTTATCTCCTCAGTTTGTTGGTCAATGGTTCTCATTAAGTTTTCCCTTTGGCTTTCATAGCAGCACGTAGGGCACTGATTTTCAACCTTTTTCATCTCATGGCACACTGACAAGGAGCAAACATTGTCAAGGCACACCATCAGTTTTTTAAGGATATATATTTTATCATTTAACAAACGAGTATTAAGATTGGGTTTAAAATTCAATTATTACATTTTTAAACATTGTGTAATCTTTATAGTTAAATATTTTTATTGAAGACACAAGTTGGCAAAAAGGCAACAATACTCTTCAAAGGTAATGAAATTATCATTCAAAAACATGGAAGGCATTATTCAAAAAATATTCTGAAACTCATGTCATCTGCGCTATTGCAAAATAAAACTCTCCACTACTAAGCACATTGTGAAATACAAAACCTGAAAAAAAATCCTAACATTCATGTACAAATATGTCATACAATAGTAGCACTAATTCCTATGATTCAAATAACAAGAACCATATGTATGAGAAATTAAATGCAATACAGAATTTTGGGCACTCTGTAAAGATTTTAAGACATACAGGTATGATGGAAAACCAATAAGCAATGAAAAATTGTATGAAAATTCACGAGACAATAAATCCCACATTCTGCGAATTAGTCACAATTTTAAAAAAATAGTTTTAATAATATATTTTTAAATGACCTCAAAAAAACAGGGAGGAATAAAGCAAGACACCTAAGTCCAAATTTCAGAACAGATAGGTACTGAACAGCCATCTAGCAAAAACTAGGTGGTCAATGATCAGATTTTGTCCATGACAGAAAAAAAACGAGTTTTAACAACATTAAGCTGAAATCTATTGGCAGCCATCTACTGTTGAATTAGCCAAGTTTCACATTGGCTTTTACAGCATGAATAGATTTTTTAAAAAGCGTTCATTTCAACCAGGGCTTTGCATGAGGGATCAAGGGCTCCTTTTACAAAGCTGCACTAGCACAGCAAAAGTGACAAAGCGGAAATCAGACCGTGTTGCACCCCTATTGAGAAGCCTTCATTGGCTTCCAATGGAGGCTCACTGCCAATTCAAATTATGCATTCTAGTACACAAGATACCCTGGGCCCTGTTTGCTAAGCCGCACTATTGGTGCGCTAGCATTTTTAGTGCACGCTAAACATTAGCATGTGCTAACACTAGAGACACCCATAGAAATATATCAGTGTCTCTAGCATTAGCATGTGCTAATTTTTAGTGATCCTTAGTGAACAGGGCCCTCTCTGGCTTTGTCCATGATTATCTGGTAGATTTGCTTAATACTGGGAAGGCAGAGCTATCTTTTAGTTTGCAAGATCCAGGCCTATTACAGTTTCCCACACCAAAAGGTGTTAGGTATAAATCGATCCATGTAATGGGTTTCGTATATAGCTCAGCACAATGCTGGAATTCATTACCTTCTGCACTGAGACTGACCTGAAGTCATCTGCAGTTTTGTAAGTTGTTAAAAGCACATTTATTTTCCTTATATCTGGAATCTAGCGTTTGAAGTATTTATTTTGGAGTATTGGCTACCTGATCAAAGTTATGTTACTTCCTAGGGTTGGCCTAGCTTCTTTTATATATATTGTAATCCACATGGATCCAGAAATGGTTTGTAGCAGAATATACATTTTTATTGTATTTGTATTTCAATTCCTATGAGCTTCGTTGCATTTGATGAACTGAAATCGCTAGCGCGGCTTTGTAAAAGGAACCCTAAGAGACTCATTCTCTTCAATCCCACATAGTTTATTTCTACCTCCAAATTTAAATGATGCTAAAATTGTGACCCCACTATTTAATTGGTAGTCCTTACATATGCAGGTTTGTAAAACAGAGCAGCTGCATATAGATATGTTGGTATTTCCACATGGAAGCTACTGAGGCCATGCAGTTCATTTTTTCAACATATATATTTGTAAAATGGTTGCTCCTGCTGCACAGAAATTACACATGCATTCCCGCAGGTATTTTATTTATTTTTGTCTTTACATTTTATTTGTAATGAACATATTCAAATAATTACAAGAATACTTGCATTAGGAAAAACCAACAGCATTATACAAAAAAAAAACAAGTGAATGGAAAGACAATCTGGTTAAAGAGAATTAAAGAAACAGCACAACTTGTTCTAGAAAAACCACATTCATGGAGAACAGGGACAGAAGAAAAAAAGAATGAGATATCAAACTTTACATTATCAAGTGGAAAAAAAAGGAAAAAGGATTTTATCCACAAGCCTGTCGAACAGTCCACAATTTCTAAGTAGTAACATGGAATCATTGAATCACCTTTCTATTAACCAATAAATTACATAACTGATCAAGATCACAGAAGACATATTTCAAGCCCTGAAGCTTGGTCACACAAATACAAGAAAACTGTAACATAAATGTGGCATCTAAGGCAATCCATCTCTGTTTACAACCTAGGAAAGCCTTCTGCCTTTTTTGGAAGACTCTTGAAATATCAAGAAAAATTGAAAGAGATGATCAATAAAAAGTCACCAACCCAAACGTAAGCAACATTTTCAACGTCCAGGCCTTGTCTGGTTCCCAACAGAGTTCCCCATCCTTAATTTCAGATGGCAAGTCCTCTAACAGAGCAGATACAAACAGACCTCCAGATGAAACTTCTGCAATGTTAGCAGCTACTTAAGTACATAAGTACATAAGTATTGCCATACTGGGGCAGACCAACGGTCCATCAAGCCCAGCATCCTGTTTCTAACAGTGGCCAATCCAGGTCACAAATACCTGGCAAGATCCAAAAAAAAGTACAAAACATTTTACGTTGCTTATCCCAGAAATAAGCAGTGGATTTTCCCAAGTCCATTTTAATAATTTTCCATAGACATTTCCTTTAAGAAGCCGTCTAAACCTTTTTAAAACTCTGCTAAGCTAACCGCCTTTACCAAATTCTCTGGCAACAAATTCCAGAGCTTAATTACACGTTGAGTTAAAAAAGATTTTCTCTGATTTGTTTTAAATGTACTACTTTGTAGCTTCATTGCATGCCCTCTAGTCCTAGTATTTTTGGAAACAGTAAACAGACGCTTCACGTTCCACTCCACTCGTTATTTTATAGATCTCTATCATATCTCCCCTCAGCTGTCTTTTCTCCAAGTTTCATGTTAGATTGCATCTACTTGGAACTTGGAAAGCAGGCATTCATCGCTAGCAAATCTTTCTGAAGCCACTTCGTTCAACTGTTACAAGCAGCATCATATCTTCTGCTATCATCAACAAGACTTCATGATCAAACTATTTCTGTGAAATAGTTCCTTCTCTTGGCAGTGAACTGTTGAGTGGAACTTGGATTACTTTTTTCGCTGGAGCTCTGTTCGCTTGTATTGATTGCCTCCTTCAGCATGCCACTTCCTGCTATTCTTTGTTACAGTTGTTGACTTTATGTCCTTGAACCTTGCATGATGACTAGGATGTTGTTTCTGTTGTAATGCAATGTTTTACACTTAAGTTAATTTATGGAACTTAGACTAAGAGGGGCATTTTTGATATGGTTTGATCAAAACATCCAGAATCTGAATAGTGAATATAGTGATTTTTGAAACAGCAAAACATCTATCTTTTTTTTTTCAAAAATGGTGACTTGCTAGACGTTTTTGTGCTCTGTGCACTTATCATTTTGCCCATTTTTAAAAAGAAAAAAAGTCCAAGTGAAAAAAACCAAAAATCAAGTCATTGGGATGTAGGAGGAGCCAGCATTCTTTGTAAACTGGCCACACAAGACATTCCAGTAGAGCAGTGGGGCCCCTAGGGGGCACTGCAGTGGACTTCACCTAAAAGCTCCCAGGTACACATCTCACTGTTGGTCCTTATATTGTATAGTGAGCCGTCCAAAACCCATTAAAAACGTACCATACACAATTGTGCAGCATTACAATAGCCCTTCTGGCTGCAGGTGACACCTATAAATGGGTTCAGTAGGTTTTGGTAGGTTTTGGAGGGCTCACACTTTCCACCACAAGTGTAACAGAGTGATTTATTGGCCTGGGTTCCCTTCTCCACAGTGCACTGCACTGACCACTAGGCTATTCCAAGGACCTGCTTGCTGTTATAATAGGACTGGGTATAACATCTGAGGCTGTCCTAGAGGCTGGTATGTACTGTTTCTTTCACATCTTTGATGGGGGTGGGAGGTAGTCACTGAGGAAGTAAGGGGAGTCATTCCTTTATTTCTTCAATGGTCATTTAGGGTACTTTTTTTTGTCTTAGTCGTTATTAAAACAGGTCTAGCTAAAAACATCTTAGTATTAGTCTTTTCATTTTGTTCTATTATGGCTGAAAAATGTCCCAAGTCTTGGACATTTTTCAGCCATAATAGAACAAAATGGAAAAGGTCTTAGGAATACTCAAATCCCACTCCTGACACACACCCTTGAGATCTGAATGCACTGCAAATGAACAGCGTAGAAAAACATCTGGAAAATGGGTTTCAAAAATACCAATTTGGACATTTTGGTGAGAAAAACATCCATCTGCCAGTTTATGACACTCTTTAAATGTTTTTCTCTTTTGAAAATGAGCACGTGAGATCTTACTGCTAGGTCAATGGGTGGCGGTAAGATCTCAGGCCATAAATGGATGGGCGTTGGTTTCAGTTTAGCGCACGTCCATTTTCTGGCCCTTTAAAAAGGCCCTTTTTCTTAAACATGGTAAAAAATGGCCCAGTGCACACCCAAAACATACGCTTACACTACCACAGGCTACTTTTTACCATGGCTTAGTAAAAGGACCCCTTGGCAATTAACTACTTAAATATTAGCTTAACTACTGGGCACATACCAACTATTTTGGAGTAATTAAACGTTTAGGCTTAACTACTGTAAAGTAGTTTGACTGCCCAGCATTGAAACTAGATCATGGGGGAAAGCTAATAGTCACTTTGGTGCATGGTATGGATTGAGGTTTTCAAGAGAAGTGAAATTTCACAGGAAAGCCAGCGGAAGAGTTTGCATCAGAGGCATGTAAGTTGCTTCACTGTAGCTGTTTGAGATCATAGACGTGTTTCAGCACTGAAGTTCTTTTGCTAATGTTCAGCACAAGAAGCAATTTGGAATAATTGACTCCTGATGCAGGTATCTTGCAGAAACATGGCTGTGTCGAGCAGTGGCGTTCCGAGGGGCGCTGACACCCGGGGCGGATCGCCGATGCGTCCTGCCCCCCCCCCCCGGGTGCAGCGTGACCCTCCCCCCCCCCGGCGAAGGGACCCCCCACCCCGGTGAAAGAACCCCCCCGGGTGCACGCCGCTGGGGGGGTGCCACGCGCCGGTCAACGTCGTTGGTTTCCATGCTCCCTCTGCCCCGGAACAGGTTACTTCCTGTTCCGGGGCAGAGGGAGCAGGGAAATCAATGGCGCTGACCGGCGCGCGGCACCCCCCCAACGGTGTGCACCCGGGGCGGATCGCCCCACCTTGGTACACCACTGGTGTCGAGTCACCTTTTTGTTCCTCCTATGTTTGATAGAAACATGGATTTCTTTTAAATGTTTTGAAGAATAAAATCAAGTGAATTTTTATATCTGTTGGACTTTTTTGCATTTTTGCTTGTATTTTATCTGTGAGAATTTTACTCTCCTTTTTTTGTACCTGCAAAGGCTGACTTAGCCCAAGTGGATTTAAATAAAGAGCAGACAAATATGTTTGATTCCAACTTACTTCTATAAACTACTAAGCAGGTTGTGAATGCATGTGGTAAATGTCTAAAGTCTAAAAAATAAGATATAGATGTAACAGACATCTCAGTTTCTAGTGGAAGGAGTATAACCAATGGGACACTATGATAATAAATTATTGTACATCAAAATGACAAGGCAATTCAAATTCGATGATGAGTGGCACTAGATGTTAAATATGGCATAGGCTCAGTCAGGGTAAGAGTCCAGCTGGCCACAATTCTAGTGTCTATCTGGCCAAGATTAAGAAAGAGACAGTGAGCAGCTGACAGAAATTAGAATGGCAAATGAAATTGGCAACACAATTATAATGGAAGATTTAAATTACCCAGCTTTGGTTGGGTACATGTCTCATCAGGGCATGCTAGGGAGATAAAATTTCTAGGTGCCACAAATGAACACTTCATGGAGCAGCTGGTTCTTAACTGACAAGAGGTGGGGGACCTATTTTAGATTTAGTCCTTAGTGGAACACAGGCCCTGATGCAAAGGATAGCAGTGCTTTGAGTGCCTATCAATAGTGATCATAAGGAAATGGGAGAGAGGGAGAAAGAGAAAACAAGGGAGAGATACAAGGGTTGGATCATGCCTCACTGTCATAGGGGATCATCTTCAAAACCTTTGCTTAGAAGCCCTGAATTTGAACTTGTGTCACTATTAAGTCAGCTAATTTCTGACTTTTCAGTCTCATCTAAGAGGCTTATTTTATCTCTCAGGGAAGAGATGGGGGGGGGGGGGGGGGGGGGACAAAGTGTCCAAATGGGTTAATTTTGTGCATACCCTGGAAACTTCTGCTTTTCCCTCTATAAATACTAGACGACTAAATGCCAATCTAGTTACTGTGGGTCATATTTTCTTCATGCTCTTACACAGGGCAAGGCAAAAAGAAAAAAAATGTAACCCCCTAGAGTTTTCTCTGCTGTTTTTTCAGCAACCGCTTGGCATTTCAGTGTGAAATTTTACAGCTTTATTTGTTGTTACTATCTACATGTATGTGCTGAGTGGAATAGGATAAATACGGTGAAATTAGCATGACCACATAGCAATTTTTACACCTTCAAAAATTTTATACTGTAAAACTATCATTATTTGGAAAAAGAAACAGGTAACCAGCTTACTGTTAATGACGTCAAAGTGATGTAGACCTTAGTCTGGGGAGCAAAGTTGAATTGTCACAAGCTCCATCCAAAGCTACAAACAATTGCCGAACTCAAGGAAGTGCTGCAGATGATCTGGGACAGCCTGCCACAGGGACCGATAGACTGAAGGCCTCAGCTTTCGCAGTTTGTTTTGCCCTACTTTTAATCAAAACTTAGGCTTCTAAAGAGAGAGGATGGGCACTTTGAGCATTCACAGTGACTGCCAAATTCTGACACATTAATCGTATCATTTGAATTATGTTATTTTACTGTATTTTAGTTTGAACATTTTTAACGTGCAAAAATCGCTAGGTAGTAACACTGGAATGTCAGTAAAATCACCATAGCTTAAGATAATTAAATGTTGATTAATAGTAATACAGAAGTATGATGACTAAATAAGTACGTAATATTTCTCATTGAGATTCAAAGCAGTTGCTGAGAAAATGGAAAAAAAATCTCTAGGGGGTTACTTTTTTTTTTGCCCCACCCTGTACAAGATTACTGGTCAGACTTGTTATGTATAACTGAAACTTGGCTTTCTGATTTAGATATTTTCTTTGTTGAACAGGCCTGCCACCTCCCCCCCCCCTCCCCCCCCCCTCCAGGTTATAACTATATTCTAACAGGATAAATAATCAAGGTGGTGGTTTGGCTGTACTCATCTCTTAAACTGGGATTGTTCATTTATACACCTCCTTATCCCCTTACATAGAACATATCTCATTTAGATTTCAATCATTTGTTTCTACAGTTTTTCTTCTAGTTTCTCTTCCTCCACCTGTTACATTGCTAGCACTTCATACATTATATAAGATCATTTCTCCATATATGATTGGTGTTTTTTGGTGACTTAAATATACATTTTATTGATTAATCTGTTCCAATAGTGAGAGACTCATATATTTCTCTTAGACTCTAATTTACAATGTGTCACTCTCCCCACTCATTCAGCTGGTCAGATTTTAGATCTTTTGTTCACCTCTGCTCAACCAGCAATTTCTTCAGTCTCAAATTCTTCCCTTCCTTGATCAGATCATTATCTATTAGAATTTTCTTTTTCATCTTCAACTCCTAGATCAAATACCTCTCAATCTTGCATGAAGCTATCTAGGAAGCATAAGGAACTCTCTTCAGAAACTTTCGCATCTAACTGTCCAGCTTTTCTGATTTTTCTACTAAAGTGATAGATGATCAGGTTTTAATTTGAAATACAACTCTTTTGGATACTCTAGACAAAAGTTTACTTGATCGTCCTGTAAGACTTAATTCTTGTCAATCACATCCAAGACATCATAAGGGCCTTCGTCTCTTGAAAAAGCAACTGAGGCACTTAGGGATCTGTTTACTAAGGCGCATTAGCGTTTTTAACGTGCCTACAATTAGCGCATACACTGTTAACGCATGTACATGGCTAACACACATTAAAAACGCCAACACAACTTAGTAAACAGGGCCCTTAGAGCATTAGTGGCAAAAATCTCGCCTTTTATCTATTTATTGAGTTTAAACAAGTTGTATCTCATTACAAATCTACTATTCGTTAGTGTGTCTTAAAAACATCATGCTTCATTCTCAACTCTTACTGCTAATGATTTAGCACAATCGTTTTTGAGAAAAGGTGTCTAGTGCAAAATCATCTGTTCATCTATTAACATCTCATAAGTACATAAGTATTGCCATACTGGGAAAGACCAAAGGTCCAGGAAGCCCAGTATGCTGTTTCCAACAGTGGCCAATCCAGGTCACAAATACCTGGCAAGATCTCCTTTTTCAATCATCCTAATCCACAAGATACTAACATTCCTTGTATTCATTTTCAGCTTTTCAGATGCCTACTGAAACAGAAATTGCTAAATTTGTTTTGAGTTCTAACTCTTCTTCTGCATCCTCTGATCCTGTTGCTAATTACTTTTTTTCGAGAGATTTTATTGAAAATTTTCACTAAGAAAGTACAAAAACAAAAAGAGGGAACATGGGTGTTCCAACATGGAGTTGAACATATAAAAGTCCAATAAAATGGATAAGCAATAATAACAATGTCAGTAATAGTTGTATTATTAAACAAAACAAAGAACAAAGAAGAGAAATTGGAAAATTTAAAGGAAATGAATAAAATTTATAAAAAGAAAAGAAAAGAATTGGTAGTTAAAGAAGGAAAAAGAATAAGAAATAATGAGGTGGCTATTATCAGAGAATTAATAGATTAGTTAATAAGAGGTATTAAGAACCAACATTACAATTCATTAAATATTGCTTTAGAGACAATAAAGATTTGAGTTTTCTGATGAGCGAAAGCTCAGATTTGTGGGTTGTAACATGTGGAGGGGCATAATCGAAAGGTGACGTCCAAGTTTTGATGAGAACGTCCTCGCAAAACATCCCCATCCAGGGGCAGGGAAACCCGTATTTTCGAAACAAGATGGACGTCCATCTTTCATTTCTATAATACGGTCAGGGACGCCCAAATCCTGAAATTTGGTCATCGTTAGAGGTGGTCGTCCCTAGACTTGGTCATTTCTGATTTTCTGCAATAATCGAAACCAAGGATGTCCAGCTCAGAAACAACCAAATGCAAGCCCTTTGGTCATGGGAGGAGCCAGCATTTGTATTGCACTGGTCCCCCTGAGATGCCAGGACACCAACCGAGCACCCTAGAGGGCACTGCAGTGGACTTCATAAATTGCTCCCAGGTACATAGCTCCCTTACCTTGTGTGCTAAGCCCCCCAAATCCCACTACCCCCAACTGTACACCACTACCATAGCCCTTACGGGTGAAAGAGGCACCTAGATGTGGGTACAGTGGGTTTCTGGTGGGTTTTGGAGGGCTCGCTGTTTCCTCCACAAACATAACAGGTAAGGGGATGGGCCTGGGTCTGCCTGCCTGAAGTGCACTGCACCCACTAAAACTGCTTCAGGTACCTGCATACTGCTGTGATGGACCTGAGTATGACATCTGAGGCTGGCATAGAGGCTGGCAATCAATATTTTTAAAGATGTTTTTTGAGGGTGGGAGGGGGTTCGTGACCACTGGGGGAGTAAGGGAAGGTCATCCTTGATTTTCTCCAGCGGTCATCTGGTCATTTCAGGCACTTTTTTGTGCCTTGGTCGTAAGAAAAACATGACCAGTTAAAGTCGTCCAAGTGTTCGTCAGGGACGTCCTTGTTTCTTTCGATTATGGTTTGAGGACATTCAAGTGTTAGGCACGCTCAAGTCCCACCTTCGCTATACGCCGCCTTGAACTTTGGCCATCCCTGCGACGGAAAGCAGTTGGGGACGTCCAAAATTGGCTTTCAATTATACCGATTTGGACCCTGTAAGAAGGACGCCCATCTTCCGATTTATGTCGAAAGATGGGCATCCTTCTCTTTCGAAAATGAGCCCAATAGTGTCCCAGAAGTGAACATTGAGTTTCGTATTCTCCTTCCAGTTGCATAATACTAGTCTGAGAGCAATAGCCATTAGAATGTCAAAAAGCTTAGATTTATAAACATCTAAATTCTTGTCTAGCAATATGGAGCCAAAAATAATTAACTTAGGAGCAAGAGGTGTGGACTGACCAAAAACTGTAGAAATGATTTGCCAAACCTGAGTCCAATATTGAACTGCTAAGTTGCATTCAAAAAGCATGTGCATGAGTGTCCCTGGGTAACTGTTACATGGCCAGCATTTATTGTTGTGGGAGTGGTCAACAACATATAAATCTTGAAAGAGTCCAAAGAGTCTTGTGATGTAGAAAGTAGAGATACTGAATGGCACTTGCAGAAGAGAATAGCCTTCCAATCTTAATCCAGAAATCCGATCACTGTCGAGTAGTTAAATTGTGTTGTAGATCTGATTTACATGAGGAACATAAAGATAATTTTTTCAAGAAAAGTTTGGTCAATGAGGATTTTGTAAAACTGAGATGCAACATGACCTTTTTTGTGCAAACTTGATACAAAGGAAAATAACAATGACTGTGAGGAGGAGAGTGAATAAAATGATCTGCTGGAAACTATACAGTGTCCCTCTGAAGAACTGACTATGAGGCAGATCAAAACAGCCCATGGTGATTACACTGAGCACCATGAGCAAAATTAGTCCCAAATATTCAATACCAGGCCATGTCTGAGCACTGGCACCGAACAACCAATACTAATTAAAGCTATACTGGCCACCAGAGCTTATGCCTGACTCGGCCAATATTCAACCAGGACCAACATTAGAAACTTATGCAGGTCCTAGCTAATATTGACTGGGACCCACATAAGGGTTTCTGCCTAGGTCTGGTGCTCTCCCTTTCCAATCCCCCCTCCTACCCATAGAACTACAGCACCCTCCCCTCTGATCCCCCTGATGGCAGGCCTGAGTCCTGTCCACTGCCCCCATTGTCAAAATGGCTGCTGTGACCTCTAAAGGCAGCATCAAAGTACAGTGATACCTCGGTTTTCGTTGATAATTATGAAAACAATCAACGAAAACTGAAACAGACGAAAAACGAGGCAATTATTTCCATAAGAATCAATGTAAATCCAATGAGCAGGAGAACGTGTGGGTTGCCCTTTGTTTTTGCAAAATTAGCAGCAAAAACCGAGGCAACCAACGAAATCCGAGACAAACTTTTCACTGAAAAAAATCAACGAAAATCGAAACCGACGATAACCGAAGTCAACAAAAAAACGAGGTTTCACTGTATTACTGATATTCAGACCGGTGTCAGGTCAACTTGCGTATAAAGTTAGGAAAGCTTTTTTTTTGTCCTAAATTTATATGGTTACTTAGCAGTGATTTTCAGTCTGCAAACCAGTTATCTATTATGTTTATATTCCACCTTAATGCCATCCCTGGAAAACCAATAAACTAGCTGGTTTAGCATAGGTGGTTAGAGGGATATTCAGTGGCACCATCCAGTTAAGTGCCACTGGATATCCATGGAAAGCTCCACACAAGTGATTTGAATGACCAGGACCCTCTTCTGGCCATTTAAATTGCTTTGAATATTGACCTCTTAGATTTTTATGACAGATTCATGATTATATTTCTTTGGATGATCTGCAAATGCTAGTTCAGGCTAATTCTTCAAATTTAGACTATTGTAATAGTCTGTATGTGGGTCTACCAAAAAAGTTACTCACAGAGCACCAATTGCTTCAAAATACAACTGTTAAGATCATATCGTAGAAGAAGAGATTTGATATTCTACTCCACTGCTTAGATCTTTGCATTGACTGCCTATTTCTATGAGGGTTAAATTTAAATTGCTTTGTTTAGTATTTAAAAACTTTAACAACTACAGGAGAATACAAACTCTATAAAGAATATTCCAACCTAATAAGAGGAGTTTGATTAATATATATAAAGTTAGTTTGGAGGTGTCCCTTTAAATTGATGGAAAAAATTTCCACCTCATATATGAAATATATATCTAACAAATGGAACCTCAAACCTCCTAACAAGGAACAATACCTAAGTATTCACAATGCCTTGTATAAACAGGAGTAGATTAATATCATAGATTCCTATTTAAGAAGGAAAAAGAGAAAAAAAAACCCAGACGCAAAAACTCATACTACATGAGAAAAATGAATGAGATGAAAAACTCTCTTTCCCTCTAGAGCTCATGGCAGCCATTTTACCAGATGGAGCTGCTAGGGGCAGGAGTGACTTGGAATTGGTCCTGCCTGGGTTATCCCACTGGACCACCAGGGATGTAAGGTAGGCTCTGGGGAGGAAATAAACCAGCTACTACCCTTACACATATACTAGTCAAGAGCAAATGATACTGTAATGCTGTTTTGCAAGGTGAGTGTGCCCTAAACAATAGCTCCCCCCGATATTCAAAACTATTTAACCGGCAAGAATGACTCCAGGCTGGTTAAGTAGCGTTTAAGTACTAACCACAGATATTCAGTGAGAGATATCCGTTTATCTCCTGCTGAATATACTGGCTAGTGGCTAGTCAAAAATGGCTATATCATGTGACATAGCTGGTTTGGCACGGATATTCAGCACCAAACCAGCTATGCTGAGCGGTCAAAATAGGCTGCTGAAATAGCAGGCCTATCTTTGACCGCTAAAAAGTTAACTGGCTACGCTGATATTAAGTGCTAACCAGTTAGCTTTTTAGCAGCCAAATTAAACCCAAATATTCAATGCCGGTTGCCGGAAATGGCCCAGCATGACTATCCGAGTTTAACACCGGCGGCATACAGTAAACATGCTGCATGCTGCTGGCTGAATATTGGGTCCTAGGAGGCTATAAATGATCAAAATGTGGCTGTCAAACTTCTCACTGCATCATATAAATTTGACCATATGACTCCACTTTTGACAGGCATGCATTGATTTCCCATCTCTTCAAGGATTTTGTTTAAACTAGCTATTAACATTCAAAATTAGTTATCCTCTTTTATATCTCACCTGTTAATTCCTTATTCTCAAGTCAGAATGCTAAGACATTCTGTAAAACTTTACTGATGGCTCTCTCTTTTCAGATTGTTTTGAGTTTATAATACATTATATTTAGTGAAACAGCATAAACACTTTGGAACACTTTGCCGGACTATTTATAACTGGAGACATCTTTGATGAAGTTCATTCCTCTGTGAAACAGCTTCTGACCAATACGCTGATAAAACTTTTAGATATGAGTTACCAGTTGACAGTTTGCTGAATACACTGCTTATTTCTTTGTTTTTTTTCCTTTCTTACAGTATAATGATGTAATTTTTCTTCTTTTTCTCTCTTTTCCCAACTCAAATCAATTTGTTTTAATGTTTGTAAACTGCTCAGATGACACCCTGATGAGCAGTATATCAATGTTGAATAAATGTAAAATGTAAAAATGATGGTCTTTGTTTCAACATACTCCCTTCATATTGTCCTTCTGTTTTATTGCCATGATGTTATTGGAATCAATGTGATTATGCATTCCCCCCCCCCCCCCCAAATCCTATATATGGCACCTTAAGTTGCACACGCTAATTTGGCCACATGGTCAAATTGCACGCACAACTTAATTGATTAACAAGCCAGTCAGTGCCGATAATTGGTACTTAACAACCAACAGTGGCACTAATTGGCTTTAATTAGACTTTACATGCACAACTTTCTAGGTGTATTCTATAATGTGCTGCATTGTAAATTCTAATGCACACAGTTGAAAGGGGGGCAAAGCCATGGGCGTGGAATGGGCGGGTTGTGAGCATTTAAAAAAACTATGCGCACTATTATAGAATACATCCAATATGCGCCTAACTTAGGCACAGGTATTTAGGTCTGATTTTAGGTGGCCTAAATGGGTGCGTCTACATTTTAGTCACAAGAATGGTGTGTGAGCCTGTTCTATAAACTACATCTAACTTTGGGCGTAGTTTGTAAAATCACTCTAACCACATGGTTTTTCAGCACCGATTTTTAAGATACCATATATATTATTTCCCCCTTTATCAATATTCATTGCAGTGAACCACTTATAGATTGTAGGTGGACAAGTTAATGGCTTCTAATTTTACTTGGATTTCCTTTTGGAAGAAGATGTGTTCTTCCTGTTATTAGCTATTGTGGTGTTAAGTCTGGTTGCTTGATCAATTGATTTTTGCAGTTTGCCAGATCTTGGTGAAGAGATGTTAATTGCTTGAGCCAAAAATTGGTCACTCCATCTGGTCCAAGGCTCTTCCAGTTCAGGGCTATTTTTATACTACTTTCCAATTGTTTTGTTGTTACTTCAGGACATTCCATTGCCGTGATGGTTGCCTCTTCTACATACTGGGTAGCCATTTTGTTTCTTAGTTGTGCTCTGCAGTGTCCTTGTATAAGTTTCTCCTCAAAGTTTCTCCTTCAGCATTACTTGTTGCTATCTTCACTTCACTAATGCTCTTCCCAGTTCCCTGCAGAGTTGTTTGGGGTCTATGGTTTATTTTGACTTACTATACTGCCCTTCCTGGAAATATCGCAGGGCTGTTCACAATCAATTACAATGAATTACATTGAAATAAAGAAAGGAACACCAGAAAACAACAGGAAGGATTGCAATCATCCAAAAAAACCAAAAGATATACAGGTGGGTAAGTGAACTCTCAATGACTCGCAACAAGCCGTTATAGCATCCCCAAATACCTTCTGAAAAAGGTATGTTTTAAAAGCTGTACAAAATTTGAAATAAGATAGTTCCAGTCTCACATGATGGTAGAGCATTCCACAAGGATGGCGCTATGCAAAAGAAAGCACTATTCCCTCTTTCTTTTCTGTTTTCTTAATATCTCTACAGTCTCTAAATGGACTATAGTTCTTTTAGAGGATCTGAAAGTAGTAATGTTTATTGAGTTAATTTCAAATCATTAAAGAATCTACCCATCGAGCATGGCACCCATTTTGCATAGGATATCTACATCAGAAAAGGGATATCCAAGTCCAGATGTTCACAGTTTCCTGGCTATTTTGCAATAGGATTGCTGAATGCAGAGCCTTTTCTGAAATACATATAAGGATGTACGGGAGTATATGTACATTTGTTAGCACATCCAGCAGGAACAACCATTTTACAAAAAAAAAAAAAACGTGCATCTTCATATGCAGTGTTACATGTGTGTACTGGACTTTGCAAAACTACACAGCTTTGTGTTTTTATTAGGGCTACACATTTAATGTATTTTTAACACAATTAATGTGTTAAAATTTTAAGGGCGCCCATCTCTAAAGTACACATGTATATCATAGCTCTAACCCTTAGAATACCTATGCACAGCATGGGGGTAATTCTGTAACAGTGTGCCTTTCTGTGGCATCTACTTTCCTTTAGAGAATAGTAGCATAACAGATGATAGCAGTGCTAGCTGTGTGGATCAAGTTCACATCATAAGAACATATGAACTAAGAATAGCCATACTAGGTCAGACCAATGGTCCATCTAGCCTAGTATCCTGTTTCCAACATGTCCAAATCAGGTCAAAGGTACCTGACAGAATCCCAATTAGTAGCAACATTCCATACTACCATACTACCAATCCTGGGGCAAGCAGTGGCTTTCCCATGTCTATCTCAATAGCAGACTACAGACTTTTCCTCCAGAAACTTGTCCAAACCATTTTAAAACCCAGATACACTAATCGCTGTTACTACATCCTCTAGCAAAGAGTTCCAAAACTTAACTGTTCGCTGAGTGAAAAAATATTTCCTCCAATTTGTTTTTAAAATATTTCCATGTAACTTCCTTGAGTGTCTTCTAGTCTTTGTTTGAAGATGGACAATCAAGTTTCCTTGGTGGTTAAATCTACATTTTTTTCAATTTTATTTCTATGGCACCTTTGCTCATGAATCTGCAATTTAGAAAAGTCATATAAATTGGAATTGAAATGTCAGGGTCAACATTCACTAGCATTTTAGAACAGGGTCTGTGAACCTCCAACCTGAGGAGTACATGGTGCACAGACCCATTCCCAGGGATTCCAACCCCCATCCAGCTACTCATGAAGGCAGCCACAAAAAGGCGTGTCCACTAGGGAACAATCTGCACATATCCCTACAGTTACGTTGTTTCAGCATTAAAACAATAAGTATATAAATAGGATAAAAGAGTATGTTGCGAAGGCCACTGCTGACCAGTGCCTGTGCTATATAATGACAAGCAGCCAGGTCCTGCAAAAAGGAAGAAGTCCTTGGTTAGCAGAAACGTGGGGCAGACCAGATCTCAGGTCATCTCCCTAGCAGAAGGAGAATGGTAGGTTTGGAGGTCTCTGCATACCTGGAGACAGTAGCAAATGGGGACTTCAGCTGGCTCATGGCTCCCAGGGTTCAGCTGCCTAATGCAATAGGGGCAGAATGGAGAGCATAAGAGTCAGTTTCTCAGGTGTTTGGGATTCCTGGTTGATAATAAGCTACCTCTCCCTTAGCAACATAAAGGCAGGTGTCATGTCCCCTACCTCAATGCAAGCAGCATCCTCGGGCTGCGCAGAGTCCCGTTGACATGCACACTTGACTGGCACAGCCCTGAGCCATGTGTGTGTGGTTCTTCTCTGGCTGCAGGCTCCTTGATTGCTTTGCTTCCATGCACCTGGGTCTGCTCTCTCTCTGCTTGGCTTCCCTTACTTCTCTCCTATTGGTCTTCCGGTTCCTCCTTCCCCTGCTCTTGTCCTATGGCTGTGCTCCTTCTCCCTGCTGGTCCCTGCTGATGTCAGACGCCAGAACTTTATCAGCTGAGCTCTTCCTGGACTTTATGCTTCAGCTTCTACTTTGGTAGGTGTTACTTGCTCAGCAGTTTGCTTCTTCTCTACTTTGTCCCTCATTGCTGACTTTGCTGGTACCTGGATTACTCTCCTGACCTGCCTACTGACTTTGCCTGTACCTGGATTACTCTCTTGACCCGCTGCATGCCTATTGACTTTACCTGTGCCTGGATTATTCTCTTGTCTGTTGTTTGTCTCTTGACATTGCCTGTACCTGGATTACTCCCCTGCCAGCTGTCTGCCTGTTGACATTGCCTGTTCCTGGATTACTCCCCTGCTTGCTGCCTGCCTATTGACTTTGCCTATACCTGGATCACTTTCTTGCCTGCTGCCTGCCTGGCTGATACATTCACCACCCCGCTTCCAGCTCTGTCTTGTAAGTCCTGTAGGTCGCCCGCACCTAGGGGCTCTGGGGAATGGCGGTCAGCGCAGGTGAAACCCGGGGTTGTCCGGCCGCCAAGCAGAACCTGGTCCGAGTACCGGGCTCAGCAGCGCTCTACTTGGTACAAGAACTCACAAGTCTGACAGCAGGGTCAAAAATGACATCTAAATTGCCTATGCTAGATTTCATTCTCCCAACCCATAAGTATACTCCCATTCATATCTAAAACTGCCAAGTATTCACTACCCCCTCAAATCGCACTCCATCTCTCCTATCCATAATTCCCTGCTCTGTTCATTTCCCCTCTACCCACACATCCTAGCCCCATCCATCTTCTGCTCTGTTCCCCTCCCTTCTACCCGTACCCCTCAGTCCCATCCATCTCCTGCTCCTTCCCTTCCCCCACCCCAGTCCAATCCATCTCCTGATTTTCACTATCTCCTATTTGATCCTTCTCCATGTCCACCTTCGTTCCCTCTGTGTCCTTATATGTCCTGCCAGCACCTCACCTCTGTGTCTCTGTGCCTATTCCCATGTTCAGTATCTGCCCTCTGTGTCCCCATCTCTCCTCCTGTCCTGCTTCAGCCCCTGCACTCCCACCCCAAGGTCAGCATCTCTTCCTCCTCTCCCCTACCCCATCCCCATGGTACAGCATCACTATCTCTCTCTCTTCCCCCCCCCCCCCCCCCCCACCATTCCAACCTGTCTTTCTTTCTCTCTCTTTCTCTCTCTCTCTCTCTCTGTGGGCCCAGTTTCTCTCCCTTTCTCTTCCCTAACTCCTCATATAAGCTCTTGCTTACTCTCCCCCTTCCCCGTGGTCTGGCATTTCTGTCCCTAACCCTTGTAATCTGGCATCTTTTTTCTCCTTCCCATCCACAGGTGGGGCATCTTCCTCTCTCCTTCCACCACCTCTCATTGAGATTCAGTGTCACTGTCTCTCTTTCCTTCCACCACCACCACCACCACCCACAAGATCCAGTGTCACTCCCCTCCCTCCCTCCTTCCACCCCCCCCCATGAAGTCCAGTGTCACTGTTCCTCTCTCCTTCCTCCTCCCCCCCCCCCTGCAAGGTCCAGTGTCAGTCTTCCTCTCTCCTTCCTCTCCCACAAGGTCCAGTATCATTCTCCCTCTCTCCTTTCCTCCTCTCCCACCCTCTTGTGAGGTCTAAGATCACTCTCCCCCCCCCCCCCCGTGAGGTCTAGGATTGCTCTCCCTCCATTCCCTCCATCCCCCACAAGGTCTGGGATATCTCTCCCTCCACCCCCTCCCCCATAAGGTCCAGGATTTCTCTCCCCCTCTCCCTCCTCTGGTGCTGCAGCCTTCAAGGTGACCAGGACACTTACAGCATTAGCAATGTAAGCATGCTGCTTTTGGCCTACCCCAGAAGCTTTCTTTCTGCAGCAACTTCCTGTTCCCACAGAGAAAAGGCTTCCAGAGCATGCTAAAGGCAACATGTTTACATCACTAATGCTGCCGGCAGCCTGGACACCTTGAAGACAGCAGCGCTGGAGAAGGGGGTGAGAGTGCGATACCGGATCCTACAAGGAGGGGGGTGGAAGGAGAGAGGGAGAGGCTGCACCACTCGAGGCAATGCCAGAAGTGGCAAGCCATTTGGGGGAGCAATGCCCCCCGCTCCCCCTCCCCCCCCCCCAAGTTACAAGTTACCCATGGTCTCCAACCTTTACATGTAAAGGGCCGCAAAATAGACACGATAAAGCTCCGGGGGGAGGGGGCACCAAAAGATTTTAGACATACAACTGTAATTTTAAATACTAATTTTGATTCTACAAGCATACCAACAGTACAACATCATGCAGGTAAGTGAAAGCGAGATGAGGGTGCACACAGCACAACAACTACCTTCCATTGCTGCCTTTCAGTCCACCTTTTCTCTAATTTTCAAACCTATCAAGCCAATATTCAACTAGGAGGTATATGTTCACCATCAACTAGTAAACCTGTAATTCCATTTTGCTTAGATTTTCGAGGCTGAGCTGATGCAGAGGTGCACCATTATGAGGTTTTGCCACTGCTGCAACCCCGGCTGCACATGACCATGCAGTAGCACATGACCCAGCGGAGCTTCACAGGGCCTTTTCTCTACTTGCAAATAGCCGCTGGATATGAGGGCCCCAAAAATGGACCGTGGGGGCAGCGTGTTGAAGACCGCTGAAATAAAATAAAATATTAGCCGACTCGCCTTACCTCTGCTTTCACGGATCTCTCAGGCACTTCATCATACATACTTTTATTATTATTATTGAAATTATGGTTGGTGCAGTGCCCTGAGAACCTGGGGAGCCGGCTTTGTTTCCCATTGTAGCTCTGTGTGATCCTGGGCAACTACTTAACCCTCTATTGCCCCGGGTACAAAAAACTTAAGGCCCTGTTTACTAAGGTGTGTTAGCATTTTTAACGCGCCTACAATTAGCGCACACACTAACAGTGCAGGCGCCTATAGGGATATTGTAGGTGCATACAAAATTAACATGCTTGCATGGTTAACGCACGTTAAAAATGTTAACATGCTTATAATGCGGCTTAGTAAACATAGCCCTTAGATTCTGTAAACTACTTTGTACCACAGAAAGGCGGTATATCAAATCCATAATCCTTACCCCCTTATAAAGTTTATTGAATTTTTCTCTTTACAATCTTCGTGATTCTGTTCTTTGTTTACCACCACTCATGTTCCTGCCTGAACATGTGTAATGTCATCCTACAATTCCTCTGCCTCCCTCACAAAATCGACTTCATCACTGTGGCATGCTTTAGATTTGGAAGCTTTTCCAAAGTCAAGGCTCTGAACATCAAAATAATGACTGACAGTAAGGCTGCAATACATTATTAATTGGTATATAATATATGTGTTCTTTTTTTCTATTTTGAGTAAGTTATATTACCAAAAAATGCTTTATAACCAATGACCATTATAAATCATCATCATAAGGGTTTCTGCATTCTGCAAAGGGTACCTGAGAAGTTCTGGCTGCAAAACCTAGATAGGCTATGTCTCTGATTGCATGAAATTATTGTCGCTGAACATGCCAGCTTATAAATCACATGAAGCACAGTGATCCTTAGGAAAAAGGTACAACTGGAACAGTTCAGCTAATGAAGCATTTCAAGGCCAGATTCAAACCTATTATCCAGTTATGCATTGAATTCACAGAGCAGGTTCAAGTGCCAGGAAATCCTGAGCAATTCAATCCTAGTCATTGCTTCTGTCATTTGAGCACATAAATCCTCTGTATGTGACTGATACACAATTAAATATTACTATTTCTAAATTGGTCTATATTAGTTTATTGTTTCTCATTTAAAAAAAAGAAAAATGAACGCTACCTTAATGGGAGGATTTCAGAATTGTGCATTTTCACTTTGGGCTTGATTCAACCCTGCACAGGAAAATTTGAAACACTTCTGAACAAAATGCGTTTGTCACATTGAGAAAATAAAAATATTTATACCACATGCTTAGGAAAATTAGTTGAGAGAATCGGCACATTTCAGAGAATTAAAATAGCTCCTCTTTATGCAGCTTTTCAGGATAACCCCTAATGCCCAGAAGAAGAATAAATCAACAACTTCTTTTATTGATATGCATGAACCTCATCATCACATCTTGGACGTACAAAGTTGTTCTCTTGGCATCAATAATATGAGAAAGTGGGCAGAGGATGAGGTCAGAAGATGCTTCCGGCATGAAATCAGTGAAATATATGGGCATAAAGCTAAATTGGTCACCTACATATCAGTCCCCAGTCATCTACAGTTAAATACTCTCTGTAAACAGACCCAGCAATGGATCAGATGCCTGCAGGAGCAGAGGATGCTGTAGGCTCACTTTTACTTATGCTCTAATTTGGGGGTGGTAGATGTTGTGATGTGACGCCCCCTGTGGATGCACCCACCTCTGTCTGCACAGGTCTCCCAGATGTTGGTCTGAGCAGTGTCTCTGACTGACAGTGAGCTTACTTTTAAGAGAAAGGCTGCTTAGAGGTTTCTGGTCTTTCTCTGTAGAGGCCTTTCTTCCTAGTCTATCTGGTCCCTAGGATCCCACTCTTTATGTCCCAATAGATTGCCAAGCTCTAGAATGTGCCCTAAAATGGTCTGTATTCAATATCACCAAAACATGCAAAAATAGTTCTAAGTCTTTCTTTTCAAACATAGATCCTAATTAATCATGGTTCAACAATGTGTTCCTGTTCTGTCAGGGTAAACATAGGACACTATTCCTTCACTTCAAGAACGCAAGTCTTTTCTCTTCCATACAAATAATAGGGTTCCTGCCCCCCACCCCCCCCAAGTTCCATAGAACTTTCCAGTTTCTCCTGAAATACAACTCAGTTAATACACAGGGTTTTAAAGTTAGGTCCTATCTTCCCCTTTCCCTAGCACTGCATTGAGTTAAATAGAACTCTTTTATGTAATAGGAAGAACAGTGGTTCATACCCCTTCCTTATTTCCCTAGGACTTTCTCCTTTTTCATGTAACCAAAATTTTCAAGCACACAGGGTTATCCTCTTTAAGGCTGACTCTCCCTCATGCCTTTTCTTTTCTTCCTGTGTACCCTTTTGCATTACCCAGATTAGGTTCCCTTCCCCCTTTGCGTGGAGTGCACCAGTTAGGAGACTGGCTTCTCTCCACCTCTCCCTTAATCCTTAAAGTTTCTCTTCCAATGCAGGCAGCTATATTCTTTGCATTCCTAAAGGGTTGACTCCTATTTCAACTTCCCTTACTCCCATGGAAACAGTCAGAGATGGGTTTGTTATGCTTTAAAAGTACTTAAGTGAAAAGTAATAGTACTGGCTTCAGAAGTAGTGATGTAACAGTAGAAAGTCTTATTCCCCCCCCCCCCCCCCCCCAATAAATAAATAAATAAATAAAATACTCCAGTAAAAGTAATGTGTACAGCTCTTAAAACTATTTTTTTACTACAAAGCAAAAAGTGTTCTTAAGTTGGACCACAGAATCTAGTATGCTTACAAGCAAACTTCCTAGAAAGTCCTTCCTAGAAAAAAAAAACCACAACACTGAGCATTGCAGTGAGCAGGACATTAAAACCTCTATTGGAAAACAAAGCAAGCTGGATTAGTACAGATTAGTCCTTCCCAGACACTTGATGCTAAAAGAATACCTGTCATATTCACACACAATCACAGATAGACACTCGAAGTATAGAATAAGTAACCACAAACTAAAAATAGAAATATGTAGACAAAAATTAAACAGAACTCCGAAGAAGCCAGAACAGCTTCAATACATGCATGTGTAGCTTTGGGGTTTTTTTCTCTTGTAATCAGCGCACAGGCAGGAAACAACGTTTTGGTGGCAGGGACTATGGACACTGCTTTTGCCTGTCTTTCCTGAGTGTGTGCTGTGAACTGATCTTCAAATGCTCTACAACAGGATGAGAGCAGAGGAAGGTAGAGAGGGAGAGGGAAGTGCTGAGCACCACACACTTTATCTACATGCTGTGTGTGACCTGTGACAGGAATACTTTATAGAAAAGTAATTTTAGTTATTGGGCACTACAGTGCTGTAAATAATACATCTGACAGATGCAATCTTTTGGCTAAGAAACTTCCAGGAGATATGATTTCCTTTGAAGTGTGCAAAGACATTGTGACTCTCTGGCTCCTGGCACCTTACCTTATTACTCCCAGGTACTTCAAGTAAAGCATCTTTCTAATCTCCTTTATTAAACAGAAATTGTTTGCACACACACTTGCCAAATTACTTTTATTGCAGTACCAGGCAGTGGCTTTTTTCCCCAGAAAAATGACTTCTTCAGCTTACCGTTGTGCGGTTACAACACTCCCTGACCTCCCGTAAATATTTGGTCATAAAAAGGCAGGGGCAGCAGTCTGTGCATCACTTGGAATGCACATTTGAATGGTAATCGGCTCATTTAAATAACTCTGCATACCATTCCTGTTGCCTGCTGCCGTGAATGGAAAACAGCCCGTAGAACCCCTCTCTGCATCTGTAGCTGAATAACATGCTCGCTAAACCGGCTAGAACTGATCAAAAAACCACGTTGCTGGCCCAGTAAGTTTAATGCATCTCCCCCTGACTATTTTGTGGGTTAAAGTTTTCAGTTCCACCCCTTTCTACAGCTGGAGAAGGCTGCTAATCAACAACTTTGCTCTCCTCCATTTGGGAAACCTCAGATCCACTCCTACTCTGCAGCTTGGAAGAATTGTTAATGAGGCACACTCATCCAGTCTTGAAAGCATTTCTGCCTACAGTTCCAAGAAGACTGTTCCCATTCAGCTTGCTGTCAGACTTGTGAGTTCTTGTACCAAGTAGAGCGCTGCTGAGTCCGGTACTCGGACCAGGTTCTGCTTGGCGGCCGGACAACCCCGGGTTTCACCTGCGCTGACTGCTGTTCCCCAGAGGTTGAGCCCCTAGGTGCGGGTGGCCTGCAGGGCTTACGAGACGGAGCAGGAAACAGGGTGGTGAACGTGATGGTCAGACAGGCAGCAGGCAAGAGAGTAATCCAGGTACAGGCAAAGTTAATAGGCAGGCAGCAGGCAAGGGAGTAATCCAGGAACAGACAATGTTAACAGGCAGGGGAGTAATCCAGGTATAGGCAAAGTCAATAGGCAAACAACAGGCAAGAGAGTAATCTAGGTACGGGTAAAGTCAGTAGGCAGGCATCAGGTCAAGAGAGTAATCCAGGCACAGGCAAAGTCAACAACAAGGGACAAAGTAGAGAAGAAACACACAACTGAGCAAGTAACACCTACCAAAGTAGAAGCCGAAGCATAGAGTTCAGGAAGAGCTCAGCTGATAAAGTGCTGACGTCTGACATCAGCAGGGACCAGCAGGGAGAAGTAGCACAGCCATAGGACAAAAGCAGGGAAAGGAGGAACCGGAAGACCAATGGGAGAGAAGCCAGGCAGAGAGAGATAGAGAGAGAGAGAGAGAGAGAGAGAGAGCAGACACAGGTGTGTGGAAGCAAAGCAATCAAGGAGCCTGCAGCCAGAAAAGAACTACACACACATGGCTCAGGGCTGTGCCAGCCAAGTGTGCGTGTCGACTGGACCCTGCGCAGCCTGAGAACACTGCTTGCATTGAGGTACGGGACATGACACTTGCCTAGTACTCCTTGCTGCCCTGCCCCCTAGGACTTCTTTTCCTCTGCTGGAAACACCTTCCTCAAGAAAAGAACAGCGAGGCTTCTATGTACAGTTAATTCCTGGTTCAGCTTTATCTTCTTTACCAGAGAGAGATACTGATCTATGCCAGGTTTTCCTGACTGCTCAGCCTCCCCCCATGGACCTTGACAGGCATAACCTATCACAATGTATGGCAGAAACTGCACCCCTTAGAGAGAGAATTCATTCACACAATTTGACAAGAACATACAAGTCAACATCTTGACTCAATTACATTTTTCTTTCAGACATGGTTTGACAGGGTATGTATTTCAGAAATAGCCCCCTGGATGATCTCCAGTCACACTCTGGTCGGACTTGAGATACAATGAAGACAGGGTATAAACAGATCCAGAGGTGGAGTTTTCCAAAATGCCTATACGATGACCCTCAAATTCCAAGCCCTACTTACTGAAGAAATGGGGAGAATCTTGTGAAAATAGTAAAAGGCATCATGACAATCCTATACTGTTCTGACATACCACTAAAGTGGTACTTAGAGGTGATATTATCACTTTTGTGGCCAGAAATTGAAAGGAGGTGACAAAGAGTAGCTTGATATTGAAGAGATATCTTCAGTGTGAGTGGATGTGATTTAGTGATATTTCAACTCAAGAGATTCAGGAGTAACTGTTAGCAGTGCAAGCAGCTTTAAAAACTCTTGCATGAGAGGGCAAAAAAACGTGAGTACGTATTGTAAGTACAAATCATACACCTTTGGAAATAAATCCAGTGAATTGCTTGCATGACTATTTCATCCATGGATGGGCCTGAGATATGTTGAGTCACTGATAGATGAATCAGGCACAGTGTTGACATAACAAACTGTTCTGAGGAAGTTTTTTTTTAATCGTAGGGGGCACAGGGGGTGAACAATAATCCAATTGATTTTATTATGACTCACTTAAGACAGCTCACCCTAGCACAAGAGGAGTTGGAACAACTTAATACCCCTATATTGTTAGAAGGGATGAGAGTGGTGATACATGGTCTACCTTTAAATCAGAGTTTCTCAACCTAGTCCTCAGGACACACCCAGCCAGGTTTTCAGGATATCCACAAGGACTATGCAAGAGATTAATTTGCATACAAAAGAGGTGGTACATGTAAATTTATTTCATGTGTATTCATTGTGGGTATCCTGAAATCCTGACTGGCTAGCCAGCTCATTTTCGAAAGAGATCCCCGGCCATCTTCCAACACAAATCGGGAGATGGCCAGCGATCTCCTGAAACCGGCCAAATCAGTATAATCGACTGCCGATTTTGACCGGGTTCAACTGCTTTCCGTCAAGGAGCCGGCGAAACTTCAAGGGGACATGTCGGTAGGGTAGTGAAGGCAGGATGGGGGCGTGCTCACGAGATGGCCGGCTTCGCCTGATAATGGAAAAAAAAAAAGCTAGATGACGAGCATTTCACCGGCTTTACTTGGTCCCTTTTTTCACGACCAAACTTCAAAAAGGAGCCCCAACTGACCAAATGACCACCGGAGGGAATCAGGGATCACCTCCCCTTACTCCCCCAGTGGTCACCAACCCCCTCCCACCCAAAAAAAACCCTTTTTTGCCAGCCTGTATGCCAGCCTAAAATGTCATACCCAGCTCCCTGACAGCAGTATGCAGTCCCTGGAGCTGTGCACTTCAGGCAGGTGGACCCAGGCACATCCCCCCCCTACCTGTTACATTTCTGGTGGTAAATGGGAGCCCTCCAACCACCCCCAAAACCCACTGTACCCACATGTAGGTGCCCCCCTTCATCCCTAAGGGCTATGGCAGTGGTGTACAGTTGTGGGTAGTGGGTTTTGGGGAGGATTTGGGGGCCTCAGTACGCAAGGTAAGGGAGCTATGTACCTGGGAGCTAATTTTTGTTTAAAAATTTTTAGAAGTGTGCCCTAGGGTGCCCAGTTGGTGTCCTGGCATGTGAGGGGGGCCAGTGCACTACAAATAATGGCTCCTGCCACGACCAAATGCCTTGGATTTGGCCGGGTTTGAGATCGCCGGCATTAGTTTCCATTATTGCCGAAAATCAATGCCGGCCATCTCAAACCCGGCCATCTCTGACATTTGGCTGGGCCCAACCGTATTAGCGAAGAAAAAAATGGCTGGCCATCTTTTTCGAAAATACGGTTGGCCCCTCCCATTTGCGGAGCCAGCCCCAGAGATGGCCGGCACCGTTCGATTATGTGTCCTGAGGACTGTGTTGAGAGCCCCTGCTCTAAATAAAGCTGCAGTACCAGATGGGTTTTCAGGGGAATTCTACAGGCTCTTAGAAATTCAGTTATGTGGTCCTCTAGAGGTGTATTTTTTTTAGTGCTTTGGATATGAAGAGTTTTCTGGATGAGGTAAATCAGGCTTTGATGTCTTTGATACCTAAGCCAGGAAAAAATCCCCAGCAGGCATCTTCTTATAGGTCAATATCAATGCTCAATATAGAGCATAAAATCTTTTCGAAAATGGGAACAAATAGATTAAGGTCTTCTTTTACAAAACTGCACTAGCAATTCCTTCTCAGCAAATGAGAGGGAATTGCTAGTGCATCTTTGTAAAAGAGGACCTAAGTTTGATCTTGCCCCACCTTATTAATCATGATCAGGTAGGGTTTTTTAAAGGGCAGGCTATGGCGACTAAAGCTACATGTACAAATTAGCATGCATAGCATTGTTGAACGCGCTAATCAGCTCTTATAATTGGCCACTATCAAGCAATTATTGGCACTAATTGGCACTAATTAGAATTTACGCATACAACTTTCTAAATGTATTCTGTAAAATGGGATGCATAACTTCTAATGCGCAGATCACAAAATGGGGTGTGGACATGGGAGGGGTATAGGTGGGGCATAGGCATTCCTGAAAATGATGTGCACTGTTACAGAATATGCCTGATCAGTACCTAAATATGACATGGGCATTTATATCAGGTTTTAGTTGGTGTAAATTGGTACATTCACTCTGCCGCTCCCCGGTACCTCTCCACTCTTGTCTCTCCCTACGCCCCCCCCCCCTCGGGTACTCCGTTCTGTAGATAAATCTCTCTTATCTGTCCCCTTCTCCTCTACTGCTAATTCCAGACTCTGTTCCTTTTATCTTGCTGCACCTCACACCTGGAATAGACTACCCAAGCCTGTACGTCTAGCCCCGTCTTTGGCCGTTTTCAAGTCTAAACTTAAAGCCCACCTCTTTACCACTGCTTTTGACTCCTAACCACTACTCACTTGCCCTGTCCTTTTATCCTCACCTCTTTATTCCCTTATCCCTTATTGTTCTGTCTGTTTACCTGTCTTATCTAGATTGTAAGTTCTTTGAGCAGGGACTGTCTTTTTGTGTATGGTGTACAGCGCTGCGTATGCCTTGTAGGGCTGTAGAAATGATAAGTAATAGTAGTAGTAAATGGATGCACTTAAATTTTAGTCATGGGGATGGCTGCTACACATATTTTATAAACCACACCTAAAGTTAGGCGGGGTTTATAGAATAGGACTAAGTGCTTTTTTTTTTCAACGTCATATATAGAATTCTCCCCACAGTATATAATATCCATAGAGTTTTAAGAGCCTGGAAATATTATCTAACCTATGGAAAAGATGTTCTGTGGTAAGCTGTGATGCAAAAAAGGCATTGACTTAGTCAGGTGGTCTTTTCTCTTCAACGTAGTTGTATCAATATGGGTTTAAAGATTATTATCTTGAGGCGCTGCCAGTAATTTATTATAGTCCATAAGAAAATGGATTATTTTTCATTTATGCAGGCTGCACAAAGGAGGCAATTCAACAAATGACACTGAAACTTAGGTGCCAAAAAAATTCAGCACTAACCCCCAGGTTCTATATATCACAC
Organism: Microcaecilia unicolor; assembly: GCF_901765095.1. NCBI lineage: Eukaryota > Metazoa > Chordata > Amphibia > Gymnophiona > Siphonopidae > Microcaecilia > Microcaecilia unicolor. The sequence continues at coordinate 377,579,544 of NC_044031.1, forward strand.
CTAGATTTCCACACAGAAATCTAAGGGTATTCCATAACAATGTATATAACCTAATTGGTTAACAAGCCAATCAGCGCTGTTAGGTTTTTTTTTTTTTTTACTAAAGTTTAGCTTGAATTATCTGCAGCAGGGCCCATTTTATGGGTAACTCGAGCTAACCTTTAGTAAAAGACCCCTTAATTGGATGTTAACAAGCAATTATCAGCACTAATTGGCATTCATTAGAACTTTAAGAGCAGAACTCGCTAAGTGAATTCTATAATATGGTGCGTGTAAATTCTAATGCGTGTTGTCAAAAATGGGGCATGATCGTGAATGTGAAATGGGCGGGTTGTAGGCATTCCAAAAATTTACACGCAGGTTATAGAATATATCTGCTCTGTGTCTAACTTAGGCGCAGGTATTTACACCAGATTTTACTTGGTGTAATTCCTCACGACTAAATATAGTCGCACTGACAGGCATAAGTGTATTCTATAAGCCACATGGCAATGTTATAGAATACACTTAGGTGGAAATGTTTTCCATGCAGATTTTCCAGGCACAATATATAGAATTTAGACCTAAGCATCATTCTACAAAGGGTGTATGTCTTATATAGAATAGTGTTTAGCGCAGATCCTGAGCCTTTTAGGTGCCTACTAAAACCTGGCATAAATGCTGGTGTCCAAGTTAGGCATTGTTAGGCAGTATTTCTTCATAAAAAGTCATTGAAAGGAAAATGTCCTCAACATGGATTCATGTTTCACTGAATAGTTTCTTCAGGGGATTATCAAACAACTATCATACAAAACCACTGAAATGGGAAAAAAAAACATAAAACCAAAATCAGAAACATACTCATAAAATTATTTCAAAAAATACTGCAGAAACCAACAATTAAATTACAAAGTTTGGCAACAATGCAAAAATGGGAATCCCTTCAGGCATATAACATGGCAGTTAACTGCCCTAAGATGCTGAGCTTGAAATATATCCCAGAAACGTTCAATCAAACAGAGTATTGCAATACATTTAAGTAGTCTCCACGCAGAGCGGGAGGAAGCACCATTAGTTCAACACTGGTACCAGGTAAACCACACTTTTGGGATTTGAAATTTACTGTATTGGCAGTGTAGCGAGTGGATTGCAGAGGTGATATGTCATGTTTACTGCTTCATAAAGAACAGTAGTTCATATTTTACTGTGATATGATAGCCCCTTGTGAATTTAACAAAGAAATTAAATGGACTGCACTGTGAATAATAAAGATATTTTATGTAAAAGCATTGTAGTTTTTGTATTCTAGATTTAAAAATGATTAGTTATGTTACTCATGTGATGAAGTCATTTCCTGGGTATATTTCAAGCTCATCGTCTTATGGATTTGCATTTTGTATGCTGCTACACCTTGAACTTTCATTGATGGATTTTTGCAGTATTTGTTAAAACAATTTTATGAGTATGTTTCTGATTTAGTTTTTTTATATTTTTCATATTTCAGTGGTTTCATATGATAGTTGATTAATAATCCTCTGAAGAAACCATTTAGTGAAACATGGATCCATGTCAGGGACATTTTCCTTTCAAAGGCTTTTTATGAAGAAACTTAATACACTCAGGCAAGGTCATCCTATTAAGAACAGTACAGCATTGTACACAGGAGAATACAGAAGAAAGCAGAAATTGGTTTCTGAAAGTAAGTAATACATCTTCTTTTTCTTTCTTTTTTATTTTTTGGAAGAGCTGCAGAGGTGATATGTTAATTCGGGTAAAGGACTGTGTGCAATGATAGAAAAGTGGATGCCTACATGGAAACCGCATGCTAGCAGACATACTGTATGTTGGTCTCACCTACAGAACACAACCAACTTTATTTAAAACAGAATAAGGGACTACAAAGTAGAACCAGAAACATGCAGACAAAATCTGTAGTGGAAACCCTAGGAAACCAAACAGGGAACAGAGGAATACTGAAGAAAATACATTAAAAGCAGGAAACCGGCCAAAGAGTCGGTTGGGCCGCTGGACGAAAATGGTGTTAAAGGGGCGATCAAGGAGGACAAAGCCGTAGCGGAGAAATTAAACGAATTCTTTGCTTCGGTCTTCACCGAGGAGGATTTGGGGGGGACACCGGTGCCGGAAAGAATATTTGAAGCGGGGGAATCGGAGAAACTAAACAAATTCTCTGTAACCTTGGAGGATGTAATGGGTCAGTTCAGCAAGCTGAAGAGTAGTAAATCACCGGGACCTGATGGTATTCATCCCAGAGTATTAATAGAACTAAAAAATGAACTTGCGGAGCTACTGTTAGAAATATGCAATCTGTCCCTAAAATCGAGTGTAATACCGGAAGACTGGAGGGTAGCCAATGTTACTCCGATTTTTAAGAAGGGTTCCAGAGGAGATCCGGGAAATTATAGACCGGTGAGTCTGACGTCGGTGCCGGGCAAGATGGTGGAGGCTATTATTAAGAATAAAATTGCAGAGCATATACAAAAACATGGACTGATGAGACAAAGTCAGCACGGATTTAGTGAAGGGAAGTCTTGCCTCACCAATCTAATGCATTTTTTTGAGGGGGTAAGCAAACATGTGGACAATGGGGAGCCGGTTGATATTGTATATCTGGATTTTCAGAAGGCGTTTGACAAAGTGCCGCACGAAAGACTCCTGAAGAAATTGCAGAGTCATGGAATCGGAGGTAGGGTATTATTATGGATTAAGAACTGGTTGAAAGATAGGAAGCAGAGAGTAGGATTGCGTGGCCAGTATTCTCAGTGGAGGAGGGTAGTTAGTGGGGTCCCGCAGGGGTCTGTGCTGGGTCCGTTGCTTTTTAATGTATTTATAAATGACCTAGAGATGGGAATAACTAGTGAGGTAATTAAATTCGCCGATGACACAAAATTATTCAGGGTCGTCAAGTCGCAGGAGGAATGTGAACGATTACAGGAGGACCTTGCGAGACTGGGAGAATGGGCGTGCAAGTGGCAGATGAAGTTCAATGTTGACAAGTGCAAAGTGATGCATGTGGGTAAGAGGAACCCGAATTATAGCTACGTCTTGCAAGGTTCCGCGTTAGGAGTTACGGATCAAGAAAGGGATCTGGGTGTCGTCGTCGATGATACGCTGAAACCTTCTGCTCAGTGTGCTGCTGCGGCTAGGAAAGCGAATAGAATGTTGGGTGTTATTAAGAAGGGTATGGAGTCCAGGTGTGCGGATGTTATAATGCCGTTGTATCGCTCCATGGTGCGACCGCACCTGGAGTATTGTGTTCAGTACTGGTCTCCGTATCTCAAAAAAGATATAGTAGAATTGGAAAAGGTACAGCGAAGGGCGACGAAAATGATAGTGGGGATGGGACGACTTTCCTATGAAGAGAGGCTGAGAAGGCTAGGGCTTTTCAGCTTGGAGAAGAGACGGCTGAGGGGAGATATGATAGAAGTGTATAAAATAATGAGTGGAATGGATCGGGTGGATGTGAAGCGACTGTTCACGCTATCCAAAAATACTAGGACTAGAGGGCATGAGTTGAAGCTACAGTGTGGTAAATTTAAAACGAATCGGAGAAAATTTTTCTTCACCCAACGTGTAATTAGACTCTGGAATTCATTGCCGGAGAACGTGGTACGGGCGGTTAGCTTGACGGAGTTTAAAAAGGGGTTAGATAGATTCCTAAAGGACAAGTCCATAGACCGCTATTAAATGGACTGGAAAAATTCCTCATTTTTAGGTACAACTTGTCTGGAATGTTTTTACGTTTGGGGAGCGTGCCAGGTGCCCTTGACCTGGATTGGCCACTGTCGGTGACAGGATGCTGGGCTAGATGGACCTTTGGTCTTTCCCAGTATGGCACTACTTATGTACTTATGTACATTTGTTCCCGTAATAAGCAATGCAAATGTATAGGGCATGCACATTCCCAAAGCTAACATATTCTAATCACTAATATCTCAAAATAACATGTTGTTTTTTCTTTTTGTATCTTTGTTGCATATAATCATTTTATTTTTCTAATTAGGTTGTTTCTGGTCTCCTTTTTCCACTTATTGATCTTCTCCTACATCCTTTCCCAGGATCTCTTTTCTGTTTTTTCTCTCTTCTCTTTTTTAGCTTAGTGCTGAATTATTCTCTTTCACCATTTTTTCTCTATTTCTTTTTTTCAACCTCTCTATACATCCATAGCTGGATTTCACTCATGTTTATCCCATTCTTTCACCCTCCAGTCTTTCACTTCTCTCTACCTTCTTGCTTTCCAGTTTAATCTCTTCAGTCCTCCCAGTCCCCTCCCTATCTTTTCTTTTTTTCCAAATCTCCTACACCCCACCCCACCCCCTTCATTTTCATGGGTGATCTGACATTGAGGAAGAAAAATAGCACTGGGTGAGTAGTATATCTGTGAAAGAGGAAAGAGGGAAGGAGATCAGAAAGTAGAAAGGGGCATAGAAATGAAAAGACTCAGGAAGGACCCATAAGGGACAGGAGGGCAGGAGGCAAGGTACCAAGGAAGAATCAGTCATTCAAAAAGTACAAAGACCAGGGGACACCCAATGAAATTACAGGGAAATACTTTTAAAATAAATAGGAGGAAATATGTTTTCACTCAAAGAATAGTTAAGCTCTAATGGTGGTTAGTGTATCTTGGTTTAAAAAAAGGTTTGGACTAGTTCCTGGAGGGAAAGTCCATAGTCTGTTATTAAGATGAGCACGGGGGAAGCCACTACTTGCCCTAAGATAGCCATGGAAGGTGCTACTAATTGGGTTTCTGCCAGTTACTTGTGACCTGGATTGGCCACTGCTGGAAGCAGGATACTGAGCTAGATGTACCATTGGTCTGACTCAGTATGACTATTCTTATGTTCTTAAGAAGGGTCATGGATTTGATATACCACCTTTCAGTGGTACAACCAAAGCAGTTTACATTTATTATATTCAGTTATTTTCTCTGTCCCTAGTGAGCTCACATTTGATGTTTTGTACTTGGGGCAATGGATGGTTAAGCCAGAATCACAAGGAGATACAATGGGAATTGAACCCAGTTGAAATACAAACAATATAGAGCTGATGGAACCATTGAATCGTCAAATACAAATATAAACAAATTCCATCCACATAGAAGCAATCCTTTCTCAGTTTACTTCCCTCATATTCTAAGTATTAATTAGAAAAATATTTGGGAGGAAAAATCCTCAGAGCCCACCCAGAGCTTCATTATATGCTCAGATTTAGCAGGTAGAATCACCTCATTGGCTAAAAAATACCTCCCTTAACTGCAAACAAGCTTTCAGTTTAGTGCCAAAATATACAAATAATAATCTTCAATAAGAGTGTTTGGTGGTGAAATGAACCTTAGAGACTCTATCTCTTAGGGAAACATTTTACCTTATTAACAGACTTTGCTCTACTGAAAAGGTTAGACCTAATGAAAAGCCAACTCAGGAGATATTGCTTGAAAATCATTTTATTCAAAGCACCAGGATAAGGACCCTTGTCCTGGTGCTTTGAAGAAAAGGATTTTCAAGCAACATCTCCTGAGTTGGCTCATCATTTGGCTGACCTCTACTTCACCCTGTTGTGGCTTTCTTCTCCGTAGAGGTTCCTTCTTGTTTGCTTTACTTCCATTAGGCCTAATGAAAAACAACAATGCAAGATTAATGCTTTGGTATCTAGCCCTCCAAATCTATGATTACATGGTGAAGCATCAGGCAGAGAAAGATCATCTTAATACCGATTACCCATCCCAGGAGAGAAGTGGAGTTCACCTGGAGAATAGCAAGTCAGAGTAGAGATAGAACATAAAGTCCTTTTAAAAAAGGGAGAAGATATGTGATGGTGTATATAACATGAAGAGATGAGGACCCTACCCAAGGAGATATACCAGAGCTTGGCCTTATATGACAACTTGAATATGAAGTTAGTCCCATGGCCCACTCACACAGTTAGGGCGAATACATTGGGACCCTGCATGGAAGGTTGTAGTTTGACAGGGATGTGGCGGGGAGAACTAACCCTTCTGGATTCTATTCATACAATTCCCTGAGCTCTGGAAGAGAGGGAAGAATACTTAGTAACTGAACTAAGATACATTAGCATATGATTTGCATAAACAGGTGAACAGTAGACATTGCTTGTTAATAAGACCTGGAAAGGGAGGAAAGGACACTGTTAAGCACCAAAGGGGGCCTGGGAGGGGATTTCTGTTTACCCCAGGACTGAATGAACTAAAAGACCCTTGACTGCTGGGGAACACAGACTCACCTTAAATAGGGAGACCTAAATAAAGACCCTACAACTGTTTGAACCTAGAGAGTTGGAGACTGTGCCCTTCTTGAAGATGATTAGGTTGCCTCCTGGAGATGGATACTAGACAAGGGTGCTGATCTTTTGCTAGATGACAACAGAGGATTGTAGACTAACATTTTGCTGAATTATCACAACATATTGTGGATCAGCTTCTGGCCAGAGGACAGCGGTCAATACCAATGCATGTATACAGGTTGAATATTGGTGCCTATACCTAGTATTTATATGTATGTGTGGCCATACCTCAGGAACACTCTCAGCCTTCTCCTTTTGCTCTATATATAGAACTACATATGTGCACCTAAATGTGGTTACCATAGCAGGGTTTAAAAAATGTTTACAAGTTCCTAAAAGAAAAGTCCATTAACCATTATTAAAGTGGACTTGGGAAAATCTACTGCTTATTCCTGAGATAAACAGCATGAAATCTGTTTTATTCTTTAGGAATAAACAGATGCTTATGACCTGGATTGGCCACTGCTGGAAACAGGATGCTGAGTCTGATGGACATTTGGTCTGTCCCAGAATGTCAGTGCTTAAGTACTTAAGTAACAGTTGCCCAGCAAATCTTCATTCAGTGAAGTGGATTCTGGGGTTGCATGCACAAGCTTTTGTATTTGATGAGCACCAAAGACATGAGGAGAGATATTCTCCTCCAAGGCCCTATACCACTGCCAATTTGGCTCCTAATTCTATAACCTAGCACCTAAATGTAAACATCATTTGCATATTAAAATGATAGAATACTAACACTTATGCACATGAATATAACTTTCACCTGTATAAATGCTAGGTGCACGCTCAGTGGTATTCTATAATACGAGTGTGCAAGTTGCACTCAAAAATTGGTGCTAAGTACTATTCTATGAAGCAGAGGTTTTCAACCCAGTCCTTGGGGAACTCTCAGCCAGTTGGGGTTTTCAGGATGTTCCCATTGAATTCAATGGGGATATCCTGAAAACCCTGAGTGGCTTGGTGTGTCCTGAGGACTGGGCTGAAATCCTCTGCTATAAATAGTGCTCTGATAGAATAGCCCTTATAGCCGATTCATGCACCTAAAGTTCAGCGCCAGTTTTTATGCCACCTGAAACCTGTTGTAAATGCCAGCACCTAGCTCATGACATTTTGGAACATAAATAGCCCTATTCTCTTACACCGTGCACAGATTTTTGGAATGCCCTTTCCCTGGCCACACCCCCTTTTAAGTTACACGCTGTGAGATTTAGTCACCTGGTGTTATAGACCAGTACTTCCCAAGTCCGGGTCTGGAGTACCCCTTTCCAGACAGGTTTACAAGATATCCACAATGAATATGCATGAAAGAGATTTGCATATAATGGAGACAGTGTCTGCAAATCAAGTTCATGCATATTCATTGTGGATATCCTGAAAACCTGACTGGCAAGGGGTACTCCAAGACTGGTCTTGGGAAACCCTGTTATTTATTTATTTATTGCACTTGTATCCCACATTTTCCCACCTATTTGCAGGCTCAATGTGGCTTACAAAGCTCTGTTATGGCATCATCATAACAGGGAAAAGAATACAGTTGGTGATACAAAGAGATAAAGGAAAACAAGAGGATCTGGTCAGCCAGTTGTAGAGTGAGACCTTCTGAGTAAAGGAGTTTAGGTGTTGTGTTCTAATTAATTATGGGTTCTCGTGGTAGGCCTTGTTAAAGAGATAGGTTTTCAGAGCTTTGCGGAAGCTATTTAGTTCGTTGATCGTTTTCAAGTGAGTTGGTAGTGTATTCCACATCGTCATACTCATGCAGGAAAAGCTGGTCATGTGTTTTAGTTTGTATTTTAAACCTTAGCAGCTGGGGAATAGACTAGTTATAGACTAGTGCATAGGCAGATGCAAGTGCCAATCCAAATTTGTGCCAATTAACTTCAATAATTGATTGTTAAGGTCAATTTATTTATAGTTAATGGCTCGTTAACTAATTTAGTTAAGCATGCATGTTGGAGCCACAACAAACTTTTGACACCGTACGTAGAAACATAGAAACATGACGGCAGCTAAAGGCCATATGACCCATCCAGTCTGTCCATCCTCTGTAACCCCAAATTCTACCTGTTCCTAAGCGATCCCACATGCTTATCCCATGCCTTTTAAAATTCTGGAACAGTCCTCGACTCCACCACCTCCACCAGGAGGTCATTCCACGCCTCCACCACCCTTTCTGTGAAATAGTACTTCCTTAGGTTACTCCTAAGCCTATTCTCTCTTAACTTTGTCATATGCCCCCTCATTCCAGAGCTCTCCTTCATTTGGAAAAGGCTCTCTTCCTGTACATAAATGCCCTTGAGATATTTAAACGTTTCTATCATGTCTCCTTTCTCTCTCCTCTCTTCCAGCGTATACATGTTGAGGTTCATAAGCCTGTCCCTATAATTTTTGCATTCAAGACCGCTTACTAATTTCATAGCCGCCATCTGGACTGACTCCATCCTGTTTATATCTTTATGTAGATACGGTCTCCAGAACTGCACGCAGTACTCCAAATGGGGCCTCAACAGAGACTTATACAACGGCACTATCACCTCCTTTTTTCTGCTGGTCATGCCTCTCTTTACGCACCCAAGCATCCTTCTGGCTTTGGCCGTCGCTTTTTCTACCTATTTGAAAGCTTTAAGGTTGTCAGACACAATCACCCCCAAGTCCCGCTCTTCCTTCGCACACTGAAGCACTACACCCCCTATACTGTACCGTTCCCTCAGATTTTTGCGACCCAAGTGCATGACCCTGCATTTTTTGGATTAAACCTTAGTTGTCAAATATCAGTCCATTCCTCTAGCTTTGCTAGGTCCTTCCTCATGTCATTCACACCCTCCAGGGTGTCCACCCTGTTGCAGAGTTTAGTATCATCCGCAGAGACAAACCTTACCAGACAGCCCTTCCGCAATATCGCACACAAAGAGCTGAATAAGAGCTGATCCTAGGACCGATCCCTGCGGTACTCCACAGACGACATCCTTTTCTTCAGAGCAAGCTTCATTTACCACCACCCTCTGTCTCCTACCATTAAAACCAATTTTTTACCCAATCAGTTACTCTGCATTCAATTTATTTATCAGTCGCCTGTGCGGAACCGTGTCAAAGGCTTTGCTGAAATCTAAGTATACCACATCAAGCTCCCCTCCCACATCCAACTGTTTGGTCACCCAATTGAAGAAGACAGTCAGATTCGTCTGACACGACCTGCCACTAGTGAAGCCATGCTGCCTCAGGTCCCGCATCCCATGTAGTTAAAAAAATGTCACAATACTCCTTTTTAATTGCAAGGGGGTGTATACAGGGGAAGGCATTTGAGCAGGAATGGGAGTATCAACAATTTATACAAGTTAGTTATAGAACACTTGTATTTATGTGCTAAAGTGCTACATTTAGGTGGGCGCATTTGTGCCCGCTATTGACATGGCACAAGTGGGTACACCTAACTTTTACCTAGCAAATTCTGACTTACACTAGCATTCCATAAAAGAGTCTTGGTGCTTGGATGCCATTTTAGAATCAGCGCTCAGTACCCTGCATTTTACCACCTAACATTTGCTGTACTTTCTTGAATTGATCCCTTGGTGTCCAGTTTCCCTGTTTTCCCCTCTTCCACTAGAACCAGTTCAGACATAAGTCCACAACACTCAGTGATATATAACAAACTCCGACTTTACTGATTAACATGGGCAAACAATGGTACGGTACCTTCTCAGAAGACACTTTCTTCACCACCCCAGTTTCATTTCTGTTCACTCCAACCACATCTTTTCTGTCTTTCCCCAAGTGGGAACTCCTCTTTGTGTCTGTTGTAGGATCCTTTTCTACCCAACCTACATCTGTTTTAGGTTTCACCCTCTAGATTGGCTCCAGTTATGGTTGTGCTCTCTCAGTATTCTCACCAACTGTCTACTGGGAACCAGTCTAGTGTCATCAACTCATTTCATTTAGATGGTAACAACTTTTGTTCAGTACTGATTAGGCTCAGATCAGTGACTTAGAGGTGAAAGGCTCTATATTCCAGTAAAAGTCCCCTGAGTCATCTAGGCTGAGAGCCAACAGGCTTCTTTATTACTGTGCTAGTCTACTGAGTCATTCATTTCTTCCCTTTTGATAAGCCACTGCTAATCCCCTATCTCTAATATTACCTCATGCAGCACATTCTGTGCAAGCTAGAATGGTTTTCCCCACCAATCAATGAAACCCCTTTTTTACTCAGTAAAATTTCTGTATTTATTCCTGTGCTTGTATTGCAAGACTAAGATGGCACCTAAGGTATGTGCAACCAGCAAAGCCTGGAAAGGGAGTTTCTGAGATGGGAAGAGCCTTCTGACTCTTACTTTTGTGTTATCTACAGTCAGCACATACTGAATCACTAGGGATGAAAACACGACTCAATAATGGGAAATCTGGTACAGAGAAGATGCTTTAGCAATTACTCAAACCATAATGCAATTATACATTGAATGATCCTTAGAGATGTGCACAAATGAATCATGGGAGAAAACAAGCATATATATTCACACCACTTGCAGACACATATGTGCTTTCCCCCTAGATTCCACTGCCAGGCTAGGAGGCAGACACACATGGTATTTTCACTGGTTGGCTGGCAGGTCAAATATAAGCATTTCTCTTTCTTTCTCGTTATTTCTGGCTAGCAGATAGATACATGCAGATTTTCTGTGGCACAGATGAATGTTGTCTTTCTGTTTCCTAACACCGGCATACAAGCCATTTCTCTGTTATGCACTACTCTGTATATGGCAAGAAGGCCAGTACACACACACAGATTGCATTTTGCAATTAAGAATTTAATGAAAAATAACATTGTCCTCCCAAGTACATAATGAGGGGAAGCATTTACTAAATGTACCCTATAACTGGTATCCCTTTTCCTGCCTGCCTCTAACACAGACATCTTTATTTATTTAACAAAATTTATAGCCCGCATATTGTAACGTCTGAGCGGGTTACAATAAAACAAACATAATCATAATCACAAACATCGTTAAAACAAATAGACATTACAACTATATAAAATTCTAACGTAATAAAAAGATAAAAATTAAAATGCAAACTAGTTATACAAATGAAAAATGCAATCATTGCTGTGACTGCATTTAGCTAGCGTAAGACAATCAAAACAGTCTAAATATTCTTTTACATGAGGGCAGTCTTTCTTTCACTGGCCAGACCTACCCCCCTTCCCCCCCCCCCCCCCCCCCCCCCCCACACACACAAACACACTCCTACAGACATGCTTCACAGTTCAGATCACAGTCTCTTCCCCTCTCTCACATATATCCAAACATATGCACATACATGCACAGATTCAGTGTCCCAGTTTAATGCATGCAGAGAAAGATGCATAACTATCCTTGAGAAGAAAAGTATCGATCACATATCCCTAGGACATCACATTCAGTAAGAGAAAATATGCAATCAGATGGTATGTACAGTTAATTCCCATTTCAGAAGAGATGTGTATACTCTGAGAAAAAACAATTGCAACAGCTCGTTTAGAATAGGCTGAGGCGGCATCCTGTTTTATACAGTTTTCCCCTCATTCTATAACATGGTACCTAAATGAGGACTACGCTCTGACGTAGCCAAAGGTGAAACATGGCCCATGTTGGCAGCAGGTCCATCAGAAAATTAAGATAAGTGGTGTTGAGCTCATATACATATAATTTAAGTGAAAGAAAACAATATTAACGTTTAGATAGTACTATGAAGGATTAATAAACAGTGACAGATGAGGAAGCTGGCAAATCACAAATTGAGTGGTCCATGTGAAAAAAGTTGACACTGAGGTCTACACAATTATTGTATGGTATGATGCTGTGATAAATTGAGTTTTTAGTGTTGGGTGATATATGGTAGATTTTTGAATGACCCCTACTTTCGAATTTATTAAGTTGGACTGTGCATGTGATTTAAGTTACAGAATACTGCATGCTATGCGCTAATATGTTGCATTTAGGCACACACGCTTATACCGGCCATTGACATGGTATGAGTGGATGCACCTAAATGTAGGCATGTTGATGCCGATTTATAATAGCACAGTATAACAGAATCTTGTCACCCACATACAAATTAAGACTAGATTCAGTAAATAAGGGTGTCTTTTACAAAGGCATGCTAGTGTTTTTAGCACACGCTAGTGATTAGCATGTGCTAAATGCTAGAGAGGCCCATAGGAATGTATGAGTGTTTCTAGCATTTAGCACATGCTTATTTTTAGTGTGCGCTAAAAACACTAGTGCGCCTTTCTAAAAGGCCCACCAAGTTGGGTGGCGTTTATAGAATAGCACATAGCACCAGGATCAGTGCCCAACTGAAACCTGGTGTAAATCCTCGCACGGATCCCCCAGGTTCTACAATACTGCATGCATCTTTAGTGAATACCCCTGACCTGTCCATGCCCCTCCCATGGCCATGCGACCCTTTTCAGTTAAGCGCTAAACGATTTGTATGCACTCCTGGTCTTGGGGTTGGAGTGGACGGTTGCCACTATTCAATCACAGCGAGTCAAAACCTTCTCAACCATCGGAGTTTAGCACAGGCAGCCAAAAGAGACTCAGCCTACTCCAAGGCTTCTACATATCACCTGAAGTCCTTCCTACCAACTTATTTACGGACCATTTTTAGACTCTTTTCACCTTTCCTTATTATCTATTTTCTCTGTTTCTTCGATTCTATCTAATTTAATTCTAATTTAATTGTAACTGTGTTACCTCTGATCTGGCAATAGCCTATCAGTGCATTGTAAGCCACTTTGAGCCTGCAAAACTGTGGGAAAAACGTGGGGTATAAATGTACAAAAATAAATAAACAAATAAACAAATATCTTTATAGAAAGCGACAAGTACAGAAGAACAATAAACCTCTGCACAGGTAATCTAGCCAAACAAACACAGTGAAAGAGACAAGAAGGATGATGACAAAAGGAGTCTGATTGAAACTGTGCTCGTTAGAGTTTGGTGACGTGGCTTCTTAGCCGAGTTGGACTGTACTTTTCTCTGTACTGATACACCATTTTTAGAAGCAGTAGTGCTTTCAGATATCGGCATAGACATATTTCACAGGGACTCCTGAGGCAGGCCTTAGTGGCTGAAACACGATTCGTGTCATCCAGTTTTTAGTAATAAGCTTTTGATGAGAACTCTTTGAGTCCATCAGACTCCTTTTGTCATCATCCTTCTTGTCTCCTTCATTGTGTTTGTTTGGCTATCTTTATAGAAAAGCACTTTGCAAGATCCATGCACAAATCCTAATTGGAGCCTATGAACTGCAATCATGGGTTGTTAGCACTCAATTATTACTAGTTATCGACTCGTGTCTCAATTAAGTTGTCATGCAATTTTGGGCGCCATATATAGAATCTGGGGTTCAATGCTCAGCAAGGTACCTAAGTTGTGATGTTCATGTCTAGAATTGCCTCTACATATTCATACATCTTATACATTAATTTCCTTTTAGATAAACTTTGCATTCTATGTAAGTCTTGATGGACCTCCACATGATTTTGGACTCATCGCATTGGAAACCTTAAAAATACATATTTTTTACTAAAGCCAAAACTCTTCTTTAAAAAAATAAATAAAAAAGTTGAAACAACTAAGCATGGTTCTATATACCTTATCTTTCTAAACACCTACCTTAGGGGGTCTTTTACTAAGTGGTGAACTATCGCCAGTCTACTGCAGCAGCCCAGCAGTAGTTTCCACCCCCAGCACATGCCATTTCTGGTGCTACAAAAATATTTATTTTTGTAGCATTGGGTTTTACCTAGTGGTAATCAGGCAGTGCTGCATGCTGCCCGGTTACTGCCGGGTTAGTGCAGGAGCCCTTACCGCCACCTCAGTGGGTGGCGGTAAGTGTTCCCCCCTGAAATGGCTAGGCAGTAAGTGATTCACTTACCATACAGCCATTTAAAAAAAAAAAGACAGCCTTTTACCCACTGCAGTAAAAGAGGGCCTCAGCACAAGTGAAAAATATGCGCTGACATTAGCACAGTCCCCCTTTTACCACAGCTTAGTCAGTGACATTCCTAGGGGGGGCGGTGGGTGCGGTCCGCCCCGGGTGCACTCCTCTGGAGGGGTGCCGCGCGCCTGTCTGCTCCGCTCGTTCCATGCTCCCTCTGCCCCGGAACAGGTTCCTGTTCCGGGGCAGAGGGAGCATGGAACGAACGAAGCCGACAGGCGCGCGGCACCCCCCCCCCCCCCAGCAGGTAAAAATGCACCCGGGGGGGTGTCGTTTCGCCGGGGGGGAGCGCTGCACCTGGGGGGGAAGCACATCGGCGATCCGCCCCGGGTGTCAGCCTCCCTAGGAACGCCACTGAGCTTAGTAATAGGGGCCCTTAGTGTGATACCCACAAATTTTGTATGACACATCTTATATACTTTTCTGACAAACAGTAAAATTAAACTTGTTACAGGTTATAGATGACTAGCAACAGAATTTGAAAGCCTAACCCACTACTAGTGGAATCACAAAACTGCAGCTAAGGGACTGATGTTACCATTTTGAGTCAGGGAAAAGCAGAAGGTCCTACGGACTGCTACTGCCCCTGTCCCCTCCCCCCCCCCCCCCCCCCCCCCCCACACACACACACACAAAATGGGGGAAATGCCCATGCCTAACTTAGGCGCACATTGGACAAATTCTATAACACTGTGCGTAATTTTTAGGAATGCCACAACCTGCCAATGCCTCTCCCATGGCCACACCCCTTTTTGAGATCCATAAATTAGAATTGATGTGGACCATTTTACAGAATATGCTTAGACAGTTATACACATATTAGTGCCAACTGGTGCTGATAATTGGTTGTTAGTGCCAGGGGCGTATCTGAACTGCGGCGGTAGGGGGGGCCAGGGCCAGAGTGAGGGGGCACATTATAGCGCCCCCCCCCGCCGCCGCCGCCGCCGCCGCCATTGCTGATCCCCCTCCACCCAGCTGCTGCCATTGCCAATCTCCGTTGTTGTCGCCTACCTTCGCTGGCGGGGGAGCCCAACCCCCGCCAGCCAAGGTCCGCGTCCTCCTGCCGCTGCCAGCTGCCGTTAAAAGAATTCCGTCAGCTGGCGGGGGACCCCCAACCCCCGCCAGCCAAGCCGAGGTCCTTTCATTTCTTCTTCCAGTAAAGCTGGCGCCGAAAGTTTCTTCTGAGTCTGACGTCGCTGCACGTTGTACATGCAGGACGTCAGACTCAGAAACAGAATGAGTCTGACGTCCTGCACGTACAACGTGCAGCGACGTCAGACTCAGAAGAAACTTTCGGCGCCAGCTTTACTGGAAGAAGAAATGAAAGGACCTCGGCTTGGTTGGCGGGGGTTGGGGGTCCCCCGCCAGCTGACGGAATTCTTTTAACGGCAGCTGGCAGCGGCAGGAGGACGCGGACCTCGGCTGGCGGGGGTTGGGGTCCCCCGCCAGCGAAGGTAGGCGACAACAACGGAGGGGGAGGGTTGGCAGCGGTAGGGGGGTCCAGGGCGAAATCTGCGGGGGCCCAGGCCCCTGAGGCCCCACGCAGATACGCCCCTGGTTAGCGCCCAATAATTGGCACCAGTTGGCTTGTTAATTAAGTTACACATGCAGTTTGGCTGCACTGCTAAATTTGCACACACAACTTTAGTCACCATATATAGAAATTCCTAGTAAGTGCTGGGGGAGGAGAGAGTTGGGGGGTTCTTGGGGAGTTTGAAAATGAATCAGGGTGGGGATGGAATTCAGGGGGAAAGGGTTCTGAGGGTAGGAAGAGTATTTATTAATAAGCATCGGGCCCTATGAATTTACCCTGCAAAAGAAAGTTAACAATGCTTCTGGAAGCATTAAAGGGTTTTAATGTAAGCTAACATAAATTATGGCCTTTCTAGTCTACCCATCCATGTCCGCTATTAAGCTGTACAATCCCTTCCTCTCTCTGTCAAAGATCCTTTGTGCTTGTCCTATGCCTTCTTGAATTCAGGCATAGTACTTGTCTCTACTACCTCTGCTGGGAGGCTGATCCACACATCTACCACCCATTCTATAAAGAAGTATTTCCTTAGATTACTCCTGAATTTATACCTTTCACTTCATCCTATGATCCCTGTTCCAGAACTTTATTTCAATTGATAGAGTCCTACCTCCTGTGCATTTATACCATGGAGATACTTAAATGATTGCATCATATTTCATCTCTCCCGCCTTTCTTCTAAGTATACATCTATAGATATTCAAATCTGTCCCCAAATTCTTTATAAAGAGTAAACCTCACATCGTATTGGACATTATATATTCCTTATTTCCTTGACCCTTATTGTACTTGTATATCCTTACCTTACCTGACCCTTATTTTATACTGTATTTGTTTAACATCTACTGGACCTGGCGATCGCCTTTACGGTATTAGGTAAGCCACATTGAGCCTGCTAATGGGTGGGAAAATGTGGGATACAAATGTTACAAATAAATAAAGAAAGAAGAATGCTCGCCATTTTAGTAGCCACCCTTTGGATCGACTCTATGCAGTTTGTATCCTTTCAAATATTTAGAGCGGCATTTTCAATAAAACATCTGATTTGGGGCATTTTGCCAAAAACACTCGAACATTGAGTGGCGAACATAGCCAATTTGTAACCTGAAAAATGTATATCTTTTTTGGTTTAAAAATCACCTTTTCTAGACATTTTGTGCTCAGTGTGTTTTCCTTTTGGGACCATTTTGGAAAAAAAATCGTGCAAGAGAAATATACCTAACACCAGCCATTGGGATGTCTGGTGGCCATCATTTTAAGTAGACTGGCCACACAGACATCCATCCCAGCAGAGCAGTGGGGCAGTCTAGATGATACTGCAGTGGACTTCACATAAAAGGTCCCAGGTATCCACTAAATACCTACTGTACCTACATATAGGTGATACCTGAAACTAGAGGTCTATTGTTGTGAGTACAGTGACGTACAGAATGTTTTCTAAGGTGGTTATGGTGAGATGTAACCAGGGCTTTTTGAGGGGGTACCTGGGGGTACTGAGCACGTTTTCCATTGTCTGCTAAAATTGACCCATGGTCTTCAAGTTTTAATGAAAGAACTCAGGCTCTACACACCAATTCTGCTTTGTCATAGATTCTGTGACTGGTTTCTGGGGTCCTGGCTATTGTGGGGTGGGTCCCTCAGCGATCAACCCCATCTCTGAAGGGTGACCTGGCATTTGAGTACCGGCACCTTTTTTGCTGGAAATAACGCACTGGATGTAACCAGTGGTGTGCTGGAGCCGGCTCGCACCGGCTTGCAAGAGCTGGTTGTTAAATTTTTAAAGCTCTTGCGAGCCGGTTGTTGTGACAGGCGAGCCGGCTCCCACGGGCGGCGCGACCCGGCAGTAAGTGAGGTAAGCATGGCAGGAGGGCACCACAAGCCATGCTTACCTCACTTCCTGCCGCTCTGGGGGGTTTAAATCATTGATTTTACCTCTGTCGCTGCAGCCGCAGTGAAAGCCTGTCACTAGCCTTCCCTTCATTCCCGTCAGTGTCCCGCCTTCTTCTGACATCATTTCTTCTTTACGCAAAGGCGGGACACTAACAGGAAATGAAGGGAAGGCTGAAGATGGGGTTTCACTGTGCCGGCTGCTGCGACGGAGGCAGGGGAGCGAAGGGAATCGCTGGGTGGGTATGTATGGCTCGAAGTGGGGCAGGGGAGCGAAGGGAATTGCTGGGTGGGTATGGATGGATGGGGGGGCAGGGGAGCGAAGGGAATCGCTGGGTGGGTATGGATGGCTGGAGAGGGGGCAGGGGAGCGAAGGGAATCACTGGGTAGGTATGGATGGCTGGACGTGGAGCAGAGGAGCAAAGGGAATCGCTGGGTGGGTATGGATGGCTGGGGGGGGGGGCAGGGGAGCAAAGGGAATCGCTGGGTGGGTATGGATGGCTGGAGAGGGGGCAGGGGAGCAAAGGGAATCACTGGGTGGGTATGGATGGCTGGAGAGGGGGCAGGGGAGCGAAGGGAATCGCTGGGTGGGTATGGATGGCTGGACAGGGGGCAGGGGAGCGAAGGGAATTGCTGGGTGGGTATGGATGGCTCGAAGTGGGGCAGGGGAGCGAAGGGAATCACTGGGTGGGTATGGATGGCTGGAGAGGGGCAGGGGAGCGAAGGGAATCACTGGGTAGGTATGGATGGCTGGACATGGAGCAGAGGAGCAAAGGGAATCGCTGGGTGGGTATGGATGGCTGGGGGGGGCAGGGGAGCAAAGGGAATTGCTGGGTGGGTATGGATGGCTGGAGAGGGGGCAGGGGAGCAAAGGGAATCACTGGGTGGGTATGGATGGCTGGAGAGGGGGCAGGGGAGCGAAGGGAATCGCTGGGTGGGTATGGATGGCTGGACAGGGGGCAGGGGAGCGAAGGGAATTGCTGGGTGGGTATGGATGGCTCGAAGTGGGGCAGGGGAGCGAAGGGAATCGCTGGGTGGGTATGGATGGCTAGAGGTGGGGCAGGGGAGCAAAGGGAATCACTGGGTGGGTATGGATGGCTGGAGAGGGGGAAGGGGAGCAAAGGGAATCGCTGGGTGGTTATGGATGGCTGGAGGTGGGGCAGAGGAGCAAAGGGAATCGCTGGGTGGGTATGGATAGCTGGAGGGTGGCAGGGGAGTGGAGAGAATCGTTAGGTGGGTATGGATGGCTAGAGGGAGGGCAGGGGAGCGAGGAGAATTGTTGGGTGGGTATGGGTGGTTGGAGGATGGGCAGGGCAGCGGAGAGAATCGCTGGGTGGGTATGGATGGCTGGAGGGGGGGCAGGGGAGAGGAGAGTTGCTGGACATGGATGGAGGAGAGGGAAGGGAGAGAGAAGAAATGCTGGACATGGATGGAGGGGAGGGAAGAGTGAGGAAGGAGATGAGATGAGGGAAAAGGAAGAGAGGAAAAAAACTGCACATGGATGAAGAAAATAGGCAGAAGCTGGATCCACTGGACAGTCAAGTCTGCGGAGGACCAGAAATGAAGAAGAAAGGAGGAAAGGAAAGAAATAAATGGAAAGGAAGCCCTAGAAATGGAGTTAAGAGGACAGATAGCAGCAGAATCGGATACTGAGCCAGCATGATCAGAAAAACAAAGTCACCAGACAACAAAGGTAGAAAAAATCATTTTATTTTCATTATAGTGTTTGGAATATGTCCACTTTGAGAATCAGGTGCTCAACATTAAAAGTTTATATTTATTTATTCATAATTTTTCATTTTACAAGGGTCACTTGCAAACAGTAATACAGAGATGACTGCACATTAATACAATATAAGAAGAAAACAATACCAACTAGATATATGGATTATAGACAATCTTTCTCTTTCTTAGACCACAAAAGTGAAGAAAAATAGGGAGAGTGAAATAAGACAAAGAGATCAATTAAACAGTAAACAGAAAAAAGAAAACATGGTATTAACCTGATTATCCCCAGATATTACTCATCTAATTCATCTCGTTGGCTTCTTCAAGTCCAAATACGGTGTATAGTCAATTCATTTCATTAAGAGCATATTTATTGTCCAAATTTTAGTTAGAAATAATACATCTGATTACATTCTCTCTCTTTTAAAAACCAGAAGTTATTTAACAATACATATACTTAAGTCTCTAATTCAAATCCCACTGATTAAAGCAATCCCAGTTTTCACAGGCTTCACTCTTTTCGAAGTAATAATTAAGGAAATATTTCTGAGGAAAACTTAGGAGTCATACGTGGAACTCTGGGAAAAACAATAATCTCGACATTAATCATCCACAATAACATCCACCTTATTATTCAAAGTTTCTGGTCCATTATCATTTTCAGGATCATAACCACTTCTTGCATGTGTAGAACTACATTTGTTATATCAATTTTTCACTCTCAAAGGGTTCAGTCAAATTGTCCATGTAACTCTCCAATAAGATTATATCTGAAACAAAGTTATTTACTACCGCCGTTAGGTCCCGAAGTGCCTTCCAGATGGTATTCAATGTAACCTTCAAGGAAGCCAAAAACTCCAAGGTGATTTCTCTTGAGGTGTTTAGGAGTGATTCCGCCGATTCGGGTTCTGCTGTAAACGTCCTCCGTTTCAGCATATGCCTCTAACTCACTCCTCCGCTCCTTTGGACATGGTGGTTGAATAATTCGGGAGTGATGAAGTTGTTTTTCCAGGTCCTAGAGTGTCGACGCTCCTTCGCCGGCGCTAATCAAAGGACTCACCAACCCTTTCATCTGTGGGCAGTTCGACGTGCAGCGGTCCCGCACTTGCTGCTCAGGGGACAAAACGCTGGCCTTCCTCTCAATTATGGAAAGTGCAATTGCAGAGAGGAAATTTACATAAAGAAGACAAAAGTTCAGAGGGCAGCTCCACCACTACAAAAAAAAAAAAAGTTTATATTTATTTACTTATTTATGGCATTTTATCCCACATTAAACATGAATTAGATTGGAACCTGGGATCATAAAATATTTTTTCCTGGAGTAATAAATTCCCCCCCCCCCCCAGGCTCTCTCCCCAGCTATAGCCAGCTCTGCAATTTGGGGGGGGGGGGCGCAGAGGTGGACGGGGGGGGGGGGCACAGAGGTGGACCGAGGAGAGAGACTGTTGTTAAACATTTACCAGCACACACTGGATGTAACCCAGGGGCGTAGCCAGACACCCATTTTTTGGTCGGCCTGGGCCCAAGATGGGTGGGCAGAAGAACTCCGCCCTGTCCCACAAGTGATCTCACTCTCTTGCCTGCATGCCATTTGGTCTCTCAAACATCTCCCCTACCCCGAATACCTTTTTAAAGCAGATTTTCACCGGCAGCGAGCAGCAACTAATACACACTGCTCATATTAGCCCCACAGTCTTCCCTCTGATACAACTTCCTGTTTCCACATAGGCGGGAATACATCAGAAGGAAGGCTGTTATGCAGGAGGGCCAGTTGTTGGGAGTTTTCAGCTGGTGGGGCTTGGGGATCCCTGCCAGCCACAACATAGGTGTGCTGCTACTGGTTGGGCCTGAGCCCAAAGTGGGTGGGCCTGGGCCCATCCAGGCCCACCCTTGGCTACACCACTGAATTGTAACCTATGAGTGCTCCAAAAACCACTAAATACCTACTGAACCTACATATAGGTGATACCTGAAACTAGAGGTCTATTGTTGTGAGTACAGTGAGGTACAGAAAGTTTTCTAAGGTGGTTATGGTGAGATGTTTTTTGGAGCACTCATAGGTTACACCACATGTGTACCAGTTGGATATAGGCCTGGGTCCCCTTCTTTACAGTCCACTGCATCGACCACTAGGCTACTCCTGGGACCTGCCTGCTGCTTTAACAAGAATGGCCATCATATCTGAAGCTGTCATACAGCCTGGTATGTTCTGTCACTCTCGCATGTTATGGAGGTGGGAGGGGGTGGGAGGGGACTACTGGGGGAGTAAGGGGGGTTATGTGTTAATCCCTCCAGTAATCATTTGGGCGGATTTGAGATGGGTGCCCTCGGTCTTTGGCGATAATGGAAACCGAAGGCGACCATCGCAAAAACGAACAAATCCAAGGCATTTGGCCGTGGGAGGGGCCAGGATTCGTAGTGCACTGGTCCCCCTCACATGCCAGGACACCAACCGGGCACCCTAGGGGGCACTTTTAAAATAAAAAAAACAAAACATTAAATTACCTCCCAGGTCCATAGCTCCCTTTCCTTGGGTGCTGAGCCCCCCAAATCCTCCCCAAAACCCACTCCCCACAACTCTACACCATTACTATAGCACTTATAGGTGAAGGGGGTCACCTACATGTGGGTACAGTGGGTTTGGGGGGGGGGGGTTAGAGGGCTCCCATTTACCACCACAAGTGTAACAGGTAGGGGGGGTATGGGCCTGGGTCCACCTGCCTGATGTGCACTGCACCCACTAAAAACTGCTCCAGAGACCTGAATACTGCTGTCATGGAGCTGGGTATGACATTTGAGGCTGGCATAGAGGCTGGGGAAAAAAGTTTTAAAAGTTCTTTTTTTGGTGGGAGAGGGTTAGTGACCACTGGGGGAGTCAGAGAAGGTCATCCCCGATTCTCTCCGGTGGTCATCTGGTCATTTAGGGCACTTTTTGGGGACTTGGTCATGAAAAAAAAGGGTCCAAAAAAGTAGCCTAAATTCTCGCTACTGCCGCCCATTTTTTTTCGATTATCGGCCGAAGGCGCCCATCTCTCCTCGGCCGATAAACACGCCCCAGTCCCGCCTTCACCACGCCTCCGACACGTTCCCGCGACGGAGTGCAGTTGGAGGCGCCCAAAATTGGCTTTCGATTATACCGATTTGGGCGCCCTTGAGAGAAAGGCGCCCATCTCCCGATTTAGGTCTGAATATGGGCACCTTTCTCTTTCGAAAATGAGCTGGACAGTAAGTTTGTTTTCACTGCATTCACAGCACTTTCATGAGAGACTGATCCCAGAATCTGTAAGTATACTGAGCATTTTTAATGGATTTACCTTCTTTTTAGCCTTGTGAGGCTGTTTTTATCATCTGTGTTGTTTCTGTTTCCTTTCTCGGTACCTGCTATGCTTTAACAGCTGCATCAGCCAGGCTGATGTTGAAATTTTGTATCAGCTGTGTAAGCCTCTCTGGTGTTTTTTACTGTTTTACCCTTGAACTTTGTTTTAGCACCCAGACATTAGGTTTTAGTATGGTGCTATTGTTAAAGGTTCTTTTGAGAGTTCCTCTTGTGCTTTTAATGTTTATTTATTGTTTTACAAGGAATTTCTTTACGAAATATTGAATGATTTTATTTTCATTTACTGAGACTTATTGCCCCTAATGCAGCCATTTGTACTGGCGAAACATGGCCATGTTAGGTATTTTATGTTGAAATTCTGGGAGTTTTTAATCTATTAATAAAGACTGTGGGGGTCTTTTACTAAAGCTTAGCTCAAGTTATCTACAGCAGGGCCCATAGAAATAAAATGGGCCCTGCTGCATATAACTTGAGCTAAGCTTTAGTAAAAGACACCCCCCTTCCCGTATTTCTTACAAGGTGTGCCTTGTTGTTTTATCTTCCATCGTGAAATTTTGAGTATAAATTTAAGCACTGAATGCTAGTAATTTTTTCAAAGAAGCCAATTTAGGAGCATAACTTTCCCAGTTAGTAGCACAAATGCTTTGAATATCTGGTCCTTTATTACCAAACTTCACACTGAAACAGAGCATCTCAGTGAGTATGAGTATTAAATATATGAAAAACCAATGTTTTATTCAATGCAGTCTTAACATTTGGCTGTACTTCAAAACAGTGGCATTTCAACATTAATCCAAATAAAGCGGTCCATTACCTACACATCATTGACAACAAAGAACAAGAAGTGCAATCGGCTGAATAACTATTAAACAACTTATTAAGCCAGACTTAAATATAAGAACATAAGATTAGCCATACTAGGTCAGACCAATGTTCCATCTAGTCCAGTATCCTGTTTCCAACATTGGCCAAACCAGGTCGCAAGTACCTGACAGAAACCCAAGTCGTAGCAACATTCTATGCTACCAATCCCAGGGCAAGCAGTGGCTTCCTCATGTCTGTCTCAGTACCAGACTATGGACTTTTCCTCCAGGAACTTGTCTAAACCTTTTTTAAACCCGGATATTCTAACCGCTGTTACTACGTCTTCTGGCAAAGAGTTCCAGAGTTCAACTATTCATTGAGTGAAAAATATTTCCTTCTATTTGTTTTAAAAGTATTTCCATGTAACTTCCATGAGTGTCCCATGGTCTTTGTACTTTTCAAACGAATAAAAAATCAATTTACTTCTACTCGTTCTACACCACTCAGGATCTTGTAGACATCAATCATATCTCCCCTCATCTGTCACTTTTCCAAGCTGAAGAGCCCTAACCTCTTTAGCTTTTTCTCATACGAGAGGAGTTCCATCTCCTTTATCAATTTGGTCACTCTTCTTTGAACCTTTTCTAATTATGCTATATCTTTTTTTGAGATATAGTGACCAGAACTGAACATAATACTCAAGGTGCGGTCGCACCATGGAGCGATAAAGAGGCATAATAGTATTTTTGGTGTTATTCACCATCCCCTTTTCTAATAATTTCTAGCAACCTGTTTGCTTTTTTGGTCACCTCCACACACTGAGCAGAAGATTTCAGCGTATTATCTACAACTACACCTAGATCTTTTTCTTGGGTGCTGACCCCCAAGGTGGATCCTAGCATCAGGTAACTATGATTCAGATTATTCTTTCCAATGTGCATCACCTTACATTTGTCCACATTAAATTTAATCTGCCATCTCGATGCCCAGTCTTCCAATTTTCTAAGGTCTTCCTGCAATATTTCATAGTCCACATGTGTTTTAACAGCCTTGAATAGTTTTGTGTCATTTGCAAATTTAATCACCTCATTCATCATTATGATTTCCATATCATTTATAAATATGTTAAATAGCATCGGTCCCAGTACTGATCCCTGCAGCACTCCACTATTCAGCCTCCTCCATTGAGAGACATGACCATTTAACCCTATCCTCTCTTTAATTCCTAATCCACACCAGAACACTGCCTCCTATCCCATCAACCCCCCTAATTCTATAAAAGTTGACAAAAATTGTGTGTGCAAATTTCTGTGTGCCCAATTTGTGTAATTTAATTGAATAATGAACTAATTAGCACTAATTGTCTTTTTAATAAGCAGTTAATGGCATTGGGACTAATTAGATTTAATTATAACATATACCTAAATTTTATGTGCAAGTAAAAACAAAGGGTGCGTAAATGTGAGGGTCATGGGCAGAATGGAGGCATTCCTAGAATTTATGTGCATTGTTATAGAATAAGGGGGGGATATGTGCCCAATTTAGGTACATACATTTCTTTTAGTTGGTGCAAATAGCTGTGCCTAAAGTTAGACATGATTCCCAGGCATAATAGCCATTCTATAAACCACACAGCTTATAGGCTAGCACTTTTTTTCAGCGCCATATATGGAATTCAGCCGCATATCAGTACGACGATGCTGAGTTAGCTTGGAAGAAGCAAATATCATCAATGACATGAAATAATTAGGACATCAAGTAAATAATAGCCTGACAACCCCCTCCCCCGTCAGAAGATATTACATCACTTGATAATGCAGCACCTGTAGTACTACTCATAAGCACAGAATTCTGTTCTCCAATACAGGAAACCCTTTGCTATGATTAAAACATGCATAGACATCCCTATGACCCTATGATATGGCTTATAGAAGACAAAGGAATGTGGGCAGTGTGAAAGCATACTTCTCGATACCCTTTCCTCACTTGGATTCCAGGGCTCTGTCCTTTCCTGGTTCTCTTCCTACCTCTCCCTCCGCACCTTTAGTGTTCACTCTGGTGGATCCTCTTCTACTTCTATCCCTCTGCCTGTCGGCGTACCTCAGGGTTCTGTTCTTGGTCCCCTCCTCTTTTCTATCTACACTTCTTCCCTTGGTTCATTAATCTCATCCCATGGCTTTTCCTACCATCTCTATGCTGATGACTCCCAAATCTACCTTTCTACCCCTGATATCTCACCTTGCATCCAAACCAAAGTTTCAGCGTGCTTGTCCGACATTGCTGTCTGGATGTCTCAACGCCACTTGAAATTAAACATGACCAAAACCGAGCTTCTCATTTTTCCCCCCAAACCCACCTCCCCACTCCCCCCGTTTTCTATTTCTGTTGATGGCTCTTTCAATCTCCCTGCCTCCTCAGCTTGAAACCTTGGGGTCATCTTTGACTCTTCTCTCTCTTTCTCTGCTCATATCCAGCAGATCGCCAAGACCTCTCGTTTCTTTCTTTACAACATCCGTAAAATCCGCTCCTTTCTTTCCGACCACTCTACCTAAACCCTCATCCACACCCTTGTCACTTCTCGTTTAGACTACTGCAATCTGCTTCTTGCTTGCCTCCCACTTAGTCACCTCTCCCCTCTCCAATCGGTTCAAAACTCTGCTGCCCGTCTCGTCTTCCGCCATGGTCGCTTTACTCATACTACCCCTCGCCTCAAGTCGCTTCACTGGCTCCCTATCCATTTTCACATCCTGTTCAAACTTCTTCTACTAACCTATAAATGTAATCACTCTGCTGCTCCCCAGTATCTCTCCACACTCGTCCTTTCCTACACCCCTTCCCGTGCACTCCGCTCCATGGATAAATCCTTCTTATCTGTTCCCTTCTCCAGTAATGCCAACTCCAAACTTCGCGCCTTCTGTCTCGCTGCACCCTACACCTGGAATAAACTTCCTGAGCCCCTACGTCTTGACCCATCCTTGGCCACCTTTAAATCTAGACTGAAAGCCCACCTCTTTAACATTGCTTTTGACACGTAACCACTTGTAACCACTCGCCTCCACCTACCCTCCTCTCCTCCTTCCTGTACACATTCATTGATTTGATTTGCTTACTTTATTTTTTGTGTATTAGATTGTAAGTTCTTTGAGCAGGGACTGTCTTTCTTCTATGTTTGTGCAGTGCTGCGTACGCCTTGTAGTGATATAGAAATGCTAAATAGTAGTAAATAGTAGTAGTAGTAGGATTCTTGGTCATATTGACCCCAGACTGCCTACCACTAATCATTTCATTTCTATAGCACTACTAGACATACACAGTGCTGTACACATTATATGCAGGTACTTTCTCTGTCCCTAGAGGGCTCAAAATCTAAGTATTTGTACCTGGGGCAATGGAGGGTTAAGTGACTTGCCCAAGGTCACAAGGAGCTGCAGTGGGAATTGAACCCAGGTTGTCAGGATCAAAGCCTGCACCACTAACCATTAGGCCACTCCTCCCTCCAATTATAAGTACTTATTTGTACCTGGGTAATGGAAGGTTAAGTGGCTTGTCCAGAGTCACAAGGAGCTGCAGTGGGAATTGAACCCACTTCTTCAGGATCAAAGTCCACTGCACTAACCACTAAGCTACTCCTCCACCAGAATTCTGGAAAAGCATCCAGAATCATGACAAAAGATATTCTTGTAGTTTCTTTAGTCACCACATCAGGGCACAGGACAGTCACTTTTCTCAAAGTTATGTAATCATCAAAGACATTGCTGATAATAAAATGATATAAAGGGACATTCGACATGGCAAAAAATTCAATCTTTCAACAACTTCTCAACTTACCGTCACACTTATCTGCATTCATCTATTCATCGGAACACTTCAGAATTTTGAACTGCCAGCATCAGCTGAAGGTCGAGTGAGGCCTTGTCTGTGATAAGACAGACACCTGCTGTTCTAGACTAGGAAGAGACGAACATCGCCTGGGCAGGCTGTATAAGTCATGAGCTGTAATCACTTCAACAGGGAACAAACAGTAGGCAGTTTAGCCACAGGGAGAGTGTATTCAATCCAAATTGACATCTGAATAGTGTTCCTTTCAAAGCATTTAAAGAACTATTATTTCATCCTTATTCTGTTACATTCTAAACATTTACACATAGACATTAGAATCATGAAATATTGACAGAAACAAGTGAAGCCTTGAAAGACAGCATAGGCTTTAAACTGTTCAAGTACCTATGATAAAGCTGAAAAGGACAATCCTGTTCTAGATGTATCTGTTCAGGAACAGTTAAGCATGTCTTTGGAAAACAAGTTCACTGCTGGCATATGCGCAAGGTCATGGCACTGTGGAACCCGGTACAGCACAGAGAGTGAAGACAACATTTCTATTAGAGCTTGCACAGTAGAAGGCTGCAGAGATTTAGGCAAGCTTGCACTCCTGGGCAGTTAAAACACAGTTAAAGCACATTCCTAGGCATTCTGTAACTTGGCACCTAAATTTAAGTGCCATTTTTGTTGCTTATATTATAGAATATTAGCACTTATGCATGTAAGTGTGCACTCAGTGCCATTCTATAAATAATACACACAACTTGTTTAGCGCATAAATGCAAGGCAGCATTCACAAGGGAGGAGCATGGGTAGGCATGGATGGGATGAACATTTATGCACATGATTTACAGAACACTCATGCACATTTATGCCTGCTATTGATATGGTGTAAATGGGCATGAACTTGATATACTGCCTTTCGTGGCACAGCCAAAGCGGTTTACACACTCTGTACAGGTTCTTACTCTGTCCCTACTAGTGTAGATGTTGACCTACACTAGTAGTCTATAATGGAATCTTGATGTCCAGACGCCATAATAGAATTAGCACTCATTGCACTGCATCTAAGTGCCTAACTTGTGGCACCCAGTTATAGAATTGCCCTCTTAAAGGGCAGTCAAAATGCAATCCTGCTGAAAGGTAGCCCATGGCTCAGCACTGTCATGCTAACAAGACTGATGGCTCTATTGCCTATGCATAATGCCATTACGTAAAGAAAGAACAGAGCATGGCAAAGCTGATTGCACGGTAAGAATCAAATCAACAGCACTAACTTGACCTGAGCAAGGGAAGCATAAAATAGCATGGGATGTTCAAAGGAAAGCAGAGCAAGAAGGAGAGAACTCCTCAGATTGCTCCTCTGTATCCAGATCTTTCAGGCCTCTGTGTAGGCATGAGGTATATGACTGGCAGAATATCAAGGAGACTATCAGACTCATTTTTGAAAGAGATGGACGTCCAAAACGTGACATAAATCAGCACTTGGACATCCATCTCTCAGAGACGTCCAAATCGATAAAATTAAAAAACGATTTTGGACGTCTCTATCAGAAGTCCGTCGCAAGGACGTTCAAATCTGAAGGGGGCATATCGGAGGCATGGCGGAGGCGGGACTTGGTCATTCCTAAGACTTGGACGTCTTTGAGCCATAATGGGAAAAAGTAAAGACGTCCATGACTAAAACTTGGACGTTTTCACCCGGACCTGTTTTTATTACGAATAAGGCACAAAAAGGTCCCCAAAATGATCAGATGACCACTGGAGGAAATCGGGGATGACTTCCCATTACTCCCCCAGTGGTTGCTAACCCCCTGCCACCCTCAAAAAACATGATTAAAAATATTATTGCCGGGGGAGTGGCAAGATGGCGTCCTAGCTTGCTGCGTGAGTGTTTCGGGAGTCTGCTGGAAATACCTCAGTTTTATTCTCCTCACGCTGAAAATGCCTCATACTAAGCGGAAAGCGGCGATTAAAGGGCAACTGCCGATAGCCCTTACCTTATCTCCAATCCAGCAGACCCTAGACTGCTACATGAGAAGCTTCCCAGTGGAACATGGTTTGGCAAGTCCCGCATTGATTGACACCGAAGGAGCGACGTCTCTCCTGGGACCTGATACCACCCTATCGCCGCCAGTGCTGACGCAACCTCCGTGTCCTGCAAGTTCCAGGGCAGGGTTAGCAAGTCAAACTGAGACGGAAGACGCCGACAGTTTGAGCTTGCTCAGCGGATCTTCCCCTGGACAAGCAGAAGGAAGTATACTGGAGCAAGGAGCCCCACAGGAGATTACCCTGATGGCCATTTGGCAAGTGGTCCAGGGACTTGCAGCTGAGGTGGCTAAATCAACTAAAGAAATGTCTACAATAGTGAGTAAACTGTCTATAATGTCAGAATCCTTCGATAAAGTTAAAACAGAGGTAACAAATCAAGTATCTCAGGAAAAAGAGGAGGTAAATACAGTGAAATTGACAGTGGACACCTTGGTTAAAGATAAAATGTTAACATCTCGCAAAATAGAGCAAATTGAGAACTTTAATCGATGTCTTACTCTCAGACTATTGAATTTCCAATTTCACCAGCATTATCACCCTATGATTTCTTTAAAAAAATATCTACAAGAGACCTTGAAGCTTTCTCCTAAAGATATTCCCCCTTGTAACAAAGTTTATTACCTTCCAACTATTCAGAAACGTGGAGAGGCTTCTCAACCTGCGAATATGGTGAACGTAGTCCCCCAGAGAAACGATATTGATTTGCAGAATTTAACTGCATTATTAGAAGACTCTATGGCTGAAATATCTAATCGGGGGACTTTGATAGTATCCTTAGTATTTGAGCAGGACTTAAATATGATTATGAAACTATACTTTAAAAATTCCTCTGCACTATTTTGTGGTCAAAAAATATGGGTATATCCTGATGTTACCAAGGTGACCCAGCAAAGAAGGAAACAATTCCTGATTCTGAGAGAAGAAGCAAAATATTTGGGAGCAACTTTTACATTAGTTTATCCCTGTAAATGTGTGATACGTTTATTAGGTGTTAAATATGTGTTTTTTGAGCCAAGTCAGCTGAAAATTTTTCTGAACTCTAAAAATCCAATTAGCCGACAGACTGGAATAACTGTATCAGCTAATAGAGAATGAAGGGATAAAGAACAGGACTATGCCAATTATGGTTTAAACTATGATTTGCTTTATTGAACTCTCCTTAGGTTTTCTAAATCCACTCCCCCTAAATAATTGTTGTGGTCTAAGGAAGAGTTAGAATATTATGTTTAGATATATTTATCTTTTATTTTTCAATTGCCTTATAACTGTTTCTCTGTATTACCTTACAAATTGATATTCATTTGTAATAATTTGAAATTTAATAAATATAAAATAAAAAAATATATATTATTGCCAGCCTCAGATGTCATACTCAGGTCCATAACAGCGCATTCAGGTCCCTGGAGTAGTTTCGTAGTAGATGGCCTAGTGGTTAGGGTGGTGGACTTTGGTCCTGGGGAACTGAGGAACTGAGTTCAATTCCCGCTTCAGGCACAGGCAGCTCCTTGTGACTCTAGGCAAGTCACTTAACCCTCCATTGCCCCATGTAAGCCGCATTGAGCCTGCCATGAGTGGGAAAGCGCGGGGTACAAATGTAACAAAAAAAATAAAATGCAGTGCACTTCAGACAGGTGGAACCAGGCCTATACCCCCCTCCCCACACCTGTTACATTTGTGGAGGAAACAGCTAGCCCTCCAAAACCCACCAGAAACCCTCTGTACCCACATATATGTGCCCACCTTCACTCCTATAGGCTATGGTAGTGCTGTTCAGTTGGGGGTAGTAGGTTTTGGGATGGGGGGGTTGGGTGGCTCAGCACACAAGGTAAGGGAGCTGTGTACCTGGGAGCATTTTATGAAGTCCATTGCAGTGTCCCCTAGGGTGCCCGATTGCCATCCTGGCATGTCAGGGGGACCAGTGTACTACAAATGTTGGCTCCTCCCACGTCCAAATGGCTTGCATTTGGACGTTTTAGACTTGGACGTCTTTGGTTTCAAAAATCGCCGAAAATCAAAGATGTCCAAATCTAAGGACGTCCGTGATATTTTTGAAACCAAAGATGGATGTCCATCTTTTTTTGAAAATGACCTTTTCCCCGCCTCTGAATTTGGATGTTTTACAAAGATGTCCAAATTCCAACTTAGACATTTCTTTCAAAAATGCCTCTCCACGTCATACTCTGAGCAAGGGTTGAAGGTGGGCCTTCACAATAACACAGCCAAACAAGGTTGTAAACATGAAATAAGTGCTTTATTGACTAAATCATGAGGCCTGTTACTTCACAAGCCTAGGAACAAAGATGTGGTCTCTTATCATCAGAGGGGGAAAAGTCCTATCATGGGCTTGTGGCTAACAGGGCCCAAAACACATTCTATGGCCTGTAACTGCCACGCCCCAAACACAGTTTGTAGTTTTTCTCTTTTTCTCTTTGGGTTTCCAGGTCTGGCTTAAGCCAGACCTCAGAACAAGGCTCACAAGTCTTCAAATAAAAGATTGGTTTACCTCAGGTCACAATAGCTAGACGTATTCAATAAAGACATATGCTGGGGTTTCAGGTCTTCCTTCCCTAGGCCTCCTTTCCAGCCCTGCCTTTTATAATTCCTGATTTTGACCACCTCTCCCATCTCACTTCCTCCCTGGGTGGGGCTAAGGGTTTTAAAGTGGCTGGCAGTACCTGAGGGATCCTTCTTAAGGGTGAGAGGCAGTGTTCCATATACTGGAGGTGAATGTACTGGAAGTCTCTGGTTGGGGAGTAAGCCCAGCCCAAGAGGATGGGTTAGGAAATAAAATGCAGCAAGATGGTGCAGTAGGAGAGATGAGTGACATGTTGGGAGGAGTTAGGAGAAGATAAAAGTGTTGCCATATGCTTGCACATGGCCTTTTGGAGGTCCAAGATTCCCCTGGCAGGAGATCAGTGAAGAGAGAAAGGGAAATTCCTGGTTAAGAACTGGCAACCCGTGGCTGGAGAGAGAGAGAAGTCATAGTCCACATGGACAGAGACTGTCAGTGAGCTCTGGAGAGTGGGTCAAGGGGATCACTTCCAGGAGATGGGAACTGGAGAGAGTCTCATCTCATAGAGGAGTTGGGACATTTGAGTCTGGGACCTGCATGAAAGAGGAGTATAGCCTGTTCGGGGTTGATTGCTATTTTGAAGGGATGGAGAAGGAAAGGCATTGTATAAAGTAAATATTCTGCCACAATCAAGTCAAATCTATATTGGACTGTTATCTATTTCTTTGGTTCAAACAGTCTGAACCGCTGGTTGCAGAGGTTAATAAAGTTTCCAGTTAATTTTCATATAAACTCCTGGACTGTGGAGTGATTTAATCTTGGAAAGCATTTCAGGAACCAATGGCCCTCAGGGGTTGTTCCCACAGTTTGCATCCCACAGGGGGTTTGAACCCAAGACTGAGTTCCTGGGAGGAACACTCTCATCTCTGTGGATAACACTCTCATCCTTCCTGTCTCATCAGCTCGTAACCTTGGGGTCATCTTCAACTCCTCCCTCTTCTTCTCTGCACATATTCAGCAGACTGCTAAAACCTGTCGTTTCTTTCTCTATAATATCACCAAAATTTGCCCTTTCGTTTCTGAGCACACTACCAGAACCCTCATCCACAATCTTATCACCTCTCACTTAGACTATTGCAACTTGTTTCTCACAGGTCTCCCACTTAGCCATCTCTCTTATCTTCAATCTGTTCAAAATTCTGCTGCACGACTAACATTCCGCCAATGTCGCTATGCTCATATTAGCCCTCTCCTCAAGTCACTTCACAGGCTCCCTATCCATTTCTGCATACAGTTCAAACTCCTCTTATTGACTTATAAGTGCATTCACTCTGCAGCTCCTCAGTATCTCTCCACTCTCATCTCTCCCTACACTCTTCCCCGGGAACTCCGCTCACTGGGTACATCTCTCTTATCTGCCGAGGAGGCTCCCTGCCCATTTGGACCCGGACCCAGGGAAGCACAGGAAAGGGGATGATTCAGGAAGAATAATCCAAACCATGGTTACCTGATGCTAGCCTCCACCTTAGGAGTGAGTACCCAAGAAAAAGATCTAGGTGTCATTGTAGACAATAAGCTGAAATCTTCTGCACAGTGTGTTGCAGCGGCCAAAAAAGCAAACAGGATGCTAGGAATTATTAGGAGACGGATGCAAAATAAGACCAAGAATATTATAATGCCTCTGTATTGCTCCATGGTGCAGCCTCACCTTGAATATTGCATTCAATTCTGGTCACCCTATCTCAGAAAAGATATAGCAGAATTAGAAAAGGTTCAAAGAAGAGCAACCAAAATGAAAAAGAGGATGGAACTCCTCTCATATGAGGAAAGTCTAAAGAAGTTAGGGCTTTTCAGCTTGGAAAAGAGACAGCTGAGGGGGGATATGATTGAGGTCTATAAAATCCTGTGTGGTGTAGAATGGGTAAAGGTGAATTGATTTTTCACTCTTTACTCTTTACTCTTTTTCTAGACAGATTCATAGTCTGCTATTGAGATAGACATGTGGGAAGCCACTGTTTGCCCTGAGATTGGTATCATGGAATGTTGCTACTATTTGGATTTCTGCCAGGTACTTGTGACCTGGATTGGTCACAGTTGGAAGCAGGATACTGGGCTTGATGGACCATTGGTTTGACCCAGTATGGCATGTTCTTATATGACTTATGTGGTCTAGTGAACCACCAAAGTCGCTAAGCTGGTCACAGTAACTGCAGAGCTATTCAAGCCCATTACGTTTGGATGGATGTAGACATGACTATACAGAATATGCAGCTTTTTGAACACCACTGTGACCTGTGTGCTAGGAACAGCGGTTTATCAAATACTAGATAAACATAAATATAAACATGACTTGAACCCCAGCAGCTGAAGCAAGATGGGGAATGACTGAAGAGCTAACATATTAAGAAAATATGCTGTGGTATTTTGAAAAGATAATAAATGTTGATAAAGTTCAACAGTATTCAATAAAGAAATAAGAAAAATAAGAAGGAAGAATTAAATTAATTTGGAAAACCATGTCACACATCTGTTTACCAGAGCAGAAGAAACAAACCTAAGGAGGAGACTGCTGGGTGCAGGAAAGGCCATGCATACTCAGAATTTTACACTAAGTTCTGAGCTCTGACAGAGCCATCTGAGTGCTGTTGGATGAAAACACTCTTCACCCACTTATATGCCTGACTCAGTCCTGCTTGTTGATGGAAAATATTTGGCTCCAGTCTTAGCTCTGACTCCTTCCTCCCCTTCACTATAAAGATAGTGTCAGGCTGGTTTCAGGGATTTTTTGCCTTGACACTATAAATGTTATTTTTGAAGAGACATAGATGAGGAATTCATAAGTTTATTGGCCATTCGTAAATATTTAACTTCATTGGAAAACTGAACCCATGCATATATCAACCCACAAATAGTACATTTAACTTTATACACATATACTGCTATGGATTTACAGCCTCCTTCACTGACACAGACTACCCAATAATTACTGTGGATTCTTTTGGATTCATATTAGGTAAATGAGACCTTTATTAGAGGTTCTAAAATCTACAATGATTAAGATATATACAATGATTAAGCTATATACACACAATGATTAGCTATATAACTAAAAAGAAACATTCCAACTTATAATCGAAAGTAATCGCCGGCTATTTCCCGACACAAATCGGGATATGGCCAGCGATTTCGCAAAAGCGGCAAAAAGCGGCAAAAAGCGTATAATCGAAAGCTACATTTGTGATAGCTTCGCCGCTTTCCCTTCGCCTCGCCGGTGAAAGCCCAGTGGTCGCCAACCCCCTCCCACACTAAAATTATTAAAATACAAACCTTTTTTGCCAGCCTGTATGCCAGCCTCAAATGTCATACCCAGCACCCTGACAGCAGTATGCAGGTCCCTGGAACAGTTGTTGTTGGTTGCAGTGGACTGCAGAAAGGCAAAGCCAGGCCCATCCCCCCCCCTACCTTTTCCACTTGTGGTGGGTAATGTTGAGCCCTCCCAAACCCCCCAAAACCCACTGTACCCACTTGTAGGTGCCCCCCTTCAGCCTTTAGGGCTAGGGTAATGGTGCACACTTGTGGGCAGTGGGTTTTGGGGGGGGATTGGGGGGACTCAGCACACAAGGGAAGGGTGCTATGCACCTGGAAGCTAATTTGGTTGTTTATAAAAGATGTTTGAAGTGCCCCCTAGGGTGCCCGGTTGGTGTCCTGGCATGTGAGGGGGACCATTGCACTACAAATGCTGGCTCCTCCCACGGCCAAATGCCTTAAATTTTGCTGGGTTTGAGATCGCCGTCAGTTTTTTCCATTATCGAGGAAAAACAAAACTGACGATCTCAAACCCGGCGAAATCCAAGGCATTTCGCCGGCCCACACCGTATTATCGAAAAAAAAGATGGCCGGCCATCTTTTTTGAAAATACGGTTCTGGCCAGCTGTTGCGCCGCCGCCAAAATAGATCGCCGGCGACCTATTTCGCCGGCGACGTTCGATTATTCCCCTCTACACCAATCTATAAACAATCATTACATCACTGGTCTCTACATGTAAGCAATGCTAAGAGTTCCTAGACCAGGAAAAGAAGCAATAAAACAATCATCACTGGTCCTTTCATCATCCACGCTCTTATCATCAGCTGGGGGGCCCTGTTCACAGCGAAAGCCAGGAGTTTCTTTGACCAGAAAACATGGTTCTCTGCGCAATTCGTACGTTACTCACAGATGAGCTCCCAGTTTCACTGAAA
The DNA here is from genome assembly GCF_901765095.1 of Microcaecilia unicolor. NCBI lineage: Eukaryota > Metazoa > Chordata > Amphibia > Gymnophiona > Siphonopidae > Microcaecilia > Microcaecilia unicolor. The sequence continues at coordinate 377,615,724 of NC_044031.1, forward strand.
GAAACTCCCCTTTTTATTAGGCTTACAACTCATGTTCAGAGCTAAGGAAAATTACAGGATGCTTGAGAATTGGTAAACAAGCCATACTGTGGGAATGTGGTCACATGGTTCCAAGTCCATGTAGCCAATCTGAACTCGAAAACAAGCTCCATTATTCCCTTCACATAACAAATTAATTAGAGATGTATCTTATCTTCTACATTTCAACTTATTTTCACACAATCAAAGTTAAACAATCATTTCCAAACAGAACCACTTCTAATCAAAAATGTAGACCCTGGGTGCACTGGTCGGTCAAGGCAGAGTTGAAAAACAATCTTTAAAATTCACTTTTATTACAACACATAACTTACATATTTTCAGTGCTACTGTTTAGGATTCTATCAGGCACTTGTGACCTGAATTGGCCACTGTTGGAATCAGGAAATTAGGCTAGATGGACCATTGGTCTGACCCACTATGGCTGTTCTTATGTTCTTATTTATGTGTATGACCACCACTAAATATTATCCTCAATAGATGAACTGAGGAAATTTCTGATTGGCTGAGAGCGCCTCTGTCATTCAGTCCAAAATTAGACTACCTATTGGTCAAAGCACCTACCAATCAAAATGACCACCATTCCATCTGAGAACTGCTATGGTAGTCATGCAGAAGTAGAGACTTTTGCAGAGGTGCAGCTAGGTGGGTTACCATGGGAGTGGCTGCTCCCCCAAGCGAACTTCCAATGGCACCTATTTTTCACACAATCTGTCACATTTAAAATATGTGCTGTTGCCATCAGCAGTCTGCTCTCTGCCCCCCCCCCCCCCCCCCCCCCCCCCCCCCCGCACCATCAACCTGACTACGCTTCTGAACTTTTGGCAGGGGGTATACAGGACTACACACATGTGGAGAGCAGAGAAAGAGGAAAAAAGCACAATATTAGAAAATAGGGAACAAGGTTGAATGATCAAGGGATTGGGGGAAGGGGGAGGTTATTTCCTGTATGATGCTGGTTTTTATGATCCACATCAACAGGGGATGCAGAAGATGGGATGGTGGTGGGAAAGGAATGGAGGAGCATCATGGGAGAGGGTATAAAGAAGCTTTTGTAACCTCAGAAGGAGTGTAGAACAGGCTACGGGGTAAGGAATACTGGGCGGTGAGAAGGGGAGAGAGTATGGAGGAGACATAGTGGTAAAGGAGAGAAGTAGTATGCGATCAGAAGGAGAGATATAGAGGACTTCACAAGAGAGAAGTTGAAGAGGTGGAGTGCCACCCAGGGACCGTGTAAGAATATTAGGCACCATAGGCAGTCTTCAGCCTTTGCCCCCTACCCTTCCCAATTAAGCTTTAGGTCTCATGGCCCCCACCATCATCAATCGTGATCACTTCAACACCACCCCTCCCAGAATAATCTAGATAAGTTGGTTATTTGAAAACTGCTTCTCCCACCCCCACATAAAAACACACTGGTAAATGTACCTCCTGTTGTTGGTGATGGTGTTTCTTTTTTTTTTTCTGACTGCAGCTGTTCTTTGATGCCATCTACTACTACTACTAATCATTTCTATAGTGCTACTAGATGGTGCTGCCCTAGGTGACTATCTAGTCTTAAATAATGGTTGGGCAGGCCCTGGTGCCACCGGGGATGGACAAGTAAAGAGGTGTGTCACTAGGGTGGGGGAAATAGAAAAAGCCTTCAAGAAGCAGAGGATGTAGTACTCTGGGTTATTTCCTTTATGGGCTTTGAAGATCAAACATAGAGTTTTAAATTTAGCCCTGTATTGTACTGGTAACCAGTGAAGGTTCTGCAAAAAATAAATGATGTGATATATTCATGTCACTTACAACCTTCTATTAGTCTTGCTGCAGCATTCTGAATCAATTGGAGCTGGTATAGACCCCTTTGTAGTCAGACCAATCTAGAGTACATTGCAGTAATCTAGTCTTGATGTTATCATGGCATGTAAAACTTAGACAAGACTTGCCTTCTCAATGTAAGAGAGAGACAGCAGCTCTTGAAGGTTGCTTGGATTTGGGGATCAGAGTAAGTGTTGAATCTAGCTGCATTCTATGGTTCCTAACTTGTGATTTCAGGGGGAGTTTGTAGTTTGATGTCAGGTATGTGCCCACTTGTGTTAGGAACCCATGGAAGCTCAGTTATACTTGGGTTCAGGCAAAGTTTGTTGTTTTTAACCCATTCTTGAATTGATGTTAGACAGGTACTCAGTTTATTCAGAGCTGTGGGTGTCAGGTTCAATGGTTATGAGTAGCTATATGTCATCCGTGTAGATGTAGAACTGGGTGTCCGTCGACCAAAGCAGCTTGGCTAGTAGCTTGAGGTAGATATTGAACAGAATAGGTGACAGTACTGATCCTTGTGGTACCACACAGGTCAGTGCCCATGGTGGCAATGAGTTACTGCCAAACGGAATGGACTGTTGCCTGTCTGATAGGATCTGAACCAGACATGTACTGTTCCATTGATACCTGTTTCTGCCAGTTGTGCTAGCATGATATCGTGATCTACAGTGTCAAAAGCTGCTGAGAAATGTAGCAGTACTAACAACGAGGCAAATCCCCTGTCTCGGTTTCTGTGAAGATCATTTTGTAGAGATACAAGGACTGTTTCTGTTCCATAACCAGGTCTGAATCCAGATTGACATGGATCAAGCCAGTTTCTCTCTTCTAGCCAGTCATTGAGTTGATCACAGACTGTTCTATAAGTTTTCCTAGAAATGGGATGTTAGATGCTGGCTGAAAACTGTCAAGTTTGTCCTGGTCAAGGTTGTTTTTCTTCAGCAGAGGGCGAACCACTGCCCTTTTTAATGCTGTTGGTAGTTGCCCATTAGAAAGAGAGGAGTTCACAATTTTTGTGACACCAACTATAAGGCCCCTGCTTGCCTACTGCACTATTTTTGATGGGCAAGGTCAAGGGAGCAGGTAGTTAGATGAAAATCTCTTAGGATTTTGTCAAAGCCCTCTTCTGTTATTGGGTAAAAATTGTCCTATATGTCTATGTCAATTGGGGCAAGTTTGTACGCTCCTGATTAGCTGATTGGACACTGAGTGGGGCTGCCTATATATCCTGGCAGAGACTTTTTATCCACAAGTGGATAGTCTAAGGCCTCTAGGAAATTTTCAGCAGTTAGCTTTTTCTTGTCTCTGATCTTCTTCCAAACTCTGGAAGGTGCCATTTGTTTCATAAGAACATAAGTATTGCCATACTGAGACAGGCCAAAGGTCCATCAAGCCCAGTATTCTGTCTCCAACAGTGGCCAATCCAGGTCACAAGTACCTGGCAAGATCCCAAAAGAATATAATACATTTTATGCTGCTTATCCTAAGTGGTCACTTAGGGAAAACTTAGAAAATGGTCTGTACATTGTAGGGGTGTTATTCAATACTGCTATTCCTGTATTCTGGGATGCCAACCTCTTTGTAGAATGCCATATCTAGTGTGTGACCCTTTTCATGGGTTGGAAAATTGATCACCTGTGTGAATCCTAGTGTTGTCATTGTGTCCATGAAGACTGTTGTGGTGGTATCTGGGGTTTCAAAGTGTAGGTTGAAATCTCCCAAGATCACTAACCTAGAGTAATTCAGGGTCACTTGTGTAATCAGATCAAGGAGTTCTTGCACAGATAATGTTTTCTTATGAGGTTCTTGGTATACTATGAGCAGCTAGATTGGTTTTTCCTCTTCTAGCTGGATTAAAATTAATTCAGATTCATTTAGCTGGGAAATGGTGATTCTGCATAGTTTAATTGCATTCTGAATCAGGACTTCTACCCTTCAACCCTGTCTTCCTGGTCTTGGTTGATACTGGATTTTGAAACCTGTTGGGCATAGCTCAGCCAGTGGCAAACCCCTGCTTTCATCTGGCCACTCCAGGTTTCACTTATTCTTAAAATGTCAAGATACTGATCATGGATGACATCATGGATCACTGAGGATTTCTTAGCAGCTGATCTGGCATTCACCAGTCCTATACATCCAAAGGGTAGTCTAGGAGTGTGTTGGGGGGGGGAGGGCTTTGGTATGGCAATGAGGTGATCTTTTAAGTATTGTTAACTAGGCATTTCACCTCTTACACTTTTGACTTCTCTTTGGATGGTGGGGGATTATAGTTTTCTCTTCCACACACCACTGGGATCCCCAAGGTCTTCAATCTGCTGGGCCAAGACACATTCTTTGTGTCAGAAGCTCCTTGGAAGCTGTAGATGCCTGCCTTGTATGCATCTCTGGGCTTTTTAAAAATGATTGGGGATGATAAACCCAATAGAAATTACATTTATATTTATTAGTGTTTGATATACTGCTTAATCTGACACACAGGTCAGAGCAGTGTACAATCAAAAAACATAAGCAAAGAAAGGAACATTATCCAATGATAATAAAGTATGTCCACATACACATTTCATGTAACATCTAAAGAATTAAAAGCAAAACAAAAGAAAATATTCAACAGACAGCTCCAGTCCACTGTAACGCCCATATCCCACCCTTTACATGTCCCTGACACGCCCCCTTGTGATTTGAACACACTTCTGACAGACTTCATAAAAAAAACATCTAAAAATTGGTTTTGAAAATACCAATTTGGATGTTTTTGTAAGAAAAACATCCAAATGCAGGTTTATGCCACTTTTTGGACGTTTTTCTCTTTTGAAAACGAGCCCCATAGTGTAATTGAAGTAGCTCTATGCCGTAACTATATTATGTTTGTTGATAAAAATCATGAGATGCGTATGTCCCATTTCTAGTATAGTGGTGCACAAAGGCCTCTCAAAATAATGAGTTTTAAGTAGACTTTAACAAACAATGGTTCAGTCCAAAGGGAAGGTGGTAAGCCATTCCAGAGTTTTGAAGAAACAAAGAAGAAAACCAAATATTTAGTTGATTCATAGTGAGCTTGTCTATAAGATGACAGACCTAAATGGTTAGTGTATAGAGACAATAAGGAACACAGAGGGACTGTCAAAGTAGAGAGATAAGATGGGGTGCCCAAGTAATAGGCCTTATGAGCTAAACAGAGAACTTTGAACTCAATGTTGTATCGACTAGGAAGCCAGTGTAGACCGTGTAGAAAACGAGACACCAAATCTTATCTTCAGACATTACAGAGGATGCAAGTGGCCAAATTCTATAAAATTTGAAATTTTGTTTATTAATCTCTATATACACTGAGTTACAGTAATCTATCCTTTAAATCAAAAAAGTGTGTGAAAGAGTATGTAGGGAAGAAAAGTCTAATAATCCTCTGAGAGACGGAATAATACACAGGACCAAGAATCCTGCTTTCAGGACATTGAAAACATGTTTATCAAATGATAGTGTAGAATTGAAGATTATTCTAAGATATTGAAAAGAAGTCACTGGGATAATAGGCCTATCAAATAATACTGGAATCTGAAATGGTTATGAGTGATTATCTGGTATCCAGCAAGTGAGGTACATGTTTGTGCTTAGAGGGACCTCACACCACCAATGCTACTTTAATATTCTGGCTAGGAAGAGGTAGGGGGTGGAAACAACAGGTCCAGCAGAAAGAAAAGGTGAGATGCTGAAAGCAAGGTGAGGATGGGGAAGGGGAAATGAGAAGCAGTCAAATTTGGGAAGAGGAGATTCTCCTCTATAAGGAAGGAGGGGGCGGCATAGCTGAAGGTTCTCCTAGGATGTCAAATACATTTTGGCCAGTCACGATCCCACAGCTGCAGCGTCAAGAGTCCCCTGTGCACTCCAGCCCTCATATGGTTATCACATCCAGAGAATCAAGCCCCAGCTAACTGCCCCATCCACTAATCTGTGAATCCATTGGTCCATCCCTTTACCCCAGAGCAAATGCTACATCTCCAGGGCAGGAGTTCCTGCCCCTTTTCCCACATCATTCAACACAGTGCTGGATCCAGCCATATTCCCTTCATATCAGCATGCATGGCAAGCCTATATGCAGTTCAGACTGGTTATTCAAACACACAAACACCATGTCTGGCTCCCAAACTGCCTTTTAAATAGAGAGAGTACAGATTATATTGTCAAATGCTACTAATGACATACATAGCAATGTGAAAGGCAAACGCAGTTCAACTGCAGCCTGAAGGACAATTAAGATGAGTCTCATAGGTACTGTTCAAAAATAATGCTGTTTCCTCACTACCCTTCTTTCAAAGACCTTGCACTATTAGTGGAAATGAAGGAAGACATGCAAGAGAGATGAGGATGGATTACACAGATGGTTCAGGTTAAAAGGCCAAAGATCCATCATGTTCATGCTTTTTCTGGTTGTCTAACAGCTTTCTGTATGTGGCAATTTATGAAAAAGGAAATAATATATTCTGGGCATCGGTAACTAATTCTGAAAACTGCAAAAAAAAAAAAAAAAACCAAAACCTTCCCAGGCTCAAATATGGCAAGCAGTGCAGAATCACTGGATTAGCACTTTTCTATAGAAGATTTCCTTCAAAAACGGTGCAACATACTTTTGAAATAGTTGTATTTGTGATGGCCCTCATTTTACAAGCTCTATTCGAATTCGAGAGGTGCAGAAACCAGCACTTAAATGTTTGTCTTGCATAAACATCTAAGTTCCTGTTTTATAAAGTTGGGATATGCATGTCTCAAACCCAAGTGCATGCAATGGCAAGGGGGGTGGGGGGTTGAATATGTTTAGGGCAGGACAAGGGTATGGCAAGTTCAGAGACATTCATTCCCCATTTCAGAAGCGAACTAAACATCTATGTCCTAAAAGATCAATGTTAGGACTCGCACCTGCTACAAAGCACGTTTAGGATTTGGGAAGCAGCTGCTATTGAGCAGCACTCCACTGGAGCAATTAGGAACGCTCACCCTTAATCCGTCAGTGGTTTTTCTTCCCCCCACCCCAATCCAAATAGGAAAGGAAACCGGTCATTGTGACAGCATCGGGATAATAAACAAATATATTTCTAAGATTGCACAAAAATAACAGTTATGAGCTGGTTTGAAAAACGTTACTATTTTATACATTTATATTTCTAAAATGGATGTTTATGCTGCTCACATTCGGCCCAAAAAAGTCCATTTCTCTTATTTTAGAACAGCCTCGACATCAGCAGATTCTAAAATACTGCTGAAACTGGAGACATCCTGATCTGGATGTCTCAATTATATGTCCTTTCTAAACTGGGTCTGATTGTGTGAGGTGGTTAACTGCTCATGCCTAACTACTGTTGGTTAGGTGCGGAAATGTAAGTATTCTGAGTCCAAAATTCAGCCAGCGGGGGGCAGCCACATAAGTTCCGCAGTTGGCACTGACTCCAGATATTCAATGCCTCCCCTTCCCGGTGACCAGTATTGAATATCTGGTTTCATTTTTAGCTGCTGGAACTTAATCAGTTAAGATGCCCAGGTATGGGGTATGCTGCCCATGTGGGCTATGGTATCTTGGGCAAACTAGACTTAAAATTAAATCTCGGCTTGCCCAACATCTTAGTAACTTACGATTGCAATGCACGGAGGCTCCCCTTGTGTCCCATTGGTTGCAGGTAGGACATGAGGTGCATGATTTAAGATTCATAGTTTTACACAGGTGTTTGCTCCTAGGGGTGACAATAGTAGATGACGGCAGAAAAAGACCTGCATGGACCATCCAGTCTGCCCAACAAGATAAACTCATATGTGCTACTTTTTGTGTATACCTTACCTTGATTTGTATCTGTCATTTTCAGGGCACAGACCGTATAAGTCTGCCCAGTACTATCCCTGCCTCCCAACCACCGGCTCTGGCACAGACCGTATAAGTCTGCCTAGCACTATCCCCGCCTCCCAACCAGCCCCCCCCCCCTCCCACCACCTGCTCAGCCACCCAATCTCAGCTAAGCTTCTGAGGATCCATTCCCTCAGAACAGGATTCCTTTATGTTTATCCCATGAATGTTTGAATTCCGTTACCATTTTCCTCTCCACCACCTCCCGTGGGAGAGCATTCCAAGCATCCACCACTCTCTCTGTGAAAAAATACTTTGTGACATTTTTCTTGAGTCTGCTCCCCTTCAATCTCATATCATGCCCTCTAGTTCTACTGCCTTCCCATCTCCAGAAAAGGTTTGTTTGCGGATTAATACCTTTCAGATATTTGAATGTCTGTATCATATCACCCCTGTTTCTCCTTTCCTCCAGGGTATATATGTTCAGGTCCGCAAGTCTGTTCTCATACGTCTTGTAATGCAAATCCCATACCATTCTCGTAGCTTTTCTTTGCACCGCTTCAATTCTTTTTACATCCTTAGCAAGATACGGCCTCCAGAACTGAACACAATACTCCAGGTGGGTCCTCACCTTTAATGATACTTAGGAGGGAACAGCACATGATTTTAAATTGGAACACCATGTCCCCACATGGGTTAAATAGAGAAATTGATTGGCTTAGTGTGTAGAGCTACTGGTGACACACAGATAGAATCCACCCACTACAAAGCAGGTGGTCAGGGGTTCAAGTCTCAGTGTGTAGAGTCATATGCATTTAAAGCTCTATTTCCTGGAATGCTCCATGCACGGGTGTCTTTTTGTTGGAGACCCGCTGCACGGCATGGAAGCGATATGAGTTTTGTGCGGCCCGTTATGGCCAATAAGAAATGCTTTGGGTGTTTGTTTTGTGTGTCCAGAGAAAATATATGTAAGTATGTGTGAGTAGTAATAGTAGGTGTGTCAGGATTTATGCTATGTTTCAGGCAGCTGACCCCTGATGTCACTCAGGTGAGCGAAACATGAACCATGTAGGGTCAAGGTCCAGTTTTCATACATCTGCACCCAGGTATGGAACGCACTACCGAAAGCCATAAAAATAATGCAAGACCTAACCATCTTCCGAAAACTATTGAAAATGGATCTTTTCAAGAAGGCATACAACAAACATTCATCTTAAATACTAAATACTACTACTACTACTACTACTACTATTTAGCATTTCTATAGCGCTACAAGGCATACGCAGCGCTGCACAAACATAGAAGAAAGACAGTCCCTGCTCAAAGAGCTTACAATCTAATAGACAAAAAATAAATAAAGTAAGCAAATCAAATCAATTAATGTGAACGGGAAGGAAGAGAGGAGGGTAGGTGGAGGCGAGTGGTTACGAGTCAAAAGCAATGTTAAAGAGGTGGGCTTTCAGTCTAGATTTAAAGGTGGCCAAGGATGGGGCAAGACGTAAGGGCTCAGGAAGTTTATTCCAGGCGTAGGGTGCAGCGAGACAGAAGGCGCGAAGTCTGGAGTTGGCAGTAGTGGAGAAGGGAACAGATAAGAAGGATTTATCCATGGAGCGGAGTGCACAGGAAGGGGTGTAGGAAAGGACAAGTGTGGAGAGATACTGGGGAGCAGCAGAGTGAATACATTTATAGGTTAGTAGAAGAAGTTTGAACAGGATGCGAAAACGGATAGGGAGCCAGTGAAGGGTCTTGAGGAGAGGGGTAGTATGAGTAAAGCGACCCTGGCGGAAGATGAGACGGGCAGCAGAGTTTTGAACTGACTGGAGAGGGGAGAGGTGACTAAGTGGGAGGCCAGCAAGAAGCAGATTGCAGTAGTCTAAACGAGAGGTGACAAGGGTGTGGATGAGGGTTTTGGTAGAGTGCTCGGAAAGAAAGGGGCGGATTTTACGGATGTTGTAAAGAAAGAAACGACAGGTCTTGGCGGTCTGCCAAAGTTCAAGGGGACGTATCGGAGGCGTAACGAAGGCGAGACTTCAGCGTGCCTAACACATGGACGTCCTTGACCCATAATGGAAAAAAAAGGGCATCCCTGATGAGCACTTAGACAACTTTACTTGGTCGTGTTTTTCTTACGACCAAGGCACAAAAAGGTGGCCAAAATGACCAGATGACCACCGGAGAGAATCAAGGATGACCTCCCCTTACTCCCCCAGTGGTAACTAACGCCCTCTCATCCTCAAAAAACATCTTTCAAAATATTTTTTGCCAGCCTCTTGTTAGGCTTCTCACAGAAACACAGGGTTTCTGAGTCCTTGGACCACTGCCATAGAGCGGCAGCAGCAGGCAACCCCCCCCCCCCCCCAACCAGCACTGGGCAAGCACATCAGCAAGATAGGGACTGCAGACGCAGATAAGCAAGCCGGAACACACGGACTGGAACACACTGGACTGGAACTAGGCTTCACCTACACTTGACTGCTGTTCCCCAGGGGTTGAGCCCCTAGGTGCGGGCAGCTGGCAGGACTTACCGGATCCAGGAACCCACTCAGGGAATGGGGCTCAGAAGCAAGCCACACCAACAGGGTCTGAGGGTCAGCGGGGAAAGGAACAAACATGGGAGGCAAGGCAGGAAACTGGGCTAGAACTCACAGACAAACAATACAACACAAGACAGAAAGTGGACAGACTAAAGGACCAGGACTGAAAGCTGCCAAGCAGCCACTAAGCAGAGCACAAAGACAGGTAACAGCAAGGACTGAAAGCTGCCAAGCAGCCACTAGGGGAAAAAACACAGACAGACAAAAGAGCAAGAACAGAAAGCTGCCAAGCAGCCACTAAGAAGGGAACTAGCAACTAAAGCTAATAGCTAACCTACACACAGACTAACCAAGGACCAGACAAAGAAATACAAATAAACAAGACTAGGAAACCAGCAATAAAATACAAGCTAAGCTACACAAAAACTAGACTAGAACCAGGCAAGGATTTCAGACAATAAATAGACTAGGCAGAAGTGCAACAGAGCACACCAACATACCCAGAGACCTTAGGTGATGCAAAGGCAAAGACAGAAAGTTTCCAGGTGGTTAATAAGCCCATCAGTAGCTGAAACTCAGATGCAGGAATCACAAGGCAGCTACGGGTGAGGCTAGCTGCCAAACTTCAAACCAAGTCTGGAGGGCTAGAATATCTGGACCGGACTGCAATGAAAGTCTGGAATGTGTAGGTAGACAGCAAGACAGTCTATGGCAGCCACCGGTTCTGGCCAACAGAGGTCGAGGAGAGCACAGCCATGGAAAATAGTCACAATTGTGACACCTCTATGCCAGCTTCAGATGTCATACTCAGCTCCATCACAGCAGTGTGCAGGTCCCTTGAGCAGTTTTAGTGGGTGCAGTACACTTCAGGCAGGTGGACCCAGGCCCATCCCCCTCCCTACCTGCTATGTTTGTGGAGTCATTGAATAAAGTGGTACTCTGAAAATTTATATCCTGTTTTCCCTAGAGTCATTGGTCCACTTCCCACTTCCTTTACACGTTTGTGGAGGAAACAGCGAGCCCTCCAAAACCCACCAGAAACCCACTGTACCCACATCTAGGTGTCCCCTTCACCTGTAAGGGCTATGGTAGTGGTCTACAGTTGTGGGTAATGGGTTTTAGGGTGGGTTTGGGGGGCTAAGCAGACAAGGTAAGGGAGATATGTTCCTGGTAGCATTTTATGAAGTCCACTGCAGTGCACCCTAGGGTGCCCGGTTGGTGTCCTGGCATGTCAGGGGAACCAGTGCACTACAAATGCTGGCTCCTCCCATGACCAAAGGGCTTGTATTTGGTCATTTCTGAGATGGGCATCCTTGGTTTCCATTATTGCCGAAAATCAGAAATGACCAAGTCTAGGGACGACCATCTCTAAGGATGACCAAAATTTCAAGATTTGGGCATCCACGACCATATTATCTAAACGAAAGATGGACGTCCATCTTGTTTCGATAATACGGGTTTCTCCGCCCCTCCATCAGGATGTTTTGCAAGGACGTCCTCAGCAAAACTCGGGCATCCCTTTCAATTATGCCCCTCATTATGTTGCAACTAGTTGGACACAGACCGTGAAATTAGAGCAGGAGAGAAGAAACCCAGCCAAGTCAATTGTGGAAAATATTTTTGTAGAGTTTGGAGATTGCTGTAAATGAACTGCAATGACTTTGATAGGGGTGATCCAACCCTAAAGATGTACTTCTCATGTTTGAGAACTACTAAGATAAGCATCGAGATTTTCATTCTTTAATACAGAGAACTGTTGTGATAAATACAAAGACTTCCATTTTTCTCGTTTTTTTCACAAACCGTGCCATTTGAGAATATTATTTATATTATGGATTGTTGAAAATGGTATGTTTATATGATATGGGTATGATGCATGTAGGTATGGTGAGTATTTGTGTGGAGTGTGAGAGTTGTGTGTTTGGTTTTTAATATCTGTAATACATTGTATTGAGAATTTTTTGTATATGATTTAAGTCTAAGTCTATCAATTTTTGATATACTGCCTTCTACTGAAGCACAAATCAAGGCAGTTTACATATATAACTATTCAGAATATATATAGTTGCAAGGGACTTGATGTTATGATACTTATATATATATATATATATATATATATATATATATATATATATATATATATATATATATATATATATATAGTATGTTTCTGCTAAAACATCTATATTCCAACATCATGACTTATCTAAAATGGTGCAGCATGTTTATACTCTAACTTGCTTTGATGTATTTATTGAAAAGTGAAAGATGCAGTGAAGAAATGAATATTGCCCCTTGGGCAATATTTTAGTCTGTTTACAGATTTTTCAGACTTTTCTGCATTTTTAAACATTTTTTCAGTTTGTTTCACACATTTGTTTTAACAAAATACTTTTAATGCATCTTAAAACTATTAAATGCATACAAATTGATTGTATACATGCTACTTCATAGGCTAACGCTGTGCTAAATCAATTTTGCATGAACTAAATTTTTGAAGGTGTGCTAATGAACTGAATTAGGCAAGGCTACCCCGTTTTCATCTGTATGCTCAATTTGGCATTAGAAATACTATTCATATTGAAACCTTTCCAAATATATTTCAGAGGTTAGCTTTCAGGGTACTGAATGCCAACTTGTAAACTATGTTGCTGACATTTTTATGTTTATTTTTCAGCCAGTCACCCATTCAAGCATTATTGACATTGATAAATGAGTGTTGTTTTTCAGGGTGCAAAGTTAATTGGGAAAACCAGAGACCATCTTCTTAAGTGTCTTTAGTAACAGTGAATCACCGGGTCAATTTAGCTTCAAATGGTTGCAACCTGGCTTGAAATTTTACAGGATTCAATTTCATAATGAAGTGGGGATGACTGTTCCCAGTAGCATTGACAGAATTACTTTTTACTTTGTAATGCAAAACGGTCAGCTCACCACCTGACATGGTAGGGGAAGCTGAAGTCAATTAAAATGATTATCTCCTTAGAGTTAAATACCTATTAAGAATGCTGCCTATATTTTCTCCCTATGATGTCTATTTCTTAGGTGGGTTGGCACTTAAATAAACACGTGTAGAAAGGGAAAGTACTGAAAATTGTTTATCATAACCTTAAAATATTAGAAGGAAATGACAGAGTGGGATTTCCAGGGATCCCTATAATTGACATGTGGTGGTGGGGGTGTGCATGGCAAAAACCTTTGGTTTAGTTCATTTGATTCATTTCCAGAAACCCATTGATTTGTTTCATTCATTTCCATTAAAGTCAAAGGGACCAGTAATTTTTTTTTTGTTACTACAGTAGTGGGTTTTTCCATCCATTTTTAATTAATCTTACTCAAAACTTGTGGACAGGCATCTGTAACAAAGATAACAGCACTACAAGACCTCAGGAGTAGCACAAAGTCCCCATGGCTCCAAAAGAGGGGCAAAGGGCATCAACACTGGTAAGAAGACTTCAAGCTGCTGTGAGAAAGGCAAAGCAGACAAACAGTGAAATGAAAGCCCCAAGGTATCATGAGAGGGGCAAAGCAGCACAAACAGAGGCAGAATGACCCCAAGGGACCAGAAGATGGACAAAGCAGCAACAACATTGACAAGAACAATTTGATGCACCAGAAGAGGGGTAAATCAGTACCAACATTAGCTGGAAGAACCCCAAAGCAATAGGTGTGGGAGTAAAGCAGTACTAACATTGGTTGAAAGCCCCCAAGACAGTGTGCACACTGATCTTTCTGCCTTCTCTTGAGATGTGCTCATTACCAGCCACTCATCCAAGTAGGGAAACATAATGGGTCTGATATTCAAAGCAAAGGGGCAGGAGGGGGCTCCTGCCTGCTTAAATTGCTTTGAACCACCCAACCCCCAATATTCAGTAGCACTAAACTGGGCAGTGCCAGTGAATATCATCGAGCCACCCATGTTGAAAGTGAGCAGGTCTGGGGTGGTGCAGGAGGTGGCACTGGGGAGGAACCGGTGGTTATGCAGATGTTGGAAATATTCAAATCTAAACCCTAAATCAGCTGGATTAGCTATGTGGGCCCTGACGCTGAATATCAGCCAGGACCTGTATAACTGTTTAAGTCTTCATTTTCCCCCTTCGAGACCTAAATTTTCAGCTTTCATTCTCCATTGTCTATTTTTTGGGCACAACGCTTTTCTGACGCTTTTTCTATCAGCTGCTGTGCCTAGCTCCCCGGTGCTGTTTTCTGTTTTAGTATCGGTATCTCTTTTTCTCCCAGTTTATTGTTATTATTATTTTTAAAGGACGTTTCAGGTTCTTCAATTTGTGCACTTTCTCAGACATTTCTATGTTTTCACAAGCATAGTTTTATTATCTTTTCAGTACAAGCGTTTTGGGTTATTTTATATTTCTTATAGATAGCACAGTTGATTTTTTTAAACAGAATTAGGCCTTATGTGTGTAGTTTCAGTTTTCTTTTTCTAGTTCACCATCATTCTCAAGAGCTGACTTATCTGTCTACATCAAAGCATAAAAAAGAAAAGTCTTGGTTTAAAACTATTGTCGCAATGTGTGCTTCAGAGAGCCCAAGCGCTTTATGTAACGTTTTGGAAGACATACAGCAAGGTATTGTAATATGTTTCTTTCTCTTCTTCTTTGGCATTAGAGTGGTGGTTATTCCCCCCCCCCTCCCCCCCCCCCCCCCCCCCCCATTTTTAAACTGTTATTCTAACTCATTTAGTTCTCGGTGTGATGTGTTTTCCGCTGATTTTCCTATCAGCTGTTTTGCCTGGTTTCCTGGTGCCGTTTTGTGTATCAGGGTCTTGTTTCAACCAGTTTATTGTTGGCATTACTCTTTCAGTTTCTTTAGGTTATTTTGGGGTCCTCCGAAGTTGTACTTTGCGTCTCAGTTTTCACATCATGTTTGTTAGGTTCTGTTCTTATCTTTGGGCTTCATCACACATATCGAGTGTCCCCTTACATGCACCACCCCCCTTTTTTAACATTACAATAGGTTATATACAAATTGACTGGTTTCTGTTTTAGGACATATTCAGGTTATATCATTGTGTGTTTGTTATACTAGTAGTAGATGTCGTATACACCGATTGCCTTCCTTTCCCCTCCCCATCCCTCTTTCTATCGGTAACAGATTATAAATACATAGACTGGCTTTTGTTAAAGAATTCCTTTAGTCCTGACCAACATCAAGACAAAATGATACCACCATATACATTTGCAGAGTTGCAATCATATGTTCAATAGAGAGAGACACTATAATTATCTGTTTGCAGGACTATCCACTGTTTCAGATATTGAACACACCTACATCATTTTGATTTTCATCTCTTTATCAACATACATTCATTTCAAGGTATGGCTTTCATATAGGGTCCATTATAGCCAATTTTTAATTTTCATGTTTAATTAGTTGTTTAAATTTGCCAATTATGTTTTATTATCACTGGACCATGCTTATACTTAGATTTGTTGTGATATTTTTTATTTCATTGTCATTTTTACATACAATTATGTTTGTTGGTTCCACTTTTGTAAATGTTAATTCTTTATTCTGTTTTATTCACATTTTGATGTTTTTATGTATTCATACTGTGTCAATATAATATTGTTTTATTCAATTTTAATTGTTTGATTCTTTAGACTCCCAAGGAAGGCCCTCGTGGGCCAAAACATGACTCATGTGGAGTCCTGGATGTTCAATAAAGGTGCAAGTTTGTATATTGTCTGTGTTCCTTTATTTGTTGCCCTTGTTGTGACTGATTTGTCCATTTGAACAGCCATACTAGGTCAGACCAATGGTCTATTTATTTATTTAGATTTTGCTCACACCTTTTTCAGTAGTAGCTCAAGGTGAGTTACATTCAGGTACTTTGGATATTTCTCTGCCCCAGGAGGGCTCACAATCTAAATTTGTACCTGAGGCAATGGAGGGTTAAGTGACTTGCCCAAGATCACAAGGAGCAGCAGTGGGATTTGAACCAGCCACCTCTGGATTGCAAGATCAGTGATCTAACCACTAGTCCACTTCACCACTCCATCTAGTCCACTGTCTTGTTTCCAGCAGTGGCCAAGCCAGGTCACAAGTACCTGGCAGAAATCCAAATAGTGGCAACATTGCATGCTACCAATCCCAGCACAAGCAGTGGCTTCCCCATGTCCGTCTCAATAGTAGACTATGGACGTTTCCTCCAGGAACTTGTCCAAACCTTTTTTAAACCCAGATACGCTAACCACTGTGACTACATTCTCCAGCAAAGAGTTCTAGAACTGAACTATTTGTTGAGTGAAAAAAATATTTCCTCCAATTTCTTTTAACAGTATTTCCATGTAACTTCGTTGAGTGTCCCCTGGTCTATGTACTTTTGGAACGAGTAAAAATTTGATTTATATCTACTCGTTCTACACCACTCAGGATTTTGTGGACCTCAATCATATCCCCTCTAAGCAGTCTCTTTTCCAAGCTGAAGAACCCTAACCTCTTTAGCCTTTCCTCATATGAGAGGAGTTCGATCCCTTTTATCATTTGATCACTCTTCTTTGAACCTTTTCTAATTCTGCTATAACTTTTTTGAGATATGGCAACCAGAATTGAACGCAATACTCAAGATAAGGTCGCAGCATGGAGCGATACAGAGGCATTATAGTATTCTTGGTCTTATTTACCATCCCTTTCCTAATAATTCCTAGCATCCTGTTTACTTTTTTGGCTGCCGACACACAGAAGCATAGCCAGGTTGAGGGTGCAGGGGGAGCAGAGAACAGACCGCTGACGGCACTAGCACATATTTTAAATGTGACATATCATGCAAAAAATAGGTGCTGTTGGAAGTTCGTTTGGGGGAGTGGCCACTCCACTGGTGACCCACCTAGCTATGCCTCTGCCACCGCACACTGGGCAGATTTCAGCATATTGTCTACAACAACACCTAGATCTTTTTCTTGGGTGCTGACCCCCAAGGTGGACCCTAGCATCTGGTAACTATGATTCGGATTATTCTTCCTGATGTGCATCACTTTGCATTTGTCCACATTAAATTTCATCTGCCATTTGGATGCCTAATCTTCCAATTTCCTGCATGTTTTAACAACCTCACGCGTTGTTCCAATTTCCAGATCATTTATAAATATGTTAAATAGCATCGGTCCCAGTACAGATCCCTGTGGCACTCCACTATTCACCCTCTTTCATTGAGAGAAATGGCCATTTAACCCTTTCCTCTGTTTTCTGTCCAATAACTACATGTGCAAGGTTCACATATGCACAATGGTTCAAATGGGTGCTTTATTAAGAAAAGACTGCGCATTTTTGGGGAAAAATTGTGCCCACTTAACATTTGGTTCACACTCTTATCCACTCTTATCCACCTATTATCAGAAAATTTAAAAAATGTATATGTATAAGCCTTACATGTGACAGAATGTCTACTTAGACCTGTATATTCAGCATAGTGAGCTGTATGTATAGCTCCATTGAATACATTAATAATTTGAAACATCTGGATTACATATTTGAAATGATTTGGTAGACATTCTGCTGATAATTGAGCTCATATCTATCCAACTATCAATATAGATATAGACTTAGATACATAGATACACATACTCAGAGAAAAAGAGGCTCAGAATAAACAGTAACTTCCCATTGAATATTTCACTAAGCACGAGTGAGGGAAAGTATTTCTCACCCCCCCCCCCCCCCTGATTTGCTTACTTTATTTATTTTTTGTCTATTAGATTGTAAGCTCTTTGAGCAGGGACTGTCTTTCTTCTATGTTTGTGCAGCGCTGCGTATGCCTTGTAGCGCTATAGAAATGCTAAATAGTAGTAGTAGTAGTAGTAGTAGTATTTAGTATTTAAGATGAATGTTTGTTGTATGCCTTCTTGAAAAGATCCATTTTCAATAGTTTTCGGAAGATGGTTAGGTCTTGCATTATTTTTATGGCTTTCGGTAGTGCGTTCCATACCTGGGTGCAGATGTATGAAAACTGGACCTTGACCCTACATGGT
This sequence comes from Microcaecilia unicolor, assembly GCF_901765095.1. Taxonomy (NCBI): domain Eukaryota; kingdom Metazoa; phylum Chordata; class Amphibia; order Gymnophiona; family Siphonopidae; genus Microcaecilia; species Microcaecilia unicolor. The sequence continues at coordinate 377,633,918 of NC_044031.1, forward strand.
TCATGTTTCGCTCACCTGAGTGACATCAGGGGTCAGCTGCCTGAAACATAGCATAAATCCTGACACACCTACTATTACTACTCACACATACTTACATATATTTTCTCTGGACACACAAAACAAATGGTAAAACAATGTAACACACTATTAAGCATTATTTTTATGCCAGACAAGAATGCAAGTTTGCTTTAAATAGTATTTCATAAACTCCTAATGTTTCTCTTTCAGGTTGTAGAAGTTTGCCTTGAACTGTTATCAAGGCTGTACAATGTCATTGACCTGGAGAAAGCAGCTGCCTCTCTGACTTTCAGCACATCTGATTGATCAGTTATGGTCTGTTGCATCACTGCATTCTAATTCCAAAGCAGGGCATGGAGCTCTAAACAAATAAATATTCATATGATGCTTCCAGGAGGGTTCTATAATGCTTGCTCAAATAGAAGTTTTTTGATAACATAGCCACTGAACCCGCATTTATAGTCTGTCTCTAAGTTCCATTTATTTATTTGATGAAATCAGATTGGTTACAACCACTGCTTTAGGTTTATATCAGAATATATGATTAAATGTAAAATGAGCTACTTGCTTGAGCAATGCAGATTATACATGCTATAATGGTGTCAATTTCTGCTGATGCCACTTTGAATATCTTAGAAATGAAACATTTTTTTTAAAATGAACGATGTTCTCAAAACACACACAAAAAAAAATTAATCCAAACAAATCATTTGCACAGACAAAGGTTCCAGATGACAAACAGACATGGGTCTCATAAGAATATATGATAAACCATGCCGAGTCAGACCAAGGTCACTCAAACCCAACACAAGTATCTGGCAGATTCAAAAAAAAGAAAGAATTTTCATAGCTCATTTCATGGGGCAAGTGATGGCTTTCTCAAGTTTACTTGGCTAGTAATTTGTAGACTTTTCCTCCAGGAACTTGTCCAATTTTCTTTTCAACCCCTTTATATTAGTCGCCTCAACTATATTCTTTGGCAATAGATTTTGCAGCTTAATTATGTGCTATGTGAAAAAAAACATTCTTTCTACAGTTTGTTGTCAATCTGCTGGTTCTTAGTTCCACCGTGTGTCCTCTTGTTTTGGTCTTATTTGAAACAAAACAGCCATTCTCTATTTAAGCATACTACCCTTCTCATGATTTTACAAACTTCCCTCACATCCCCTTTTTGACATCTTTCTCAAGCTGAAGAATTCAGTTTATCATTTCGTCAAAAGGGATGAATTCCATCCCCTCTATCATTTTGGTTGCCCTTCTCTGTATCTTTTCTAGTTCCACTATATCCTTTTTGAAATCAGGTGACCAGAAATGCAAAAGTATTCATAGTATGGCCATACCTAGGACACAAACAGAGACATAATAATATTCTCAGTTCTGTTCTTCCATCCCTTTTCAAACAATCCCTAAAATTCTATTTGCTCTTTTAGGCAGCTGTGGCAACCTGGGTTGAAAATTTCAATGAGCACATATCCTGAAATCAAGTTTTTCAAATATCTGCTATTCAAAAAGAAGACATTTTAGCTGTTTTAAAAAACATGGTTATTTGCAAAGGCATGTGAAAGCTCTTAAAAGTACACGAGGAGCTGTCTCCACTTTTGCTTTCCATTATAAACCTTTGCTCTATCTCCAATTCTGCCCAAAGGGTTCTGAAGGCCTGTATCTATGAGATATAGTTTAAAAAGTACCAGCTACTGGATCAGCTAAAAGTAAGGGATATACTGGTATCACTGTAAGTATCTGAGGCAACAAAACAAAGAGCCCACTTATAGCTAGGTGACACTGGCTCTGCTACTGCCAAAAGGAGATTGTACCACTGTGGTCTTATTGGAGACCACCTGAACATGTTAGAATGTGGTTCAATGTAAACACTAGGTCAAAACCAAATTATACTGTTATTAAAGATTCCAAATTTCAGAAGACTAATTTTAAGAAAATGATTATATCAACAACACCTTCAAACAAATGAGTAGTGCGACCAGCAGGACAACTGCTTAAAACTTTCAAGACCACATACATTCACATCAAGGCCCCTGAGGCAGACACTTTACCGAAACATGGTGTCATGTTGGGCATTATATGGATAAGGTTGTTTCTACTGTAGTTCCCTCTTCCTGTTGTTTTTTGGAAGTGACCTGCTGGTTGCACTACTCATTTGCTTGGACTTGTTCACCAGTGGCGTAGCCACAGGTGGGCCTGGGTGGGCCAAGACTCATCCAGTTAGGGCTCAGGCCCACCCAACAGTAGCACACGTTTAGCGGTAGCTGTTGGGGATCCCAAGCTCCTCCAGCTGAAAGTCTTCATCCTCATGGTAACAAAAACGCTGCTCTCCACGATACTGGCACCTGCGCATTCGCATTTTTCAGTGCATGCCTGCTGCAGGCTGCCAAGATGGAGAGAAACATTGTCCCGCCAGCTGAGATATTTTTGGTGGGGGGGCGGGGAGAGAGAACACTTGGTGCCCACCCACTTCTTGCCTAGGCCCACCCAAAATCTACTGTCTGGCTACGCCCCTGTTTTTCACATAGTGGGCCATTGTCTTCCGCTTATGCGGTCTTCTCTCTCTTGATTAACAAAACCTTGTCATGAGTAGAGACTCTAAACGAGACAGGGGCATACTAAAACAACAACATATATGTGTCTGTCATGTTAGCAATGGAAAAAGAATGAAGAGATCACTATGGCTGCCAAAAGACATAGTAGATATTAGCAAAAAGTAGCGCCTAGAGGACAAGGGAACCTGCCACTCATAGTGCTAGAGTTGTGCTGTAAAAATGTTGAGTCAAGTGTTCAAATGATCTTGGATCCCTGTTATTTCTAATTCTAAGAGTCTACATAATGGGGAAAGGTTTTCTACCCCAGTCCTGTGCGTCCCTCACTCTTAATATCTTCCTTGATAATCTGATGAATTTACCTCCATCCAGTGTGTTTTTTTCTAGCGAAAAAGGTACCGGTACTCAAATGCCAGGCCCCCCTTCAGGGGTGGGGTGACCATTGAGGGACCCACCCCACAATAGCTAGGCCCCCTGCAACCAGTCACAGAATCTATGACAAGGCAGAATTGGTGTATCTGAGTGCTTTCATTAAAACTTGGGGTCCATGGGTTAATTTTAGCAGACAATGGAAAAGGTGCCGGTACTCAGTACCCCAAAGTACCCCCTCAAAATAAGCCCTGCCTTCATCTATCCTATACAGGAAAAAAAACTTCCTTTCATTTTACTTGCAAAGCTTCTGGCCTCTATAAGTTGCTATATTTCTGTCTTCCTCCTGACTTTATAACTACTTTCTTGCCTTGTGTGTATTTCTTTAATGCTGAAATTGACTGTTTAATAAGGGTGCTTTATTACTAGACTAGTAAAAAAGGCCCGTTTCTGACACAAATGAAACAGGCGCTAGCAAGGTTTACCTCGGAGTGTGTATGTTTGAGAGAGTGTGTTTGAGAGTGACTGTGTGAGAGACAGTGATTGTGTGAGTGTGTGTGTGTGACAGAGAGAGAGACTTGGTGCGAGTGTGTCTGTGAGAGAGAGAGTGTGTGTGTGAGAATGAGAATTTGTGCCCTGGGCCCCCCTCCCTCCCTCCCAGTTCCAGGGTCGTCGTCCCCATCCCTCCCTTCCTCCCTCCGAGTTCCAGGGTCGTCCGTTCCCTCCCTTCCTCTCTCTGAGTTCCAGGGTTGTCCCCTACCTCCCTCCCTCCCTCTGATTCCAGTGTCATCCCTTCCCTCTCTCCGAGTTCCAGGGTCATCACCCCTCCCTCCCCCCTCACTCCAAGTTCTAGGGTCATCCCCTCCCTCCCTTCGAGTTCCAGGGTCGTCCTCCCTCCCTCCGAGCTCCAGGGTCATCCCCTCCCTCCCTCCCTCTCTCCGAGTTCCAGGGTCATTCCCTCCCTCCCTCCCTCCCTCCAAAGTTCCAGGGTCGTCCACCTCCCTCCGAGTTACAGGGTCTTCACCCCCTCCCTCCGAGTTACAGGGTTGTCCCCCCTCCCTCCGAGTTCCAGGGTCGTCCCCCCTCCCTCTGAGTTCCAGGGTCATCCCCTCCCTCACTCCCTCTGAGTTCCAGGGTCATCCCCTCCCTCCGAGTTCCAGGGGACTGAGTTTCAGGTTCCCCCTCCCTCCAAGTTTCAGGTTCCCCCCTCCCTCCAAGTTTCAGGGTCCCCCCTCTCTCTGAGTTTCAGAGTCTCCCCCTCCCTCCCTCTATCCAAGTTTCAGGGTCCCCCTCCCAGTTCCAGGATCCCCCCCCCTCGGAACACAACGTCACACACATGAGGGTGTCATCGTCCCTCCCTTCCTCCCTCCCTCCCTTCCAGTTCCAGGCCCCCTACCTCCAAATTTTAAACGTCATCTTCACTTATGAAGTCGGGTTTACGGCGGCCGGCAGCAGCGATAAAAGGCGTGCAGGCTCGGCCCTTCTCTCTCTCTCTCAGCTCTGGTCCCGCCCTCATTTCCTGTTTCTGCAAGGGCGGGACCAGAGCTGAGAGAGAGAGAAGGGTCGAGCCTGCATGCCTTTTACCACTGGTGCTGGCCACCGTAAACCCGACTTCGTAAGTGAAGTTGACTTTTAAAATTTGGATCTGTGTTTTGAACCTTCTTTCTACTGCAGTGTTGACTGAGATTTCATTTAATTAATTTGGCTCCCAATGTACCTGGTGCCTGGTAGCGTCAGTTTGCCCAATACTTAAAACCATTTAACCAGCCAGGAATGGCTCCTGGCCAGTTAAATGGCACTTAGCTGGCTATCTGGCAATATTCAAAAGGAGATAACTGGCTATCTCCCACTGAATATTGCCAGTTAGCACTTAGCAGACAACCGGCTATATCGCGTGATATAACCGGCTATCCGCTCATATTCAGCACAACGCTGGCTACCCGTGGTGTCCAAATTAGGCCACCACAATAGCTGGAATTTCTTTGGCCAGTTTAAACTTAATCGGCCAGTGCTGAATATTGGCTTGGCTGGTTAAATTTAAAAGTCAAAAACACCCGGATATTCAAATATCCAGGCTCAGCACCAACCGCACTAAGCAGTACAACTACATCCCACAGTCTAAATATTGGGCCCTGTGTATTTAAGGGAGGTGAGACACTCATCTCACCATTACACTCTTTTGTGTTTTTTTTTAATGCTGAAATTGATTGTTTAATAAGTGTGCTTTAATACCAGACTTGTGTTTTGAACCTTCTTTCTGCTATAATATTGACTGAGATTTCATTTCATTAATTTGGCTCCCATTGTACCTGGTGCCTAGTAGAGACTGTGAGGCCAATATTCAGACCATGGAAGGGAGCCTGACTAACTCTCATGGTCAACAGTCAACCCGGATGTTCAATGCCAGGCCGTTTCCAGTGATCACCATTGAATATCCAGTTTATTTTTAGCTTTTTTAAAGTTAACTGGCTAAATCAATATTTGAAGATAGCTAGTTAACTTCAAGCCAGATAAAGATATACCAGCTATATAAGCGGCCCAATGTGGCTATTTATAATACCCGGATATGAATTGAATATTCTGGGATAGCTAGCTATATTGTACGATATAGCCAGTTACTATCTCCTAGGCTCTAACCGGGAATTATTCAGTGGGGGATAACTGGCTATCCCCTGTTGAATATCACTAGACAAATTATTAAGTGCCATTTAACCAGCCAGGTGCCAGTCCTGGTCATTGAAATGGCTTTGAATATCAAGGGATGGTGTATAAGGGAGAGGCTGCTTCCCGGAGAGTTGGGAATTCCTAAAAAGCACACACTTTTGATTTGGAGTACTTCACGCCTAAAAGCTAAGCTTTTCTGAATTTATATATTTTCAGATTTTTGTGTTTGGATTGATTCATAGACTCTAAACTGCTCTTTTACCTGTTTGTCCCTCTCTCTTAATATCTTCCTTGATAATCTGCTGACTTTACTCCATCTATCTTATACAGGGGGAAAAAAAGGTCCTTTCCTTTCATTTTCAGAGCTTCTGACTCCTATAAGTTGCTCTGCTCAATCCATAGACAACAGCAATTGAGCTTGGGAGCAAGCTCCAACCGACCCCTTTGACGAAAGACACCGTGGGAATTTTGAAACTATACAGGATACCACTGTGTTGGATAAACACAAAGGAATCCTGTATAGAAGGCATGGAACCAAAGAAGCTTAGCAGTGATTATATGGCAACACCAGTAACTGGGAAGCCAGCGCTGGGCAGACATCTATGGTCTGTGCCCTGATCATGGCTGGACAGATTCAGCTTCAGTAGCTGAAGAACAAGGTCATTGCCAGGCAGATTTTTACAATCTGTGCCCTGAAAATGGCAAGGACAAATCAAGATCTAATATACATATGTAATATCACAAAATACCTTATGCTATGAGTTTATCTTGTTGGGCAGACTGGATGGATCCGTACAGGTCTTTATTTGCTGTCATCTACTATGTGTGTTAATCCATCTCACAATCCTACTTACTGAGTGCATTATTATTAATGGGATATTTCCCTTAAGGTAGGGAGAGAAAGCTAGGGCAGAAGGGTGTTTATTATTTAATGCAGGTAGGCTATAGAATTTTAAAAAATTCAAAGTCAAGACACACAGGGGATTATAAATAAAATATTTTTAATTTTCAGGATCATCTCACTTGGATGGTACTGTGAAACAGTACAGGGTCCTCAGATAAGTTTGGTTCTCTCACGTATGCATAAGTTTTAAACATCTAAAAATAGCTTTATTCTTCTTTATAGTCCTTATGTATTTTCCTTCTCCAGAACAGCTGATTATCACTATAAGCAAATGTTAATTTTTTAACCTTTTTCCCCTCAAATGTATACTAAATTTTAATGCAGTTGTACATTCTGGCATTCTCCTATATGCTCACAACATTGTTAGCCAACTTCGATTAATGTGCTATGGTATACAACTTTATATGATATTGTTTTAAATTAACTGTAAAGGCAATTCTGATAAGAATTATTTTTGTTCCTTCATTTAAATATATTTTTAAAAATATATTACAAGTCAATACTTGTTACAGAAATACAGAGATAATATTCAAAGAAGAAAACTAAATAAACAATTAACTATATTTAACTCTTGAGGCGCTGTTTACTAAGGTGCGCTAGCACTTTTACCACGTGCACAAAATTAGCATGAGCTAACTGTGTAGGCGCCCATAGGAATATTGTGGGAGCCTACATAGTTAGCACGTGCTAATTGTCAGCAGACGCTAAAAGCACTAACGCGCCTCTAGCGCAGCTTAGTAAAGGGGCCCTTAGACTTGAAGAAAAATTATTAATAAAGAAAAGGCCCTAAATTGAATAATCCACAGCCATTTATAAACATCATGCACTATGATGATCTAATCCCACTGGAGATCTTCTTAGCATCTAGGAAGGTACGCAAGGGTTGAGGGTCAAAAAATACATATTACACTCCTAAATAACATTTTGTCATGCTCCAAGAGCCCTGTAGGCGATTCTAGACCCAATGAATTATCTGCCGAGTTGAGGGAGCAGCAAGAATCAGCTTCACTCTGGATAGTATATGGAAAGCTATCCAAGTCTTAACAACAGTAGTGGTGAAGTCTGTTCAAGGAATGTCTTTACTTGTGAGTAAGATAGATCATATTGCTACTAATTTGGAACAGAATAAATAGGAATATCAAAAATTTGAAGTTCAGACAAAGACAGATATTGAAGGTTTGAAGGGCTCTGTTGCTGCAATTATTAAAGATAAATGTTAGGATTAACCAGAGATAGGAGCAATTTGAGAACTTTAATAGAAGATTAAACCTTCGTGTGCTGAACTTTCCCAGATCGGCTGGAATGTTTCCTGTTGATTTCTTTAACAAATATTTGCTGCAAATTTTGAAATTTTCCCTACAGCTATTCCTCCTTTAGAGTATGGTTTTTGTAGATAGAATGTATTTGGATACAGGCAGCAGATGATGTTTTGTATATTCCTGAGAATCTAGCATGTGATGTTTTTGTTCTTTCCTGAGAAAGTAGCAGAATAGCAGGTGATGTTTGTACATTCCTGAGCAGGTTCACGAGCTGTTCATGTAGAGTTGTTCTTGTAAGCAATGCATGATCATGGTTGTGTAAGCAAAATGTAACCAATAGTAATGATAATACATGTAATATCCATGAATATTCATAGAGTATATAAGAAGGGGATTGACTCCCAAATAAAGAGTTTTTTGCCCAGACACACGAGAGGAGAGTTATTTTGCAACATCTGGTGATCCCCGACGTGATCGGTGAAAACGTGACGTACTTACTACGACTGGAACAGTCAGCGCGCCATTCCTTCTACGGAACACTGTAAGTATGGGGGGAAATTTAACATCATCACATAAACAACATGCACAGGAGCTATATACTATAACGCAAAGATATGGTTCCTCCCGAAATCCAATAACTCTTAAAGATATAGAGCGTTTAATTGAGGAAATAGTTTGTCAATGTCCCTGGTATCCAGAGAAGGGATCATTCGATCCTCAAACATGGGAAAAGATAGGGCAGCAGTTTCGTTTAGAGCCTAGAGTTTCGACTCCTATATTATTGACTTGGAGAGAGATATATTCTACTATAGTAATTCTCTCTTCTGGATTGACAGGCATTACTAACGAAAATATATCCAACAAATTGCCAGGCAAGACCTGGTCTCTTTTACCTCCCGCGACTCTTGGACCTACACCTTCTCCTCCTTCTTGTCGGCTGGCCACCGATATGGGAAGGGAAGAGCAAAACAAAACTCCTGACTTTACTACTACTACCCCTAATAAACCAATTGAAAATATCCAAAACAACAACGCTAATGATAGCGTTATTATTACCAAAACACCAAAGAGCGTAGAACGACCTAGTTTAATTCAATTAGGTATACAGCAAGCACGAAAAAATGGTGAATTCATTTGGAACGATGATCTATGGGATAATTCGGAACCTAATCCTAATTTATACCCAGTTACTAGAACTACAACAATAGAGGCAGGGAACGAAACACATCATGCAGAATGGACTGCTCTACCTTATCAAGTTTTGAGAGAATTACGTAGAGCTATCGTAGAATCAGGTTTAAAAAGTTCATTTGTTCAAGGCATGATAGAAGGGATTAGTAACGGTTACTTAATGACTCCAAAAGATTGGAAAGACCTTTTCCGTATGCTGTTAACTCCTGCGCAATATGTAGTGTGGGATAATGAATATAAGCAAGCAGCACAACTTATCACTGGGACTAATTTGGTGCCTGATCAAATTTATGGATCGGGACCATTTTCAACCCTTGATATGCAAATTCAACAAAACGATACCTGTTTTCAAGCCATAGGCACTTGTATCTTGCGAGCATTTAAAAGAACACCAGAAGGGAATAAACCAACAAAATCTTTTGCATCAATTAAACAGGGTGCAACCGAATCTTACCTTCAATTTGTTAATCGATTGCAGGAAGCTGTAACTAGGCAAATTGATAATCTTGATGCGCAAACAGAGTTATTGATTAAATTAGCCCAAGAAAATGCAAATTCAGATTGCAAAAAGGCATTGCAGACTGTAGCTCATCGCCCAGGAATTACTTTAGCAGATTTATTGAGCGCATGTGCAGATGTGGGGACTCATGGTTATTCTATGAATTTGTTAGCAGGAGCTATACAAAAAGGTAATAAGCCACAGGGGACGTGTTTTAATTGTAAGAAACCAGGACATTTTCGAGCTCAGTGTAGAGCCCCAGGAGGGGGTGCCAACTTTGCAAAAGGACCTTCTCGACCTTCTCGAAAATGTCCTCGATGTCAAAAAGGATATCATTGGGCCAATCAATGTCGCTCTAATCCAATTAATTCCACACCGCCACCCCCAAAAAACTTTGCTCCGGGTTAACTCCTAACCTCGGTCCAAAGGGAGTGCAAGGGTCTTTTGCTCATAGTACTACTGCTACACAAGGTAGTGCAGGAATTGACCTTATTGCAGCGGAATGTAAAACTGCCATCTTACCTCATGAAGTTTTGGTATATAATACTACCTTTAAAGGACCCATTCCAGCGGCTACTGTAGGTTTAGTATTACCTCGCTCCTCTGCATCGAAGGCAGGTATTCATGTTATCCCTGGAGTTATTGATGCTGATTACACAGGCATTGTTAAAATTCAAGTATGGTCCTCATCACCTTTAACAATTTCTCCCGGGGACTCGTGGGCACAATTAATTATTTTACCATATTTTACAGCACCTATTCCTTCTACTGTCTCTCGTACAGGGGGCTTTGGATCTACGCGACAGGTAAGTGCAGTTTTAAAACCGGTTTCTAATGCACGACCCACTGCTCAATTTTTATTGCAACAAAAGCCCTTTGTTGGTATATTAGATACCGGGGCGGATGTTTCTGTCATAGCTTATAAACAATGGCCTGTGGAATGGCCCATTGAAGATACTTCACATGTGACAGGAATAGGGGGAACTCAGTCAGCCTCCCAAAGTTCTCAATGGTTATCTATTACATATCCTAACGATACCAAGGTTCTAGGACATATTAAGCCCTGTATTTTACAAGTACCCTTTAATTTATGGGGTCGTGACCTTTTGGAACAATTAGATGCATCATTGATCCTACCTGATTAACAGTTCATAAATATGTCTTTTTCTCTTCCTTTGGAATGGAAAACTGACAAACCTGTTTGGGTAGAGCAGTGGCCGATTACCAGAGAAAAACTGTTGATTTTACATCAATTGGTGGAAGAACAATTACAATTAAATCACATTGAGCCTACCAATTCTCCATATAATACTCCGGTATTTGTGATCAAGAAAAAATCCGGAAAATGGAGATTTTTACATGACCTACGAGCTATTAATGCGATTTTAGAACCAATGGGCCCGTTACAATGTGGTATTCCAAATCCTAATTTGATTCCTTATGATTATCAATTAGCTATTATAGATCTGAAGGATTGTTTTTTTTCAATTCCTCTCCAGGAAAAAGATTATAAATACTTTGCTTTTACTGTACCTGTTTACAATAATGCACACCCTACTACTAGGTATTGTTGGAAAGTTTTGCCCCAGGGAATGTTAAATTCACCCACTATTTGTCAATACTATGTTCATCAAGCCTTGCAACCATTTCGTGCCTATTTCCCTCAACTTTTGGTATATCATTATATGGATGATATACTAATTGCAGGGATAACTCTTCCCCCTTCTTGGAAATCTACTTTAATTTCTATCTTGGCCTCCTCAGGATTAACAATTGCCTCAGAGAAGGTTCAAGAAAAGGAACCCTATTTATATCTAGGTTTCCGTATGACTAAAGCTGCAGCCCAACCTGTCGCTCCTCATCTCAATTTACAGTCTCCCACGACATTACATCAATTACAAGAGATTTTAGGAAATCTCAATTGGTTACGTCCCTACTTGAAACTTCCTACAGAATTTTTACAACCCCTGTTTCTCGCATTAAAAGGTCATAAAACACCTGCTGAATTAATTACACTCACTGCATCGCAACAAACAATTCTGTCACAATTGGATCAAATCTTACAAACAAAATGGACAGATAGACGAGATGCATTTGCCCTTTTTTGTTTTTTGCGTTCTCAAAGACCCCACCCACCGACAACCGTTTGGTGTCTTATATCAAGATACAACTCCTCCGAAATTGATAGAATGGGTCTATTTACAGAATACTCTCCATTCTACTATTACACAATGGCCCCAGCAACTAGCCTTGCTGATTACTAAAGCTCGAGAGCGAGCAACATTCATGACTGGTTTCGACATTCTTAAACTCATCATTCCTCATTCTTTGTGGCAGTGGGAAAAAATGATTCAGTTCTCCGACGACTTGCAATTTATTTTAGCCACTTATGTTGGTATTATAGATTGCCACTATCCTAAAGACCCTCGCATACAGGGCACATCCATTTTGCCAATCACTCTTCATGATCCCATTTCTTTACGTCCACTCCCTACTGCTCTCACCGTCTTTACAGATGGTAGTCCCACTCGTGGGGTGGTTACTTGGTACAATCTGAACAAATGGCACGTCAAATTTACCTCTCCACAAACCTCTGCTCAACGTTCAGAGCTTGCTGCCATCATCCTGGCTCTTTCTTTATTTTCAGATCAACCACTGAATCTTATTGTTGACAGTCAATATTGTGCTAATCTTGTCCGTCGCATGCCCGACAGTTATGTATCATTCAAAATGGATGCCTCTTTTTATGCTTTACTGTTAACCCTCCAAGGTTACTTGGAGAATCGCCTTTCTTCTCTCTTTATAGGTCATATCCGCAGTCATCAACCTTTTCCTGGTGGTCTGTCTGAAGGGAATGCTCGAGCGGATCGCCATCTTCATTTTTTCTCCACAGCACACTGCAGTCATGAACTTCATCATCAAAATGCACCTAGCCTAGCTCGCCAGTTTCAAATTTCTTTAGAAGAAGCTAGAGCTATTATCAAAATTGTCCACAATGTTCCTTTTCAGCTCCTACTACCTTTTTTCCTGGAGTTAATCCTCGTGGTCTGGAAGTTAATAGCCTCTGGCAAATGGACGTTACTCACTTTCCCCCTTTTGGTCAATGGTCTAAGCTTCATGTGGTTGTTGATACTCATTCTGGATTTTTGTGGGTCACTGCACAAAAAGGGGAAACTACATCTCATGTCCGCTCTCATCTTCTCCAAGCTTTTGCGGTCATGGGTGTTCCTAAAACTCTCAAGACAGACAATGCCCCTGCTTATACTTCCACCTCCTTACAGGAGTTCCTGACCCTCTGGCATATTGAGCACCTTTTTGGTATCCCCTATAACTCCACTGGTCAAGCTATTGTTGAACGTGCTAATCGCACACTGAAAACTGCTTTAAGTAATCTGACTACAAAAAAAGACGGTATTCTCCGTCATAGAGTAAGCATTGATGAATGCTTAGCACAAATCCTTTACACACTGAATCATCTCAATCTCATCAATAATCCTGCTACAAAAACTTTTTCTTCCAGATTTGAACAACATTTTCGTACTCCTGCCCCACCTTTATCTCGTCCTTTGGTCATATACCGACAACTACCTTCTGATCAGTGGAGTTCCCCTGTGCCTCTCCTTACCTGGGGTCGTGGTTACGCTGCTGTTCAAACAGATTCTGGCCCGGTGTGGATTCCAGCAAAGTGGGTGAAACCTCATGTCGTGGCATCAAGGTCTTCACAACCCAATTCCCAATTTCACACTCACCCTTCAAGGACCGCAGATGCAAACACGCAAACGGTCAGTGACTCGTCAACCTAATGCTCCTGTTACTTGGGGACAAATTAAAGCCTTGAGTCAACAAGCTACAGAGACTTTAGAAAAAGCTCATATTGAAAAGACTGATGATAACTTCGTAGTGGCTATTATTGCAGCGCTTAATGCTAATTCCATTACATTGCTTCTACTGTGTTGTTGTTTGTACATACCTTGTGGACAGTCACAATTACTTCCCACAAAAAATATTTGGGAAGCGTTTGCAATTTCACTGAACCAAACTGATTTCTGTCTTTCTCATCAAAAGGCAGTTGGAGAAGTTTTGGCAACTTGCCTGATTCCAGTATGTCATGATCCTAAAGATATGCAAAATGATACTTGGTTTTATTCACAGCTTCCTGTTAATTCATCCTATCGAAATGCTTCTTATGAATACCATAATTGGGGAACACAAACCCTGTTGCCGCCTACTTTGGCAATGCATGTGAGAACCAATCAAATAGCTAGTATCAATATGACATGTGCTCGTATGGTTAATTGTACCCGATCAAATTGTGTTAATTTTGGACCAACTTTGTTAAATTGTAGCTCCTACGAAAATGTTTCATATATTTATAAATTTACTCATTTACCCCCTGGCTGGTTTTGGTCATGTGGAATGTATACCTTTAATTATATTCCAGCTAATATATCTGATGGTACTACATGCTGTCTAAGTCGACTCACTATGGTACTTCCCAGTAAACATATTTTATTTTCTAACTCCTCACATATGCGATCCAAGCGTATGACCCTTGCTGCCAATTGCAATGATAATGTTAAATTTCTGAGTCAAACTGAATATCTGGCACTTGCATTTTCATTAATAGGTGTCCCTGCATTGGCAGCGGCAAATGCAAAAAATATTCGTGAATTAGCCTGTTGGGCAATTAAATCAATCAATGCAACCTCCACTGCTATTAGTTTACTTAATGCTGAGCAACAGCAATTACGTCATGGAGTTTTACAAAATCGAGCAGCCATTGATTATCTTTTATTACTTAACCATCATGGTTGCGAAGAGTTTCAGGACATGTGCTGTTTTAATTTATCTGACAATTCAAAGGCCATTGACAAACAATTAGCTTTCCTACGGAATTTAACTACTCATATTACTATTCATAATAACCTACTCTCTGATGTATGGGATCAATTGTGGCAATGGATCCCTTGGACCTGGCTCCGCCCTATTATCCAGTATTTAGTCATTGGTATTTTTGTTTTCACTATTTTTTGCTGTTGTATACAATGCATTCCTAACCTTTTTTCTTTATGTTTTCCTCGTCCATTCGCTCCAACACGTCACTCTGCTCAATATGTTTATAAGCTATTACAAACATCTCCACCTCCATCTCCAGCTGGCACACCACGGAGATTTCATTAAAAAAAAAAAAAAAAAAAAGGTGGAGATGTAGATAGAATGTATTTGGATACAGGCAGCAGATGATGTTTTGTATATTCCTGAGAATCTAGCATGTGATGTTTTTGTTCTTTCCTGAGAAAGTAGCAGAATAGCAGGTGATGTTTGTACATTCCTGAGCAGGTTCACGAGCTGTTCATGTAGAGTTGTTCTTGTAAGCAATGCATGATCATGGTTGTGTAAGCAAAATGTAACCAATAGTAATGATAATACATGTAATATCCATGAATATTCATAGAGTATATAAGAAGGGGATTGACTCCCAAATAAAGAGTTTTTTGCCCAGACACACGAGAGGAGAGTTATTTTGCAACAGGTTTTCAAGGGTGATGAAGTGGAGGAATTGAAAGAAATATCGGTGAACCTGGAAGATGTACTGAGCCAAATTGACAAATTAAAAAGTAGTAAATCACCTGGACCAGATGGCATACATCCAAGGGTACTCAAAGAAATCAAGCATGAAATTGCTGATCTGCTGTTAGTAATATCATGCAGTGGTGTGCTGGAGCAGGCTCTCACTGGCTCTCGAGAGCCATTTGTTAAGTTTTTAAGAATTTTGGGAGCCGGTTCTCCATGGCTACTTTAACAAATGGATCCCAAAATGTGGGCTTGGGTCCCTCCTGAATTCTCTTTTACTTTGCTGGTGAGAGAGAGCCCCCTGTTAACAATTTACCAGCATACCCCTGGATATGTAACCTGTCATTAAAATTGTCCGTAGTACCTGAAGATTGGAGGGTGGCCAGTGTGACACCGATTTTTAAAAAGGGATCTAGGGGTGATCCAGGAAATTATAGACCGGTAAGCCTGATGTTGGGGCCGGGCAAAATAGTGGAAACTATTATAAAGAATAAAATTATAGAACATGTAGACAAACATGGTTTAATGAGACAGAGTCAGCATGGGTTCAGACAAGGGAAGTCTTGCCTCACCAGCTTGCTTAATTTCTTTGAAGATGTGAATAAACATGTGGATAAAGATGAGCCGGTTGATGTAGTGTATCTAGATTTTCAGAAAGCTTTTGATAAAGTTCCTCATGAGAGAGTCCTGAGAAAAAAAAGAGTAATGAGATATGAGGCAAGGTTCTGGTGTGGATTAGGAATTGATTATTGGACAGAAAACAGAGGGTAGGGTTAAATGGTCATTCCTCTCAATGGAGGAGAGTGAACAGTGGATTATGCAGAGATCTGTACTGGGACCAGTACTATGTAACATATTTATAAATGATATGGAAATCGGAACGACGAATGAGGTGATCAAATTCATAGATGATACAAAACTATTCAAGGTTGTTAAAACACGTGCAGATTGTGAAATATTGCAAGAAGACTTTAGGAAATTGGAAGACTGGGCATCCAAATGGCAGATGAAATTTATTGTGGACAAAAGCAAGGTGATGCACATTGGAAAGAATAATCCCAATCACAGTTACCTGATGTTAGGGTCCACCTTGGGGGTTAGCACTCAAGAAAAAGATTGGGGTGTCATTGTAGATAACATACTGAAATCTTCTGCCCAGTGTGGGGTGGCAGCCAAAAATAGCAAAACAGGATGCTAGGAATTATTAGGAAAGGGAAGGTGAATAAGACCGAAAATACTATAATGCCCTTGTATCGCTCCATGGTGCATCCACACCTTGAGTATTGCATTCAGTTCTGGTCACTGTATCTCAAAAATGATATAGCAGAATTAGAAAAGGTTCAAAGAAGAGCGACTAAAATGATAAAGGGGATGGAACTCGTATGAGGAAAGGCTAAAGAGGAAAAGAGAAGGATGAGGGGAGATATGATTGAGGTCTACAAAATCCCGAGTGGTGCAGAACGAGTAGAAGTAAATCGATTTTTTTACTCATTCCAAGGTAATCAATAGAAATAAAACAAAATAAAACATGGAAAAGAAAATAAGATGATACCTTTTTTATTGGACATAACTTAATACATTTCTTGATTAGCTTTCGAATGTAGCCCTTCTTCGTCAGATTGGAAATAAGCAAATGTTGGTAGATGACAGTATATATAAATGAAACATCAAAGCATTTCAGTGACAGTCTAACAGGATGGGGGTGGATAGGTGAGAGACCGGGAGATATGCATGGGAACATCAAAGCATTTCAGTGACAGTCTAACAGGATGGGGGTGGATAGGTGAGATATGCATGGAGACAGGAGGGTGACAAACAGAGCAGTACAACTTTATGGTTTATAATGGGCTAGAAAACCCAGATCTTTGTTAAGTCCTGTCTGGTGGGTGTCAAAATATTTAATCATTCTGACTTCAAAGGTCTTACGTTCCTATATTGTTTTAAAGTTACCTTTTAGGATTCTTACTATGAAATCACTGGTACAGTGTTCTGGTTTTGTAAAGTGCTGCCCCACAAGCATGGCATCCTGGCTGGCACTGGCATTTTTCATGTGTTGTCTATGTAAATTAAATCTTGTCTTTAGCATCTGGCTTGTTTCATAGCATCCTTGGTCACATTTTTTACACTGAATGATGTATACCACATTGGAAGATGAGCATGTAAAGGATTCCTTTATGTTGAATATTTTTCCTTTGTGAATGACTGTGGGGTCCTGTGAAATGTTTTGGCATAGCTTGCAGCTGGATATATTGCAAGAATGTGTGCCATTCTCTTCTTTTTGAGTTTGTGTTGGGAGCTTACTTCTTATTAAGCAAATTAGCTTGTGTTTTAAGTTGGGTGGCTGTCGGAAAGCCAGAACTTGTGGGGATGGGAATATCTCTTTCAGTAATTCATCCTCCTGGAGTAGAGGCTGAAGATCTTTTATGTTTTCACCCTCCTGTCTCCATGCATATCTCACCTATCCACCCCCATCCTGTTAGACTGTCACTGAAATGCTTTGATGTTTCACTTATATATACTGTCATCTACCAACATTTGCTTATTTCTGATCTGACGAAGAAAGGCAACCTTCGAAAGCTAATCAAGAAATGTATTAAGTTATGTCCAATAAAAAAGGTATCATCTTATTTTATTTTCCATATTTTATTTTGTTTTATTTCTATTGATTACCTTTAAAAGTGGACTAACATGGCTACCACACCTCTTTACTCATTCCAAAAATACAAAGACTAGGGGACACTCAAAGAAGTTACATGGAAATACTTTTAAAACAAATAGGAGGAAACATTTTTTCACTCAACGAATAGTTAAGCTCTGGAACTCTTTGCCAGAGGAGGTGGTAACAGCGGTTAGTGCAACTAGGTTTAAAAAAAGGTTTGGACAAATTCCTGGAGGAAAAGTCCATAGTCTGCTATTGGGACAGACATGGGAAGCAACTGCTTGCCCTGGGGTTTGTAGTATGGACTGTTGCCACAATTTGGATTTCTGACAGTTACCTGAGACCTGGCTTGGCCACTGTATGGAAAACAGGATACTGGGTAGATTGACCATTGGTCTGACCCAGTATGGCTACTCTTATGTTCTAAACAAAGGGTCCTGTTTACTAAGGCACACTAGCATTTTTAGCGCACACTAAAATTTAGTGAGCACTAACTCTAGAGACACCTATATATTCCTATAGTCTCTAGCACACGCTAAAAACATTCGCATGCCTACAGTGCAGCTTAGTAAACAGGGCCCAAAGTGTATTATCTGTCGATACATAAAAATAAAATACAGGGGAAAAGCCAGTTGCAGAAGGTCTGGTTCAGCTTGGAATGGAGGATTTGCAAAATCTGTCTGCTATTTTGGAAGACTCTTTGTCTGATGTAGTGGAGCAAACAACACTGCTGGTCTCTTTCATATTCGAGCAAGACTTGAATTCAGTTATGAGACTGTTTTTCAGAATACACAGAGTTTATTTTGTGGCCAGAAGGTGTGGTTGTATCCTGATGTTACCAAAAGTACACTGGATAGGAGAAAATTGTTTCTGGCTATGAGTGCTGAAACATGCTCTCTAGGACCTTCATTTTTATTAGAATTCTTATTTTAAGTCTCAAGTGAGCTCATATGTTCTGAAGATAATGGCAAAGCAGAAGAATCAACTGATATCAGAGCTATCTCAGATAATACTAGCATAACGTAGAATCTTTGCTTAAATTAAATAAACATTTTTGAGTTACTGCTGACTGCATATGTATTCTTCAAGGTTCATTTCTCATAAGGTGAACCTAATGAATCGTAAACTGCCTAGATATTTATCTTGATATGTGGTATACTAAGACGAATAGGCATAAACATACTCTGGACTGCAACTGAGACTACAAATAAAATCTAATAAAGTCCCCCAATGAGAGCCTCCTGAGGGACTTAAAAAGGCATGGCATAATAGTCAATGTCCTAATGCTGACTAGTAAATACAGTAGGACTAAATGAATAGTGGAGTACTGGGACTGGTGCTTTTAAACATATTTATAAATGATCTGGAAATGGGGACAATGAATGAGGTGATCAAATTTGCAGATGGCACAAAATTATTTGGAGCCATTAAATCACAAGTGACCTTGTGAAACTGGAAGACTCAGCATTTAAATGGAAGATACATTTAATATAGACTAATGCAAAGTTATGTGCATACAACAAAATAAATCCATAAACCATCATTAGCCACGTACACAATGATGGGTTGCATATTAGGATTCTCCACCCAGGAAAAGGAACTTGAAGTCATTACAGACAGTATGTTGATACCTTCAGCTCATTGTATGGCAGTGATCTAAAAAGGAAATAGAATGTTATGAAATTATTAGGAAATGAATTAAAAATAAAACAGAGATCTTAATACTTCTATAGAGACATGTGGTGCCACACCTTGAGTGTTTCGTACTGCTCTAGTCACTCCATCTTAAAATAGATATAGCAGAAGTAGAAAGGCACAGACAAGAGTTACCATAATGATTGAAGCGGTATGACTGACTTAGGTAAAAGGGAGCAGCAGCTGTTTTTGCTGTGTACCAGGACCCCTTTTACCGAAGAGGATAAAAAGCCCCCCCCCCCCCCAAATGGCCGTACAGTAAGTTTGCACTTTGCACTTGCCGCATGGCCATTTCAGGGGCAGCACATGCCACCACCCATTGAGGTGGCGGTAAGGGCTCCCATCAGGGCCGGTCCTAGGGTCTCTGGCGCCCCCTGCAGACTATGAGTTGGAGCCCGCGCGTGCCCCGCCCCCCCCCCCCAGCATCTCCTTTCTCTCTTCTCCCACCCTGCCCCTGTCCAGCGATTCTCCTTCACCCCATCCCCCGCCGCCCTTGGTGCTTTAAATCTTTAATTTACCTCCGTTCCAGCAGCCGCATCATTTGAAAGCCTTGCCCCGTCTCTAGCCTTCCCTCCCTTCGTGAGTTCGTTCTGCAGTCCTGCCCTCGAGGAAATGACGTCAGAAGGCGGGACTGCGGAACGAACTCATGAAGGGAGGGAAGGCTAGAGACAGGGCAGGGCTTTCAAATGATGCGGCTGCTGGAACTGAGGTAAATTAAAGATTTAAAGCACCAAGGGCGGCACGGTATGGCGGCGCAGCGCCGCAGCGGCGCCCTTGAAGGCAGGCGCCCCCCTGCAGCGCTTACCCCGCTTACTGGGTTTGACCGACCCTGGCTCCCATGCTAATCTGTCTGTAACCAGGGAGCATGCAGCCCTGTCCAATTACCGCCGAGCAGGCCTTTTTTTGAGGGGGGTACTTGGGGGTACTGAGGACCAACACCTTTTCCATTGTCTGCTAAAATTGACCCATGGTCTTCAAGTTTTAATGAAAAAGCTCAGGCTCTACACACCAATTCTGCCTTGTTGTAGATTCTGTGACTGGTTGCAGGGGGCCTGGCTATTGTGAGGTGGGTCCCCTCAATGATCACCCCACCTCTAAAGGGTGGCCTGGAATTTGAGTACCGGCACCTTTTTCGCTAGAAAAAGTGCACTGCTACCGAGTAACCTCCTAAAGAAATATTTTTCCACTATTTCTGCTAGCACTGGAAATGCTGCACGCTAGGAGTATTTGGGCCAGCGGTAGTTCTGGGTTGCCATGTGGCAAGCCTGTTGCTGAGCTGCAATCCATTACTAAAAGGTCCCCTTAACAAGAAAGGAATATATCAGGGATTTTCAGGGGCCCTTTTACTAAGCTGTGTAAGCACCTATGCATGCCCAACGCAGGTCAATTCAGAGTTACAGCCTGGCTACCATGTGGTCCATGCAGTAATCTTATTTTTGACGCACGTCCACTACGCGTGCTGGAAAATAATTTTTATTTTCTGGTGTGCGGCAGAAACCGGGCGGTAATCATAATTCTACGTGCTTAGATGATTATTGCACGGTTAATGCATGAGACCTTACTGCTAAGTCAATGGGTGGCGGTAAGGTCTCAGACCCAAAATGGATGTGTGCCAATTTTTATTTTGCCGCATGTCCAATTTTGGCAAAAATTTTAAAAAGGTCTTTTTTATAGGTGTGCTCAAAAATGGATCTGAATGCACCCAAAATACGTGCCTACACTAGTACAGTCCATTTTTCAGTGCACCTTAGTAAAAGGACCCCTCAGTTTGGTGAAGGAATGACTTGAATGGGATAGAATAAAGATTTCCAAATTCAGGAGGCAGATGGAATGGGTAAATAGGGAACAGTTGTTATACCCTTTTAAATAGTACTTAGACTTGGGGACACTCCATTAAATTAGCAAGTAGCACATTTAAAACAAATCAGAAAAAAGTTTGTTTGTTTTTCATACTACGAATTGCTGGAATTTGTTGCTGGAGGATGTGGTCAATGCAGTTAACATAGCTGGGTTTAAAAACAGATCCTATATAGGCTCCTAGAACAAAAATCCATAAACCATCATTAGCTAGACTTGGGAAAGCCACTGCTTATTCCTGGGAGCATAGGAGCCAACTTTTTTAAATTATTGGAGGTGTTAAGCAAAGTGGAAATAACCGCTCCCTGGACACATACAAGGAATTTTCTCAAAATTGGGGGTACTCAAGCACCCACAGAGTCGGCTTCTGTGCCTGGGAGTGAGCAACAAAGAATGGATCTACTTTTTGGGATTCTGCTGGGTACTTGTGACAAAGAAGGGCCACTGTCAGAGACAGGATGCTGGGCTCAATCGACCTTTGACCTGACCCAGCATAAAACACATAATATTCTTAACATTAATTTATTTGGTAACATAAATATTCATTTCAGTTTATTAACAATGTTTTAATGTACCCTTTAACAGTCCATAAATTCACAATGCTCTGCTTCACTCACCACACTGTGTATGCTGAATAGCACAATTTGTATCTTAGCTAAAAGTCAGTTAATACCCTTTTGTTTTGACACAAAATAACATGTCCTTGGAACACCTGAGTTTTCTGTAACTTTCATTCTTAATTCACGCACAAAACTGTAGTGATTCAACAATTTTGCTGCTGACTGTACCTTTCCTACAATACACCTGACTATCCCTGAGCAACATAGCTTCATAACCTCAGATTAACATACCATGCTAGGGAAGACCAACAGTCAATTCGATCCAGCACCTTTATCTGACAATGACCAATCTGGTTCTCTTCAAAATACTCAATATACCCAAATAGTTTAGTTTATATATCTCATTAACTGTTTTTCAATAGGTAGAACTACTACTACTACTACTACTAATCATTTCTATAGGGCTCAAAAGTTTTTGTAGCTGGGGCTATAGAAGGTTAAGGGGGTCTTTTACCACTCATCAGTAAGCCTAATATGGGCTTACCGCTCGCTAAACTGGAAGTACCGCTGGGCTACTGTAGCAGCCCGGTGGTATTTCCCACCCCCAGCGCGTGCCATTTCCCGTGCTACAAAAAATATTTTAATTTTTGTAGCACCGGTGTTTACCTGCAGTAATCGGGCAGTGCTACACGCTGCCCAGTTGCCGCTGGGTTAGCGTGGGAGCCCTTACCGCCACCTCAGTGGGTGGCGGTAAGTACTCCCCCCTGAAATGGACATGCAGCAAGTGTTTCACTCGCTGCACGGCCATTTCTTATTTTTTTTTTTAAACAGCCTTTTACTCACTGCGGTAAAAGGGGGCCTCAGTGCACATCAAAAACATGTGCTGATGACAGCATAGGCCCCTTTTGCCACAGCTTAGTAAAAGAACCACTAAGTGACTTGCATAAGGTTACAAGAAGCTGCCGTGGGAATCAAACCCAGGAAGCCAGGATCAAAGCCCATTGCACTAACCATTAGGCTACTCCTTCACTACATGATGTCCTTACAAGGGAGGAAAGGATGTCAAAGTAAAAGGAGAAACAAATAAAGAGCAAAAAAGCCAGAAAACGCTTGAATGAAAAACATGTTTTTAACAGTTTTAAACTTGGGAAAAGGTTTGGCTCTACGGTCATGGGCAGATAGGCAAAGGCAGTTCATCAGGTATCTTCTAAATGGAGAATGAAAGGAGGAGGAATTGTCAGTAGGTTGTTCTGAGAGGAGCCGAGGGTCCTTGTTGGGATGTATTTTATTTATTTATACTATCCCACCCATCTTCATATCTAGGTGGTGAACAATCACAACACAGTGAAGATGACAATGAAATCACGACCAGTCAATATTGATACTGATAAAACTTTTAATCTAATCAAGGCACAACTCAACACAGGCCTGTGTTTCGGCCACTGGGCCTGCATCAGGAGCCCAATGCCATTGAGGGTACTCTACTCAAATTACTGTGCACCATACATGATGGCAAGAGTACTACTGTCACATTTGCTTCCACAATCGCAAGTCAAGTCGTGCCTTGATCAGATTAAAAGTTTTATCAGCACCAATATTGACTGGTCATGATTTCATTATCATCTTTGCTGTGTTTATCTATCATCTGTGATATCTGCAAAGATTGTTTCTTCTGTTTTGCTGCCTATCAAACAATCATAACATAATCTCTTCAAAACATATATGGACAAAATAAAAATACAACCTTAAAATAAAATAAATCACTGCCAGATATCGTATATGCAGGCGTTGTTCTCCTACTTATGCATAGGCTTTCTGAAAGAAATAAGCCTTCAATTGCTTTCTGAATGTAAGCAAGTGTGTACTAGCTCGCAAGTAGTCTGGCAGAGCATTCCACAGATTTGAATCAGTTACCATAAAAAGGGAATCAATATTTTCATCTAACCTAATTACCTGAAAAAAAGGAACATCAAGAAGGCCCTTATCTGTGGAACTGTGGATTTACAGGTCTGTAAATCTTTAAAGCAATTACAATGCAAACTGGCATACTCTCATGCAGAGCTTTGGAAATCAATGTCAAAATTTTTAAACAATAGGGAGCCAATGTAAATGTTTCAAGATAAGTGAAATGTGTTCATAACGAGATGTTTTACAAATCAAGTGAGCAGTAACGTTATGAGCCATCTGTAAGATTCTAAGTGGACCTTTTTATATTCCTATGGGCATCTCTAGCATTTAGTGCACGCTAGTCATTAGCACGCACTAAAAAAGATACCGTGGCTTAGTAAAAGACCCCCTAAGTACATTCTGAAGAAGTCCTAATAAAAGCACTACTATAGTCGAACAGTAGAAAAATAAACCCCTGCACTACAGTGCAAAAATTCACAGGACTCAAAAACTCATGCATATTGCAAAGGCTTATAAGCTTAGAGAATCCTCTCTGAATTATTCTTCTAAGATGTGTTTGCATAGACAATGTGCGTGATTCCTAAATAACACATTTCCCTCAAAATGGGAATCTTGACTCCATCAAAATGAAATGATATACGAAATTCAGCAAAAAAAATGACTTATGCATTTGCAACATTTAAGTTAAATTTATTAACAGGATAACCAACTCCTCATGGAGCATAAACACAGAATAAGAAATGCAATTGCATTAGAAATAGACCCTTCAGAAGGAAAAAAACTGCATACCATCTGCCTATTGGATGAACAGGTCAGAGGGATAAATGGGTAAGCATCTGTAAAGAGCTCTATGAGTCAGCATGATGACCTTGAATTTGATTCTGTAGGTGACTGGGAGCCAGTGCTGATTGGCTAATAGAGGGGTGGCACAGGCACTCCTACAGGCTTTACGTAACAGCTTAACAGGAGTGTTGTGAATTAGTTATAATCACTTGAGAAAAATAGCTGTGAGACCATTATAAGGAGCATTGCAGTAATCTTTTAACTTATGACTAGGGCGTGAAGAAAAAGCTTAAGATCTCTAAAATTAAGAATGACATGATCAAGAAAATTTTACACATTGTTATAATCCCTGAGGACAATAATCAAAGGCATTTTGGTGAATAAAACAGCCCCCCCCCCCAACCTCCAAAACAATTCCCCATCACTAGTTCCAACGCTAACTATCCCCACTCTGAAAGCAACCAACCCCAATTACCCCACTCCCAGAACTCTCCCCATAATAATCTCTACCCCAAAACTACCCCCATATCTACTCCATGCTCCAAATGACCCCTACTCCCAAATATTCTCACCCTCTACAATTATATTCTAAAACTATCTCTCACCTCAACTACCCCTATGCAACAAAAGTACACCCACACTAACCACCAGTACTGCCCCTACCCCTAAACCTAGCTCCTCAACTACCCTGGCCCCTGAACTACTTCATCCCTCAACTACCACATCCCAAACTATCCCTCACAGAGCTATCCCCACTTACACTCATCATACAACTGCTCCCACCTATTCCCCACCTTGCAACCCCCATATCTACTTCATACCTACCCCACCCCATCTTCTCACTGCCTACCTAATCCACTTACCACCCCACCTACTACTCTCTGACTGCTCCTCAATTAGCCCCACCTCCCCACCCCTCAAAACTACCCCCCCACAACTACTCCCATCCACGTGAACAAAGTCATACCTTCACTCTCTCAACACATACACTGACAACACAGCAACAATAAATATACACACTCACACACATGCAAAGAAAGGTTTGAAAACATTTCATATGCCATGCTCCATATACTTTCCCCAATTGTTCTGAGGGGCAATAATCAAAGCAAATGCCTGTGTAGACTTTTGCTCTTATTGTTGATGCAGACTTTGTGGGTAAAGATACTTGCAAAGTTTGGATCAATATGAAGAGGACCAGGAAAGTCCAAGCAATATTGAAGGTTAGAGCTGGCTGAGATCAAGGCTTGTTCTGGCAAGCAGCAGTCAGGGCAGGTGGTGGGTGGTCCACAGGAATAGAGGAGACAAGCCGGGGTCAAAGCTGAGAAGTCCATCCGAGGAAGGGAGCAGGAACAAGGGCAGGCTGGCTGGAGATATGTACTGGAACAAGGGCAGGCTGGCTGAAGACACAGACTTGAATGATCCGGGACCAAGGCAAGGACAGGAAAAGATAACAGGAACAGGAACTATGCATAGCAACTCACACCAAGTGAAGGCTAGGAGACCCATTGCAAAGGCAGTGCAGGAGAGTCCTCAGATCTCTTATAAAGGTTCCAGCTCAATATGTCATCATTGGGCACCCAGTCAAATTCCTGCTACTGAACCTTTAAAACACGGTCCTCCACATGCTCATGCACCTAGAAGCACCAGCATCAAAAGCAGCAGTGCAAGTGACCCACCACATCGGAAGAGCAGACCGGAGCCATGAGAAAGCTGTGGAGCCTCACCCCAACGCCCACCAACTGCAGAAAGTGAGCTGGGGTATAAGGCACAACCACAGTCATGACACCCCTTTTTTGTACAAATAAATATGTCATGTTAGCCAAATAACTGTGGTTTCCTGAGTATAATATCTTGGGAAACTGGGGGCATAGAAGGAAATTTTTTCTTTATATTATAGCAGATGTCATTGGATACATAAACTCACTTGAGATGGTAAGTGTGCAAAGACGTTTACAATGTCAGTTCAGTACTGGTATTTATAAATTTGTATTGAACAAAAAGATGGAACATAGACAATGATATAATAAATGTTTGTAATAACACTAGGAGCAGTAACACTTGGATCATTAATGGTCAAGTTACAGCATAAATCACATTAATCAAAGATTTCAGTTCCATATTTCCAGTAAACATTTAACAGTGATAACACTCAAATATGACTATTTACTTGTTATTCAGAGTAATACTGAAGTAATGTGTTTAAGCGCAAGTCTGTCACTTATCTTTCCTTTTATCTTCCAAGGTGTTGTCTTGTGTAGGCCAGCTTGCAGGACTGGATTCTGGATCCTAGATGTGGGTATGTCCGCCTTTTCTTTTTTTCTTTCTTCATACTACTACAACTGTTGCTAAATTAAAAAGGGAAAACATATCTTCCTATTTTATGTGTAAATGTATTTATGATAGTGTTCTTGCCTACTTTGTGTTGCTAAACTACCCAACAAGCAAAAAGATAATTGAGATATCCTATCTAATCCCTTCTCTGTTATTTTTGTATTACAGGTCCTTAGTTTGTGCTCTTTTCCTCTTAGCCCTCCACACTTTGATGTGTTTATTACCATAATTTATTCTTCCTTAACATATATATGCACATGATATATATCTATACCATGATCTGTTCACGTATCTTATGTTACATGTATGTTACCATGTATGTATGCAACTTAACACATTACCATTTGTAATTCTGTTACCCGGAAATGGCAACCGCCATTACGGCAAATGTAAGCCACATTGAGCCTGCAAATTGTTGGGAAAATGTGGGATACAAATGCTACAAATAAATAAATAAATAAATATATGTATATGACAATATATCTTCTTTTTACAGGTAATCTATGATGGGGCAGCAGTGGTGATTAGAGCAGCACCAATTCTGGCTCACTGCATTTTAACAGTCACTTTAGTTTAAGTACAATATGGCTTTTACAAGCATGGATCAAATTGCAATACAAACCCTACTTTTGGTTCTTCCTATTATTGTATAAGCCTGCTCCTGATCAGGATTTCCCTTTTATTATTTCTTTCTCAGAGGCTCATCAATCAGGAAATCAGTCACCCCTCCAAGGTATCTACTCTATTGGCTATCTTCGTGTCATCCAAAAAAAGGCAAACCTTTCCTTCAAACCCTTCAGAAATATCTCTCACAAATATATTAAATAGAATCAGCTCCAACACTGACCCCTGAGCAACTCCACTGCACACCTTCCTTTCCTCCAAGCGGATTCCATTTACCACCACCCTCTGCCATCTGTCGGTCAACCAGTTTCTTCTCCAGTTCACCACTTTTGATCCTAAGTTCAGTCCTCTCAGCTTATTCACGAGTCTTCTGTGGGGTACCGTATCAAAGGCTTTGCTGAAATCCAAGTAGATTACATCTAGCGCACATCCTTCATCCAATTCTTTGGTCACCCAAAGTAGTCAATAAGATTCATTTGGCAGGATTTTCCTTTGGTAAAGCAATGTTGCCTCGGATCCTGTAACCCGTGGAGGGGCATAATCAAACACAAACACCCATGTGTAAGAGTGTCCATCTCTGAGAACGGGTCCATGAAGGGGTGGGCCGAATCGTATTTTCGAAAAAGATGGACGTTTATCTTTAGTTTCGAACATACGGTTTGTGCCAGGCAAATGCATTGGATGTGGGCGTTTTTGAGATGTGGGCGTTTGTTTGAGCTGGGTGTTTTCGTTTTTCAGCGATAATCGAAACCGAAGCGTCCCAGCTCAAAAACGACCAAATCCAAGGCTTTGGGTCATGGGAGGGGTCAGGATTCGTAGTGCACTGGTCCCCCTCACATGCCAGGACACCAACCGGGCACCGTAGGGGGCACTTTTAAAAGACATTAAATTACCTCCCAGGTGCATAGCTCCTTTACCTTGGGTGCTGAGCCCCCCCAAACCCCCCAAAACCCACTCCCCACAACTCAACACCATTACCATAGCACTTAATGGTGAAGGGGGGCACCTACATGTGGGTACAGTGGGTTTGGGGGGGGGGGTTAGAGGGCTCCCATTTACCACCACAAGTGGTACAGGTAGGGGGGATGGGCCTGGGTCTGCCTGCCTGAAGTGCACTGCATTACCCACTAAAACTGCTCCAGGGTGTGAAGGGGTGGAGCAGATGGAAGTGGAAGGGGAAGGAGTGAGGAGGCTCAAGAGCAAAAGGACACAGAACAGAGCCTTGCCTTTACTACTTCTCCAGAGAGAGAAGAGAAAGGTTAGTGCCCCCTGAAAAATGGAGGAGAGAAAAAGACTACACTACCCAGCAGCCCCGGTGCAAGCCCTGGTATAGAGACTACCTTCCCCAGCAGGTCGCAGGGGAGAACTCTGACAAGGCAAGGGCGGGGACCCTGGAGGGTAATCAGGTGAACAAGGACCAGCTAAAAAGTGAGTGGGACGAGGAACCCATGGAATGGCAAGAGGCTGAGGAGAGAGGGAGAGAGGAGAACCCAGAGGAGCCGATGGACCTCTCAGCCTGGGCTCATTCCTTAGGAAAAAAGCTGAAAAAGCAGGTGAACTCGTGGTATGGCAGCTGGGTTTCAAAGGGGAAAGAGAAAGGGTCATGAGGGAGAAGGGTCAGTGCATTGATAGAGTGACCCAGAAAGGGTGGGATCTTTTCCCTTTCCCCAACAAGAGTTCAGTCCGTGTTTGAACTGTGTGTAAAGGAGTGCGAGGGTGTGGAGGAGGGGAGTGTTCCCTCCCCCGAAGTGACCTGCTCCCAGACTACAGGAAACTGGGTGCTTTGAACTGAGTGCTAAGGCACAAAGAAGTTTTTTATTTGAGCTGTTTTCAAAAGCCAGGAGGGAGCAAGTTGCAGAGTTTTTTTTTTTTAATCTGTGGACTGGACGCTTACCTCCCTCCCAAAGAGAGGGGAGGGGTGAGCAGGAGAGCCGGCCGGTTTGGACTGTTTAAGGAGGCTCCACCCCTGGTTCTAAAAACAGCAGGGCTTGAGTTGTTTTCTTTTTGCTTTTTACCCCTGCCGGGCGTGTGTCCTGGGAGGAAAACAGGGGAAGGCTGTTTTGAAGGGCCGCTGTATTTCTTTTGAACTTGCTGGACTCTGAATCCCTGAAAATAAAAGGAACTTATTGGTTTTTACTTTTTTTTGAGTTGATTTCTTTAAGCCTGCCCTGAGGACTTCCATGGACTACAAGCTTGGGACAGGAATCCTGTGGGCGTAACAGCCGGTCCCAGGAAGGCAAGATCCTCCGGCCCCGAGAGGCCGTGGGAGTTTTCACAAGGGACAGGACTTGTTGCTGCTGTATAACCTTGGCACAGCAGTTCACACCGTAAGACTAATCTCGCTGAAAACGTCTTTTATTTCAATAACTGCGTTTACTCAGTTAACTGCAGATCAGAGGTTGTGCCCCACTGGCAACGAGTCTCCCTGGTACTAAGATTAGCAGTAGCTCAGAGCTGGCAGAATGGTGTACAATGCCCTTGTTCAGCAACATTCAAGGTAAGAACTAAATTCTGTAACGTGGCTAACACACAAAAGGGATCTAAAACGGACTTACAAAAATGGCCACTACCTCGTGGACTACCGGAAACAAAACAGGGCACACTCTGACCCAGTAAGCAGAGGGAAAAGCACCATGGGAGAAAAGCCTACCAACTACCAACATCATGAGACTGTAACAAAAACTAGTGAAATCACGGAGCCCAATACCCTACACCCACCACAATGCAATGCTGATGTGACCCTGCAGTGCACCCGAGAGCCACATCTGACCCAGAGAAAGGCTGTGAGAGGATCGAACACATTCTGCTGTCATTGAGGTGGGTACGGAATTTGAGGGTGGCATAGAGGCTGGGAAATAAGGTTTTTGCAACTGGGTTTTTTTTGGTGGGAGGGGGTTAGTGACCACTGGGGGAGTCAGGAGGTGATTCCCGATTCCCTCCGGTGGTCATCTGGTCATTTAGGGCACTTTTTTGGGACCTGTTCGTGAGAAAAAAGGGTCCAAGAAAAGGGTCCTAAATTCTCGCTAACAACGCCTTTCTTTTTTTCATTATCGTCCGAGCGCGCCCATCTCTGCTCGGCCGATAACCATGCCCCAGTCCCGCCTTCATCACGCCTCTGACACGCCCCCATCAACTTTATTCGTTCCTGCGATGGAGTGCAGTTGAAGACAACCAAAATCGGCTTTCAATTATACCGATTTGGCCGCCCACGGGAAACGGATGCCCATCTCCCGAACATGGGTGTTTTTCTCCTTTCGAAAATAAGCAGGATAGTCTTCTAGAAAGTTAACTATCCTTTCATTTTTATTCATTATTTTTTCTACCACCAACGTGAGACTTATCGGTCTGTAGTTTCCCACTTCTTCCCTGTCTCCACTTTTGTGAAGAGGGACCACATCCGCTCATCTCCAATCCTGAGGAAGCTCTCCCGTCTCTAAAGATCTATTAAATAAATGTTTAAGAGGTCCTGCCAGGACCTCTCTGAGCACCCTCTGTATCCTTGGGATTTATCCCATCCAGCCCCATAGCTTCGTCCACTTTCAGATTCTCAAGGTGTTTATATACTCTTTCTTCCGTAAACAGCACAATATCCACTCCATTCTCAGATATTCCCCTGGCAGCCAACCATGGTCCTTCTCCAGGATTTTCCTCCGTGGGCACTGAAGAGAAGTAATTGTTTAACACATTCACTTTATCCTCATCACTCTCCACATTGCCATTCTCATTTTCTTTCAGTCTTGCAATTCCATTCCTATCTTCTCCTTTCTCCAATATATCTGAAAAAGGTCTTGTCACCTCTCTTTACATCTTTAGCCATTTTTTATTCCACTTGTGCTTTTGCTAGCCATATTTCCCTCTTTGCTTCTTTGAGTTTAATTCAATAATCTTTTCCGTGATCCTCGTTCTATTCTTTTGTATTTCGTGAACAAAGCCTCTTTTGCTCTTATCTTTTCAGCTACTTGTTTGGAGAACCATATAGGCTTCCTGTTTCTCTTGTTTTTGTTTACAAAAACTTGGTGGGAGTTGGGATGTTAGGAAAGGACATCAAATATGGGATGTGGAGGGTGTTGGGTGAGGGGCTTGTATAACAGGGTGTCAGGGTGGAGCTCAAATTTCAGAGGGATGTCATGAGGAGGGATTGGATAACAGGGGGAGCATAGCCACAAAATATCTTGTGACAGCAGCTTGCTACTGGATTGCTGATAGCATGGCTGTACCTACCACTTCCTCTTGAGGTGGCAGAAAGCACAGCCATGCTATCGGCAGTCATGACAGCTAGCACACAGTAATGATCCCCTCATTAGCTGTTACAGGAAATCACTCTTCCTCACCACCCTGGTCATGCTCATGCCCACCTAATCCCTCACTAAGCAGCTGGCTGTTTAAACTAGTGTTAGACATTAGCATGGGTCTGCACTAATCTTTAACGGGGGGGGGGGGGGGGGGAGGTAAAACCCGCACTAGCTGCTTATTGCACTTTTGTAAAAGGATCTCAAAGTGCAACACCAGCAGTATGCATATATAGACGGGATTATTGTTTCCTATTACATCACTTTGTACATGTGCACATGAAATTTCATTTGTGATTTAGATCGGCAGTTTTCTGGTCTTTCAAGGTTATCCTGCAACATAATCAACTTGTGTTTTATCTACTTTGAATAATTTTGTGTCATCTGTGTGATCAGATTTCTAGGTGACACAAAATCCTTCAAAGTAGTTGGAATGGCAAAGGATTGTGAACATTTGCAGAAGGATGTGAAACCAGAAGATTGGGTATCTAAATGGAAGATGAAATTTAATATGAACAAATGCAAAATGATGCACATAGGGGAAAATATCCCTACTAGAAGTACAAAATGCTGAATGTTGAGTTCTGAATGAGGAGCTACCACCCAGGAAAAAGATCTTGGAGTCACTGTGGACAATAAGTTTTTATATATTTTTATTTATTAAGATTTATTTACCGCCTTTTTTGAAAGAGTTCACTCAATTACTCCTTGGGTGTACAGTAAGAATAAATCAAACATAAGCAATAGACAATTACAGCAGTAAAAATATTCAAATAACAATACAAAGTATATATATATATCACTCCTCCTGAGGGTCTTTTACTAAGACACATTAACAGACGAACCATTAGTGTGTGCTAATGATTAGCATGTGCTAACTAATAAGACGCCCATAGGAATATAATGGGCATCGTCATTTAGCATATGCTAATCGTTAGTGAACGCTAAATGTGTTAGTGCGCTTTAGAAAAAGGATCCCTAAATGTTTGTTGGATCTTCAGACGTATATTTAGGGGCCTTTTTACTAAGCTGTGCTAAAAGGTGGCCTGCACTATGTCTAGTGCGTGGGTTTCCCTGCATGCAGAGGTCACTTTTAGCACGGCTGTATTGATTTGTTTATAAACTATGCCTACAACTTGTGACTGGCATGCTCCATACAAAATATATCCTAGAACACACCTACATGTCTTATTGGCATTGGACATACTTTTATGCATCTAACCCAAGGAGTAATTTTATAAGAGCCCTTTTATGTTCATAAAAAGAAGGTTTTACGCCTGAAAACAAATACTAAAAAATTATTCCCTACACAGACAAAACTGAAATAGTATTCAAAAGAGAAAAATATACATTCTTTCAATGTCCACCCCCCCCCCCCCCAATCAGACCTAACTTTCTCTTCAAAAGAGGATCTAATGTAGTGTGACAAGTGAGGTGGCCACACCACTCCACTGTTCTCCCTCATCCTGTTGAAAGCCAGGTTAAGACTCAAGACCTTTATAGGAGCCATGAGGGAGGGGGGAGAGGAAAACCTGGTAGGGATCCCCAGGAGGGGAATAAGTTAAAAGCAGCCCAGGAAACCTCAGTGTTGTAGGCCACCCTGGGAAAGGAGGAAAATCAAGGCCAGAGTCCCATAAAGAGGGGAGCTGGGGAGGGGAAGGAGGGGTTGGGGAGTCCCAGTGGACCTCAGTGATTAAAGGGGGAAAAATTCTACAGGAAATGCCTGAGCCAAGAGGCGGTATGGAAAGGACCGGTATCATTCTAGAAACTTCCTGCTCAATATTTTTTTTAGAACCCAATCAAAAAGAGGGAGGAGAGGGAAAGGAAGGTGCAGGACTGGAAGAGTCAAAAGCACAGATAACAGACAAGTATGCTAGCTGAGCATACTTCCCAGAAAGCTCAGTAATGAGGACCTTCAGAAGATGAACAAGGCATTGTTTTTAGTTGAGACTTGATGAATGCACCAAATAGGTGAAACGAGAAGCATGTTTTCCCTGATATTTTCCTTATTAATTAATAGCCAGGGGTGGAGAATAGAATGACATGTCATGTTGAATGATGTTCTATCCAGGGTATGGAGCTTGTTTTAAGGCCGTGCTCAAGACATATAATTACATAATTACATAAGTACATAAGTAATGCCACACTGGGAAAAGACCAAGGGTCCATCGAGCCCAGCATCCTGTCCACGAAAGCGGCCAATCCAGGCCAAGGGCACCTGGCAAGCTTCCCAAACGTACAAATATTCTATACATGTTATTCCTAGAATTGTGGATTTTTCCCAAGTCCATTTAGTAGTGGTTTATGGACTTGTCCTTTAGGAAACCGTCTAACCCCTTTTTAAACTCTGCCAAGCTAACCGCCTTCACCACGTTCTCCGGCAACGAATTCCAGAGTTTAATTATGTGTTGGGTGAAGAAACATTTTCTCCAATTTATTTTGAATTTACTACACTGTAGTTTCATCGCATGCCCCCTAGTCCTAGTATTTTTGGAAAGCGTGAACAGACGCTTCACATCCACCTGTTCCACTCCACTCATTATTTTATATGCCTCTATCATGTCTCCCCTCAACCGTCTCTTCTCCAAGCTGAATAGCCCTAGCCTCCTTAATCTTTCTTCATAGGGAAGTCGTCCCATCCCCGCTATCATTTTAGTCGCCCTTCTCTGCACCTTTTCCAATTCTACTATATCTTTCTTGAGATGCGGCGACCAGAAGTGAACACAATACTCAAGGTGCGGTCGCACCATAGAGCGATACAACAGCATTATAACATCCTCACACCTGTTTTCCATACCTTTCCTAATAATACCCAACATTCTATTCGCTTTCCTAGCCGCAGCAGCACACTGAGCAGAAAGTTTCAGTGTATTACCGACGACGACACCCAGATCCCTTTCTTGGTCCGTAACTCCTAACGTGGAACCTTGCATGACGTAGCCAATCTTTGATTTTGGATAATAAAAGATCTCCCCTCCCCCCCCCCCCCCCCCCCCCCCATTAAACTCAGCTGCCTGAGAGAGTGCTAATAGCTTGGGTTGGCCTTGTTTGCATATTTCCTAGCTCCAGCCAGAAGGGGAGCTGGCTTAATTTACACACCACACTGTCTAACAGACAAGTTCTTTATTGTAAGCAGCTGGAGAATAAAGGTAAGTATATGAAGAAGAAGTGCTTGTGACTGTCTTGAGGTACTATACCAGTATGAGAAATATTGACTTAGTTTTCACTTCCATATCCTCAGTATACAAGGGACTGAGAAGAAGGACTTGGATAGCTTGGGACCTGCATTAATAGGTATTTTCCATACTGGTAGGAGGTGTGGTGGAGATCACACTTGATCCTTTGATCTTGTTGGAGATTTCAGACTGTTAGGGGAATCAGTTTTCTCCTGCTCAAACTTTGGCTACAACCTCTTTAGCATAACAGTAGACAACAGGATATACGAAGGACTTTATTATCGTATAGATGCAAAATTCTCAACATTGCTGTGAGTTCACATATTGAATTTAAGTTTCAATATTGAAACAAGCAGGCTAAATCAGTTTCAATCAGATGTTATAACTGATTTCAGTGTACCAGCGTGACTATTCAACTTGTCAATAAGACAGGTAATTTTCAAATGGTGATTCAGAGTATTGTGTTCCCTCATTTCAATTATTATAATGGTTTGTTGCTGTGTTCCTAAGAGATTTTTAAAGTCACTTCAATCAGCACAAAATGCAGTGGCAAGAATATTTTGGAATATCTAAATTTGAACATATTATTCCTTCACTTATAACTCTTCACTGGTTGCCTGTTGAATTTTGAATTCAATTTAAAATATTGCTAATGGTGTTTAAGGTGTAAGACATTTTCATTTCAGGAGGCTTATAACACTAGTATATGATAGATGTATTGGCTGGTGTAAAACTATTTTGCCTAACTGTGGAGGTTTTAGCTGCGTGTTTGATGGAGCAAAATAAAGAAAGAATTGTATGTAAATGATTGTAGTCTTAATTTTAATTTTTTAATTTTTATCGGTGTAGTTTTATAAACTGTGTATGTTACGTGGATGCCTGGCGAGCAATGCATCCAGATGAAAGGGATTATACTCACCTGTCGAGAGCCCATGGCACCTACTCCAGAATAGACCATGTAATGATGGCCACAGGGCCGGTCCTAGGGTCTCTAGCACCCCCTGCAGATTATCAGTTGGTGCCCCCCCCCATCTCCTTTCTCTCTTTTCTCACCCTGCCCCTGTCCAGCGATTCTCCTTCGCCGCATCCCCCTCCCATTTATGGCCACCTGCCGGCCCTCTTCTCCCCCCAACATCCCTCTTTTTCTTCTTGCCACCCTGCGTGGTTTAAGTCTTTTTTAATTTACCTCCCTTTGTGAGTTCGTTCCCGCAGAGTCCCGCCCTCGAGGAAATGATGTCAGAAGGCGGGGACTCTGTGGGAACGAACTCACAAAGGGAGGGAAGGCTAGAGACGGGCAGGGCTTTGAAATGACGTGGCCGCTGGGACGGAGGTAAATAAAAGATTTAAACCCCCAAGGGCGGCGCGGTATGGCGGCACAGTGCCGCAGTGGCGCCCTTGAAAGCAGGCGCCCCTTGCGGAGCTTACCCCGCTTACTGGGTTTGACCAGCCCTGGATGGCCAACAGCTTGTTCCCAGGGGTCTTGCAGTCTGAGATAGGACCAGAGGAGGTGTCTGATACGCCATGCTGTGGGTGGATATAGAAGCCCCACTTTTTTACCAAACGGGTACAGGATGGCGTTTCCCAGGGTACCTGTACACTAACCAGAAATTTCGGGCTTACAAAGGCCACAAGTTGGAAGAATATATAAAATTCAATGCAGAGCACAAAGGTAATCCAGTGTTGTTTTGGATGGCAGCTAAAGCTGTGTTGAGAGGTGAGATTATAGCTTTTGTTCAAAAGAGAAAAAAGAAGATTGCTAAAGCGATACTACAGCTAGAGCTCCAATTGGCCAAAGCAAAACGTACCCATCTTCGCTTTCAGACAGCAGCTACACGGGAACGCATGAAAGTTATTCAAATAGCTTTAAACTCACATCTGCATGAGAAAGAGACCAGATCTAGGCTCTATCAGAAATATAAGTTATATAGATATGAGAATAAAACGGGGCCCCTGTTGGGCCGATTAATGAGCACTTGGAAAACAAATAAAGTTATAACAACAATGAGGTGGGCCCAAGGGAAAGTAGAAACCAGTAGTGAGGCAATTACAAAAATTTTTGTACAACATTTCACAAATCTTTATAAAAAGCAAACAACACAAACTGACAAAGGGCAAAGCAAGTATTTAGCCAACCTAAAGCTACCGAAATTGCTTGCGCAGGACCTTGAGTTGTTAAATAGGCCCATACAGGGCAAAGAAATCCAAGAAGTGGTTAAGGGACTTAAACTACACTCTGCCCCCGGACCAGATGGATTCTCCGTAGAATTCTATAAACTTCTCCCAGAGACGATTCTTGGGGCATTGCAAGACTACTACAGTCAGGCCATTAGCCACGGAGAATTCCCGTGTGATGAAAATGTGGCACTAATATCATTGATCCCGAAGCCGGGGAGACCTGGGGACTGCACAGACTCTTATAGGCCCATATCCCTGATAAACATAGACCTAAAAATATTAGCAAAAATACTAGCAAATCGATTAGCTCCGGTGCTCCCACGGCTGATAGGTGAGGAACAGGTGGGGTTTGTCCGCCAGAGGCAAGCGGGGGGGGGGGGGGGGGGGGGGAATATTAGGAAACTGCTCTTAGCAATGGCACAGTGCAAAATGAATAATACCCCAGCATTAATACTAAGCCTTGACGCTGAAAAGGCTTTTGATAAAGTAGATTGGGAGTTCATGTTTGGGGTATTGGGGCATATGGGCATACAAGGTTGGTTTCAAGAGGCTATAAGATCACTGTACACAAGGGTGAAGGCATCTGTGATAGTCAATGGGATCTGTAGTGAGGAACTCCCTATCCATCGGGGCACACGTCAGGGCTGCCCACTCTCGCCCTTACTGTTCATACTATCCCTGGAACCACTGCTTAGAGGTTTGAAACTAGCGGAAAAGGTACAAGGGGTGCAAATGGGTGACTTTACAGTAAATACGCTAGCTTTTGCTGATGATTTGCTGGTACTGCTTCAGGATCCGGATCGCTCAGTCCCCGCACTGCTGCGCAGGATTGCGCGGTACGGTGATTCCTCTTGATTTACCCTGAACCTGCAGAAATCCACAGCACTGGCAGTCTTAAAGGAAGATAAGGATAGATGGAAGGGGAGATTAAACCTAGCGTGGGAAACAGAGAAGTTTAAGTATCTGGGGGTAATGATCACAAATGACCATACTCAACTATACGTGAGTAATGTAAACAAACTGATGGGAGAGACAAAAGCAAGGTTGCAGATATGGCAGGGATACCCGCTCTCACTCCTGGGCAGAATAGCTGTGGTCAACATGATGATTATACCAAAATGGCTCTACCTGTTCCAAGTACTCCACTTTTCCTGTCCCGTAAAGATGAAATACAGATTAATAAAATACTGCAGAAATTCTTATGGAATGGGAAACGAGCCAGGATACCACTAGCAACACTACAGACGCCCATAGAATATGGAGGACTAGGCCTACTTAGCATCCGACACATCACAGTGGCGAGCGGCATGTGACACATCAACGATTGGCATAGAGACACTACAGACTTTTCGACAACAGCTCTGGAAAGCCACATGCTGCAAGATCTGCATTTCGGATATATACTACACACACCAAGAGCAGAAATCGCCCAAGACCTGAAAGACACAGGAATTTACAGCTCGACCCAGGCAGTGTGGAAATGGGTCTGTCGCCTTTACCACTTTAAACCTAATGTGACCCCATACCTACCAATACTGGGCAATCCAGAGTTCATGCCGGGTTTGCTGCACAAGGCGTTCCGCAGATGGAGGGCAGAGGGCATAAGCCACTTGCTACATGTGATCTCAGAAGAGGGGCGCATGAAATCTTTTGCGGAACTGAGGCATCAATACAATCTGCCCACATCGGATGTGTTCTATTACACCCAGCTGAGCCACTATGTTAAAAGTTTACCTTGGGATTCCCTGACTGAGGATGTACAGGAGGAGCTGGCTGAGGCCTTTTCCCTCCGGGCACAGCAGAAGGTTCCGCTGGCATACCACCATAGATACATCAGAGACAACTATTCAGAGCTGGACTGGGCCCGCCTAGCGACAGCTTGGAGCACAGACTTGGGAACTACAATAAAAGAAGAGACTATAAAGACGCATATTTTGGGCATGAAAAAATACACTGTTTTTACAGGACATTGGGAGTTACAATACAAAGTAGTGTCCAGAGCACGTTTCACCAAGACGAGCCTTCCACATGGGACTTTCTCCGGATGGAGCTTGCCCAAAGTGTGGACTGGAGGGAGCCTAGTTAGGCCACATGTTTTGGACATGTCCAAAAATTCGGGACTTTTGGAAAGTATTACTACAAGAGATCTCAAGGATGTGGCGAGCGACGTGGCGGCCCCAGCCAGATCTCCTGTTTGGTAAAATGCAACTTATAAACCCTACCCCAAAGGAAATGCGCCAGTTTACACTGAGAGCTACCATACTGGCTAAGAAAGCAATTCTCCGGGACTGGTTGACCCCGGGGGGGGGGGGGGGACCCTCCATTCAATATTGGCAAGGAGGCATGACAGAACTTATGCGCTTTGAAAGAATTGAGATGAATAGACAACCTCCTCGGTACAAAAAAGAATTTGTACACAGATGGTACCCTATGTGGGACACCCTAAAGCCTGCAGCGCGGAGCTATCTGTTAAATATATAATTAGCTGATAATAGACTGAAAGCCAAGGAGTGAGAGCAACCCTGGGCGGGAAGGGTATATGTTTGGGGGGGGAGGGGGCGAAAACGATAAATAAGCTGAAGTGATAGTTCAAATATTGAGAATGTGCATGAAAAACATTACTTTATTTATTTGTATTCAGTAGCGTTAAGGACTTGAAATATGTACGCTGATGGTTTATATTTGTTCAATAAAAATTATTGAAACATAAACTGTGTATGTTATTTTGTACTCCACCTAGAATGTACAAGATAGAGTTGATAATAAATACTGAAATAAATATATAAAATAAATAAAGTTATGTTGTTGACAGAGACTCTTCCGCACTACAAAATATATCTAATCTTGAATCAAGGATACAACACAACTGCATCAAACTGTGGTTGTTGATCCATATTGCTTTGATTTGCACACACACACACACACACACACACACACAGTTTAGTTTAGTTTGAATATGATACACTGCCTTTCTTGTAAATCAAAGCAGTGTACAATATAACCCCCCTGTTCACTAAGACGTGCTAGCGGCTAGTAATTGGCTAATGGCAACACAGCCCATTCAAGTTGGCATTGCCCTACGGCTTAGTAAACAGGAGGGTAAATTCAAAATGGAAATAGAGAAGAACTAGACAATCATACAGGACAGAGGAAAATGAATCAAGGAAAGCAAAGGGTAGAAAAGAGCAGGAGAGGGAAAAAAAAGTATGCACATTGAGGGCAATTCTATAAAATAGACAATTACAAGCACATTACACATCTGTTTAGAATACTATCATATCTTACCCTTCATTATCCAAAATGCAACGGCATCAAGTACAAGTCCACGTATGCTACCTCCTTCTCTTTCATTGGCACTCAGCTTTGGAATTCTTTGCAGAGGACCATAAAAACCATCACAGATCATCTAACTTTCAGGAAATCTCTGAAGACCATGTTATTTGGAAGTGCTTATCCCTTGTCCTCTTCATGTGTCTCCACTGCTGGAAGCGCATCGATCTAGAGACATGGATGATTTTAATGACAGGTTAACAGATCACTAACAGCAGATCAGCAATTTCTTGCTTGAGTTCTTTCAGTACTCTAGGGTGTATACCATCTGGTCCAGGTGATTTATCACTCTTTAACTTGTCGATTTGGCTTAGTATGTCTTTCAGGTTTGCCAAGATTTCTTTCAGTTCCTTCACAACCTCACACTTGAAAACCATTTCTGGTACAGGTAGATCTCTTACATCTTCTTCAGTAAAGTCCAAATCAAAGAATTTATTCAATCCCTCTGTTATGGCCTTATCCTCCCTAATTGTCCCTCTTGCTCTTTCATGATCTAACGGTCCCATGGATTCCCTTACAGGCTTTTCGGTTGTGATGTGTTACTATGAGTTTTTATCTCCATGGCAAGTTTTTCTTCATATTCTCTTTTAGCCTTCTTTATCAGTGCTTTGCATCTAGCTTGCTAGTGATTCTATTAATGATTATCGTCTAATCCTCCCTAACCCAAAGGCAGCCCAGTGTGAATGTACACATCATTGTGCCTTGTTTTTCACTGCTTCTCTATATTGGAATGCTCTCCCTCTTTCTCTACACATCAAATCGTCTTTTAAATTAAGGTAGCATTGAAAACACACCTTTTTAAGCAAGCCTTTTCCCTAGAATAAACATGAGGAAGGTTTTCTGGTCAATGTCACCATTTTCTCCATCCTATCTTTCCCTTTTCCCCTTCTCTTAGCCTCCTCTTTCCCTGTTTCCTAACTTTGTTGCGATTGCCTTAGTTTGATTGTTCTATTTCCTTTCCTATCACTATGATATAGCTTACCATTTTGTTTAAATTTGTAAACCACTCAGTTCTGAGAATCAGCTTAGGCGGTATATCAAGTTTTAATAAACTATAACCTTATTTTCTTCATTTAGATCCTTTTTCATTCTTTGAAGGATGCTCTTTTGGCTCTAATAACCTCTTTCACATCATCTTTAAACCATGCTGGATGTTGTTTGCTCTTCTTTCCACCCTTGTTAATATGTGGAATACATCTGGTCTGGGCTTCCATGATGGTATTTTTAAATAACGTCCATGCCCAATTTAAAGTCCTAACCTTTGCAAACGATCCTTTTAGCAGCTTTTTAACCATTTTCCTCATTTTGTCACAATCGTCCTTTCGAAAATTAAATGATGGTACAGTAGATATCCTTAGTGGCTTCACTCCAGATAGCTCAAATTTGATCATGTTATGATCACTATTTCCCAGCAGATCCAACAACATTACCTTTCGTACCATGCCCTGCATTCCACTAAGGGCTAGATCTAAAATAGATCCCCCTCTTGTCGGTTCTTGGACCAAGAAGTACTTATTTATTACATCTAAGAATTTTATCCATGACCCTCCCATTTCTGCACCTATCTTTTTGGGCAATGTGTATATTTTAGGTGTGGATCCCAATTAAATCTAATTAGTGCCAATAATTGCTTGTTAAAAGCCAATTATTTGCACTAATTGGTTCATTATTCTATTAAATTGTGCATGCAAATCAGGTGCACACCTAAATTTGCACACACAATTTTTGGTGACTTTTATAGAATCAGGGGGTTAGTGCCTCATATTTATGAGGCGATAAATGCCTCTGCATTAAAAGCACATTAGTCTATTAATGCACGGTAACTCCAGCACTTTAACTGCAGGGCATACTCCATGCCTATTATCTGCCCATGCTCCCCAGTAACAGCTTCAACAAATAATGCATGACTTACCACATGCTAATGGAGGTTTTAATGCAAACAGTGGCCTAGTGGTTAGGGTGGTGGACTTTGGTCCTGAGGAACTGAGTTCAATTCCCACTTCAGACACAGGCAGCTCCTTGTGACTCTGGGCAAGTCACTTAACTCTCCATTGCCCCATGTAAGCCACATTGAGCCTGCCATGAGTGGGAAAGCGCGGGGTACAAATGTAACAAAAAAAACCATAGGTTAGCACATTGTTGCATTAGTTGTTACAGCACATTAACAGTTAATGAATCTTTGTGAAATTGCCCCTTATTTTCAGAATGGATATACATGTAAGACAACAGGAGACTCATTGTATGTGAGAACATTGTTTAAAAAAAACAGCTTATACAAACCTGGATTTTTAGAAAAAGGCTTAGTTTTGATGGGACCTGAAAATCACAATTTTATACTTATATATAGATACATAGTCCCTTGCAGGACAAGTAGGGTTTAGGTTAGAAAACCTTCTTAGTGTGCGGGAGTCTTCTCTGCCACTCCCACGCTGAAGGATCCACAGCTATTCCACCACCAAGGACCTCCAAAAAAAAAAGAGTCATCCCCTATCAGCTTACCAGGGGTTTCAGGTCTGTCTTCCTGGCCACTAATATACTCAGGGTAAAGTGGAAAAGAAAACCTATTATTACCCTCAGCAGTTCCTTAGAGTTCTCTTTAATGTGCTAACCAAAAAGAAACAACAATAAAAGCAAAATTCCCACAAGTCTTTTCAATAAATAGAACAGGTCAATAAAAATATACAAATTAGGTTCACTCCCAGCTTATGCAAATTTCGTAACATCTCTCCTCAAACAGTTTTCTGCCAGGAGCCTTAAGATTAAAAAAAAAAAAAAACATCCAGAGCTTCCGTCAGCCTCGTCATTTTCCAAACAAATGAAAGACAAAATTTGAATCACAAAGTCCAAGTTTCCTTTTCCAAAACACTTTTCCCGCCCAGGGAGCATAAGCAATGAAAAACGGTAGGAAGGTCACTACCCTCTTGCTTCCTCAGCCAGTTACCTCCCCTACTGGTCTTCCTTCAAAACGAAGAGAAACAGAAAGAAAGAAAAATTCACTTTAAGTTTCAACAAGGTTCCATCTCCATGTCCTTTTGGCTGGCCCATTCAGTAGTATTTATTAGTCCTTCTTCTTCTTCTCTCTCAACATCTCACAGCATCTCACTGTCCTCGGGATGCTTCTTCTCCTCCTCTATCCAGGGAAGATAGCCTTTAAAAGCTTTACCTCCTAGTCTACCCTTCCCTGATTGGACCCTTTTGTCAAGGTTTCTTACAGATCAAGAGTAATCTGGATTGCTCCTCCTACTCCTCCCTCAGGTGAAAAATCCTCATGTCTTTTATGGGTTCCCATTTGTAGGTGTTCCTTTCATGCTCTTGAGCATTATACCGAAGGGGCCTGCTGTTTTGACCCAGTATTTCTAAGTGCTCCAGGAATTCTATAGAGGGGAAACTACTTAGCTTACTCTCCGTAATCTGGGAGCCCCTGTCTCTGACACAATAGGAGAGGGGCAAGCAGAATTAAAGAGAGGACAGATTCCCCCAGGATCTAAACCCTTCCCCATAGTGCTATTGATGTCTTTCTCAGGACAGACACAGAACCCCTGGAAGCGGAAAAACCTGGCATGGCTTCAGGAAGGGAAGTGTACCACACTTGTAATGCTTTCCTGGTGGGAAAGGAGTCAGTCCTTGGGGACATGTCAGGACTTAGATCCAGCCTTTGCTCCTGTCTCAGTAAGCAGTATACCTTGTGAACCAAAG
Source organism: Microcaecilia unicolor (assembly GCF_901765095.1). NCBI lineage: Eukaryota > Metazoa > Chordata > Amphibia > Gymnophiona > Siphonopidae > Microcaecilia > Microcaecilia unicolor. The sequence continues at coordinate 377,678,034 of NC_044031.1, forward strand.
TGAGGCTTGAGGACATTTCTCTCTGGGGAAGACACCGAGATAAAAAGCATGCTGTGATCTAAGAGTGGAGACAGGAGGAGAAGAGCAACCTGCCTGAGGAAGGAGGACCCTGAAGTGAATGCAGTGCCTGGTTAATGAGAGGAGGGGAAAGAACTGGAAACCAGTCCTCTCCAGGGAAGTGCTGTCAAGGGACAAGGATAGACTTGCCTGAAGAGAGAGAAGGGGTCAGGGTCACCTGTGTGAAGGTTGCAGAGACTGTTTCAGAGCAGTCCTAACCTGTGGTGGGAGAAAGAATTGGTGTCCGGTCCTCACCTAGGAAAGGCTGTAGTGGGATACTTGTGCTGTGTTTTGGAGACTGAACTTTGCTTATGGAATCTAATTCTTTGTGCTGAATAAAGAGCTCTTTATGTTTTGGAACCTGGTTGCTGTGTGAGTGACTGAGCTGGAAAGTTGGAAGTTCTGGACTGGAGCGGGATCTGGATCAGGGGAATTTTCCTGACCTCTTCCAAGGAAAGTGCAAGAGGGAGCAGATCTAATGAACAGACCGTGCCATGCCCAGGTATGACATTAATATTATATATATTAAATAGTCTAGTCTGAACTTACTGTTCCTTACCTTTTTTTCAAATCATTCAAAATTTGTTTATAAAAACTTGAGCTTATTAAAATTAAAAAAAGGTGTTTGATAAAAGTTGGACTATTATATTTTTAATCCTTGTTCTGGGATATCAGAGAATAGTTCTTCAGTGAGTATAACTAATCATTGTGCAGACAGCTTCTATGTTTGTATTACAGTAAAAGAGTATGAATAATGAGCATTTAAAATGTATTATTATTTCCCCTGATTCAAACTGATTTCAACATGCAGACCCATTAACTGCAGCAGTATTGAGCAAGCTGACAGCAGGAGGTGAAGACTAGATGGAATGGCATAGGGGTCACTACCCTTACTACATTACCATATTTTATGCCATAGCCAAGAATGCCCTTCATGGATAAACTTCAAAAGTACTGGAATTTTTTGAAAATAAAAACTGAAAATATGGAACCCGGGCCTGAGCCCCCCCCCCCCCCCCCCCAATTTACTCCGGGCCCCTGGTTTTGCTGATGGGGGTCCACAACCCCTGCCAGTTGAAGCCTTGTCCAGCGCCGGTCTGCGGTGCCGTCGAATTGCCTGCCCTTCTCTCTCTTCCCCCTCACATCCTGCACGCTCCTTTTAATGAAACCCTCAGTTTCACTAAAAGGAGAGTGCAGGATGTGAGGGGGAAGAGAGAGCATGGCAGGCAATTCTATGGCACTGGAGACTGGCGCTGGAGAAAGCTTCAGCTGGCGGGGTTTACTACTATTACTACTACTACTTATCATTTCTATAGTGCTACAAGGCATACGCAGCTCTGTACACCATACACAAAAGACAGTCCCTGCTCAAACAGCTCACAATCTAAATAAGACAGGTAAACAAACAGAACAACTAAGAAGTAAGGGAATAATTAAGGGTTAGGGACCCCCCAGCCAAGGTATTTGCTGCAGCTTGCATTTAGCAATTGGGGGAGTGGCAGGGAAGCAAATCAGAGGGGGGGCAGCAGCGGGGCAGCAGACCAAAATGTGCCCCCCCACCTAGGGCTCTGGCCACTACGAGGTCTGGCTATGCCCCTGCCACTTCTTAAGGCAAAAACATAATGGCAAGTAAAGAAGCTTATGGGGCATGCTGGGTTACCTCTCAGAATACTGAAGGAGTATTCATCATGAAAGAAATTTGTATTTATTGAGAAGGCAATTCTATAAATGGGTACCTCCATTTAGGTGCCCTGATGCTGCACGGTGGTGGCCTATTCCATTGTTTCCCAAGTCCAGTCCTGGAGTACCCCTTGCCAGTCAGGTTTTCAGGATATCCACAGTGAATATGCATGAAATTTATTGCATACACTGCCTCAATTATATGCAAATCTCTTTCATGCATATTCATTGTGGATGTCCTGAAAACCTGATTGGCAAGGGGTACTCCAGGACTGGACTTGGGAAACACTGGTCTATTCTATAAGGCATCTGGGTGTCTGGATTTCATTAAAGAACACTAGCATATTCCGGTATCAGTGCTCCTTACATTTCTGTACCCACAGATACACCACCCATAGACCTAGTGTAATTGTGGTCAAGTAAATGCAGTAAGGATGCATGTAACTTACAGTATACTGTAAATTATGCATGCAAGTGGGAGCCTCACCCATGAGAACATCCCCCTTCCATTTATGCACTCTCTCCAGGATTCTATATATGGTGCTTAGAATTACACGCTGAAATGTGGGCATGCACCCAAGATGCGTGCAAAACTTAATTTATTAACAAGCCCTTAACTATCAATAACTGGGTGCTAACAACCAATTATTGATGTTAATTGGCACTCATTAAAATTTGCATGTGTATCTGGCTGTATGCAATTCTACAATGCTTGGTGCCTAATTCCCATAGGGGTCGTTTACAAAGCAGAGCTAGTGTTTTTAGCTCATGCTCCAATCGGCTAGTGCTAAACGCCGAGACACCCAGTTGATTTCTACCATGAGCTAAATATGCTACCACAGCTTAGTAAAAGACCCCATAGTGCATTAAAAAGGGGGCATGGCCATGGGTGTGTCAGGAGCGTTCTGAAAAGTTGCGAATGGGATTGTACAATACGGCATCAGTCTGCCTAAGTTGTGTGCCAGCCATTTGCACCTGCTTTCAGAAGGTGTAAATGGTGATGCCGAAAGTTAGGCAAGGGAAACAACGCTGAATTCTGAGCCCCAGTTATATTCTTCATCCTTCCTATGCCACTTATTTATTTATTTATCAAACTTATATCCCGCCTATCCATTACGTCTAAGTGGGTTACAACTAACACACATAAAATCAAAACAGGACAACAGAATTAAAATAAACAACAATTCAACAGAAAGCCTCATGAGACAAATATGTTTTCAAACACTTCTTAAACAATTACAAATCAGTTATCTGGTGCAACTCCAGAAGCAGAGCATTCCACAATATGGATCCAGCCACAGAAAACATAGAGCCATCCCGTCCACAGACCCGACACAATGAGGGGGCAACCAAAAGATGGTTATCCTGAGATCTAAAATCTCTCGGAGGATGACAAGCCTGCAAACATTGCACAATGGTCACTAGGGCATCATTATGCACGGCCTTAAAAACCAACAAAATTTTTAACTTAATGCGACAAACCACTGGAAGCCAATGCAGCTTAGCTAACTGTATCCACCAATTATCCTAGCTGAAGAGATCTGGGCAACCTGCAATGTCCTCAAGAACATTTGAGGAAGACCACAGAAGAGGGTATTACAGAAATCCAAATGCAGTAGCACAAAACTCTGCATTACTGTTTGAAAATTCTCCACAGAAATCAGAATTTAAAATTGCATTGCCAAACGAATCTTTAAAAAACACAGCCTTAATAACAGCAGTAAGTTGCTGCTTAAACGACAGGGAAGAATCCAGGATAACACCCAGACTCTTCACAGAACTCAAGACAATAAGAAAAACATTTTTAAACTGAAAAACTAGAAAACGTATATTTTTCCCCTAAGTGAGACAACCAGAGGATTTGAGTCTTCTCAATATGCAGGGAAAGGCAATTAGTGGTCATCCAGGCCTGTACTGATTTAAGGTGAGGCTCAACTAACTTCACACTTTCCATGTTATCAATTGGTACAGGAAAATAAAACTGCAAGTCATTGGCATATAACCGATAACTTACACCCAAACTCGCCAGTAATTTACAAAGTGGAGTCATAAACAAATTAAACAGAAGGGCAGATAGACAAGACCCTTGCGGGGCCCCAGATTCCAGCAGGGATCCATGCTGCTCTAGGGAGATGTTGAATCACCTGAAAAGTATGGCCAGACAAAAACGATCTACGCCATAAAAAAAGTTTACCAGAAAGCCCAAAAGAATGCAAACAATCAAATCATGATTCGCCATTTCAAATGCAGCTGCAACATCCAGGGAGATCAAAAGAAATCTTTCACCTCAATCAAATCCGGACCTAATTTCATCCAACATAGAGAGTAATAGTGTTTCACTATAGTGTTTAGACCGAAAGCCAAATTGAACAGCATATAACAAATTCTGTTGCTTCACCAAATCTGACAATTGGGAAAACACCACTTCTTCCATAACTTTAGCAAAAAAGGCCAATTTCCAAACCAGATGGAAATTCTCACCCACAGTCACATCTAATGAAGGCTTTTTCCTCAATGCCCATATGGCCGCTCTTTTTAGCATACAAGGTATGCTGAAATGCTCTGTTCAAAATACCAGCCATAGAGGGGGTCAAAGCTATCAACACCGATACAGAACACGAATTCTACAGCTGCTAGCTTGGTACGGCATTTGCCAGATTTCTAAGGTAATACAAACACAATTTCTTTTCTCTTCTTGTTTTTAGTATGGTTGAGTGGCATAAGTGAAGGCATTTTGACTTTTAAGTGGTTTGCTGTTGGTTTATTTTCAGATGGTTTTGGCGAATAGCAGAGACCCCGGAAGCAGGTCTGAGGGACTGAAACGCCATTAATGTGTTTTAGTAGGTGTCGGGTGTCTGAAGATTAATACAGCACTGTCACTGCTTATGCAGTTAAGTAGTCACATTTTTTATTTTTTTACTTATTTTTTCAATTTGAAGTTCTTTATGAAGCATTATTTACAAGCATATTAGTTTGATACATTTTATTAGTTTAACTCGGTGATCAGAATAAAGCATTACATAAGAAGTTGAATACAAGTGATTGATAACATTAAGCAGACTCGGGATTTGAAATAGCTTAGCACTATAAGAGATCCAATAGCTTGATCTTCAAGGTTTATCTGATGTACTTGCTTCCTTTTTGTGTTTATTGTTATGCCGTGGTAGCTTGGCTCTCTTTTTCCCTTATTATCTGATTCTGAGGAGCAAGCAGAGGATATGTTTCCCCTATTTTTGTTTTTACTAATTGGGTTTCTGCCAGGTACTTGTGACCTGGATTTGCCACTGTTGGATGCAGGATACTGAGCTAGATGGACCATTGGTCTGACCCAGTATGGCTATTCTTATGTTCTAACTAGTAAATCAGGCCCGTTTCTGACACAAATGAAACGGGTGCTAGCAAGGTTTTTGTCGGAGTGTGTATGTGAGAGAGTGTGTGTGAGAGTGACTGTGTGTGTGAGAGAGAGAGTGAATCTGCGAGTGTGTGACAGAGAGAGAGTGAGACTGCTGGGTGCGAGCGTGTCTGCTCTGTCCCCTGCCCCCCCTTCCTGCCACCCAGCGATTATCCTTTTTCCTTGCCCCCCCCCGAATCCACCCAGCGATGCTCTTCTCTCCCCTGCCCCCCTCCCACCACCCAGTAAGTCTCCTCTGTCCCCTGCTCCCCCTCCAGCCACCCAGTGATTCCTCTCTCTCCCCTGCCCCCCTCTAGCCACCCAGCGATTCTCCTCTCTCCTCTGCCCCCCCCTCCAGCCACCCAGCAGTTCTCCATTTTCCCTTGACCCTCTTCCAGCCACCCAGCGAATCTGCTGTCTCCCCTGCCCCCCCCTTCCAGCCACCCAGTGATGCTCCTCTCTCCCCTGCCCCCCCTGCAGCCACACAGCAATGCTCCTTTCTCCCCTGCCCCTAACGATACCAGTCAACTCTCTTGCCCTCTGCGAACTGGCCAACCTCCACTGCAGTGCACAACTCAGCATGCAGGTCCATTGAACGATCGATCCATTCGTCGCTTTGCGCCCGCCCTCCCACCTCTGGTTGGTCAGCTTTTGTGTCCGCTTTCCCATCTCTAGTTGGTCAGCTTTTGCGTGTGATGTACCAGGAAGTACTGACGTCAATTCAGAGAGCACGAATGCTTCAAGGTTTAGTGCCACGGAGTCAGCTTCAGAACGTTGGAGGTGCTTTTATTATATAGGATGTTCATAGCATGAACCTCCACCCAAATGCAACATAAGAATTGCCATACAGGGTCATACCAAAGGTCCTTCTAGCCCAGTATCCTTTTTCTAACACTGGCAAAGTTTACACGATCAAATCATGACATGTATTTATCTATTAGTCGATATGTATAAGAGTTCATTGACATGTAAGTGGCCACTTATGCACATAAATGACCAGAATACCACTGTTTATGCACCTTGCTGTCACCTAAAACTATATCACTACCACTAATCATATATATAGAGCTACTAGATGCACACAGCACTGTACACTAAATATGTAAGAGACAGTCCCTGCTTGACAGAGCTTACAATCTAATCAAGGCAGACAAACAGGACAAATAAGGGATTAGAAACAGACATAGTTACCAAAACAAGCAAATAGGAGTTAGGAGTTAAAAACTGCTTCAAAAAGGAAAGTGCTGAGTTTGTAAGTAACTGTGTTTCTATACTGGACTCTTTGGGCATTGCTATTTTTAGTGCAGTGGGGGTTTTTTTATACACTGATGCATTAATTTTGTAACTTTTATATGATTCCTTCAGGTTGAGATTGATTTTAGCTTTTGGAGAAAGTTGGGCAAAAATCCCCTTTAGGTACGTGTTACTACTGAGTGTTACTACTGCCTGCTTGCTGTACATACAAGTGCATGTTTGTTAACTCAACCATTTTTTAAGCATGACAATATGTAGTTTGTCTGCCATGACACTTTCTGGGACCCCTTTCGCAAATATATGTTGGTTATATCATTTTCATGTTCATATTATTTATGTTTTTGTGCTTTTAGATATCGTGTTATTTTGTCATATAGCATTGCACAAGTCACATATGTTTCTGTGTAATTTTAGTAATGTGTTTTAATTTTGTGATTTTGAATAATGTTTTAATTTTAATGTATTTGTAGTTTTTACTAATAATTTTGTTTGTTTTTAACATTGTATGTTACAATAACAGCCACACCAGGTGCTTTGTTTGGAATAAATTGCACTTTTTCTACATCTACTGGTCTGCTCTGTGCTGTTTCTACTGAGACTGTTTGCAGATCACCGCCTCTTTGTTTCTTCATATCTCCATATATTATATCCAAACTCCTAGATTCTATACATGGTGCCCAAAATTCGGTGCTGATCCAAAATGTGTCAATAATTGGGTGCTAACTAGCACCAATTTGGATTTGGGTGCACATCTTACTATGCGCTATTGTAGAACAATGTGCGCTCACATCCCATAGCATGCAATCCAAAAGGGGGTGTGGCCATGGGATGTGCATGGACAGCTCAGGAGCCCTCCTAAAATCTGTGTGCAATGTTATAGAATAGCATGGTTGTGTGCCCAAATTGAGCAATGGGAATTACAGCTGGTTTCAGAAGGTGTTAAGTCCTGGCACCCAAAACCAGTGCTCAATGGTGTTCTATAATGGATGCTCATCTTTGAGTGCCCATTATAGAATTAGCATTGAGTGCTGATTTTTTTCCAGCACCAATTTTTGGGGGCAATTCAGAACTACCGCTGGCCCAATACGGGTGCCAGCGATAGTTCCACCCCAGCATGCGGCATTTCTGGTGCTAGCGGATATATTTGTAAAATATTTCTGCAGGGGATTAGCCCACGGTAATCAGGCATTGCTGTGCGCTGGCTAATTACCACACGGTTAGCACAGGAGCCCTTTCTGCCACCTCAAGATGGCCACAGGGCAATTGCAATCTTACCGCATAGCCATTTCTTTTTTCGGCCTTTTTACGCACTGCGGTAAAAAGGGCCTCAGCGTGCGACAAAAACAGTCACTGCCGCTAGTGCAGGGCCCCTTTTGCCACAGCTTAGTAAAAGGGCCCATTTGAGTGCCATGTACTGAATCTAGCCCAAAATGACTGAGCTAGTGCATAAGCCCTTACTGGTGGTAAGAAATGGTAACTGCTGCCAAAGAAAGAAAACAGATTTTCACCAGTGTAACCAACAGATAGGTTTCTTATTCTTTTTTTTTTTTTTTCTTGCTTTTCAGTTAAGCTACTGACCCTACATCAGAAGGTTGCTTGTTTTTGTCTTGGCTAAGATGTTTCTTGACTATACTTTATTATTCACTATCACTAGACTTATCCATTAGGTGTCAGCTGCAGCAGACCTGTGACGTCACAAAGTCCATTGTTTGTTCACAATAGCAAGAGCTTTCCAGCTGCACTTCTCTGAGGTTGCTGATACCAAATGGAAACTTTCAACAATGCTAAAGAATCCTGCTTAAGGTAAATCTTCAAGCTCCTTGGAACTAAAGCAAACCATTCATTCAGAGGGTTAGTTTTACCTGGGTGGACAATCAACTGCTTTGAATAATGAGCATGCAATTCTTTTTTGAAATGAATCTAAATTAATTTAACTCTTTTTTTGTTAGCAAGCCAACAATATGTTGAAACCATGTGTGTTTGTTGTAATTAAAAACTGCTCTTCGGAGAACGTGCCTGGATTTTACTGTCTAATTTTGTTCAATCTGTGCGGGATTTGTGAGCAGCAAAAGGTTCTGTTTTTCATTTTTTCTTAAACACATTGCCCATAAGGAGCAAGTGGAAGAAAGTACTTTGCTTAATGCCTTGGCTGCTAGCTATTCAGGATTTTCCATGTTCTCGGTGACATTTATATTTGTCAGTGTTTAGACTGCATTTTAAGTGTCTGTGCCCTATTTTCCCTACATAGTTGTTTTTGGCTTACATTTTTCTCTGGCTGCTGTCTGTCAAATTTATTTTACTGTCTGTGCCTTTAGTAAAAAAAAAAATATTTTGAAACAGAGTTTTTTCTACTTTACAGTGATGCAGTAAACTCAATTTTTACCCCCTTTTTTCTGTTAGCATATTATGTTCATAATACTACTACTACTACTGCTCATATCCAGCAGATTGCCAAGACCTGTCGTTTCTTTCTTTACAACATCCGTAAAATCCGCCCCTTTCTTTCCGAGCACTCTACCAAAACCCTCATCCACACCCTTGTCACCTCTCGTTTAGACTACTGCAATCTGCTTCTTGCTGGCCTCCCACTTAGTCACCTCTCCCCTCTCCAGTCGGTTCAAAACTCTGCTGCCCGTCTCATCTTCCGCCAGGGTCACTTTACTCATACTACCCCTCACCTCAAGACCCTTCACTGGCTCCCTATCCGTTTTCGCATCCTGTTCAAACTTCTTCTACTAACCTATAAATGTACTCACTCTGCTGCTCCCCAGTATCTCTCCACACTCGTCCTTCCCTACACCCCTTCCCGTGTACTCCGCTCCATGGATAAATCCTTCTTATCTGTTCCCTTCTCCACTACTGCCAACTCCAGACTTCGCGCCTTCTGTCTCGCTGCACCCTACGCCTGGAATAAACTTTCTGAGCCCCTACGTCTTGCCCCATCCTTGGCCACCTTTAAATCTAGACTGAAAGCCCACCTCTTTAACATTGCTTTTGACTCGTAACCACTTGTAACCACTCGCCTCCACCTACCCTCCTCTCTTCCTTCCCGTTCACATTAATTGATTTGATTTGCTTACTTTATTTATTTTTTTGTCTATTAGATTGTAAGCTCTTTGAGCAGGGACTGTCTTTCTTCTATGTTTGTACAGCGCTGCGTAAGCCTTGTAGCGCTATAGAAATGCTAAATAGTAGTAGTAGTAGTAGTAGTACTTAACATTTCTAGAGCGCTACTAGGGTTACGCAGCGCTGTACAAAATAAACAAAGAAGGACGGTCCCTGCTCAAATGAGCTTACAATCTAAAGAACAAAATGTCAAGTTGGGCAGTCTAGATTTCATGGGTAGAGGTGTAGAGGTTAGGTGCCGAAGGTGACATTGAAGAGGTGGGCTTTAAGCAGAGATTTGAAGATGGGCAGGGAGGGGGCCTGACGTATGGGCTCGGGGAGTTTGTTCCATGCGTGGGGTGAAGCGAGGCAGAAAGGGCGGAGCCTGGAGTTGGCGGTGGTGGAGAAGGGTACTGAAAGGAGGGATTTGTCTTGAGAGCGGAGGTTACGGGTAGGAACGTAAGGGGAGATGAGGGTTGAGAGGTAAGGATGGGCTGCAGATCGAGTACATTTGTAAGTTAGTAGCAGAAGCTTGAATTGAATGCAGTACCTGATCGGAAGCCAATGAAGTGACTTCAGGAGAGGGGTGATATGAGTGTATTGGTTCAGGTGGAAGATAAGACGTGCAGCAGAGTTCTGAACGGACTGAAGGGGGGATAGGTGGCTAAGTGGGAGACCAGTGAGGAGTAGGTTGCAGTAGTCAAGGCGAGAGGTAACGAGAGAGTGGATGAGAGTTCGGGTGGTGTGCTCAGAGAGGAAAGGGCGGATTTTGCTAATGTTATAGAGGAAGAAGCGACAGGTCTTGGCTATCTGCTGGATGTGCGCAGAGAAGGAGAGGGAGGAGTCGAAGATGACACCGAGGTTGCGGGCAGATGAGACTGAAAACTAGTTTACTTCAGTTATTGCATTGATTACGATTTGATAGTTATTAAATTTGTGGTTCAAACAGGCTTTGATTCACTCATATTCATTTTGTGAGAGAAACATTCAAGAGAGATTTAGCATATCTACAATAATATTTGTCATAGTCTGAAAAAAGATAAATGACATGCAAGAGGAGATGTACATTGGAAAGAATAGTCCGAATCATAGTTACCTGAAGATAGGTCAGCACCCAAGAAAAAGATCTAGGTGTCATTGTAGATAATATGTTGAAATCTTCTGCACAGTGTGCGGCAGTGGCCAAAAAGCAATCGGGATGCTAGAAGTTGTTAGGAAAGGGATGATAAATAAGACTGAAAATACTATAATGCCTCTGTATCGCTCCATGGTACAACCTCACCTTCAGTATTACATTCAGTTCTGGTCGCCGTATCTCAAAAAGATGAATTAGAAAAGGTTCAAAGCAGAGCGGCCAAAATGATAAAGGGGATGGAACTTCTCTCATATGAGGGAAGGCTAAAGAGGTTTGGGTCTTCAGTTTGGAAGAGAGACAGATGAGGGGAGATATGATTGACGTCTACAAAATCCTGAGTGGTGTAGAGTAAGTAGAAGTGAATCAATTTTTTACTCATTCCAAAAGTACAAAGACTAGAGGACACTCAAGGAAGTTACATGGAAATACTTTTAAAACAAATAGGAGGAAATATTTGTTCACTCAACGAATAGTTAGGCTCTGGAACTCTTTGCTGGAGGATGTAGTGGCAACAGTTAGCGTAGCTGGGTTAAAAAAAAGGTTTGGACAAGTTCCAGGAGGAAAATCTATACTCTGTTATTGAGACAGACATGGGGAAGCTACTGCTTGACCTGGGATTGGTATCATGTAAGGTTGCTGCTATTTGGGTTTCTGCCAGGTACTTGTGACCTGGATTGGCCACTGTCGGAAACAGGATACTGGGTTGGTCTGACCCAGTATGGTTATTCTTGTGTTCTTATGAGATTTCATTAACACTTTACACTCAACTCATAGCCTGCCTTCAACCCCCTGTTTACATAAATATATATACACCTTTTACTGGCCTGCAGAAACCCTCAGAACTGAATAGATTTACTTCTGCCTGAATCTGTAGAAGTCCAATCTGAAGCACTGCTGCCACCCCACAACTCCAATTATTTATGCAACCATTTTTGACACTTTTAAATGTTGATTTCCCTTGTGTCAAATTAGAAAAGTAGCTGCAATAAATTCTCTCTGTTAGTTAGACAACATACACACACAATATTCAAAATCCAGACCTACTTGTTAATGATTGACTGTAATTAATAATATTAGAATATAAGAATAGCCATATTGGATGCAATACTCAAGGTGAGATCGCAACATGGAGCAATATAGAGACATTATAATATTCTTGGTCTTATTTTGCATCCCTTTCCTAATAATTCCTAGCATTTTGTTTGCTTTTTTTGGCTGCTGCCGCACATTGGGCAAAAGATTTCAGCATATAGCCTACAATGACACCTAAATCTTTTTCTTGAGTATTGACTGCTAAGGTGGACCCCAGCATCAGGTAACTATGATTTAGATTATTCTTCACAATGTGCATCACTTTGTATTTGTCCATATTAAATTACATCTGTCATTTGGATGCCCAGTCTTCCAGTTTCCTAAGGTCTTCCTGCAATTTTTCACAATCCATATGTATTTTGACAACTTTGAAAAGTTTTGTATCATCTGCAAATTTAATCACCTCACTCATTCCATTTTCCAGATCATTTAAAATATGTTAAATAGCACCAGTCCTAGTATAGATCCCTTCAGAACGCCACTATTCACCCTTCTACATTGAGAAAAATGACCATTTAACCCTACCCTCTGTTTTCTGCCCAATAACCAATTCCTAATCCACAGAGGATATTGCCTCCTATCACATGACTTTATAGTTTTCTCAGGAGTCTCTCATGAGGAACTTTGTCAAAACGTTTCTGAAAATCTAGATACACTACATCAACCAGCTCACCTTTATCCATATGTTTATTTATGCCTTCAAAAAAATAAAGCAGAGTGAGAGGCAAGACTTCCCTTGGCTGAACCCATGTTGACTCTGTCCATTTAAACCATGTTCGTCTATGTGCTCTGTAACTTTATTCTTTATAATAGTTTTCACTATTTTGCCCACCAATGAAGTCTAGTTTTCTGGTCTGTAATTTCCCAGATCACCCCTGGAATCCATTTTAAAAATCGGTGTTACTTTGACCACCCTCCAATCTTCAGGCTAAAACTATTTTAAAGGGCCAATGCTGCTTATCCTGTTGTATTAGATCTATTTTAGCCTACACGCATGTCTACATTACCTTATATACAATCCTGAACTAATCTGAACTTCTCTTTCATTTCATTTATCACCTTTATACTTCCTCTTTTTCATGCTCATTCTGGTGCATTTTATGCTACTAAACCATAAGAAATGTCATGCTGGGTTAGAGCAATGGTCTATCAAGCTCAGTATCCTCTCTGACAGTGGATGAATGAAAAACAGTGACAACTAAGGGAAAGACTGACAACTCGGGTACACCAGGATTCAAGGTTTAATATATCGTACCAATCACAACAAAGGATGAGTCCAAACATTCATGATGACTCAGGTTCAGGAAATGCCAATGACAATAATCTTTCTTTTAAATTCCTACATATTAAAAAAAAGTGATAGTTAGTCTTGTGTTCCTGAACACTCATGTGTCTCTAAGATATTCATGCAAGATATGAACATTTTAAAGCGCACACAGTTACAGTGGTGGAAATAAGTATTTGAACCCTTGCTGATTTTGTAAGTTTGCCCACTGACAAAGACATGAGCAGCCCATAATTGAAGGGTAGGTTATTGGTAACAGTGAGAGATAGCACATCACAAATTAAATCCGGAAAATCACATTGTGGAAAGTATATGAATTTATTTGCATTCTGCAGAGGGAAATAAGTATTTGATCCCCCACCAACCAGTAAGAGATCTGGCCCCTACAGACCAGGTAGATGCTCCAAATCAACTCGTTACCTGCATGACAGACAGCTGTCGGCAATGGTCACCTGTATGAAAGACACCTGTCCACAGACTCAGTGAATCAGTCAGACTCTAACCTCTACAAAATGGCCAAGAGCAAGGAGCTGTTTAAGGATGTCAGGGACAAGATCATACACCTGCACAAGGCTGGAATGGGCTACAAAACCATCAGTAAGACGCTGGGCGAGAAGGAGACAACTGTTGGTGCCATAGTAAGAAAATGGAAGAAGTACAAAATGACTGTCAATCGACAAAGATCTGGGGCTCCACGCAAAATCTCACCTCGTGGGGTATCCTTGATCATGAGGAAGGTTAGAAATCAGCCTACAACTACAAGGGGGGAACTTGTCAATGATCTCAAGGCAGCTGGGACCACTGTCACCACGAAAACCATTGGTAACACATTATGACATAACGGATTGCAATCCTGCAGTGCCCGCAAGGTCCCCCTGCTCCGGAAGGCACATGTGACGGCCCGTCTGAAGTTTGCCAGTGAACACCTGGATGATGCCGAGAGTGATTGGGAGAAGGTGCTGTGGTCAGATGAGACAAAAATTGAGCTCTTTGGCATGAACTCAACTCGCCGTGTTTGGAGGAAGAGAAATGCTGCCTATGACCCAAAGAACACCGTCCCCACTGTCAAGCATGGAGGTGGAAATGTTATGTTTTGGGGGTGTTTCTCTGCTAAGGGCACAGGACTACTTCACCGCATCAATGGGAGAATGGATGGAGCCATGTACCGTACAATTCTGAGTGACAACCTCCTTCCCTCCGCCAGGGCCTTAAAAATGGGTCGTGGCTGGGTCTTCCAGCACGACAATGACCCAAAACATACAGCCAAGGCAACAAAGGAGTGGCTCAGGAAGAAGCACATTAGGGTCATGGAGTGGCCTAGCCAGTCACCAGACCTTAATCCCATTGAAAACTTATGGAGGGAGCTGAAGCTGCGAGTTGCCAAGCGACAGCCCAGAACTCTTAATGATTTAGAGATGATCTGCAAAGAGGAGTGGACCAAAATTCCTCCTGACGTGTGCAAACCTCATCATCAACTACAGAAGACGTCTGACCGCTGTGCTTGCCAACAAGGGTTTTGCCACCAAGTATTAGGTCTTGTTTGCCAGAGGGATTAAATACTTATTTCCCTCTGCAGAATGCAAATAAATTCATATACTTTCCACAATGTGATTTTCCGGATTTAATTTGTGATATGCTATCTCTCACTGTTACCAATAACCTACCCTTCAATTATGGGCTGCTCATGTCTTTGTCAGTGGGCAAACTTACAAAATCAGCAAGGGATCAAATACTTATTTCCACCACTGTACGTGGTCCTTATTCTTATTGTTTGCCTTCAAAAGTTTCTTTCTTTTTGCTGTTACTGCTTTAATATACTTGATATGGATACATCTACGGGATAACCTCTATTGCTAATTTTCTGCTTGTTTTTCAAATTCTTCCAAACTTGACCACAGACTGTGCAGTCTGAACAAATGTCTATATGGAAGGTAATCCTTTAAACTTTGTGAAAACTGCTGTAATGTAGATATTTATTTTTATCTCTGGATGTTTTGCAAACAGTAGTGTTCAAACCATATGTGGGCTTTGTAATCAGATTATCCAAATAGGGAATGGATTTGTAGTCAAAATTAATTTTGAATTTTAGATTCAAATCTCTTGAATTTAACCACTGGTAAAACTCCCAGATTGCTTTCTAGGGCCCTGTTTACTAAGGTGCACTAGCGTTTTTAGTGCTTGCTAAAAATTAGCACACACTAACCGTGTAGATGCCCATAGGAATATTAATGGCATCTACACGGTTAGCATGCACTAATGCTTAGCGTGCGCTAAAAACGCTAGCATACTGCTACCGTGGTTTAGTAAACAAGGCCCCTACTTTCCAGATCAGAAAAATATCATCTGTATATTGCTTATATTAATCTGACTTTGCTGATAAAAGGATGTTCTCTTTAAAAAAAAGGTCTCTTCAAAAAAAAAAAAAAAAGCATCATATAGGTTCACAACATCTGAGGCCTTAGAGGCCCCCATGGCCGTGCCCTTGATTTGTTGGAAAAAAACATTTTTGGAAGCAAAATAGTGCTGGGCAGACTTATACGGTCTGTGCCCTGAAGAACACAGGTACAAATCAAAGTAGGGTATACACAAAATTAGCACATATGAGTTATCTTGTTGGGCAGACTGGATGGACCATGCAGGTCTTTTTCTGCCGTCATCTACTATGTTACTATGTTTTGGATGATGCTCGGCTGTGATGCTGTACTGTGATCATTTCTGGCCATTAGCACCCAATTATTGATAGTTAAGGGCTTGTTGCTCAATTAAATTTCATGTTGATCTTGGGAATATACACAAATTTGGAGGCAAAAAAGAGCAGATCAATCAGTGGTATTGTTGAAACTTTATTAGAAAAATAATTGCCCAACACAGACTGTGTTTCGCCCACAAGGGCTGTGTCAGGGGCTTTCAGTCACTGCAAAATAAAGAACAGCAGAGCAACTTCTTCCAATACAATATTGCGCTCAAAGGAGGAACATCATATGGTCACAAAAATCAAGTTTTTTTTTCCAGCACTTGATTTTTGTGACCATCCAGCTTATTTTCGAAAGAGAAGGCCGGCCATTTTCCTACACAAATCGGGAGATGGCCAGCCATCTCTCAAGTCCGGCGAAATCGGAATAATAGAAAGCTGATTTTGGCCGGCCTCAACTGTAGTCCGTCGCGGAGCCGGCCAAACTTCAAGGGGGAGTGTCTGCAGGGTACAGAAGGCAGGGCGGGGGTGTGCTTAAGAGATGGCCGGCTTCGCCCGATAATGGAAAAAAGAAACCGGCCCTGACGAGCATTTGGCCAACTTTACTTGGTCCCTTTTTGTTCACGACCAAGCCTCAAAAAGGTGCCCACACTGACCAGATGACCACCGGAGGGAATTGGGGATCACCTCCCCTTACTACCCCAGTGGTCACCAACCCCCTCCCACCCAAAAAAAATAAAAAAAACATTTTTTTGCCAGCCTCTAATGTCATACCCAGCTCCATGACAGCAGTATGCAGGTCCCTGGAGCAGTTTTTAGCGGGTGCAGTGCACTTCAGGCAGGTGGACGCAGGCCCATCCCCTCTCCACTTGTGGTGGTAAATGTGAGCCCTCCAACCCCCCCCCCCCCCAACAAAACCCATTGTAACCACACATAGGTGCCTCCCTTCATCCCTAAGGGCTATGGTAGTGGTGTACAGTTGTGGGGAGTGGGTTTTGGGGGGGATTTGGGGGGCTTAGCACCCAAGGTAAGGGAGGTATGCACCTGGGAGCAATTTTTGAAGTCCACTGCAGTGCCCCCTAGGGTGTCCGGTTGGTGTCCTGGCATGTCAGGGGGGGCCAATGCACTACAAATGCTGGCCCCTCCCACGACCAAATGCGTTGGATTTGGCCGGGTTTGAGATGGCCGGCATCGGTTTCCATTATTGGCGAAAAACGATGCCGGCCATCTCAAACTCAGCCATCTCTGACATTTGGCCAGCCCCAACTGTATTATCGAAACAAAAGATGGCCGGCCATCTTTCTCGGTAATACGGTTCGGGACTGCTGTTTGTGGCGCCGGCCATATAGATGGCCACCCATGTAGATGTCCGTCGCCATTCGATTATGCCTCTCCACATGATGTTCCTCCTTTGAGCGCAACATTGTATGGACGAAGTTGACCTGCTGGTATTTTTGCTCTGCTGTTCTTTGTTTTGCAGTGATTGAAAGCCCCTGATGCAGCCCTAGTGGGCGAAACACAGTCTGTGTCGGGCGATTATTTTTCTAATTGTTTCAACTATACCAATGATTGATCTGCTCTTTTTTGCCTCCACATTGGATTTTGCGGATCGTCTGCCTTCTTGTTTTATGCACAAATTTGGGCATGCAAATCTAGGTCCCATATACAGTAATCAAGGGACTGTGCCCTTAGTCATGTCAAGAGTGACTACCAAAATCAAAAATCAATAGACTGCATCCCCTAACCTCTCATGGATGTTAACATGGAGGTCTTTAGAGAAAAATATACCGCCCCTCCCTTTTTTTTCCAAGCTGATCCAAAGCAGAAAGAGATATAGCAAACTTGAGGGATCCTCAGAATTAGCATGCACTCATTTTTAGTACAGATAGAATGTATCTCCACAAAATGAAAATGTGACAAATATCCAACCATGTGACCGTTGAACACATTTAATTAGAGGAAAAAAAGGCCTCACAGAGCTCCTAGAGTATCACGTCAAACAGAGCTGAAGTGGGTCATGAACGGACGCTCTGGTCATCATCGGCCAAAAGCCTCATGGACTGTGTGCAAACTATCAAGTCCTTTCAACAGTGTTTCGTTTAGCTGCGTCAGGGTCTTGGTGGTGGGACTGCACTGCTTTGGCAACAGGGTAATATTACGAGCTGACATTCTTGGACCCTGTTGCCAAAGCAGTGCAGTCCCACCACCAAGACCCTGACGCAGCTAAACGAAACGCTGGCCATCGTTGGCTTGGGGCGAGGGAATTATACAGTGAAGTGCAGCGGTGAATTGAGGAGTTTGAAAGTTAAGTATCCTTTCAAACGTCATTTATATATCCACAGTGTTTATCTGTTGGTTGGATGAGCGCGTTAAAGACTTTTTAGTCATCACTTGGGACAATGTTGAAAGGACTTGATAGTTTGCACACAGTCCATGAGGTTTTTGGCCGATGATGAACAGAGGGTCCGTTTATGACCTGCTTCAGCTCTGTTTGACGTGATACGTCTAGGAGCTCTGTGAGGCCTTTTTTTCCTCTAATTAAATGTGTTCAACGGTCACATTGTTGGATATTTGTCACGTTTTCATTTTGTGGAGATACATTCTATCTATACTATTATCTCACGATTACATGTTTCCACACCCAAGTTTTTTTGTATTTAGTGGATTCTAATTTTTAGTACACACTAAAAATACTAGCGCACCTTAGGGCCCTATATTTCTTAGGAGCTTGACTGTATACTGCAGGCCTTCTTGACAATCCAGACACTAAGAATAAGGGTGCACTATCAACTGTTTTAATGGAGTCCTTGGACTACTGACCAAAGCACTTCTTTCCCTGCTGGACCCATTTCCAGTCCATCATTGTGCCAGCAACATTGGTCTTTGAATGCAGGGCAGACAAGCCTAAAAAGCCCACTTCACATAATGATTGAACTGCATCTCCCATTGTCTTATTTTTATTTGTCTTTCTATCTATTGTGTAAAGTTATACAAAATAGAAATAATCAGCAGCAGCAGGCAATATTTTCAGATTTCAGTTTCTTTGTTATTTTTCTGAACTCTTGTCACTTCCAAATGGTAATGGTTTCTAAATACATCAATCCTATGTGAGGTGAGTTCTAAAAGAGTGTGCCTTTTGATTTTTCCTTGACTGAACTTTAAGCCATAGTTGCACACTACTAAATCCCTTGGTCTATTGGCCTCAGTGGTCCAAGTGTCCTATTGGCACCCTGTAGGTTAATAGGCATCACTTCCATTGCCTTTCCCTTTTGTGCTCATGGTTTGGAAGTTCAGAAGGCTACCTCTGCATAGTACTTATATTGTTCAAATTCAGAGACCCTGCAGATCCACAGATTGCTTCTTCATGCTATGTTTTCTAAGTCCTTCATTTTCTTACTTAGGGGCCATTTTACTAAGCGCGGTAGGCTCTACACGCATGCAGCTTGTGCCCAAATGAGACTACCTCCAGGCTAGCGTGCCCTCCTGGTGGTAATTTCAGATTCGGCATGCATCCATAACATGTGAATGGATTATTTATTTCCTCCTATGCGCCAGTTCTAGTGGTAATTGGCACTTGGCGTGTGCCGACCAGTCACTGCGCGTGTAGCACGTAAGCCTTTACCACTAGATCAATGGGTGGCGTTAAGGGTTCAGGCCAGTTTTGGGCACACACTGGTTTCATTTTTACCACAGGCCCTTTTCCCATCCCATCCCATTAAGAAAAAGCCCTTTTTTGTAGATGCAGTAAAAACTGGCCCAGCGCGCACCCAATACACGTGCCTACAGTACCACAGGCCACTTTTTACCGCCGCTTAGTAAAAGGGCCCCTTAGTTCATATTTGCTTCAACTAGGTTGGAAACATTGCCCTCCAAATGTGTCACATTCTCTGCTTGCACCTCCAATTGATCCATGACCTCTTCAACACTCTGACCCATCTCATTAATGTCTCCTCATAGGTCAGACACGAGCACCATGAGTCCAGCAGGGAATGATGCAATATATGTTTGAAGATTGACAAACCATTTTCTCATCTCCTCCAGTCTCACTGGGCCTTCATTCATTCCCCTCCAGGTAAGATTTGCAGTATTTGCTGTTCATCATAGGACAAGGCCATAGCATACAGATTGAATGAATTCTTTGCTTCAGTTTTTACAGAAGATGCAAGAGACCTACCTTATCATATAGGAAATGGTTTTCAAAGGTGACAATCCGGGGGAACTGAAAGAAATCTCAGTGAACCTGGAAGATGTACTGAGCCAAACTGACAAGTTAGAGTGATACATCACCTGGGCCAGGTGACATAAACCCTAGGGTACCAAAAGAACTCAAACATGAAATTGTTGATCTGCTGTTAGTGATCTGTAACCTGTTGTTAAAATCATCTGTAGTACCTGAAGGTTGGAGGGGGGCCAATGTAACGCAGACTTTTAAAAAAAGTTCTAGGGATGATCAGAGAAATTACAGACCGATAAGCCTGCCTTCAGTGACAGGGAAAAGAGTGGAAACTATTATAAAGAATAAAATTATGGAACAGGTAAACAAAACATGGTTTAGAGTCAGCATGGGTTCAGCCAAGGGAAGTCTTGCTTCACCAATGTGCTTCATTTCTTCGAAGGTGTAAATAAACATCTGCATAAAAGTGAGCCAGTGTGATGTAGTGTATCTAGATTTTCAGAAAGCTTTTGACAAAGTTCCTCATAAGAGGCTCCTGAGAAAATTAAAAAGTCATGTGATAGGAGGCAATATCCTTCTGTGGATTAGGAATTGATTATTGGACAGAAAAAGAGTGTAGGGTTAAATGGCCATTTTTCTCAATGGAGCAGGAAGAATAGCAGAGTGCTGCAGGGATCTGTACTGGGACTGGTGCTATTTAACATATTTAAATATTAACTTGTTTAACTATTAACACATTTAAACATTAACATATTTAAATATATTTAAATGATATCATATTTAAATGCTATTTAACATATTTAAATAATACGGAAAACAGAATGATGAGTGAGGTGATTAAATTTGCAGATGACACAAAAATATTCAAAGTTGTCAAAACACATGCGGATTGTGAAAAATTACAGGAAGTATTTTTAGGCTGTCTGAGGTGGGGAGGGTGTGTCCTGGAGTGTTTATGGTTGTGGGTTTGTAGTTATGTTGAGATGAGAGGATGAGGCAGTGTGTTTTTTCAGTGTTCAATTTCAGTTGGAATGAGTTTGCCCAAGAGTCCATGATGTTCAGTCCTTCATTGATTTCATTGGTTATTTCTGTCATGTCTGAAGGGGATATAGATTGTGATATCATCTGCATAGATGAATGGGTTGAGGCCTTGGTTTGATAAGGACTTTGCCAGTGGGATCATCATTACGATGAAGAGTATTGGTGATAATGGTGATCCTTAAGGTACTCCGCAGGCTGACTTCCACGGTGGTGATATGGTTGAGTTTGATTTTACTTGGTATGTTCTGGTGGTTAGAAAACCTTTGATCCAATTAAGTATATTTCCAACAATCCCGAAGTGGCCAAGGAGTTTTAGTAATATGTTGTGGTTTACCATGTCGAATGCACTCGACATGTCAAATTGGAGGAGAAGCATGCTTTTACCTATAGCTATTTCCTGCTTGAATTTGGCCAGGAGAGTGACTAGTACTATTTCCGTGCTGTGGTGGGGGCGGAATCCTGATTGTGACATGTAGTATTGAGAACTTGTCCATGTAGTCAGTAAGCTGTTTGGTCACCAAGCTCTCCATCAGTTTGGTTACAAGTGGGATAGAAGCCACTGGGCGGTAATTGCTGAGATCGTTGGTATTTTTCTTGGTGTCTTTTGGTATTGGGGTGAGTAGAATGTTGCCATATTCCTCAGGGAAGAGACCTTGTTGTAACATGAAGTTTAGGTGGGATGTGACGTCTGCTATGAAGCTATTGGGGGCGGATTGATGGCTGGGACAGATATCCAGTTTGCAGTGGGTGTTGGCGAACCTATGAGTCGCTTGTGTAACTGATTCAGTGGTGAGGGGAGTAAATTTAGACCAAATACAGTCGGCTGGGTATCCACCAGGGTTTAGATCTAGGTTGTTGATGAAATTTTCGATGTCGGTGTTGTGCTGAGGAAGCGAGTTGCGTAATTTTATTATTTTTTCGTTGAAATAATTAGCAAGTTTGTCTGCGGATGGGATATCTGTGTTGGTTGTGTGATAGGGGTGGTGTCTAGTAGCTTATTTACGAGTTGAAATAGTTTCTTCAGGTCTTTGTAATCTGGACCTATTTTAGTTTTGTAGTAGGACCTTTTGGTCTGTCTTATTGCATATTTGTATTTTCTATGTAATTGTTTCCATGCATTGACTGTATGTTCATCTTTTGTTTTTTTCCATGCTTGTTTAAGTTTTCTGGATTGTGTTTTTTTAATTCGTCATTGAACCATGTGGTTCGGAAATCAGGGAGTTGAGGTCCCATTATCAATATCTTTGTCCAATGATCAAAGCTTTACAGTTGAATCTTAAACCAGAGTATTACGGGTCTTGCTTGATTCTTCACTCACCTTCTCATCCCATATTAATCAGCTATGGAAGAAAACATTATTCAAAATGAGACAGCTAAGTTTAGTCAGACCATTCTTTGACCAAAAAGCCTTCGCACTACTAGTCCAAATGTTAGTCCTACCTCACTTGGATTACTGTAATGTTCTATTTCTTAGTAGTAAGTGTCAATATCAGAAAAAACTGCAAATCATACAGAACACAGTTGCCAGACTAATATACAGATTGAATAGATATACTAGTGTTTCAACTCATCTAAACAAACTGCACTGGCTTCCAATAGCAGAAAGACAAAGCTGCTTGTTTAGTTTTTCAAATCTTACAGGGCTTCACCTCTGAACTGCTGACTAAGACCACTTCACTATATCTGGTCCAATGTAACAAACTGAAACAACAACTAATGCATCACCATTTCAAAAGACAATTCAAAATCAGAAGATTCTCAGCTCTCTATCCCCCATACTTGGAGTCAAAATATTGAACTCTCTACCTATTCCCTTCATAACAGAAGACAGCTATCTCAACTTCAGAAAGAGGCTAAAATCTTTTCCCAAAGACTGCTTCATAATAATCCATCATGACTTCTACTTCCTAGTATCATCCATTATCTTTTCCTTTAATGTTTTTAGTTTCATGCATTACACCAATGGTCTCTAATGTTTCTCATACCTCACACTAACACTATCTGCTTTTGTCTCGCATAGAATGTAAACCGCACTGAACCCTGGAAGTGTACAAGAATTGAATTGAATTAAATTGAATATAGGTCTAATTTCAAGTTATATGCTTCTAGGGAAAT
This sequence comes from Microcaecilia unicolor, assembly GCF_901765095.1. Classification (NCBI taxonomy): domain Eukaryota; kingdom Metazoa; phylum Chordata; class Amphibia; order Gymnophiona; family Siphonopidae; genus Microcaecilia; species Microcaecilia unicolor. Next base: position 377,701,055 of record NC_044031.1, read on the forward strand.
ACTAGATGGATATTTCCTCTATTCACGCTCAGATTTATGAACTTCTCTTTTTAGCTCTCTCAAATCATCATTGAACGAGAGAACAAAATGAGATTGTCATATCACAATTTGCTCAGTTGGTGCAACTTCGTCTAGAGAATCAGACAAGACATTACTCCAAAAGTCAACAGCATCATCTAAACATTTTTCAAGTCCTGCAATTTTTGAACTGACTATAGATCTAAGGTTGGTCATTTCAAATGCGTCTCGTTTCTTAATAGTCTTCTCAGTGATTCTATGCATCTGTTTTCTACCAGTACCCACATTAAAGCTTATCAAAGCATGATCAGACCAGGGGACATGCTTAATGTCACTATCTAGTAGACTGAACACGGTAGAGTCTTTCTATGAAAATTAGATCTAAAGTATGGCCCTTATTATGAGTTGTTTGCAAGATGATCGTTTCTACCTTATCATCTCAAACATATCTAAACATTTGGTGACCTTATTATCAGTGCCACTACAATCTACATGAAGATTAAAGTCCCTCAATATAACTGTGTTGGATGGGATGAAATTCAAACTATTCACAACTTCAATTAAGGGAGAATAATTAGTATTGATGATCCCTGGAGCACAGTAGCATAATAAAATACATAAAGTTTTAGAAGACAGCACTAGTAACTCCATTCTATGAATATTTAAGATCTCATTTTTTACTAGATTGATAAAATCTTTAAAGATCACGGGAACTCCACCTCCCTTTTTATCAAGGCGGGGCTGAGAAATGAAATGGAAACCGGGGTACAGATCTGATTTAAAATCAAGATATCTTCAGCTAATAACCAAGTTTTGGTGATATATACGATATCATATGCCCCCTCGCTTACTAAATCAAATAAGATAGTCATTATATTTCTTACTGAACATGCATTCAAGAGAGCAAATCTATAGCTCTTAGGGCCTAGATCATTTCCCAGCTTAGATATTGGTATTTTGATTAAACATCGTTCAGTTTAATTTAAAGTTTAAATCCCCATATCACCATATCCCGTTCTAACTGAGATAGAATACACTGATGTGATGTCCTAAGAACTAAACTTTAACTACATTTAATATTTTAATCAATTAGATTCCAACTCAATCCTTTATTCATTCTCTTCAATCAGATTTCCAGTCAAGCAATTCTTCTCAAGGTAGGAATGTCAGGAAACTTTGGTAGTAGTTTCCTTTATCTTGTTGAAGTGTTCATAAGGGTAGGCTGTCTCTTTTGGCAGAGGTGGAATAGTATCTATATTTGTTTCTTTACTGTAAACTGCTTTGCTCATTGTTGCAGCTTTTGTCAGGGATGGGGTGTGAATACGTCCCCATGTCTATGTGACCTTTAGCTCGCTGGGAGATCTGCCACATAGGCTTAGAGACCCTGCTTGATCCTCCCATCCTTCTGGCCATCTTTGCTGGGACTCCTATATGAAAGGCAGTTTACATACTGCAAGGTGGGAAACCTAGGTTAGGGGACATCTATCTGTGATGTAATCACGTTAGCTGGTTTGGGGCCCTCACTGATGCCAGTGGCTGCACATCACCCCATGACTCATAGGCATGCTTTTGGGGGGGATGGGGAAGGAAGAATATGAATAGATGGTAATTTCCTCATAGAAGGAGTTTGTGTCCTACTATCATGTACAGCTTTGGCCTTGAGGGATGTTTCGCAGGACTGCATACCTAACGTTGGACTTCACAATGGTATATACAATTAATTAGTATGTGCTCTGGGCCATGAGAGGCCATCCATTTGGGTATCAACTTGTGCTCTCACAACCCCCTGTGGTCAGTGTATTGTCCTGCTTGAACTCTCCTTTGTCAGGTGTCAGGGTTAGGGCTGTGGACCATCAATGCAGGAAATATGGGTTCAATTCCCACTGTGACTCTTTATGTGTACTGTTTTATTTCCCCTGCCATAGCTGCTGCTGCAATGTGCTAGATAGCTGTGTGTGACATGCTGACCACTTTTCTATTGGTCACAGGTGGGTGCTGTCCAACATCCCTTCCCCCCCTTCCTTTTAACACCATTTCATAGGTTTAGGTTTAGGGTTGGCTGCAACACATTCTAGTGGATATACGGATTGGGGACACACTGTAATGAGGGTTGCTGCATACTCAGGCCTTCATCCAGGACAGAGCTGTTATAGAGGTGCAATGTCAGTCCCTGAGATGCTTCCTCGTGCGCCTTCCCGCCTGAGCACCTCAAGGTCATGGTGGATGCTAAATGGTCTGCAAAACATACCGTATTTTTCGGACTATAAGACGCACTTTTTCCCCCCAAAATTTGGGAGGAAAATGGGGGGTGCATCTTATAGTCCGAAGGTAGCATTTTTGGACCGCCGTCCCGTACTTACACGATTCCATGTTCCCTGGTGGTCTAGTGACGTCGGGGCAGGAAAGAGCCCCCTCTTTCCTGCCCATCGCGCTGCTCTCCGTGCTCCTCACTGCTTTTCTCACGGTCTCTGCGAGATTCAAAATGGCCGCCGAGAATCTCGGCGGCCATTTTGAATATCGCCAAGACCGTCAGAAAGCAGTGAGGAGCACGGAGAGCAGCGCGATGGGCAGGAAAGAGGGGGCTCTTTCCTGCCCCGACGTCACTAGACCACCAGGGAACATGGAATCGTGTAAGTACGGGACGGCGGTCCAAAACTCGGACAAGACGCACCGGAGCACCTAGGTTTTAGAGGAGGGAAAAAGGAAAAATTTTTTTTTCCTATTTCCCTCCTCTAAAACCTAGGTGCGTCTTATGGTCCGGTGCGTCTTATAGTCCGAAAAATACGGTAAGTTGGTGGAGACAGGTGAAGGGGCTTCTTGGCTTGACATAGATATTATTTTTATCATATGTCGTGCAGTGCTTCTCACATAGCCTGTGACAGATGGCAACAGCCAGACTGGGGGGGGGGAGGGGCTGAGAGGGTGGGTATGCAGTACCCAGTCACAGGTGAGGTGGCCATGGAGACAGAGGATGGCATGGTGCCCTTTCTGTGGAGCATATGCACTGTTGCTGGGAGATGAGGATGGGCAGTGAGGTAAAGAAGTGTGTTTGGGTGGCTTTATGTACTTTTGTGAGCTGCTGCCAACATTCCCATAAGTACCTAGGCATGGGGCAGCATGCTGGGGTTGGGGGAATGTTTAGGGTGTCTAGAAATGTGCAGTTCCTCATTTCTACATTTAATGGTTAGTGGAGGGGGCTCCATGGGAACTGGGAGACATGTTCTGGGTTGTCCTGCAGATGTGGACTATGGGCAGAGGGGTAGGGGTCTGATGGTCTTCCTTCAGAACTCACTGTATCTGACCCTGCCTACATATGGTGCTTGCACATGCTTGGTGATGTGATCCTGGGGGGCACAGCTTCACACTCACCTTTCCAGGCTGCTCCTGATAGATCTCCACGCAATCATGGAGACACTGTGGGATGGCACGTGGTGGTAGGGTTTAAATATTTCTCAGGCACAAGAGGACCAGGAGCTCAGACTCCTCCATAGAGAAACTGGGCTCTTTGCGCAGTGACATTGCTGTCCACAATGAGGAACATCCTGCCACATGCAAAGGTGTATATGCACATTTTGCACATGTAAGGAATGTCCTGCCATTGCTGCAGGCATTTTCTTGATGTGGAGACTACTACTGCCGTTGCACAATTTCTGTAGTTTATTTCCAATTGGTAGAGACATTTATCTTAAAACATCTATCACGTTTGTAGCACGTCTTTTTATTAAATGTTTTTTAAATGTATTTTTGAAAATTGAAAAACATTTATTTGCCTCTTCCATTATGGACTTAGTTTTTTTGCGCACTTTCAAATAAACATATTTTTCTATTTGGATGTCATATCAAAAACTAGTATAAAAGGCCCGTTTCGGTAGGCAATGAAACGGGCGCTAGCAAGGTAATCCCCCCCCTGCAGCGTCCTTCCTGTCTCCCCTGCAGCCACCCATCTGGTCTCAGAACCCCCTCCCCACCAACCCTCCTCTGCCCCTGCAGCCACGCATGTGCAGTGGCCCTCCTCTCTCCCCTGCTCCCCCTACAGCCACCCATGTCCAGCAACCCTCCTCTCCCCCTGCAGCTACCCATGTTCAGCGATCCTCCTCTCCCTTGCCCCCCCTGTAGCCACCCATGTCCAGTGACCCTCCTCTCCCCCTGCCCCCCCCTGCAGCATCCCTTCTATCTCCCCTGCCCTCTCCTGCAGCCACCCATCTGGTCTCAGGACCCCCTCCCCACCTCCCTCTTCCCTGCCCCCCCTGCAGCCATGCATGTCCAGCGACCCTCCCCTCCCCCTGCCCCCCTCCAGCCACCCATGTCCAGCGACCCTCCCCTCCCCCCTCAGCACATCACCCAAATCCCTACCTCCCCCCCCCCTCGGGCACATCAACCCCCTCGCCACCTGCAGCCACCAATACTAACGCTGTCCGGCCGCTGCTGCGTCTCCTGTTGAGCAGCAGCAGCTGGTACAAATAGAAAAAAGCCCAAAAAAGATTTTAAACCTGAAACACGGCTCCTTAGACAGCCATCTGTCATTGGCTTTCATCTCTGCAGCCGCTCCTCCTCTCCCCTCTGACGTCGCTGCACTCCTCCGGGGTCTTCCTGCAGGGGCAGTGACGTGGAGGGGAGAGGAGGAGCGGCTGCAGTGACGACAGTCAATGCCAGATGGCTGTCTACGGAGCCGCGTTTCAGGTTAAAAATCTTTTTTTGGCTTTTTTCTTTTTGTACCGGCCGCTGCTGCTCTACAGGAGAAGCAGCAGCGGCTGGACAGCGTTAGTATTGGCGGCTGCGGGTGGCGAGGGAGTAGATGTGCCCGAGAGGGGGGGTAGGGGCTTTGGTGATGCGCCGGGGGGAGGATCTTGGGTGATGCGTCGAGGGGGGGTAGGGGCTTGGGTGCTGCGCCGGGGCGGAGGGGCTTGGGTGTTGCGCCGAGGGGGGGGCACTGAGAGCTGATTGGTAGGCAGGGGGAGGAGTAGAATCAGCTGTCAGTGACATCACTGACGTCAGTGCATTCTAAACTGCCTAGCAGACCACCTCCGAGGGAGCCACAGTACCAGGCACATTAGAACATTGGAGGTGAGAATTATTATATAGGATGCTTCTCCACATATGGTTGGTAGCAACTGTAACTCCTGACATTGATCTTTTAGGACATAGATGTTTACAGACCTTCAAAAATATACATAGGAATGTTCCATAGGCTAATATAAGGTTTAGGATAGGCAAAGTAATTTTTACAATTTGAGTGTTGCAATTCCCGCTGCAAGAAAAACCCCAGCACTGTCTCTTTACATTTGTTTTGCATTGAAAGGTTTAACTAAACTTCAAAAATTGGTGGTTATTCATAGTTTGGTGGGGTGATATTTTGTAATAAAATGATTAAGGAGGTTCTAATTTAACTAGATTTATGATTTTTCCTATTATTTAAGACCATTTTAAAGTGTCAAAACCATTACTGTAGGAACTAATTAAAGCTATGTAGCTGTACCAGTGTTGGGCCTGGAGAAACTCATGTCTGAGCCTGAAATAAATATATTACGACATAAGTGAATCAATGGCACATATATTTGGGAGAATAGGAATTTGTGGGTATGCTTATAGGCTGAGTGCAGTATACTAATAGAGGAAGAATCTATGGATTCTCTTCCTGTGTGTTCTGAATAATTATTCAGTGTCATCAGGAATATTTTATTTTTGATGACTATTTTCCAAATCTTTACTGTAGATACTATTTGTTCTGTTTGCTCTATTTATCCCCTAGAGGCCATACATAATTTGGATGAATCAAGCTCTAAAGCAAAATTAACTCAAGGATATTCTCCTGTAGCTCCAGCAGTACAGAAAATAAAATTCCACTAACAAAATCGTTAGGGTAGTGATTCTGCCTCATGAGATTCTATGGGCCATATTAAGTTGTACTTTTTAATCTGAAGAGTTAATTAAGTGCTGCCTCATAGAAGAGCAAGACTATATTGATTGCAGAAGCAGGCTGTCCCCCTTATGTTTTATAACCCTCATCCTGGAATATTTACAGGTTTGCAGTTTTGATTATTAAATAGCGTAAAAGTCTACTACAAGGCACAGATGGAGTAGAGTGGCAATTTAAGTAAGAAACAACTGATGTGCAAGACCAACCTCCTCATCTCCAGTCACCCTATATGGCCTTCTGGAAATATATACAATTTCACACACACCTTTCATACTTTTAGAACAATAATTCTCAACCTAGTCCTAAGGACTAGCTGGCCAGAAAAAAGGTATTAAAAAAAAGCCCTGGTCATAGCGGTGATCTATGTAGTGCCCCACTGTTCTTTTCTTTTACCACAGTGAACCTTTCATCCAAGCTATTTTTTTCTCTGTCAACAAATAGGATTAACTAGGGTACACAAGTAGGTGACACCAGAGACCAAGGCCGGCACAACCCAGTAAGTATGGTAAACATGATCGGGGGGCACTAAAAGCTGCTACAAACCAAGCACCATGGTTCCTGTTGTGCTAGGAATTATGGGAACAAAAAAAGGGTCAAATACCCTATGAAGGTGAAGACCATAAAAACACAGAGTAACGATATCCTGGACTTTTAAAGCTCCAGTACTGAGCAATTTCATTCCAATCATTATTCAGACATCTAGACTCATGAAGCAGGCACTGAATTGCCGAAACACGGTTCCTTGTCAAGCCTGATAGAGTCTGTGTGCTTTTGGTTATGATTGTTTTGGACAATAAAGTTGGTACATTAATTACCTCTGTGCTTCCTTTGTGGAAGTCCATAGGTCCTCTCCTACTCTGTGGTTTATTGTGCTAGGAATTATGCCATAAAAGGACAGTATTATATAAACCATTTAGCTCACTGTTAGTCTCAGCTAAGACTTCTCAACCTAAAGCATGTATAGCTTTGGTGCAGTCTCACAGGTCTGAGCATAAGGCAATCTCCAATCTGCTTGGCTCCATGGCAATTAAAAAGCACCATCATTTTAGTACTGAGGACCGTATCCATGGCATAACCTACACGTACAAATAGTTGCAACCTTCTTCTCCACCACTGGTGCTGAATAACGTTTCTGGTGCAAATAAAATCTGGTACCATGTGCCAATTATTTTGGCTGCTTCTCCCAGTGGTGGGGTAAGATAGAAGATACTGGTACCATTTGGGCTACCTATCTCTTCCATGTGACAACATTGTAGGAAGCCAGATCAACATACTGCCATCATCCAAAGCTCCAAAGGAGCCTCCCAAAGCAGTTGAACTATTGTGCTACCACAGATGTGAAGCTGAAAGGGCATGGTCAAAGGGGCATGTGCATTTGGAGCCCCTTCAGAGCCTGGAGGTGATGGAGGAAGCAGGAAATACTGATTAACTGAAGCACTACAGGCAAAAGGAAAGGTAAATTTAAACATCTTGCTCCCTCTAAATTGACAGTGATTGGACCTATGGATAAACATTTGGTAGAGAGACTCTGCCAGTGGTGAATAATGAGAAAGCTTCAATTTTTTTTCAGATTTGGAGGCTTCCCCTGGATCCTGTAAGAGATCAACATCTCCTAATGTATCAGCCTCTCCTGTTGATCCTGTAACAGAAGAGTGACTTGTGCTGGCCCCTAACTCTATTAAATTATCTTCATTGGTTCCATTTCCTAATATTCTGACACCCCCTCCCCCCAAAAATAGTCTTCTGAAGTGTCTGTAGGTTAAGAGTCTGTCACTCTAGCCAATATATGCAGGGTGGTATGTCCAATAGAACTATTATTTTGGAGTTGTATGGCTCATTGTTCTGATTACTCTAATGAAACAATTCTTAAACTTGAAGATATTGATTCTAGATAGCTTTTTCTACAATGGAGTCTCAAATTACCATGCTAAAGGCTACAGATCTTTCTGAAATAAAGGAGAGCTTCGCTATGCATCTTACAGGCTAGAATCTCTGGAGAATCTGGCTAGAGAAAAAATAATTGTGTTTTCTGTTCCTATTATAAGCTTGCTTTCGGGTCCCCAAAATTAGTCTCATGAAAATTTGTCTAAAATACACAACAGCTAATGACCATTATTCAGCACCATTTAATTGGCCAGGAATGGCTCCTTGCCAGTTAAATCGTCACCTGGAGCCTGGAGGCGATCAAGCACAGCCATTTTCCTAGTGAAGCACAGAAAGGACCACCTACCTTTATGATGAATTATGATGAATTTTTAACAGGTGGTCAGGAGCTGTCGATATTGTCTGACTGACTGAGGAGAGCTGTGAGAGCTGCAGACCATTCAGCAGCTGTGAAGTTGCAAAGCATTACTGGACCTGCCTGTTCTCTGTTTTTGCAGCTAACAATACCATAGATGACAGTTCATCCAAGAGGTCTTCCAGCTGGAGCAGGAGCCAGGAGAACGGGGAGAACAGATCACAGCGGCGTGCTGCCAAGTTCTCAATCTCTAACCAGCTACAATGTTTGTCCTAATTCCTAAAATTCCCAAAATATAGTAACAACATGACAAACTAATGGAAGACAAATGAGCTGTTTCTGGACCTTTGCAAGCTCCTTGTAGGTCAGAAATTGTGGAAAACAAAAAAAGACTACAAACTGCTTTCATATATGCAGCTTGTATGCATGTATGAAAGCTATCTGTAGCATGCGCAGAGTAGCCATGCTTAGCAATTGGCTGTTCTGAACATGCTAGATAAACTGATTGGCTCCCCCCTATTGAGCTGATCTCTGTTTTTGCGAGAAGCTCATTTGCATCCCGTTTCTTCTGAGAATCATTAGCTATTTCCAACTCAGTAATTTTTACTCAGTTGGAAATAGCGATCAGTCCTTTAACAGGACTTTAGTGCATCGAGGTGTCAATGAAGTTACTTGGAAATAATTTTAAAACAAATGGGAGGAAATTTTTCAGTCAATGAATAGTTAAGCTCTGGACTTGTCATTACTGTTTGCTGCAGCTTGTTTCATCGCTAACAAAAGCCCCAAGGGAGATACAAAAATGGAAAGTATAGAAATAGTAAGTCAATCCCTAAATAAATTAAATAAATAATGTATTCATTTGAGATTTTCTCAGGAAGTTCTCCGTGAGCATTCTGTTTTAATCCTCAGATATTCACTATATTATTTAGGGATTGACTTACTATTTCTATAGTCTGCAGCTTGTTTCATGGCAGCCTTTCCATGGGCGACATCAGTTCGGTATGCAGTAGCAGCAGCATGATTCAGATGTTCTCCAAGCTTTTGTAGTTGATGCTGGCGTTAATGATTATTGTGACTGCTGACCCATTTCAGTCTCTATCTTCGCATCTCCAGTAGTAAGCAGTTTCTCCCGTCATCTTTCTGACACGCTTACCTTGCAGGCACAGAAGAGAACCTTGGGCACCTAACTTCTTTCCCCTTTTCTGACGCCTCCAAGTCACAGAACTCCATTCCCTAATTTATCCACTGTAGCAGTTGTGATTTAACTGAAATATTTACCTCAAATGCCACTTTTTGCACTAACTGAACACCAACTGCAGTTCTTCATTTTATACTTGAAGCATAAACTTTTATAACAGTTTCTACCTTTTATAGAATTGTAACATAGGAGTTCAGTTCACAGCTTGCGTTTTGCTCTCATTTATGAGCAGGCGTACTTTACAACCGCAATCATATTTAATAATTGGATTCCTAAACAAAATTTTAGTGCCCTGGTTACTAAGCCCCGCTGTAGGCATGCTATTGTTTTTAGCACGCGCTAATGCTAGAGACACCCATAGCGTTAGCATGCGCTAATTTTTAGTGTGCACTAAAAACATTAGCACACCTTAGTAACTTAATACATTCATTCAAGTGACTTCCAGGTTTAAGGCTCTGATTAAAAAAAAAGTATGTGGTGTATTCTCATTATTGACTTTAAAAAAAAGTGATCTGCCACATGGCAAACGTATGACTTCACATCTTTATCTTGATTTAATTTTTAGACCAATTGTCCATTAGACAAATTGTCTCTTTGGATGAACTGGACTTTAGACAAATTGTATCATTAGACCAACTGTCATTAGACCAATTGTACCAACCCCCTTGTTTTCACCTGTTGTGCTTTTGAGGCAATATATGAAAGATGTCCTAGGCATTTCTCTTGCAGAAGGATTTAAGTTTTCTAAGTTCCTAAGGACCCTATTTACAAAGGCACACTGGCATTTTTAGTACACACTAACTGTGTAGATCTACATAAGTACATAAGTACATAAGTAGTGCCATACTGGGAAAGACCAAAGGTCCATCTAGCCCAGCATCCTGTCACCGACAGTGGCCAATCCAGGTCAAGTGCACCTGGCACGCTCCCCAAACGTAAAAACATTCCAGACAAGTTATACCTAAAAATGCGGAATTTTTCCAAGTCCATTTAATAGCGGTCTATGGACTTGTCCTTTAGGAATCTATCTAACCCCTTTTTAAACTCCGTCAAGCTAACCGCCCGTACCACGTTCTCCAGCAACGAATTCCAGAGTCTAATTACACGTTGGGTGAAGAAAAATTTTCTCCGATTTGTTTTAAATTTACCACACTGTAGCTTCAACTCATGCCCTCTAGTCCTAGTATTTTTGGATAGCGTGAACAGTCGCTTCACATCCACCCGATCCATTCCACTCATTATTTTATACACTTCTATCATATCTCCCCTCAGCCGTCTCTTCTCCAAGCTGAAAAGCCCTAGCCTTCTCAGCCTCTCTTCATAGGAAAGTCGTCCCATCCCCACTATCATTTTCGTCGCCCTTCGCTGTACCTTTTCCAATTCTACTATATCTTTTTTGAGATACCCATAAGAACTTACACAGTTAGCGTGTGCTAATTTTTAGCATGCTAAAAACGCTAGCGCGCCTTTTTAAACAGGCCAATATTCAAAAGGGAGAAGCTATGTTTCCCCATGCCTCATAAATTCAGAACTGTGACCCATCCTTAAAAAGAGATCCTTAGACAGTATGTGTGATAACAGTAGACCAGTGTGCAATTACCTATTCCAGGCTACAGGCAGAGCTGCCGAGAGGGGGGGGGAAGGAAGGGCAAAATTCCCTGGGCCCGGACCTCCAAGGGGAGTCCGGCGCTGGGGTCTCTCTCCCTCTCCTGCTCCCAGTCTCCACCTGCCTATCCTGACCTCCCTCGAAAGCCCCCTTCCGTCTGCAACTGGGCCCCCTGCATTTTAAAAAAACCCTCTAAATCGTCAGCGCTGTGCTAGTGACCAGCGTCTCGTGTCTGTGTGAAAGCGGCAGATTGCCTCAGGCCTTCCCTCACTGTGCCCTGCCCTTGCCTGATGTAACTTCCTATTTCCGCGAGGGCAGGGCACAGTGAGAGAAGGCCTGAGGTGATCTGCTACTGCCGATTTAGAGATTTTTTTTTTAATTCAGGGGGCCTGGGCGGCAGACAGAAGGGGTCTGTAGGGAGCTGAGGGTAGGCAGGTGGAGAATGGGGACTCTGGCGTCAGCGGCCTGGGAGCAGGAGAGGGAGGCAACAACAGTAGCGATTGGGGGGGGCCTGGCTCAGTCTCTCAGCAGCCCTGGCTACAGGGCCCTTTTCTAAGCTACAGTAGGGCTACCGCTTGGGTAGCCCGTGCCAAATTGACCCTACTACTGGAGTGGTGCGGGCACTCAGCAGTAGTTCTGAAGTTGGCACACAGTTTCCCATGGTAGAAAGTAATTTTCTAAGTGGGGGGTATACCTAGCAGTAATTGGCAGCGTGGCCACATTGCCTCATGCTGCCTGATTACCGCACAAGTAGCACATGAGCCCTTACCTCCTTCTAAATAGGTGGCAGTAAGAGCTCATACAGGACATAGCCATGCACTAATTTTAATATTAGTGCATAGCCATTTACTGCCCCATTTTAAAAACATGCCTCTTTCCCACCACAGTAAAAATGTCCCAGCGCACCAATTTCACATGCCAAAACTAGCACAGGCCACTTTTTACCGCGGCTTAGTAAAAGGACCTCTAAGTGAATTGGAAGGGCAGTGATTTGCCAGATCCCAGGGTTTTATTTGGGGGGGGGGGGAGGGAAAGGTACAGGAACGCTGGATACAATGATTTCCCTTTAAAACAGTCCTCAAAACCCATCTCAGTGAATGGTTTATAAGTAAATTGATTCACTCTGTCAAAGACTTGCAAAGTATAAAAAATTTAGATGACAACATATCTCAGTGCTATGAGAACCATTTCCTTGCTGAAGCCAGTCCTCAACCCTGAGTGAAAGGATTCTCTCTAGAAGAAGGGTAAGTGATGTTCTCTAAACTCCATGACAATTATTCTGTGGAGTTCTTCAGGGATCTCCCTTTCACCTATAATTTAGGGAGGGAAACAAAGACATTTCTATTGGTAAACAGTTTTTTACACACAGAAATTTGCTCTGATTATTGTCCCCTCCAATGTGGATAAAAGAATGAACATTGATCATCATGTATTTTTTTTTTTACCTGCATTGTTTTGAACAACTCCCAAGAGCAGAGTTTGGTCAGAGGAGGAAATAATGAACATAATTTTATAATATAAAAACTGTCTTTTGCTTCAGATGACAAACTTACCTGCAGAGAAAGTGGGCACAGATCTCTGCAGGTAAATTTTCCTTAGGCTATAATGAAATCAAAATGACTTGCTAAATTTTGTTTTCATTATTTTCACAAAGCCTGGGACAAAAACAATCCGGCCAATATTCAAAACAATTTAAGCAAGCAGGAGAGGATCCTGCCCGCTTAAATCGCCTGTGGCCGCCCACACTTCAATATTCAGTAGCATTAAATGGGCAATGCCACTGAATATCAGCTCTGAATACCCATAAAAACAATGGGCAGGACAGGGATGGTACAGGGGGCAGTGTTTCGGAGGAGCCAGCAGTTATACGGGTGCCAAAGATATTCAGTGCTGGCACCCACATAACTATATTTTAACTTTAAAGAAGCCCCAATTCCCCTCCTGGCCTCCAAAAACACCCCCCTCCTTCCTATCCCCTCTCCCCCAGCCCACGTGAACCAAAGCCCTCCCCCTTGAAATGAGTTCCTCTCACCCCCAACCTTCCCACAAAGTCTAGATAGGCTCCCCACAGGCATACCTGTATTCCTGCTGTAGTTTCATCGCATGCCCCCTCGTCCTAGTATTTTTGGAAAGCGTGAACAGATGCTTCACATCCACCTGGTCCACTCCACTCATTATTTTATATACCTCTATCATGTCTCCCCTCAGCCGTCTCTTCTACAAGCTGAAAAGCCCTAGCCTCCTTAGTCTTTCTTCATAGGAAAGTCGTCCCATCCCCGCTATCATTTTAGTCGCCCTTCACTGCACCTTTTCCAATTCCATTATATGTTTCTTGAGATGCGGCGACCAGAATTGAACCACCAGATGAAAAACTGATGGGTCAAAATACTTGCGAATGACTCACAGTTTTTAAAGCAAGAAAAAATATTTACTGACTACTTTATTAACCTGAACACTAAGAGAAAGTTGACTATCCAGCTTATAATCGAAAGACAAAAACGCCTATATTGCGACTTAAATCGGGAGATAGGCGTTTATCTCCCAAAAACGATTAAATCAATATAATGGAAACCAAAGTTTCAGTGCGTCCATGTCGCTCCTACGTTTACTTAAAAACACCCAAATAAGGGGCGTGTCGGGGGGTGTTAGGGGCGCTGATACGACGTGGTCGTGTACAACGTATAACGGATAGCGAAATGGCTCTGGTTGAGCGGGAAGACGGGCGTAATATGTTGGACCCAAAATAAAAGCGACCAGAGCAAGGGGGAAATCGTCTTTAGACCCATTACCGATTGTGTGTAGTTGGAGAGTGGCGAGATCGTTGGTGGAAGAGCTGAATTGGTGGTTGCAGAGAGAAAGCCGAGCGTGCTGAGTACCTGTGACATTCGTCTGTGTGCCCTGCCTCTTTTGTGACTTACCCTTTGATCTTTCCCTACTCCTCCTCCTTTGCTCCATCGCCCCTTCCCCTCCCCCTATCCCTCCCCATTCACTGTTCCCACGTGTATACTCTATTCCCTGACCTCCGTTTGTCTCTGTGTTCTTGTACTGTTTGGCGAGTGAGTGGCCAGAGGGCGTGGTGGCTGGAAGTGAGAGATCTGTGTGTGTTGGTGTTTGACTACTAGTCCTAATACTTGCACTGGTGGTGGGGATATGGATGCACTTATTACACTTGTGGCATGCATGCTACACAAAGAGGTCACCCACCGCAGGAGGTACTCACGGCCCCGAGTGTTTAGGCCCCGCACCACCTTCCTACAACTCACTGACCAGCAGTGTCTAACAAGGTTCAGGTTTGATAGGGCCACCATTCTTCAGCTGTGTGAGCAGCTGAAACCCCTCCTTCAGTCCCAGACACGTAGGAATAACCCCATCCCTGCCCACCTCAAAATCACTTCCTCTCTCTCTGTCCTGGCCACTGGGAGTTTTCAATCCGTATTAGCTGCTAACACAGGTCTCACCCAGGCTTCTATTTCACACTGTCTCACCCAGTTCCTGGATGCCTTTCTAACTCACACCTCACACTACATCACTTTCCCCACCACCCCCCAGGCCCTGCACAACAACATGGCTGCCTTCTATGCTCTTGCTAGATTCCCCTCGGTCATTGGTGTGATAGACTGCACACACATAGCCCTCAGACCCCCCCCCCCCCCCCCCCCCGGCCACACGAAGCCACCTACAGAAATAGGAAGGCATTTCATTCTATGAACATGCAAGTTGTATGTGATGCCCAGGGGGAGATATTAGACGTGTGTGCCAGGTACCCCGGGTCCACCCACGATGCCTACATCCTACAGCATTCGGGCATCTTCCGCAGGTTCGAGCGAGGGGAGTTCATTCGTGGATGGCTACTAGGTAAGTGCAACATGCATGTACCCATACTATACCTCCTCCACTGGGCAACCCTCCGCCCTGGCTTCTTCCACCTCACTCCACAACCCACTATCCAAATCCCCCCTCCCCCCCCCCCCCCGTACCTGCTCCAAGCAATACACACTCATCTATCTCATTCTGCTTTTCTCCAAAGGTGACCGAGGCTACCCGCAGAGGACATGGCTCATGACCCCCCTGATCCACCCACAACCAGGGGCAGAAGAAACCTACAACAGGAGACATCACAGCACCCGGGGGATCATTGAGCGGACCTTTGGTTTGTTGAAAAACCGGTTCTGCTGTCTGGACCGGTCTGGAGGAGAGCTGCTCTACAGTCCAGAAAAGGTGGCCAAGATCTTTGTGGCGTGCTGCATGTTTCACAATTTGGCCCAGTGCAGAGGACAGCCTCTCCCAGAGGAGCCACAGCCACCACCAGAAGAGGCCCCAGATGAGCAGGAAGAGGAGCCCCCTCCACCCCCAGCCCACAGAGCAGAGCTCAATGCTTACCAGCTTGGCGTAAGAGCAAGACAAAGACTCATTGAAACAAGTTTTAGGTGAAAGTAAGTGTACATTTATTGATTTATATTAATTGCATGTGTTCCTGTGTTCACCCCCCCCCCCACCACCCCCCTCCCACCCCCACCAACCCTCACCCTACAGCATGTGCCATCACTTTCCCCTTCCCTTCCCCCGTCCCCTCTTACCCCTCCCACGGCCTTCCTTTGCAGCTGGTGCTGCACGGGAAGTCTGTTCAGACTCTTCAGAGGTGTTGCTCCCAGTGTCCTCCTCCGTATCCCCACAGCTGCCTGCGGCTTCGGCTGCACTGTGGAAATCCGGCCACCTTGTTGGCTGTAGTCTGGCCACACGACCCAGAATGGGAGCAGGTTTGGTGGGTGCTGCAGGAGTGGTTGCGGAGGTGGATGATCGCAATGCCCACCTCTTAGCTGGTGGTTGGTGGTCAGTGGAGGAGGAAGTTGATGGCAGGCCCTGCTCCAGCAGCACGGCTGGAGTAGGTGCTGTGACCTGAGGGCGCAGGCGTTCGATGCTCTGCTCCAGCCGTTTGAGTTGCTGGAGCACCTCCTGGTGGGCTAGGTGTTGTGCGTGGAGCATCTCCTGGTGGCCTTCGCGTTGCGCCTGGAGGAGTTCCTGGTGGGCTTGCTGCTGTGCCTTCAGTGCTTGCCGCTGCAGGTCTAGTTTCTGCTGCCGGTACTCCTCCAAGCGCACATTGTGGCGTAGCAACTCTGTGGCCAGCCACAGGAGTTGCCTCCTTTGGCTGGATGGCCTCTGGCGAGGAGCTGGCCCCCTATATGCATCCTCCTCCTCCTCACCAAAGTCATCCGGTGCTGGAGGTGCGGCCTCTGCTGGTGGTGCTGATGGAGGATGAGCCTGTACTGTAGGTTCTGCTGCTGCAGGTGGTGGAGGCAGAGGCTGGACTGCTGGTGCTGCAGGTGGTGGAGGCAGAGGCTGGACTGCTGGTATAGGGCATTGGCCTTGCAGGCCACTAGGGCCAGCCTCCTCTGAGTCATCACCTGTATAGCACAAGAGTGAGGAACTGTGTTGGTGCAAATAACCCACTTTTGTCTTTCAGCATTCATATACATTGGCATGTCCCCCAACCTGATGACCCAGCAAAGAGATGGTGAGGAGGAATGGAATTGACACCGGTGCGAAAGAGAGAGCCCCACAGACAGCTGGGTAGAGGTGGTGGACGATCAGCCAAGAGAAGGACACCGCTCACAACGTTGTGGACAAGCTGTTTGTTGTATAATTGTTAACTTGAAGAACATTTCAGCATGTGTTGTGTTACTACTGACTTGCTAGACTGCATAGAACTGCTTTATGACCCCCATTACAGGCTCCTTCAGTTGAATGCATGTGGCCCACACTCACTAGAGCACAGAGGTGACAGAAGGAAATAGGCATAGATTGGTGATGGGAAAATAGGAGGGAGTAGTAGGGAAGGAAGGCCCCCAAAGTTGTGCCACAGTAGTAACCTACACACACCCATAGGAGCCAACTGGAAAGTATTTTTGGGGGTGCTAAGCCCAGTGCACAAAACTCCTCCCTGCACAGCTACATGATCTTTCCTCAATATTGGGGGTGCTCAAACACCCACAGCACCCACCGAGTCTGCTCCTATAACACACATGAACACTACCACTACTCAAATAGAGCTTACAATTAAATTAAGATGCGCACACAGGACAAGTAAGAGGAAAGCCAATGACAACGGTATGGATAGGGAGTAAGGGTACAGAGCAAGTGAGTAGGGGTTAGCAGGTCACAACACCATCATAAAGGTGGCCTGTTATTGTACATAAAGACAGCCAGAGACACTCCCCCCCCACCTCCCTCCTCCTGTCCCCCACTCCTCACCTCCCTCCCCCTGGCCCCAACTTCTATAACACAAGTGTACTGCAGCACAACAGATACCCCAACTTCATAATGAAAAACCTACCTGAGTCCTCAGCCTGGGCCGAGGTGTCGAGGGAGCCAATCCCGTGGATGCCCTCCTGGGGTAGGAGGGAGTGAACCATCAGCTCCATGGGGGTGAGGTTGGCTGTGTCATGTCCTGGGGGATTGGCCCCTGCCTTCCTCCTGACATCCCTCCTCAGCTTCCGCCACTTTCGCTTACAGTCCTCCACGTCTCTCCCACAATGGTACACAGCATTCAGGCTGTCCCGTACTGCCTCCCATTCCCGCTGCTTCGTGGTTGCAGCCAGCCTCTGCCCTGTGGGAGCAAACAGATTCCGGTGCCGTTGTTGTATCTCCTGCACCAGGAGCTCCACTTCACCGTCGGTAAAGTTACCCTTCCGGGTTGGGGGCTGACGCAGCGGCATTGTACCAATGGGGTTTTCGAAAATACGGAGTGGGCGTTTATATAGTCGCCAAGAGCGCCCATTGACACGGGGGAATAGGCGTGTCTGATATGGGCGTTTTTTTTTCCAATTATACACATAATTCCTAAGCGTGCCCAGCTCAGATAGCGATTTGGAGCACATGATTTCGATTATGGGTAGATAATTATGGGTGTCCCCACCTGCTTTCCCTTTCTTCATTGCCATCTAACCTGCCATTTCCTGCACTGGGACCTTGCCGGTTGGTCTTAAGAATCGTTTACAGGGTTTTACCCTCACTTATAATAAGGTTTGTGTTTGGCAATGTTTGTTTGGGTACACCTGTGTATTTGGGGGGGGGGGGGATATTTTGCTGGCCCTCAGCCACCACGCCTTCCGTTTCCACTCTTCCACATCCCGTGAGGCTCCCTTACTTTCTCCCATTCTCTCTGCCTGGTTGTAGCAGGCAGTCTGTGGGGGCGACGAAATTGCTACACTCGCCCCAAATCAAGCACTCCTCGGTAAGGGTCATTTCAATGAGGGAGATGTGCAGCTAATGTTCCAGAAGATAAAAGGCGCACTACACATTCTTGAAACAGACGTTCATGGTAAGCTCTCATTTGTCTGCCACCTCTTCTCTTTGTGCTCATAGTCAAGGAGTGTGCATTCACTGTATGTAGTCTGGAGTCAACGCTTAGCTAGCTCTCTTTTCACCAGGTTCCTGTGCACTGTACTGTGGGGTTGGCAGGTCCTCAGTGGTGTGGGCCAGCTGTTGGAGCTGCTGTATTGGTTCCCGGTAGGTTCCATTTTCCTTGTTTATGTGGTGAACCCCAGCCCCCATTTATGCAGTGCCCACCCATTCTGATATATGCAATGGATGTGTTTAGCACATTATGGAACACCTTCCTAAATTCCTCCATAGGTAGGGAACAAGAACATTTTGTCACAATTGGTAGCCTGGAAAATATGCTCAAGGTGGCTACAGGTACTGCCACTGAGGCCTTAAGATGTGGTGGTGAGGGAGAGGGTTCTGTGTACAGGTCGCAACCCAAGGTACCTGCGGGTGGCTACAGTCTGGTGGCTGCTGTGGCCTAGTGGTTAGAGCACCAGCCTTATAATCACAAGGTTGCCAGTTCAATTCCCACCTAAGGCAAGTCACTTTACTGTCGGTGGCTCAGGGACAAACTTTGAGACAGACCCAGAATACCTGAATGTAACACACCTTGATCTACTACTGGAGAAAGTGTGATCACAGCTGCAAATAATGAGCACCATTTTTATTTGTGCCCTTCTGTAACACAAGTATTACATTGCAACTGTGATGAAGTAACCATCCATCTAATGGGTTTCCCATTGTTTCCCCTTTTCACCTCAGCACTATATACCATAGCTGATGTATTGAATGTGAAAATATGAGCCAGCTGTTTGTAGGTCCTTCTTGGCCCCCCCCCCCCCCCCCCCCCACCAATGTGGCTTGTGGGTAAGGATGTCTGGCCATCAGACAGCAAACACTGTGTATGTGCTACCTGGGGTTATGTGAACATGTCTACCTGGGAGATCACACGTGCTACACAATTAATCTCTTATTGATGGCACTCTGTGTTGTGGGTCAGTATGGTGGAGGGGACGGAGGGAAAGAGGCTGGCTGGCCATTTGTGTTCATGAACACTAATATCCATCCAGCCTCCCCGGCCCACCTCCCCTGCACATATGGCCATGCAGGTTGGAATGAACAGGTGGCCTTCTGTATGGCCAACATTCTCACACATACATCAACTTTCTCATTCACACTGCACATTTCATGCTATGCATATTGCTGCCTGCTTCCTCTCAACTGAACAGCACCATTTGCTTATATGTAATGCACAAGGGAGACAAACACACAGACACCCTGATAGTTAAACATGTATTTCCCCCCCACCCCCACCCCTACAAAACAACCCCAAACAATGCCCTCCTCCCCCCCACAACTCCCCACAACCCTAACAATCCCCCCCCCACACAGAACCCCAACAATTCCCTCCCCACACACACAGAACCCCAACAATTCCCTCACCCCCCTCCCCACACCCCCAACAACCCCCCCCCCAATTTAAGTCAAGGGCGGGCACGCCCTCTGAGTAAGGCCCTCTGTAGCAGGGCAATGAGCAGCCCCAGCAGTACCCTTAGTGGGCCCTGGAGCTGCTCATTGCCCTGCCGTAGGGCTCGGAGACTCCTGCAGCAGCTGGTGCTGGCCATCTACCAGCTGCTGCTGGCCATCTACCAGCTGCTGCAGGAGGCGCATCATGGCACCTGCGCCTAGGGCGGCTGGAGCTGGCCCAGGGGATGGAGCAGACCCAGGGGAAGGCGGTGGGGCAGGTGATGGAGCTCCCGCAGGGGATGAGGATGGCCGAGGGCAGGGAGAGGGCTCTGCTGGTGTTACAGGTGTGGAGGGGGCCTCCATATAGTCCTCATCTATTACGAGGACCCCCTCCTCCGAGCCCGATGACTCCTCCTCCTCCGTCTCCTGTGCTGGGACTGCCGCCTCCTCCTCCTCCTCCTCCACGTGGCTTCCCTGGCCTGGATCCTGCTCCTCCTCCTCCTCCTGCAGGTGGTGGCCCTCCTCATCAGCACGCTCGGCTTGCTGCTGGTGGAGCCCTGTGTATGTAAAAGGAGTGTGATTGAGATCAGCACATACAACATGGCTTGCATAGTGCAGTAGCTGGGTGGCCTGAGACGGGGGATGGGCTACGGTGTGGTAAGGCGTGGCCTATGCCCATGGGGAATGAGCTGCATCAGATGACATGACAAAGAACCCTGGAACCTCCTCTGACACACACCACACAGGACATGTTGCCATACCACATTCATTGCTGACCAGCATGTTTGCATTGTGAGATGCGACAAGGGGTTGATGGGCAGTTGTTGTTGGTTTTATTGGTGGGGGGGCAGTGGGAAGGGTGTTGAGCACAAAACTTTTATGTGAGTTAGGCCATGACATCCACTAAAAGTAGGGCCTCAGGCAGGTCTACCAGGACACCCTAATCAGCCACCCCAGAAAGGGGAATAGTAAAGTGAGGCATATCATCTCATTCATCTCAGGGGGATGGTCGGAAGTTGCAGCCACACTCATGGGAGGACCCCTGAAACCTGCATCCTTGATCTGGGACAGATATGTTATTACTTACTAGTTGGCTATTAGCCACATGGGAATTGATATTGTACAGAACATTGGCATTATTCAAGTCGTGTATTTACAAATCTGTACAGGTGTCCTGTTTTTGAATACTTACGCCGAGCCCTGAGGTGCCGTCGCACCGCCCGGATGAGCTCGGGCCTCTCACGCCGCACACGGTGGAACCGCCTCCTCAGGGACTCAAGGTCCCGGTGTACTCTGAAGCGTCTGTAAGATATAAGTTTGTAGAGCAGGGGTCAGGAGGGGATGGTCCTTTTTGTCCTCTGCACACATTGATTTGTTATTCAAATAGCAGAGAGAGAGGGTCAACAGTGTTTGGGGGGGGGGGGGGACCACCTCCATTGGTACTGAATCATAGGAGCCACCTTTTTACCATTTTGGGGGGGGGGTGCAACCCCCAGTGGAGATTACCCCTCCCTCCATACATATAAGGCATTTATTTTATATTGGGGGTGCTCAAGCACCCACAGCAGCCACCGAGTTGGTTCCTATGGAGATGATGCCATAGAGGTGGCCATGAGGCCAGAAAGTACCGTTTGTATGCATTATAATGTATGCTTGTAAAACTACTTTATATGTGTTATCATTACCATGTTATAAAGTATGGTATACGTTTAATTGGTATCATGTTTCCACTATTCGGATGTGTTGTAAGCCACATAGAGGCTGCAAAGAGGGGTTGGAAATGTGGCCTTCACAGGCAAGGTATACATAAATAACGAAATACATTCTTGTAGGGATGTGGGAATGGTCGTCCTTTCAATAACATACATTTTATTAGTGATTGTGCATGTTCCTATGTTACTCATTATCCTTGCATGCACACTCCAGTTACTGGTGGTAACATTGATGATGGAGCTGTTATATGTGTAAGTACAGGAGGGGGGGGTGGCCCATAACCTTACCTTTCAAGCCTGTCCCTAATGCGGGACCAGGCTCGCATGGCCTGGAGCCTGGGGGGCAGGTGGTGGTGCTGGACGAAGAGCCTGTGCCGGTGCCTTAGGCACAGGCGCACCAGCAGGAGGCTCTCCTCCTGGCCGAAGTTCGGCTCACGTCGCTGTGCCATTTTTCCACGTGTTGGAAAACAAGTGCCTTATATTGACGACCTTGCATGAGGGACGTCGTTTCATGCACAGCTCCATATATGGATGACCATCCCATATATGGCCCTATCAGCACGTGGACGCCATCATAAGCATAGACGTCTTTGACGTGCACATGCCTGGTTATGTGTGCGGAACGTGCCTTATATAGATGAGTATGACGCACCCCACCCGAACCTTTTCACATATACACAATATGCATATAGCTGCATGTTCAGTAGGTGTACAGTGCATGCAGGTCTGGACATGCAGATGGGCACATATGAGGAAAATATGGGTGCAGCAGCATGATTTTTCTGTAGTTGACGCATATACGCGTTCCTCATATTTTTCCGTACCTGGATGGCCAGAACAACATGTACTGTACTTGTGGTACACCTATGTACATTCTTTTACACACTTTCTGATTTGGTCGTTTGCACCTGCAATAATCGACCGTGTTAGGGCGCCCAATTTAGTCACGCTTATGCGCTCCTCATTTGATTGTTTTCCTACAGGGATAATCGATTATCGAAAAATGCCCATACTATTTTTTGATTTTACATGTCTAATTTTGGACGGTTTCTTAAGAACGTCCTAATTCGTACTTGGACGTTCTTTCGATTATGCCCCTCCATATAGTTCTTCGCCTAATATTCTTGAAACTGAATCATTTTAGATTAAAATTATCAATCTTGATGATGGAATTATCTTTTAGCAATGTCAGTGGGCCAATCCAAAGGAACCTACATTTTTTGGTTTATTTAACTTTAAATGAACACACCCAGCTTTCAACTGGTGATAGACAGTGTAACAAATTGGATTTGTGACTCAGGTTACCTGGGGTAAAAGGTATTAGCACTGTGATATCATTTGCATATATATAAAATTGCATCTGAAGTGAACCCAAATAATTTGCCAAGGGTTGAATCAGGATATTGAACAATGAGGGTGAAAGAGGAGACCCCAGCAGTATTCTGCAAACCATGTTCCATGGGTCAGAAAGATCACCTTGCATTTTTCCTCTATATGATCTTGTCAGGAATCCCTGGAATCATGATGGAACAGGTCCATAAATCCCTAATGAATCAAGGAGATAAAGCAGGATTCCCATGGTCAACTAAGTGAAAAGCGCTGGTAAGGTCAAATTGAACTATGATGGAACTCTGACCTTGGCTCAGAAGCTTTTGACCAGAAATAATCAAAGAACAGACCACGAATTCTGGGCTAAAGCCCCAACAAAATCCTCACTGGGACCTTTGTAATAATTGAAAGCTATCCAAGCTTTTCAGTTACCCATCCCTTCATCAGCTTAGTAAGCAGTAGAATGGATGCCACTGGTCTATAATTTTTTAAATCTTGAACACTGCCTTTTGAGTTATTTAATATAGGGATTAAAACAATGCTATCCTGAGTAGAAGGAAATTTGCCTAATTGGAACTGCAAATTAAGCCAGTTAGTAAAAAGACTTACAAAATTATTACTGGGAAGACCTCATAAGATAAGAAGGGCATGTGTCCAAACAACAATGTGATGTTTCAAACTTTTTCAATAACCTGATGGTATCTGTGGGTGATATCAGATCAAAAACATCCCATACCTGCTCAGATGAAACTCCTACTCATTTTAATTAAAATAAAGATCCATATCTTGAACATCAGGCAGACTATCCCAAATAGAACATACCTTGTCCTTAAATTAAGTAGCCATGGAAGGCATGTTGTAACAGTGGTGGTACAATCAATAACTGAAATGAATGAGTGAACTAATTTGAACAATTTGGCAGTATCCAACCTTCTGGATCTACTAATTTAGAAAAATACTCTTTCTTTGACTTAATCAAAAGTTCTCTCTAGGTATTTATTTTCAACCTCGTTTTGCCTATTAAATGATGAAGAGTATTTTTCCATAACCTTTCAAACTTCCTACAATCTCTCTTTAATAGCAAAAGTTCCTTAGTAAACAATTTATCTGATTTCCTGACAATTTTATGCTTAGTTGTTAATGGTGCAATCTCATTCAAAACTTTCCCCAACAATAGAATCCCACTTATCAATCAAGAAATCCTTTCCATTATCATCATTGGATAAAACCATACCTATTTTATTCCAAAAAACAGAAACCTCAACTTTCTCTTGTTAAAATTGTTTGCTTAATAGGAGGGAAAAAAACTTTCTCTCTGTCTTTCCGATGTAAAACTAAATCAAACAGAAAGTGATCAGACCATGGAACACAAGTACATGCATTTTCTGCAATAAAAAAAATCATGTGAATGAGAGAATGCCATGACATCTAAGCGTCCCTTTTCATGAGAACAGCTAAACTTAGAGCTAATAAAATTCAAGGAATCTAAAAAAATCAGAAAAATCTCTAACTGGTGGAATAGATTTATTCTCTAAATGCAGATTTATATCACCAACAGTCTGTTGTTATAACCTATAAAATTCTTCAGCAAAAAAATCATTAAAAATATCTCTTACTGTGTTTCACTTCCCAGGAGGGCAATAGAAAATAGTCAGACAAAGCGGACCCTGATAAATGGCATCAGTAATTTCACAAGATAAAATTTCTAATTGAGATGAGCTATAGGAATCTAAAATTTTTAGGTTAAAAAAGCTTTTATACACTATAAGCAGTCCATCACCCTATTTATCTTTTCTAAGGAGGTGAATAATTTTGTATCCAACTGGACAAAGCTCATTCAATCTAGGGTCATCAACGTAATCCAAGACTCAGTAATAACAATAAAACTTGGTTGTTTCTCTACCAAAAAGTCTCGAATCAATTGAGTTTTGTTTATAACTGAACTAGCATTAATGTAATAGACAGGAATAGGAGTAAATGAAGATGAGACAGAATTAGAACATTTCACTTCAACCAAATTATTTAAGAGTCTGGTTCGAGCTTTTCTACAGGAGCCAAAGGGTCTCTCACTTCTTCCTGGATAAAAACTTGGAATACTTCTTTGCATTTGAATCGAACAATCCACCAGGTTAAACCTCACATTCAGGTTCCTAACATTTGCTTTAAAATATCTCTCATTAGAAATATATGTAGGAATGGCTCTTTCTGAAACATACTGAGAATAGGATGTACCAAATAATCCAAAAATCAATAGATATAGCAAAAATAGCAATTCAAAAATAGACTTCCTCTTCAATTACGACATTTTTAAAATATCCAAAAATGGACATAATGTCATATAAAATTAAACTACACAAAACTATGATTACATGCCCAGAAACATTTTTAAAAAGCATGTCACAAAGTTATTCAAGGAGCACAAATCTAAAAGTAGATGGCTAAATAATCATAAAAATAACAGTAAGCTTACTACCAATACAAAGATCAGTTTTCAGTAGAGCACACCAGTCATTGCACAAAGATGCATGCAAGGTGTGTGCCTTTGGCTTGTGCCATAAGCAACATGCCACAGCGTCTGACGTGGGTGGAGATTGTTCCCATGCCCTGCTGTTAAAATCAGCTTTAGAATAATGAAACACTGCAATATAGCACACCAGGACCAGTGCAGTTGACGCACTCAGCTGGATGGAAAGTCAAAATACCTGCGGCATCTTTCGTGAGTGTAGGTGGGTGGAACTTGCTCCCATGCCCTGCTGTTAGAATTAGCTTCAGAATAGCGAAATGCTGCAGGTTAACACACCAGAACCAGTGCAGATGACACACTCTGCTGGATGGAAAGTTAAAATACCCACGGCCACAGAATGTGGGGTCTTTCCCTTGCTTGGGAATTACAGTGATCGCCACATTGTAAAAGAAGAATGGCAAATTTAATTGCTCTGTTATTTCATTGAAGACATCCACTAACGGGAGTGCTTTTTGATCAATTACAGAATGTGCTTATAAAGCTAGGCTGGTAGGTTATCTGGCCCCGCTATTTTGTTGATCTTCAAAGAATCAATAGCTTGATGGACCCAAGTCTAAGTGGCTGTTCTAAGAATTTACAGGTGTTTGAATCCAATTTGGGGAGATTTTTAGATCCTAACCACTTCTCCAGATCTGCCATTGTTGTGGCTGAATATTGGATTTAATATAATAGCTAATATTAGCCAGTGCATTTTTTCTAGCAAAAAAGTGTCGGTACTCAAATGCTAGACCATTCTTCAGGGGTGGGGTGATCGGACCCACACCACAATAACCAGGACCCTGCAACCAGTCACAGAATCTATGACAAGGCAGAATTGGTGTGTAGAGCCTGAACTCTTTCATTAAAACTTGGGGTCCATGGGTCAATTTTAGCAGACAATGGAAAAGGTGCCGGTACTTAGTACCTCCTAAAAAAAAGACCTGATAGCAGCTATCTAGAAAAACTGCCATCTGACCAGATCTAAAGAGGTCAGCACCTTTCTCATCCTGAAGTTTATGAATTCTCCTCTTAATTTTAACTCTCTTCAGTTGTCATAGTAATAATTTATAGGCTTTATCTGAATGTTCATAAAAGTACCTCTTGTAACTTAAATCATCCTTGCTATGGCAGATGTTTAAAGAATTAAGTTCCCCTCATACTTTCAAGAGTTGTTTTAAGATGAACTCACTCCTTGTCCTTTGTGTGAGTCTCTAATCATATTAATTCAGAATATAACGCATCAAATTAATCCTGTCTCTGCTTTTTAAAGAAAAGGTAATGGGAGCGATATGTCCTCGTAATACTGCCTCTGCCATTTCCCAAAGGATGTATGGCAAAACTTTTGAAGTGGCATTGAAGTGCGTACATTTCTCCCATACCTTCAGCAACTTTGTCAAAAAGGTTTGCTAATTTAAGAGAGCTCCAGCCATAAACCAGCAGAGGGAGTGTCTATCAGGATCTAAAGTTTTCATTTCCAAGGCTACTGTTGCATGGTCAGAGATTAATGTGGGGTAGATAATACAAGCCTGTAAAATAGATATTATTTGTAAAGTAAACCAAAAAGCTATTCTTGAGTAAGATCAATGAACAGCTGAATAGGCGTAGTCTATATAAGCAATGCCAAGCATCTATAGGCTTAGCTGAACTAAGTAAGAATGTAATAAATGAGTACTGGTCTTTTGAATAATCTGTTCTCTGATCTATCGGATGGTAGTAATACACAATTAAAGTCTCCCACAAGGTAATTCAGATACACCATATTATATTTCAGCTCAAAGAGTACCTGAAAAAAAGCTGCTACATTGGAACTGGGAGCATAAACATTGGCTAGGGTAACCTTGGCACAATTATGAGTACCATTCAAAATAATATATCAACAAATCTTTAATTTGTTTAGTTAATTGGAGCCTACAGTGCTCAGACACCAATATTAATACCCCTCTCTTATGGGATTTCTAAGGTCTAGCATATACCTTTGTTTTTTAGTTTTAGATGTTCCTCTCTAGACAGATGGGTCTCTTGGAAGAATATCATATCAACTTTAGATTTATTTATTTTTTTAAATTTGAGTTAGTACTGTTTTCATTTTAACTAGAGAATTTAACCCATAAACATTCCAAGACAATAACTTAGCCAAACGATAATATGGAGCCCTTTGCCTCTCTAAAACCTACCCCTTTCCCTATCCCCTCAACTTATACCACTACCAAAATTCAACATAAAATGAGCAAATATACCACAACAACTCTGTTCATCAATAATGTGGATCAATCCATATGTAGAAGAGGTTGCTGCTGGTGTACCTAGAGCTGTTCCCCTCCAATTTAACAATATTACAGAAGACAGCCATCTTAGAATTATGTCAAAAGTAAGTAAGCATATGCTCCTCCATGAAGGACAGAGGTTGCAAGAAGTTCTACGTCACTAAAGCAAGTAGAAGGTGAGTTAGGATGAGGAAGCCCAATACAAGCAAGAGAAGAAAAGCTTAGTAGACTTCAAATTATGGAGGACTCCAAATAGTCGTCCTGCTTGGTATACAGTTCTAATTGCCCTATCAAACTAGAGTAGATCCTTTTAAGTTCAAAAGGTTGTATAGGGCCGTGATCCCTCACAAACAGCCATCTAACTATGGAGGCATGGCAGTATTCATTTCTCTATGTGAAGTGTGGGAGTGACATTCAGAAATATACTTCTCGGCATTTTCCTCCTTTTGGGGGTTGGTGCTTTCCATTCCATTGTTGGGGCCTGTGTGTACTGGACTTGCTCATAATGTTGCCAGTTAGCTCATTCACTAAGTCCATATAAGCTTCCAAATTTATGATCCAGGAGCTCTTATTGTTGAGCACAAAAATTACTGCAAATGGAAATCCTCATTGATTTTACTTCTTTGTTTTGGAGCAACTGCATCAGAGCAAGGAATCTGTCTCTTTTCTAGAGTATAGGGTGATAAGCCCTAAAAGAGTTGCAGAGAATGATTTTGGAATTCTATGGTTCTTTTGCTCTAGATCTTCTGCATCAGCATCTGTTTACCCTCAAAGCAGTAGCGTAGCCAGCGATTAATTTGTGGGTGGGCCTGGAGGTGGACTGGGTGGGCACAGACCTCTTTCCTCTCCACCTCCCCGCCCGCCCGCCGCCACCACATTTTGTGTCCACTCGCGACCGCCCCGCCCGCGACAGCCCCCTGCACTGACCTGAAGCGCGTTCTCCCTCTAATCCAGCACCGGCAATCATAGCCAGCCTTCTACCACGTCCAGCGCACGTCGTCGGAGCTTCTTCTCAGGCGCGTCCCGCCTACTCTGCAACTTCCTGCAAAAGTGGGTGGGCCTGGGCCCATCCAGGCCCACCCGTGGCTACGCCCCTGCCTCAAATTAATGAAAGCACCCTGTGATTGCTCTGAGGGTTTCCAATTTGCTTGCTCACTTCTGCAAACTTCTATAAGCTCTCTGTACTTTGGTCTTGCTACCTGTAACACACATGGATCAAAAAACAACTACAGTGTCAGAA
Source organism: Microcaecilia unicolor (assembly GCF_901765095.1). Classification (NCBI taxonomy): domain Eukaryota; kingdom Metazoa; phylum Chordata; class Amphibia; order Gymnophiona; family Siphonopidae; genus Microcaecilia; species Microcaecilia unicolor. The sequence continues at coordinate 377,729,871 of NC_044031.1, forward strand.
CAGGTTGATATTTGGAATACACACTTAGTTAAGACCTTAAAGAAAATGGTACCACTAAAAAAAGGTCTTTTGCCCCACTCACAAATGCTCACCTTGGTTTTCTCCAGAACTTCAGACCCTTAACATAGTAACATAGTAGATGATGGCAGAAAAAGACCTGCACGGTCCATCCAGTCTGCCCAAGAAGATAAATTCATATGTGCTACTTTTTTTATTTGTACTGTCCTCTTCAGTGCACAGACCGTATAAGTCTGGCCAGCCCTATCCCCGCCTCCCAACCACCAACCCCGCCTCCCAACCACCAGCTCTGGCACAGACCGTATAAGTCTGCCCAGCACTATCCCTGACACCCACCACCGGCTCTGGCACAGAACGTATAAGTCTGCCCACACTAGCCCCGCCTCCCAACCACCAGCTCTGCCACCCATTCTAGGCTAAGCTCCTGAGGATCCCTTCTACACAGGATTCCTTTATGTTTATCCCACGCATGTTTGAATTCCGTTACCATTTTCATCTCCACCACCTCCCGCGGGAGGGCATTCCAAGCATCCACCACCCTCTCCGTGAAAAAATACTTCCTGACATTCTTCTTGAGTCTGCCCCCCTTCAATCTCATTTCATGCCCTCTCGTTCTACCGCCTTCCCATCTCCGGAAAAGGTTCGTTTGCGGATTAATACCTTTCAAATATTTGAACGTCTGTATCATATCACCCCGTTCCTCCTTTCCTCCAGGGTATACATGTTCAGGTCCACAAGTCTCTCCTCATACGTCTTGTAACGCAAATCCCATACCATCCTCGTAGCTTTTCTTTGCACCGCTTCAATTCTTTTTACATCCTTAGCAAGATACGGCCTCCAAAACTGAACACAATACTCCAGGTGGGGCCTCACCAACAACTTGTACAGGGGCATCAACACCTCTTTTCTTCTGCTGGTCACACCTCTCTCTATACAGCCTAGTAACCTTCTAGCTATGGCCACCGCCTTGTCACACTGTTTCATCGCCTTCAGATCCTCAGATACTATCACCCCAAGATCCCTCTCCCCATCCGTACCTAGCAGACTCTCACCGCCTAACACATACGCCTCTCTTGGATTTCTACTCCCTAAGTGCATCACTTTGCATTTCTTCGCATTGAATTTTAATTGCCAAACCTTAGACCATTCTTCTAGCTTTTTCAGATCCTTTTTCATGTTTTCCACTCCCTCCGGGGTGTCCACTGTGTTACAAATCTTAGTATCATCCGCAAATAGGCAAACTTTACCTTCTAACCCTTCGGCATTGTCACTCACAAATATATTGAACAGAATCGGCCCCAGCACCAATCCCTGAGGCACTCCACTACTCACCTTTCCCTCCTCCGAGTGAACTCCATTCACCACCACCCTCTGGCGCCTGTCCGTCAACCAGTTCATAATCCAGTTCACCACTTTGGGTCCTATCTTCAGCCCATCCTTTATTTAAGAGCCTCCTGTGGGGAACCGTGTCAAAAGCCTTGCTGAAATCTAAGTAGATTACATCTATAGCACGTCCACGGTTCAATTCTCCGGTCACCCAATCAAAGAATTCAATGAGATTCGTTTGGCACGATTTCCCTTTGGTAAAACCATGTTGTCTCGGATCTTGCAACTCATTTTCTTCCAGGAAATTCACTATCCTTTCCTTCAGCATCGCTTCCATTACTTTTCCAATAATCGAAGTGAGGCTTACTGGCCTGTAGTTTCCAGCTTCTTCCCTATCACCACTTTTGTGAAGAGGGACCACCTCCGCCGTTCTCCAATCCCTCGTAACCTCTCCCATTTCTAAGGATTTATTAAACAAATCTTTAAGAGGACCCGCTAGAACCTCTCTGGGCTCCCTCAATATCCTGGGGTGGATCCTATCCGGTCCCATGGCTTTGTCCACCTTTAGTTTTTCTAGTTGTTGATACACACTCTCTTCCATGAACGGTGCTATATCCACTCCATTCTCAAATGAACTTTTGCCAGTCCATCGTGGTCCTTCTCCCAGATTTTCTTCAGTAAAAACAGAACAAAAGTATCTATTTAGCAAATTTGCCTTTTCTTCATCATTATCTACATAGCGGTTTGCAGTATCTTTTAGTCTCACAATTCCCTTTTTAGTCATTCTCCTTTCACTAATATACCTGAAGAAATTTTTGTCACTCCTCCTTACCTTTCCAGCCATTTGTTCTTCCGCTTGCGCTTTCGCCAGACGTACCTCTCTCTTGGCTTCTTTCAGTTTCCTCCGGTATTCCTCCCCTTGTTCCTCATCTTGAGTTTTTTTGTATTTCTGGAATGCGAACTCTTTAGCCTTTATTTTCTCAGCCACTTGCTTGGAGAACCATAGCGGTTTCCTTTTTCTCTTGCTTTTATTTACTTTCCTTACATAAAGGTTTGTGTCCCTATTTATAGCTTCTTTCAGCCTGGACCACTGTCCTTCCACTTCTTGTACGTCCTCCCAGCCCATCAGCTCCCTCCTTAGGTAGTCCCCCATTTTACTAAAGTCAGCACGCTTGAAATCCAGGACTTTGAGTTTTGAGTGGCAACCCTCCTCTTCAGCCGTCATATCAAACCAAACCGTTTGGTCACTGCCGCCCAGGTGGGCACCCACTCGGACATTTGACACGCTATCCGCATTTGTGAGCACCAGATCCAGCGTCGCTCCCTCCCTCGTGGGTTCCATGACCATTTGTCTGAGCAGAGCATTTTGGAAAGCGTCCACAATCTCTCTACTTCTTTCCGATTCTGCAGACGGAACCTTCCAATCTACATCCGGCAGATTGAAATCTCCCAGCAACAGCACCTCTCTCTTCTTTCCCAACTTTTGAATATCTGCGATCAGGTCTTTATCTAATTCTTCCAATTGTGTTGGAGGTCTGTAGACAACACCCACGTGGACAGAGGTTCTATCATCTCTTTTTAAGGTGATCCATATCGCTTCTTCCTTACCCCAGGTCCCTGTCATTTCGGTTGCTGTGATATCATTTCTCACATATAGAGCTACTCCTCCACCTTTACGACCCTCTCTATCCTTCCTAAATAGATTATAGCCTGGTATGTTTGCATCCCATTCATGGGAGCCATTGAGCCACGTCTCTGTGATTGCAACAACGTCCAAGTCTGCCTCCAACATCAGGGCTTGAAGGTCATGAACTTTGTTGCCAAGACTGTGAGCATTTGTGGTCATCACTTTCCATTTACATTTCCTGGTATGTGTTTCAACATTTGATATTTTGGTGTGTTTTCTGTCTTTGGGTCCCTCCATATCTTTTTGTTCCACCTTAATTTCTTTTGCTGTTTCTTCTGGCTCAGTTCTATTTTTAGGAACCTCACAGAGCTCTAATGGAGCAAAAGAATTCTGTAGGGGTAACACTTGTGAGGGTGTATGCCTCTGTGTCACATGATGAAATCTGCCTGAGCCTACTGTGAACCATCTATTCTTAGGAGGTTTTATCCTTTGAGGCAGTGGTGTGAATTTGGTTTGATTTTGTGCAGTCTTAGAAGTTGCTTTAAGTGCATCTAATTCCTGCTTTAATTTACTGACCTCTTGTTTTAAACTAGCGAGCTGATTACAGATAGGACAAGCCTTAAGTTTCCAGATGATTGGCCTTGAAACTAAAGCTCCACAATTATTACAGAGAATAAAAGCGTGAAGGATGGAAACTAGAAAGGAGATTACGTAAATCTTGCCTGGATGAGGACAGGCTAATCTGTAGGAATCACATGACAAAGTACCGCCAAGCTTTAACAGCAGCCAAAAAACAGTATTTCTATCAATGCATCAAACAGGCTGCCAATTCAACCATGCACCTGTTCCGCATAGTAAACAGCCTACTGCAACCCCACAACAGAAACAGCCTGCCCAGTCAAAACTGAACTGCAATGATTTTGCTGCATACTTTGCCAACAAAATTAAAAGTCTCCACCAGGATTTACAGGCAGTCCCACCCAGTCTCCAATCAGCTAACCAAGAACGCACAAACTCACCCCCTCCTGACACAGACATATGGGACTCATTTAACCCAATAACAGAGGATGGCCTTCACAAAATTCTAAGAGAGCATCGACCAACTACCTGCTCCCTCGACCCCTGCCCATCAAAGATAGCGCAGCAGGCGAGCAGGGGCCTCATAGAAGGTGCCACAAAAATCGTGAACTCCTCTCTTTCTAATGGGGAAACTATCCGTAGCATTAAAAAGGGCAGTGATGCATCCTTTACTAAAGAAGAACAACCTTGAACAAGAGAAACTTGAAAATTACCAGCCAGTATCCAACATCCCATTTTTAGGAAAACTTACAGAATAAACAGTTTGTGATCAACTTAATGACAGACTAGAAGAAAGAAACTGGCTAGATCCATGTCAGTCTGGATTCAGACCTGGTTATGGAACAGAAACAGTCCTTGTATCTCTACAAAATTATCTTCACAGAAACCGAGACATGGGACTTGCCTCGGTGTTAGTACTGCTAGATTACTCAACAACGTTTGACACTGTGGATCACGATGTTATCCTGGAACGACTGGCAGAAACAGGTATCAGTAGAACAGTACTTGCCTGGTTCAGATCCTATCAATCAGAAAGGCAAAAGTCCATAGTGTTCGGCAGCACCTCATCACCATGGGCACTGATCTGTGGGGTACCACAAGGATCAATACTATCACCTAACCAAGCTGATTCAGGCAATAGACACTCGGTTCTACATCTATGTAAATGACTTGCAGCTATTCATACCCATTGAACCTGACTTTCTCACGGCCCTGAATAAACTGACTACCTGTCTAACATCAATTCAAGAATGGGCTAAAAACAACAAACTTTGCCTGAGCCCAAGTAAAACTGAGCTTCTATGGGTCCCTAACACAAGTAGGGATATACCTGACATCAAAATGAACTCCCCATCACAAGTCAGAAACCCTGGAGAACAGCTCGATTTCCCCCAAATCCATGCAACCTTCAAGAGTAGCTTCTATCACTTATGACAACTATGCTGGCTCTCTCCTTACATTGAGAAAGCAAGCCTTGTCTCAGTTTTGCATGCCATGATATCAGCAAGATTGGATTACTGTAATGCACTCTGCACTAGTCTGACTACAAAGGGTTTGCATCAGCTTCAATTGATTCAGAATGCTAAGGTCTTTCCAAGGAGTTTACCTAACCATACCCTCTCCAATGTGATAACCGCAAGCAAACCTTCTCCGGAGTAGCCCCCCATACTCTGGCATGTACTACCTGAAAGGCTTCGCTTACTATAAGACTATCTCTACTTCAGGAAGCAGATAAAAGCTTGACTCTTCAACCAGGTCTTTAACGGAAGAAGTAAATGGCACCAGCTGCACATGCTTTAGCAGGACATGTTTATCCACTCCTACCCTAGCTAAGATATAATGTTCAAGCAACTCTCGTTAAACTAGTCCCTTATTTTCTTACTCCTGTTACTCTAACTTATCTATATATATGTTCCATCTTTGCTTACAACCTATGCTGTCTATTTAAATGTTTTATTGTGTATTGTGCTGACATTGTAATGTAGCATGCTATGCCATACTTTGTATTGTTGTTTGAATATTTTTACTGCTGTAATTGTCTATTGCTTATGTTTGACTTATTCTTGCAATACACCGCCTTGCGTGAATTCCGTCAAAAAGGCGGTAAATAAATCCTAATAAATAAATAATTCAAGGGCATTCTATAATTGAGCATCCACATTTACATGCCCCTTGCCACACAAATTTAAAGAATACTAGCATTTTTGCAGGTAAGTGTACAGACTTAGGACTAAATTCAGTAAATGGTGCCCAAATTTGGGTGCCATAAAATGCACTCTGAGCACTCTGACTTTGGTGCATTTTATAGAATAGTGCGTAGTGCCAGGATATGTGCCCAACTTTTAGTCATGAGGATTTATACCAACTGAAACCAGGTGTTAATCTTGGCGTGTAAATTAGGTGTGAATTCCCCAAATTCTATAGTACTGCGCACATCTTTAGTGAATGCCCATGACCAATGTTTCCTCTAAGGAGTGGCTTGGTGTGTGCAAAGTTTTTTGTGTGTGTGAGAAACAAGTTTTAAAAACCAACAATTTTTGAGTGCCAGTATTAGCAATGCATTTCTGTATACAGCACAAAAAAAAACATTTTTTGTGAGCAACCATGTAAAATCCATGAGCGATACTCCTAAAATGTATGAGCAATCGCTCATGTGCACCGCTTAGAGGGAACATGCCCCTGACACACCCATGCCCTTCCCATGTCCACAACCCCTTTTCAGTTGCATGCTCAAAAATTTATGAGCTCATCTTTACATAATAGTGCTTAGCAAGATGCATGTACAAATCGAAACTGTGAATCAATTTTTTACTCTTTCAAAGTCTAGAGGACACTCAATGAAATTACATGGAAATATTTTAAAACAAATAGGATGAAATATTTTTTTCACTCAACGAATAGTTAAGCTCTGGAACTCTGCCGGAGGATATGATAACAGCGGTTAAGGTATCTGAGTTTAAAAAAGGTTTGTACTACACAAGACTCATAAAATGAAAATACTATATAAATGTACCAAATTTCCTTAAAATACTAATGAATGGTGCTCAGAATTTAGTGTGTCATATTGGAGGGATATACTTCCTTTGTGATGCAGTACACACATTGCCATTCATCATTGCACTCCAATAACCCTCCCTGCCTACCAAATCTAGTGCAATGTTCAAATGTCTAAAAGAAAGCATCAAAAATCCAATAGATTTTGAAGCAGCAAGTCCAAAAATTATGTAATAGTTTAAAATTCTTTTGCTACACTTCAAACCATGATAAAAGTTACTTATCTGTAGGGGAAACATTTTCTCTTGGTGAACTTGGTGCTTCAACATCTTTTGGAATTTTGCTGCTTTATTTTGGACATTTGGATATTGCAGTAGATTTGGTAGGCAGGGAGGGTCATCGGAGTGTGATGATGGATGGCAATGCTTGCTTTCTTAGGGCCAGATGCACTAAACCTAACGAGCCAGCAACGTGCTTTTTAAACTGGTTCTAGCCAGTTTAGCACACAAGTAGTAAACCAGGACATGCACAAAAGGGTTCTCTGAGCCACTTTCCTGTCATGGTAGCAGCTAACGAAAACGGAATGCCAATGAGCTAATTACTATTATAATGTGAATGCAATGCGATGCACTACAGTTTACGACCCCATGCACAAAAGCAGTCCCTACCTTTACCGTGGAAATTTTAAAGGGGGGTGTGGACCTGCCGGTTCTTCATTATCACAAGTAGGAGGAGAGAAACAGGGCAGGGAAGATGGAGCACACAAAAAAATATAAGAGCTTACATGCAGCTTCTTTGCATGTATGAAAGCCATGCCATATGTTTCTTTTTCAAATTACATTTTACTGGCAAGAAATTGGGGGGGGGGACAGTACCGAAATGTAAAGCATAAAAGTAATGGTGACTTACCAAAAATGCAAGGAAGACAAGGGTCCATCAAAGAAACAGCATCTGTGGGAAACGGGCTTGGTTCCAGCCCCAGCTGTTCCTGCTGCTTCCTTCTATTGGCCGGCTGACATCCTAGAATGCCCATCTCCCTGAAGATGGACTCTTATTGGCTGGCTGCTGTCCCAACTCCTCTTCCCTGCAGGGCTTTCCTGATGTCATCACTTTAGAGCTGTGAACTGATTGGATCCGAACTTCCTGGTGTCCCCCTCCACAGAGAGGAGCTAAGCCAATTGGGCAGCATCAGCCTGGGATGTCCCGCCCACTCATTACTCATTACTTGATACAACTGTATGAATTAAAAGACTAGCATACTTGATTAAAAATAGCAGATTACTATGATAAAAAGTTGGAACCCATTCTGGATGTATTGGTCTAACTCAATAAACAAGAGGTAGCAAATTACTAAATAATCTAAGGATCATGTAAATTGACTTAGATGTATCCAGACTGTTGATAAGGTTTGCATATGCTAAGCTTCCCCAGCCCCAAGTACCAACTTCCCTTCCCTGCCTGATTCCACGGCGGCAAGAAAAAATAGGAATGGTGATCTTGCCTTCCCTGCCGCTGTCTCCCGGACTTGGAGGCTGCAAAGAAACGTAAACCATTCATGGGGCTGAATCCCTGTGAGCACCACTGATGGCTCTGCTAGTCTCCCCACTCCTCCTTCTTCCTCAAAACAGGGAGGGAGGAGGAGGGAGACAAGCAGAGCCAGCAATGGCGTGCACAGGTTTACATAAGAACTGCCATACTGGGTCAAAGCATAGTAACATAGTAGATGACGGCAGAAAAAGACCTGCATGGTCCATCCAGTCTACCCAACAAAATAAACTCATATGTGCTACTTTTTGTGTATACCTTACCTTGATTTGTATCTGCCATTTTCAGGGCACAGACCGTAGAAGTCTGCCCAGCACTAGCCCCGCCTCCCAACCACCAGCCCCGCCTCCCACCACCGGCTCTGGCATCCAATCTCCACTAAGCTTCTGAGGATCCATTCCTTCTGAACAGGATTCCTTTATGTTTATCCCACGCATGTTTGAATTCCTTTACCGTTTTCATCTCCACCACCTCCCGCGGGAGGGCATTCCAAGTATCCACCACTCTCTCCGTGAAAAAATACTTCCTGACATTTTTCATGTTATCTAAATTTCTCCCATAACCACCACATCAAGCTCAGTATCTTATTTCCAAGAATGGCCAATCCAGGTCACAAGTATCTGGCAGACTCTGAAGTAGAAGATTGATTCCACACTACTTATCTCAGGGCTAAGCTTTGGTAAGGTAATTTTATAATAAACATTTTCACACCTATACTGTCAGGGCCAGGGAAATGCCTAGTGTTCCTAAATGTAACTCACCTTGTTCTTCCACTGAAAAAGGGTGCAAGCTAAATAAAATAAATAAACTATATGCATGAAAGTGCCTGTTTTAAAATTATCCTCCAGCCTCTGGATTCCATATAGATCACCCAAAGTTGATGTTAATTGGCAGTCATTTAGGTTTACGCACAAATCTGGCCTGCACCTTATTCTATAAAATTAGTGCCTCATGTTTTATAGTACGCAACTCAAAAGAGGGCATAGCCTTATCTAGATCATCAGTGACTTCTAGTAACTTCTGAGTTCTTTTGTATTTTCGGGTGACAAATGTGTATAGACTACAGACTCACACATTCAGTTAGGAAATAGAATACGATAGATACCTTTAATATGATGCCAGCAGAATAATCAGCTCACACAGCTTCTGGTTACAGGTAGCAGTATTCATGGCAATTTCTAGCCTTCTCTGCATGTGGAGGGAGCATGAAGGGTCTGGACCCTAATTTATAGAAAACTGTCAGTTAGGCATATAACTGCCCGTATTTGAATGGAAATTTACACCAGCCATTGACATGGTGTAAGCACTTGCACTTAGCTGCAGTAAAAAGTGGCCTGCGGTAGTTTGGACACCTGAAATTGGTGCACACTGGGCCATTTTTTTTACCAAGGCTGGGGAAAAGGCTTTCTTTAATGTGGCAATAAATGGTCATGCACTAAAATTAAAAGTAGTGTGTGGCTGTTTACCGCTTGAGAGCTTACCGCCGTCCATTGACCTAGCGGTACGGGCTCACACACTACTTGTGAGGTAATCATGCAGCATGCGCCAATGTGGACACACTGCAAATTCCCACCGGGGCACACACTGTTTCTACCGTGGGAAACAGTTGTGTGCCACTTTGAAACTACCACGAGGCACTGCACTACCCCTGTGATAGTGTTGATTTGGCATGTGCTACCCTTATGCATTAGCCCTACCGCTTCTTAGTAAAAGGGCCCCTTAAAGTCAGACAGCAACTGCAGACATACACTAGCATTCTATGATGGCAACTACACGCATTATTGCTGTTATAAATCGGCACTTAAAGCCCAAATTTTGGCATCTTTTAGCGCTCTGTACTGAATTGAGCACCTAGTGTATCCTCACCCACAGTTTGGGAAATGTGATTTCATCCTTCCTCTATTTATCCATCACTAGTGGAGCTTGAGATCATTCTATTTCCAGGTATTTCCTTCCTTCCCACGCCTGCCATCTGTCTCTCCTGTATGTCTTCTTCCCTGTGTGGAAGTTGCTATTTCCATTCCTTAGAGAGGGATGTATGGGGGAGAAGATACAGTTGGCACTGCTTTCACGTTTGCAATCATGCTGTCATGTTGTTGGTTCCTTGCTCTGCAGAATAAATGAGTTTGTCAGTAAACAATTTTGGGAAGCTATGCATGACAAACCTCAGCTTTAATTTCCTACCCTAATATTCATCCTTATTAAGGAGACTGACATAGGATCTGTCGCCGAGTTGGAGGAGGAGGTGGAGACTGAAAGGAGAGGTGTCCTTTGCTGACTGTTGGCATCATTTTTGCTGACGAGATACTACAGATATTCCTCATAACAAATGAACCTTTAGGTTTAATTGATCGATGGTGGTTCATATGAATGCAGAAACATAACAAAATTTTTGCTTGATGCTTAATTTTCCTTTTATTTTCCTCTTCAGTTCCTTTTAAAATGACCATTTTCTCTTTCAGGTAATCTTTTAAAATGAGGCTGTTTGGGAGCTGTTAATTTATGACATCTGCTTGTTTGCATACTCAAGGAAACTGAATTCTTGCTCCTGAAATTCATCTGTTCTTGCTTCCGTGAGAGAGAGTAATGGTAGCTTTGTCAGCAGTGTAAGGACACACTGAGCTCATGCTTCCAGTCCTTGCAGTTGACTTACCTCCCTCCTCCTCATGCTAATCATTTTAGACAGGAAATACATGGAAAACCAGCAGCTGTGGGGACTGGGATCAAATTGTGTCCAGGAGGAAGAGCAAGTTATCTATGATCACCTGGGGATGGCTGACCACGGGATGTGCAGGCTATAGATAGATAGATAGATAGATGTTAGTTTCCTGTGTTATTTACATGTTTTTACATTTCATTTTGTTTTGATTTTATAAATTTTCATTTTGTTTTTATAAATTTGTTTCAGAGCAATTCTGCTAATTGAAATGGCTGCAACTATTACCCCCCCCCCCCCAAAAAAAAAAAAAAAGTAAAACCCACTCCATTCCCATGCCCCTCACACAATCACAACTTGATTTCCTGATGACAACCTGCACCCCCCCTAGAGCATCACCTGATTCACCCCTGACCCCATCGAATCCCCCTGGCACTGGTGTTAGACAAATGTTATACTCATAGGCGTAGGTAAGTGGGTCGCCAGGGGAGCAGCCACTCCTCCAAATGGACTGAAGGTACCAACGCCTACTTTTCACGCGATCTGTCACATTTAAAATATGCCCCGGTGCTATTGGCAATCCAATCTCTGCTCCCCCCATGCCCTCAACCTGGCTATTTTTCTGATTATACCCCTCTCCCTCCCCCACACCAAAGAGGCAGTTGACCCATTGACCCCTCCTAGGGTTACCATACATCCGGGTTTTCCCAGACATGGCCTCCCTTCTGGCAACTGCAGTGGCGTACCAAGGGGGGGCGGTGGGGGCGGTCCGCCCCTGGTGCACGCCACTGGGGGGCTGCCGTGCGCCAGTCAGCTTCGTTTGTTTCCATGCTCCCTCTGCCCCGGAACAGGTTATTTCCTGTTCCAGGGTAGAGGGAGCATGGAAACAAACTAAGCTGAGCGGCGCGCAGCACCCCCCCCCCCAGCGGCATGCACCCGGGGGGGGGGGGTCTTTCATCGTGATGGGGGATTCTTTCGCCGGTGTGGGGGGTGTTCTTTTGCCGGGGGGGGGGGGGGCGCTGCACGGGGGGCACTGCACCCGGGGGGTGGGGCGCATCATCCGGGGGGCGGGGCGCATCGGCGATCCGCCCCGGGTGTCAGCCCCCCTAGCAATGCCACTGGGCAACTGTCAGGGCCTCTAGCCAGTTTTTGCTTGTTGCAGTTTTTGTCTGGGTTTTCATTCAAGAAGCCTGCACCAGCACAGTGTACTCATTTCTTTCACTTCCCTTGTGCTCCAGAAATGAAAGCTGAGAGACACAGCCAACACTAACCCTCCCCCCCCTCCCCGAGCAGCCATTGCTTCGCTTCCCTCTGTGCTGTCTGTGTGCCATTAGTGCTACTATGCCCCTCCCCCATTTCTCCTTAGAATGAAAGCCAGTGCCAGGACTCAGGTGTACGTGTACCTGCTCACCACTGCAGCTGCAGATGGTGCTGATTCCTACAATCAGCAGTGGTAAGTCTCCAGAATGAGACTGTTATTCCGTGCAGACATACACAAACTGTGTTCACTCTCTTCCTCTCCGCTGCAAGAGGAGAAGAGAATGAATGGCTGCATATCAGGTTGCTTCCTTCTTCTGTGTCTGCCTAGATCCAACTGCTCATGAACCACTGGAGTCTGTACAGTCTCCGGTTCACATGAGCAGTGAGCTCTCTAAGCTGGCACAGGTGAAGGAAACAGTCTAATATGCAGCCATTCACTCTCTCCTCCTCTTGAAATGTGATTTCAGTGGGAAAGAAGGGGAAAGAGAGTGAGCAGCACAGCTGTTACGGGCCTGTGGCAGTGTATAGCAGGAGTGCACAGTCACCTTGCCTTGCCTGTGTGGTGTGATGGGATGGGTGGCGGCAAATCAAGGTGGGGGGGCAACCATTTTTTAAATTTTTTGTCTCCACAAATATGATAACCCTAAACCCTCCCCACCTCCCACACTTACCAGCGTTATCATTGGAAATATAGTTTCAGGCAGTGGCGTAGCCACGGGTGGGCCTGGGCCCATCCACTTAGGACTCAGGCCCACCCAACAGCAGCACATATTTAGTGCTAGCTAGTGGGGATCCCAAGCTTTGCCAGCTGAAGACCTCCCCCTGATGGTGCTGAAAACACTGGTTTCCACTTCAGCAGTCTAAGCTTCCTAAGCTGCTGATACTGGCCTCATCGCATGGGGGGGGGGGGAGAACACTTGGTGCCCACCCACTTCTTGACTAGGCCCACCCAAAATCTGCTGTCTGGCTACGCCCCTGGTTTCAGGGCACCTCCACTCAGGGGCGTAGCCAGACTTCCGTGGGGGGGGGGGTCCAGAGCTCGAGGGGAGGGGGCACATTTTAGCCCCCCCCGCCGCCGCCCCCCTCCCCCCGCCATTGTTGCCCCCCCCCCCCCCCCCCGTCTCTGCCGATCCCCCCTCCCGCCGCGAACCCTCCCCCGCCGCCGCCTACCTTCCGTTTTGCTGGTGGGGGATGTTGTACGTGCAGGACGTCAGACTCAGAGAACAGTTCTGTTCTCTGAGTCTGACGTCCAGGACGTCAGCATGCAAGGAAGAAAGACTTTTCCTCTGCAACAGAACGGTCGGATAGGGACGTCGGCTGGCGGGGAGTGGGGTCCCCCGCCAGCAAAACGGAAGGTAGGCGGCGGCGGTTCGGCCGGGAGGGGGTCCCAACTGAAATCTACGGGGGCCCAGGCCCCCTCAGAGCCCACGTAGCTACGCCACTGCCTCCACTGCATTTAAGCAAAGGTAGCTGTAGCCTCTGGCCTGCAAATAGACTTTTGGAAGCAGGAGACTTTGAAACACAGTTTACTAGGCCACTGAGGGGGGGGGGGGGGGACAAAATTCCTTGGACCCGGGCCTCCAAGGATGGCAGTGGCCCTGCCCCAGGCCCAGCTCTGTCTCTCAGCAGCCCTGGTTTAAACCACAGAGTTAGGAATACTTGAAGCATGTGAGGGCACCACAAACATGAGAGTCATGGCAGTTACAAAGTTTTTCAAATTGCACAGAAGTGGGCTGTTCTCATCCAGAAGAGGAGTAACCCAGCACACTGTTTTTCCTTTGAGGAAGCAGTCAGGCCCAGCACGTTAAGGAGACCTTTTTGCAGGACCTGGCTGCTGGACAATATTACTACTAGTGGCCTATGTTCTTGTTAGCACTTGGGTTTCCCGCGTACTGAGAACACTTTTAGCGTGGAAGTAAAATGGCCGCAATTTCTATTTTTCCATTGATGGCCACACACTAATTTCCCAATTAGAGCAATTTGGAGTCACCATCTAGGTGTCATCATTGATGATATGTTGATACCCTCTTCTCAATGTGCGGCGGTGGCGGCTAAGAAAGCAATAGAATGTTAGGAATTATTAGGAAAAGAATGGAAAACAAAACTGGGAATGTTATGTAATGCCTTTGTATCGCTTCATGGTGTGACCGCACCTCAAATACTGTGTGCAGTTCTGGTCACCGCGTCTCAAAAAACATATAGTGGAAGTAGAAAAGACACAGAGAAGGGCAACAAAAATGATAAAAGGGATGGGATAACTTCCCTATGAGGAAAGGCTAAAGCAGCTAGGACTCTTCAGCTTGGAGAAGAGACAGCTAAAGTGAGATATGATAGATGTGTATATAATACAGAGTGTAGTGGAATGAGTAGACGTGAATCAATTGTTTACTCTTTCCAAAAATACAAGGACTAGGGGGCATGCAATGAAGCTACTAAGTAGTAAATTTAAAATGAATCGGAGAAAATATTTTCTCACTCAACAAGTAATTAAACTCTGGAGTTCATTGCAGGGTGTTTAAAAAAGGTTTGGATAATTGCCTAAAAGAAAGTCCTAAGCCATTATTAAGATGGAACTTGGGAAAAATCCCATTGCATGTTCTAGGATAAGACAGCATAAATCTGTTTTACTGTTTTGGAATTTTGCCAGGTACTTGTGACCGGGATTTTGGCCACTGTTGGAAACAAAGTACTGGGCTAGATGGACCTTCAGTCTGTACCATGTTATGGCAATGCTTATATGTTATGGTCATTAGAGCTTGAGCCCTTACGCCACCTATTTACTAGGTGGTAAGGGCTCCATGCTAATCCTGCACTAATCGGAGCAGTGCACAGCCAGGTACCCATGATCTAGCGCAGGTTATGCCTACTCTCCGCCTCCAAACACCCCCACACACTAAGATATATTTATATTTTGTTAGCTCGGGAATTGGCACTAGTGCACGCCAATCCCAGAACTACTGAGGGATGCCTGAGCCTTTTTAGGCAGTCTACCGTAGTTTACTACAAACTAAGGGCTCACAACTCAGAAACATATCAGGCTCTTACTTCTCACCTTTAATTAAATGGATCATCTGACACTGTATAGCAATTACACATCAAAGATTTTAAACTGCATGCACAATTTTCACTGTTCAACAGGGTCTGATACTACCATCCCTCATTTATTATAAGTCAAGAAAGGGCGCCCATACTTTCTTCAAATTTCTCAATGCACTTATCTTTATCACACACAATAGCTGACATCTTTACAGGAACCCACTCAGATAAACAGAAGCTGGCAGATTCTCAGGAACCCACTTATATAAACAGAAGCTAGCGGCTTCATAGAAACCCACTCACACCAGTGGCGTAGCCACAGGTGGGCCTGGGTAGGCACAGGCCCACCCACTTTAGGCTCAGGCCCACCCATAAGTGGCACATCTCTGATGTGACTATCGAGCAAGCCTCATCACCAGAAGACTCCCGGCACCTCTCCTCCCCTCCCCCACAGCATTTTGCAGCTGTCAATTGAACCTTCCCCCCCCCCCCCCCCCCCACCCCCATAACTCTGTTACCTTTCTCACTCTTTCAGGGTTTTCATGAACTGCGACTCATATCCACTCATGCCAGCCAGAGCCTTCCCTCTGATGGGACTTCCAGCTTTTCACTAATAGTGGTACCAGGTCAGAAGCAGCGGGAAGGCATCTGGACTTGGTGAGAGTAGGTGGCATGATGTCACTGGTTGCAGACAGTGCAGCACTTAAGACTTGAAAAATTAGTAGGGGAGGGTGGAAATGACCGCAATTATTGGGTTGCCTGGGTGAGGGGATGTGACAGGCTAGATGTTGTCCAGCTGGGATTCTTGTGCTCCACCCACCTTTAGGCTCAGGGCCCACCCAAACATTGGTTGTCTGGCCTATACCATTGACTGGATCCACACCACCCATACAAAAGCTGGCGACTTCACCAGAAACCCAACTCACACACACAAACACGAAGCTGGCAGTCTTCTCAGGAACCCACTTACACACACACAGATGCTGGCGGTCTCTCAGGAACCCATTCAAACAGAAGCCAGCAGCTTCTCAAGAACCCATTCACACACACATATAGAAACTGGTGGCATCACAGGACCCCACTCACACACACACGCACAGAAACTGGTGGTTTCTCAGGAACCCACTCCACACAGGGCCGGTGCTAGGGTATCTGGTGCCCCCCCACCCACGTTCCACATATTTTTTCTTTTTTCTCCCTCCCCCTTTCCCCCTCCCTGCCCCCTTTTTTAGACCAGTGCATTAAAAGGTGAAGAAGAAAAGTTTTGGTTTTTTTCTTACTCGACAGCTTTTTAATTTATTTGAAAGCTCCCTATATGTAGATATAAATATCATGAAATAAAATTGAATATCACTAAAACTGCCTAAAAAATTATTGTAGCTGATGGAAACAGCACTAATAAAGGCTATATGTTGTGTTCCTTTTTCTACACTGTTCTATACAATACAGTAATAGATGGCCAAATTTCAGTGAGGATATCCTGTTTACTGATGGGTTTATCTTAACTGTTGCTGTAATCTGCCTTGAGAAGCCTAGTGTTATAAAGACTGGAAGTAAAATTAAACTCTCCTTTCATTGGGACACATGGAATCACATCTTCACCTCATCTCTTTTGTACAAATGGATTATTTTGAGCATGTTTCAGGGACAAGTGATTTTCATAAGTCAAAATAATAAAAATATTTTCTTTCATGCAGATCTCTCATTTGTTTAAACATAACTAAATGGGCTATAAGCCCCTAATGCAGTCCATTGTTTTTTCTTATACTGTGCCAAAACCTGCCTCCCCCCACTGCTGCAGTTGCTGCCATCGCCACCATTCCCCACCCGCATACCACAACCCCCACACACCACAGTCCTACCTTGAAGGGCCGGAAGGCTAGCAGCCATTTTTAAAACAAGGAGGCGCCGTCTGTGGCACAGAAGAGCAAAGCAGAAACGGAGTAGCGGCAGCGGGCAGGAAAGAGTGGGATTCTTTCCTGCCCACATAGTCGCACAGGCCACCACACCACCAGGGCGGGCCAGGTCTTGGGAGGGCTGTAATGTGCGGTGGCAGTGGCCAGTGGAGCACAGTGCAACGGGTATGCATGGCACTTTCTGGCACCCCTCGAATGTTGGTGCCCCCCTGCTGTGCATACCCTGCTTACCACGTTCCGCCAGCCCTACTTACACACACACACACACACACACACATACACACAGAAGCTGGCGGTTTCTCAGAAACCCATTCAAACAGAAGCTAGTGGTTTCTCAGGAACCCACTCACAAACACACACAAGCTGGTGGCTTCACAGGAAACCACTCTGGAACCCACGCATACAGAAGAGGGAAGCTTCTCAGGAACACTCAGTCAGAAGTTGCCTAGCGTCTCAGGACCCACAGAACCAGGAAGGCATCAAGGGTGGCTAACAACACAAAAGTGCCAAAGCCAGATTCAGCTGTGGTTAAATGCCCTGTCAGTGTGGTCCCACGTCTGATGTCACTGCGGGCGTGTACACCAGGCGCTCATTCCCACGGGCCTTGATGATGCTCCCAGAGAGGCCAAAGGACAGGATCCTCTCACTGCCTGGTGGCCATGATGTGCCCGGTGCGGAAGTCACAGTAAGACCATGACAGAGCCCTTATTTTTGTGATTGTATTTGTTAAAACTGAGGGAAGAGGAAGGGGAGGGGAGGGGAGAGGGAAACTCTATTTTCACTCCCCAAACCAGGGAAGAAAAATGTCAGTGCAATGCACTAATGCATAACATCCAATCCTGAACCCTCACCCAGATTTTAGGATTCAAACAGATGCATACAAAATGAAGTTCTATTTTATCTCATATTATAGACAAAACAGATAGGAGTTCAGCTTTGAATATTGAGCCTAAGTTAGGTTCCTAAATTGGTGCCTTATTTTCAGAAGTTTAAATTTTAATCTTAATTTAGGAGCTTAAAACTTATGCTTATAAATTTAGGAATTTAGGATTGCTATTCATATGCCTCTATTTATGCCTACTGCTGAAAATTAATGCTAAGCTCCTAATGTTTATTCCCCAGCCTAAATCCAAATCTGAGGCCTTCCCCTTTTTATGCTATAAATTTAGGCACTCAGCCCTAGTTAATTTTCAAAGAGGCCAATTTAGAAGCATAACTCAAAATCAGAAACATAAATCCTTTGAATATTGGGCCGGATGCATTTAATTGCCGTTTGTAATTAAAAACTTTTACTGTGATTGGCTCACATTTGCTTTACACTTATACCAACTGACACTCATTGAAAATTCAATAGAGATTTGCACTTGGGGCTATTCAGGACACTAGTCTCTCCTCAGTACAACTCCAGCATATTCTAACCTACTTCCGGCTCAAATGCAGCACTCTGTTCTGCCCCACACCCGTTCCCCTTACACCTAATTTCTGTCTTAGATGTGGAGTCTCAGAACCACAGTCTTCAACTGAGCCCCAGTAGAAACCTAGTAAAAATTCACAACTGAAAGAAAGTGATATGCCAGAAGTGGCAGAGTGATAAAGCCATCTGAACTGTATAAAGAGATGACATGAACCAGTGGCAAAGGCTGATCTCCACTGAGGCATCTAACCCAGATAAACTGAGATGGACTTCTATTTTCCCTTATCAGGGTTTGGGATTCTGCACTGAGGATATTTTAAAATGT
Source organism: Microcaecilia unicolor (assembly GCF_901765095.1). Classification (NCBI taxonomy): domain Eukaryota; kingdom Metazoa; phylum Chordata; class Amphibia; order Gymnophiona; family Siphonopidae; genus Microcaecilia; species Microcaecilia unicolor. The sequence goes on from NC_044031.1 coordinate 377,748,567, forward strand.
GTTCAGGGAGAGCAACCTGTTAGGGAGCGCCAGACAATTATGAGCATGAGGTAGCCAGAAGTGGTGTCTCTCAGCTTTTGGAAGTAGAGCTGATGAGTAGACAGAAGTCCTAGTCTGATTCTGCCCTGTAGAGCAAGTTGCTGGATATGGAGGTAGGAGGCAAGGGCCTGTCCTGGATCCCATGTTCAAAGAGAGTCTGAGTCTCAGGAGGCAGAGTAACCTGCATAGGATGATGTGAAAGGTATAGGCTTCTGGTTCTGATATCTAAAGTGTTTATTGTTCAACTTGAAAGGAGGAGTACAGGAGCAGCCACCCATCCAGTGCTGACCCAAGCGTCCAGAGGATTCTAAGGAGGAGAGATGGTGGAGAGAGCCAAACTAGGGAGTTCAGGTACCAGAAAGGGGCCTTGGGTTCCAGGGAGCCCAAAAAAAGAAGTGGAGCTTATTTACCCAGAGGGGAAGAGGGTTTGCCCAGCTAAAGGAAAGAGGCAGATGAAGCAGAAGAGGACATAATCTCCTATTTTACTGCACTGTGTAAATTCCTATTAATATTTTCTGTGAACTTGAAACTGTCAGTGGCACTTATATGGGTAGCATATCCCAGACTCTTGTGAACTGTCCACTCTATCTTACAATCACTCCTTCCACATCCCTCTTTTCCTCCTGCCTACCTCAGTCAACCATATACTCTTGCCTCTCCAATCCCCAATTGCTCTCCCTCTCCCTTTGCAATCTCCCTCCCCTCTCCTTCTTCCTTCCCCTGTCTCTCCACTCCTCCTCCCTCTTCTACCTTACTACCCCCCCTCCTTTCCTACACTCTTTTCCTCTTCTCCTTATAGTGTTCCCCATGCTTTTTCTCCCTTCTACCTCCATCCTTCCACTGGCAAATCAGATTACAAAGTTGGCAGCCAGTGGCTCTGAACCAGACTGGAAATCTGTGTTTTGCCTTCTCCTTCTACCTCTTCCTTAACCCCTAGAGCAGGGATCCAAAGCTCAGATGGGTCCCTGGCAGGCCAACTCACCAAGTTCTACATGACAACAACAATTTCTATCCCATGTCCTTTTCTAAAGCCATATTGATGATTATCCAAACATCTTGCCTCCTAGTCCTCAACAAACTCCACTAATTGATTTAGTACCACCTGCTCCACTACCTCTAACACAGCAGGCACAACTGAAATGGGTCTATAATTTCCCAACACAGCAGCATCCAAAGAGTCACATTTCAGAAGTGGTTTCACTGGTGATACCTTACATTTCTCTGGTACACTTCCCATACTCAATGATTTATTAACAATCAAAGTAAGTACAGGGACTACTGCAGACAAAAAACCTCTTATAACAACAGTGGAACAAGGGTCCACCAAAGATTTAGTCAGAGTCAAGGTATGTACAATACTATGAACCTCATCTTCTGTAGCTGTCCTAAACACAGACCAAGCCATGCCAGTTACTTCTTCACCATTTACAGTTGATACTACAATCTGGTAAACAACGGGTCCAAATTTTTCATTTTAACGTAAGGTTTTATACTTCAAGCTTCAATGCTATTGGGCCACTTTTTGAGAATTCAGATTTGATTGGCACCTTTCTGAGGCAGGAGCCTAGAATGTTCTTTCTGCATCTGCAACAGAATGCTCATTTTGGCAGCTAGCTACAAAGAGTTTTAGGTTTCTTTGAAAATATATTGGATAAAGCAGTGTCAAATATATCTTAAAGATCATTTTCTCTGTCTCGTCAGCCTGTTGAAAGAAAACTGCCTTTCTCACAGGGTGCATTGATATGTGTATTTCCAAGCAATAACAGCTTAAGTACACAATTATTTTCAGTTTTCAAAATGTTAAGTCAGATATTCTCAGTCAATGTGACAAAAGGCAGCATACTGTTTAATAGTGATATCAATGTAAGCCTGCTTACACAGCGGCATGTTCCTTCAATCCTGGACCTGCTGTTTCCTTTGAACTGCAAACATCCATCAGGCACGTATAACAATAAAGTGTGACTGAACAATTCTATAGGATTATGGGAGATTTTACATGTGTGACCAGCATATCTATGATGAAAACCATTGTAAAACTTCATAGAATATAAAACCTTTTTAGTCTGATTACAGGGTTCTTCACAGGTTCTGAAACTGTTTATTGAAGTAACAGAAGAATTTTCCAAGGATGTTATTGTCTGTGAGTTTGAGACTATTTTGGTCTTCTTGAATATGCAAGCCTAAAAATTCATATAATTAATGCCATTGGTGTCACATCCTGTAATTAATTATCTCTACGACTAATACAGATAACAAAACTCAGCAAGTAGTTTCCCTATATATTAGCATTTGACATGGAGGGGCATTTTCGATATGACATTCAAATAGCAAAATAAACGTTCATTGGAAAATGTCTAAAAGAGCAAGTCCATGATGGAAGAAAAAGCTAAATGTTTTCTGATATTTGAAAATACACCAACAAAATAAGTACATAAGTAATGCCACACTGGGAAAAGACCAAGGGTCCATCGAGCCCAGCATCCTGTCCACGAAAGCGGCCAATCCAGGCCAAGGGCATCTGGCAAGCTTCCCAAACGTACAAACATTCTATACATGTTATTCCTGGAATTGTGGATTTTTCCCTTCCATTTAGTAGTGGTTTATGGACTTGTCCTTTAGGAAACCGTCTAACCCCTTTTTTAAGTCTGCTAAGCTAACCGCCTTCACCATGTTCTCCGGCAACGAATTCCAGAGTTTAATTATGCGTTGGGTGAAGAAAACCTTTCTCCGATTTGTTTTAAATTTACTACACTATAGTTTCATCGCTTGCCCCCTAGTCCTAGTATTTTTGGAAAGCGTGAACAGATGCTTCACATCCACCTGTCCCACTCCACTCATTATTTTATATACCTTTATCATGTCTCTCCTCAGCTGTCTCTTCTCCAAGCTGAAAAGCCCGAGCCTCCTTAGTCTTTCTTCATAGGGAAGTCATCTCATCCCCGCTATCATTTTAGTCGCCCTTCGCTGCATCTTTTCCAATTCTACTATACCTTTCTTGAGATGCGGCGACCAGAATTGAACACAATTGTTTTGAAAGAGGATGCACCAAAAATGTCATAGACGTTTAGAGATAAATGTTTCTGCCAATTGAAAATACACTAAGCAAAGCGTGCAACGGCAGTAATGGTCCCCATATCAAGAAAACACTCAAGGCAACAACAGGATGTTCTCTCCACATGCAAAATATGCACATATACCTCTACACGTGGGGGAACATTCCGCAGTGGGCACAGTCATGTCTGTGTAGAAAGCCCAATTTCACTGTCCCAGAGACAGAGCTCCTAGTTCTCCTGTGCCTCAGATACAGAAGAAAAATATTTAAATACTACCACCACCTGGCACCCCCCCCCCCCCCCCTCAAACACACACACACCTCCATGTGGAGAATCATCACAGGCATCCTGGCAAAGTGAATGTGCAGCATTGTTCCCCTGGAGGATCACAGCACCACTCATGTGCAAGCACCATACATAGGCAGAGTCACATACACTGAGGTCCCTTTGTTGTTGCAGCTCCTTCAAGGAAAGCCATAGCTCTTTGTATAGAGTGAATGTATCACTTGTGAATGCATATATAATTGACTCAGAAGCCAGGTTCAGCTTTAGTAAAGCCAGGAGGTGCTAAGCAGCATTTTAAAGAAAGTTTATCAGAAGGTTGTGAATTGTTCTGGCCATCCTAGCAAGTTGTTCTGTGGACTCTTAGGCCCAGATGCACTAAACGTTTTTCATCGTTAAATGAGCCCTTAAGGCAGAATTTCCTATCCTTTCCATGCACTAAAGCCTATTTTCCGACAACAGTAGCAGCTAACGAAAACTGAATGCAGATGAGCAATTCTTCTACAAATCCCATTGAAATGACATGCACTAACTTTTTCCGATTCGTTTAACGCAGGAAACACCGTGAAATCTAATGAGAGTCTGTACCTCTCGTTAGGGCTGTCTGTCTGCTAGAAGTTTACAAAATCCATTAAAAAAAATAACTGGGAGGGGGGGGGGCGAAAACGCGTCAGGGGCGTCCTTTATTGATGCCCCAGGTCGCCGCTGCTCCCCTCTCCCTCAGCACCAAAAAAGAAACAAAAAAAAAAGGATCGGGAGGGGGCAAGGGTGCTCGTCATGAGCATCCTGTATGGACGCCTTGCCCCCCCCCCCCCCCGCTGCTCTCCGCTTCCCCCCCCCCCCCCCCCCGAAAAATCTCCAATTTTAGCAGCCCCGGGCCGGCCCTCCGCTCTTCCTGTGTATTCTCCCACACTAGCTCCGCCTCCTGCATGCTCCGGTCCCGTGCCCCACCCCAGCCGCCCCCCCTTTGGTCGTGGCTGCCGCTCCCCCCCCTCCAACGAGCCCCCCTTTGCCTTACCGGCCCGTGCAGTGCCTGTCACCTCTGCTGCACAGGAAGAACAGCTGATCGGTGATTCAGAAGGCCTCCTCAGACGTCCCTTCTTTCTTCCTGGGCCCGCCCTCCTCTGACGTAGGTAAAATACGTAGATGACACCTAGATCCCTTTCTTGGTCAGTGACTCCTAATGTGGAACCTTGCATTACGTAGCTATAGTTCGGGTTCCTCTTTCCCACTTGCATCACTTTGCACTTGCTCACATTAAACGTCATCTGCCATTTGGATGCCCAGTCTCCCAGTCTCCCAGTCTCGTAAGGTCCTCTAGTAATTTTTCACAATCCTCTTGTGATTTAACAACTTTGAAAAACTTTGTTTCATCAGCAAATTTCATTACTTCACTAGTTACTCCCATCTCTACATCATTTATAAATATGCTAAAAAGCAATGATCACAGCACAGACCCCTGAGGAACCCCACTATCTACCTTTCTCCAATGAGAATACTGACCATTTAACCCTACTCTCTGTTTTCTATCTTTAAACCAGTTTTTTTTTAATCCACAATAGGACATTACCTCCTATCCCATGATTCTTCAGTTTCCTCTGGAGTATTTAATGAGGTACTTTGTCAAATGCCTTTTGAAAATCCAGATACACAATATCTACTGGCTCATCTTTATCCATGTTTGTTCACCCCTTCAAAAAAATGTAATAGATTGATGAGGTAAGATTTCCCTTCACTAAATCCATGTTGGCTTTGTCTCATTAATCCATGCTTTTGAATATGCTCTGTAATTTTGTTCTTTATAATAGTCTCTATCATTTTGCCAGGCACCGACGTCAGGCTCACCGGTCTATAATTTCCCAGATCACCTCTGTAACCTTTTTTAAAAATTAGTGTTACATTGGCCACCCTCCAATCTTCCGATACCTTGCTTGATTTTAAACATAAATTACATATCACTAACAATAGTTTTGCAAATTCATTTTTCAATTCTATTAGTACTCTGGGATCAATACCATGAGGTCCAGGTGATTTGCTACTCTTCAATTTGTCAAATTGCACCATTACATCTTCTAGGTTTATAGAGATTTCATTCAGTTTGTCTAACTTGTCAGCTTTGAATATCTTTTCTGGCACCAGTATTTCTCCCAAATCTTCCTCAATGAAGACCGAAGCAAAGAATTCATTTAATCTCTCCACTAAGACTTTGTCTTCCCCGAGTGCCCCTTTTATCCCTTAGTCATCTAGCTGTCCAACCATTTCTTTTGCCAGCTTCTTGCTTTTAATATACCTTAAAAAAAATATTACTATCGCGTTTTTGCCTCCAACGCAATCTTTTTTCCAAAGTCCTTCTTTGTCTTCCTTATCAGCGCTTTGCATTTGATTTGCTGTTCCTTATGCTGTTTTTTTATTATTTTCAAACAGCTCCTTCTATTTTCTGAAGGATTTTCTTTTAGCTCTAATAGCTTCCTTCACCTCACTTTTTAACCATGCCAGCTGTCATTTCGTCTTCCTTCCTCCTTTTTTAATACAAGGAATATATTTGGCCTGGGCTTCCAGGATGGTATTTTTGAACAGCATCAACGCCTGATGTAAATTTTTGACCTTCACAGCTGCTCCTCTAAGTTTTTTTTTCACTGTTCTTCTCATGTTATCATAGTCTCCTTTCCGAAAGTTAAATGCTAACGTATTGGATTTTCTGTGTGTACTTACTCCAGAGCTTATATCAAATCTAATCATGTTATGATCACTGTTATCAAGCAGCCCCATCACCATTACCTTCTACACCAGATTATGCACTCCACTAAGGACTAGGTCTAGAATTTTTTTCTCCTCTTGTTGGCTCCTGTACCAGCTACTCCATAAAGCAGTGCTTGATTTCATCAAGGAATTTTACCTCCCTATCATGCCGTGATGTTATATTTACCCAGTCAATTTCGGGGTAATTGAAATCATCCATTATTATTGTGTTTCCTAGTTTGTTAGCCTTCCTAATTTCTGATAACATTTCTACATCCGTCTGTTCTTTCCTGTGCCAGGTGGACAGTAGTACACTCCTATGCACTATCCTTTACACATGGAATTTCAATCCATAATGATGTGTTTGTTTCCTGCAGGATTTTTCAATCTATTTGATCATAGGCCCTCCTTAATATTCAATGCAACCCCCTCCCCCAATTCGATCCACTCTATCACTACGATATAATTAAACCCTTCTTAATGACAGTGTCCCACTGGTTATCCTCCTTCCACCAGGTCTCAGAGATGCCTATTATATCTAATTTTTCATTTAATACAATATATTCTAACTCTCCCATCTTATTTCTTAGGCCTCTGGCATTCGCATATAAATTCAAATTCTATTTACATCTTGCTCAGTAGTTGACAGGGTTAATTTGCAATCTGTTCTTTGATTTTTGTTTAAAGACACCTATTTTCAAAAGAGAAGGACGCTCATCTTTTGATTTGGGCATGCGCTGGTTTCATTTTTACCACAGGCCCTTTTCCTGTCCCATTAAAAAAAAAAACATTTTTTGTAGATGCGGTAAAAACTGGCCCAGCACACACCCAATACTCACGCCTACATTACCGCAGGCCACTTTTTACCACAGCGTAGTGGGACTAGGGTAGAACCAAATAATGCTTGCACTCATTGCAGAAGAGGCATACACATCTATAATTCCAAAAGTCATCAGGATTTACAGCTGCCCCAGGTACATATAGGTTGGGCAGCACTCTACAGAAGGGATTAGAGGAGGTCATCCCTTTAATTCTCAATTGATTTCTCTCCCCTCCCCCAAATGATTATGGCTTCTCTGCTTAATTGGGATATCTAGATATGTAGGTTTCCAAAGTGGCAAACATACATGCCACATAGACATACATGCTTTCAGTCTGTATATATGATTTTTATTCTTCTGTGCGTGTGTTTTAATTTCTTTGCATGCTCTCTTTCCTTTTTTTTCCTCTCTGTCTGTCCTCTACTTTGTAGTTCTTTTTACTTTCCTGTATTTCTTCTTATTTTATTGTAAACCGCTTTGTTTATCAACTGTGAAAGTCAGTATATCAAACTCCAAATAAACTAAACTAGTCTATGTGATGGTATTTACATATTTAGGTTCTGAAATACCAATTTACATGTAAGTGACAACGCTTAGACATGTATGCTATTAAGTTACTTTTGTGATTTGAGGCTTGAATGATCCTTTTCTAAATTCAAGTCTAGGTTAAAATGCATTATTTCCAACTGGCATTTCTTCCTCATCTTGGAAATAATGAATCTGCATATTTCCACCCTGCACTGCAATTGTGCATCCTGGAGTAGTCAGCCATGCTACTTTTTGTGCTCTCCCTCCCCGACATTTACCTTTGAGCACATTGGGGGGCCCTTTTACTAGGCTGCAGTAGGCTCTACACGCATGCAAAGTGCCTTTCTGGCGGTAATTTCAGATCTGATGCATGCCCATAACACCTGGATGAATTATTTATTTCCTCTTACACACGCCGGTTCTGGCAGTAATTGGCACTTGGCACATGCCAATTGGTCACCGCACATGTAGCATGTGAGCTTTTACTGCTAGATCAATGGGTGGCATTAAGGGCTTAGGCCAGTTTTAGGCATGTGCTGGTTTCATTTTTACCACAGGCCCTTTTCCTGTCCCATTAAAAAAAAACCATTTTTTGTAGATGCGGTAAAAATTGGCCCAACACACGCCCACACGCGTCTACATTACCGCAGGCCACTTTTTACTGCAGCTTAGTAAAAGGTCCCCTGTAATTCTTCCCTTTCCCACTACCCTTCTGCTTTATATGATTGTCTTGTTTAATTGTAGTCATTTCTCTTTTCCCCCTCCACATACAAATTTACTTTGTGAACTGCTTAGATTTTATTTTGAAAATTTTGCAATATATAAACTGAACCTAAACCTGATTCTTTAGATGCTGACAAATATAAAATGTTTGATCCCATCACATGTAGCTAGTACATTTGCATGCATGCCTACATTTTGATTGATTGAAAGATTTGTTTGTTTTTAGCAAAGGCTCTGCCTCAGTGGATCCTTTTATAAAAGTCTACTGGAATTGAACGTGTCCCAATCTGGGCATTTCTAATTTCTATGGTCTATCTAAAATAGGGAAGTTTTTGGAGGATCATTATGTCCAATAGAATAGGAGTTATCAAACTCTTAATCGGCAAAATCAGCAACTCACGATGTTGTAATATATCTATTTGCTTGGTCCAGGGAAACTTTACTCAGATATGATTAACAATTCTTTACATATTAATACAACTAAATTAAACTTAAATTAAATTAAATTATATCACGTATTAGGTGCTCAGAAAACATAAATGTGCCCATTTGGTATATCACCCAAGGTGACCACATTCTCTGTCATTGCACACTAGCATTTCCTACAAAATGCTTCATAAGATATTCCAAAATTATAGATTCACTTATCTTATTTGTTGTTTTTCACTCAGTGTAATGCCAGTTAATCTGTTCTTCTCTTGGATGCCTTGGAAACCTCAAAGTTGTATATTGTCTTAATGGTGTGCTCAGTCCAAATTGTGCAAATGGTATTCATAAAAATAATCATTCATATTGGAGACTTTTGTTAGCAATTCTAGTCATATCTTTAAAAAGACATAGCAGAATTAGAAAAGGTTCAAAGAAGGGCAAGCAAAATGATTAAGGGGATGGAATTCCTCTCACATGAGGAAAGACTCAAGAGGTTAGGACTCCTCAGCTTGGAAAAGAGGCAGCTGAGGGGAGATAGCATAGAGTTCTACAAAATACTTAGTGCTGTAGAATTGGGTAAATGTAAATAGATTTTTCACTCTTTCAAAAGTGCACAGTGACTAGGGGACACTCAAGGAAGTTACACAGTAATACATAACAAAATTCTGTGTTACCTATTACTATGTAAGCCGCATTGAGCCTGCTTTTAGTGGGAAAATGTGGGATACAAATATAATAAATAAATAAATAAATAAATAAATACTTTTAAAATGAACAGGAGGAAATATTTTTTCACTCGACAAATAGTTAAGCTCTGGAACTCATTGCTAGAAGATATGGCATTAGCAGTTAGTGTATCTAGGTTTAAAAAAGGGTTTGGACAAGTTCCTGGAGGAAAGGTCCATAGTTTGCTATTGAGATAGACATGGGGAAAGCCACTGTTGTCCCTGAGATCAGTAGCATGAATCTTGCTACTATTTGGGATTCTGTCAGGTATTTGTGACCTGAATTGGCCACAGCTGGAAGCAGGATACTGGGTAGATGGACCACTGGTCTGACCCAGTATGGCTACTCTTATGTACTTATGTGGATCATCACAAATATGGACAATGTATTTAGGATATGTTTAGGAAACTGCTTATTTGCTTCACCTGGTCACAGGCAATATAGTCTGAATAATGGTGTCCCTGAAATTTATATTACACTGGACAGACTCATGAGCCCTTTTACAAAGGTGTGCTGAAAAATGGCCTGTGGTAGCGTAGATGCGTGTTTTGGGAGCGCGCAGTCATTTTTCAGTGCACCTGTAAAAAATGCCTTTTTAAAATTTCTGCTGAAAATGGGCGTGCGGCAAAATGAAAATTGCCGCGCGTCCATTTTGGGTCTCAGACCTTACCACCAGCCACTGACCTAAAAGTAAGGTCTCACGCGGTAATTGTCTACGCATGTAAAATGCTGATTACCATCCGATTACCACCCATGTGCCAGAAAATAAAAACATTTTCTGGCACGCGTAGTGGACGCGCATCAAAAATGAAATTACCACAAGGGCCACGCAGTAGCCAGGCGGTAACTCAAAATTGGCGTGCATTGGGTGTATGTAGACACCTATGAGGCTTAGTAAAAGGGCCCCTCATAGAGAAAGATTAAACAACAGGTGGCAGAACATTTGAGCTGTCTTCAGACACAGCTCGAGGCAGCCCCATTGGTCTCCCATTAGAATGAGGATTTATGTTTTGTAGTTTTAGTTGTCATTCAAATGAATGGGGGGGGGGGGGGGCACTGTTCCACAAATTTTGATGCAGCATGAATAACAATTTCTGGAACACAGTTACCCCTAATGAATTTAAGTAGAATGGTCAGTATTTTGAGTCAAAACAAGATCCTTATTTGAAGATTCACAATGGAGGCCATCCAATGGGGAATAGCTATACCTTTATGCTGGCGTACAAACAGGATAGAGATGGCATTTTATGTCAATTATATTGAACCTGGAAAGAAGTGCCATAGTAACATAGTAGGTGATGGCAGAAAAAGACCTGTATGGTCCATCCAGTCTGCCCAACAAGATAAACTCATATGCACTACTTTATATGTATACCTGACCTTGATTTGTATCTACCATTTTCAGGGCACAGACCGTAGAAGTCTGCCCAGTACTAGCCCTGCCTCCTAACCACTAGCCCCGCCTCCCAACCACCGGTGCTGCCACCCAATCTCCGCTAAGCTTCTGAGGATCCATTCCTTCCTAACAGGATTCCTTTATGTTCATCCCATGCATTTTTTAATTCCATTACCGTTTTCATCTCCACCACTTGAGAACTCTCTTGATATCCAGACACTTCAGACGCCACTGCTCCACTGAGCCAGAAGCAGCCCCCAGCACCTGCAAAGCCACTGACTGAGAGACATGAAAACGTGACACAACTTTGGGGAGAAAGGAAGTGGATAACCTTTAGTTAGTTGGGCAAGTCACTTAACCCTCCATTGCCCCAGGTACAAAATAAGTACCTGAATACATGTAAACCGCTTTGAATGTAGTTGCAAAAAAAAAAAACCCAAAACCTCAGAAAGGCGGTATATCAAGTCCCATTTCCCTTTCCCTTAAATAATGATGGTTAAATGAGATTAGTTAAATAGTGAGCATGAGGAAATATGTTAAGATATTAATATAATTTGATATATGGGAGTCTAGTTATGACATTGTTAAAAGAGATGCATGTTTGGTCATTTGTTTAGATTCCCCTGAAGAAGCCAGTCAATAGTGCAAACATGGATCCATGTTGGGATACTTTTTATGAATACAGTTTGCACAATATGCACTGGATTACCTTTTGTTGAGACAATATCAGACAAAGGGTTTCCAAGGCATCCAAGAGAAAGAAGGTAATCACTTCTGGAGCTGGCATTACACGAAGTGGCGAAAAACAGCCAAAAAATAAAGTGAGCCTATAATTTTGAATTTTTGGGGTATCTTATGAAGTATTTTGTAGGACATGCCAGTCTGCGATGATGGAGAATGTAGTCGCCTTGGGTGATATACCAAATGAGCACCTCTTTGTTTTGAGCACATAACATACCGGTGGCGGTGGGGTAGGGTTGGCGGTGGGAGGGGGGGTCAAGAGGGTCGTCGGCAGGGGGGTCCAGGGCCAAATCTATGGTGGCCCAGGCCTCCGTGGCCCCACGTAGCTATGCCACTGATTGTGTACAATTAGAGTCACCACGGAATTAGAAAAGGTTCAAAGAAGGACAGCCAAAATGATTAAGGGGATGAAACTCCTCTCGTATGAGGAAAGGCTTAAGAGATTAGGGCTCTTCAGCTTGGGAAAGAGACAGCTGAGGGTGGACTGGTAGCGCTATAGAAATGATTTGTAGTAGTAGTAGTAGTAGTAGTAGTAGTAGTAGATATGATAGAAGTCTACAAAATCCTGAGTGGAGTAGAATGGGTAAAAATGAATCAATTGTTTGTTCTTTAAAAAGTACTAGGACTAGAGGACACTCTGTAAGAGCAAAATAAGCATTATGAAGCACTAATCCCCGGATTTTATATGGTCTGCTTAGATTTAGGCTCCAAAATAGGCGCATATTCTATAATACTGCACATAACTTAATTGGCTTAACAAGCTAATGAGAGCTGAAAACAGCACTTAAGCAATAGCAAGAACTAATTGGCAATTACCCTGTTTCCCCGAAAATAAGACATCCCCTGAAAATAAGACCTAGTAGAGGTTTTGCTGAATTGCTAAATATAAGGCCTCCCCCGAAAGTAAGACCTAGCAAAGTTTTTGTTTGGCCCCGATGGGTGCCCACTCTCTCCACCACCAGAAGCTCACTATTTGGCAACTAGCCACCCAGCCCAGTTCCTATTAGTGTGGAGGTAGTGATGGCGATATGGTACTGTGTTGGTTTATTAGGGGAGGTTTTTTGTTTTTTGTGTCCTTGTGAGAGCCGGACGTCTATAAACACAAGCAACGCATTCTTTTTCCTCGTTCTTCCTCTATCAGGGGCCATCGTTGGGATTTTTTTTTTGTATGTGTAATCGTTTGGTCCTCTAGTGTGGTGTATTTGGGTATGGCTTGTACCGTGTTTCGCTGAAAATAAGACATCCCCTGAAAATAAGACCTAGTAGAGGTTTTGCTGAATTGCTAAATATAAGGCCTCCCCCCCGAAAGTAAGACCTAGCAAAGTTTTTGTTTGGCCCCGATGGGTGCCTACACTCTCCCACCAGGAAGCTCCACTATTTGGCACTAGCCACCCAGCCCAGTTCCCATTAGTTTGAGGTAGTGCAGTAGTGGCGATAGGGTACTGTGTTGTGGTTTATTTAGGGGAGGTTGTTTGTTTTTTTGTGTCCTGTGTGAGAGCGGACGTCTATAACACCCAACAGCAATGCATGCTTTTCCTCGTTCTTCCTCTATCAGGGGCCATCGTTGGGATTTTTTTTTGTATGTGTAATCGTTTGGTCCTCTAGTGTGGTGTATTTGGGTATGGCTTGTACCGTGTTTGCCGAAAATAAGACATCCCCTGAAAATAAGACCTAGTGCATCTTTTGGGAGCAAAAATTAATATAAGACACTGTCTTATTTTCGGAGAAACACGGTATCAGAATTTATGCTCAGAAATCGATAAGCATATGCTATAAAGAACTGTGCCTACATTGAAAAGCGCACAGTTCAAAATAAATGTGTGTAGTTTAAAAGGGGCATGTTTATGGGCATTTTATGGACATGCCAAAATTTCTACACATAATTACAGAAATGAGCCAGTGCCCCTAAATATATGCTCATGGATTTACACCAGGCTTTTATTGGCATAAATGGGTGCGTTTAGATTTAGGCACTACGGTATCAACTATGTGTATTCTATAAACTGCACCTAAATCTTATAGAATATGCTTAAATCTGCATGGATTTTTTAGGCACCTTATATAGATGCTGGCCTTAAATGTGTTCCTATATAACAAAGATATATGGGATTATAATCCATATATTATAATCCCATATATCCAGCTGACCAGCATCAGGTCAGTGGGAAAAGTAGTGTAGCCAACACAACCCTTCCAAGAAAACAGGGAGATGATGTAAACTCAAAAATATATCCACTATAATAAAAAGCACCGCCAACGTTCTGAAGCTGACTCTCATGGCAGTGAAGGATTCATGCTGCCTGCTGTATTCATCTCCTGTCCTGACGTTTGCGTGCTTCCTGGTTCGTCACAAGCAGCAGTGACCTATCACTGGAAGGGAACGCTGCAGAGTTGCCAGGCAAAGGAACGCAACGTCACACGCATGAGGGTGTTGTCATCCCTCCATTCCTCCCTTCCTCCCTTCCAGTTCCAGGCCCCCTCCCTCCAAATTGTAAAAGTCATCTTCACTTACCAAGTCAGGTTTACGGCGGCCGGCAGCAGCGGTAAAAGGCGTGCAGGCTCGGCCCTTCTCTCTCTCTCTCAGCTCTGGTCCTGCCCTTGCGGAAACAGGAAATGAAGGCGGGACCAGAGCTGAGAGAGAGAGAGAAGGGCCAAGCCTGCACGCCTTTTACCGCTGCTGATGGCCGCCGTAATCCCGACTTGGTAAGTGAAGATGATTTCAAAAATTCGGAGGGAGGGGTGCTGGAACTGGGAGGGAGGGAGGAAGGGAGGGACGACAACCCTGGAACTGGGAGGGAGGGGGATCCTGGAACTGGGAGGGAGGGGGAACCTGAAACTCGGTCCCCTGGAACTCGGAGGGAGGGGACGACCCTGGAACTCGGAGGGAGGGAGGGAGGGGACGGACGACCCTGGATCTCGGAGGGAGGGAGGGGACAGATGAACCTGGAACTCGGAGGGAGGGGGGAACCTGAAACTCAGAAGGAGGGAGGGGGAACCTGGAACTGGGAGGGGAGGGAGGGGATGACCCTGGAACTCGGAGGGAAGGAGGGAACGACCCTGGAACTCAGAGGGAGGGGGGGGGGGACGACCCTGGAACTCAAAGGGAGGGGATGACCCTGGAACTCAGAGGGAGGGAGGGCACGACCCTGGTACTCAGAGAGAGGGAGGGAGGGAGGGGGGACGACCCTGGAACTCGGACGGATGACCCTGGAACTCGGAGGGAGGGAGGGGGACAACCCTGGAACTCGGAGGGAGGGAGGGGGGACCCATGGCACACACTCTCATTCTCACACACACACTCTCTCTCTCACAGACACACTCGCACCCAGTCTCACTCTCTCTCTCTCACACTCACTGTGTCTCATATACGCACTCGCACACACTCTCATTCTCACACACACACTATCATGCTCACTCACACACACACTCTTACAGACACACTCGCACCCAGACTCACTCTCTCTCTGTCACACACTCACACATTCACGCTCTCTCTCTCACACAGTCACTCTCGCACACACTCTCTCAAACATACACACTCCGAGGAAAACCTTGCTAGCGCCCGTTTCATTTGTGTCAGAAACGGGCCTTTTTTACTAGTTTATTCATAAAAAGATTCTTCTTTATGAAAGGACTCAACATGGCACCATGTTTCAGCTAAATGCCTGCCTCAGGAGTCTATAAATAAGAATAAATATATAAAACTGGCTACATTTAATTTTTTTTTATCTATCTATCTATCTATCTAAGACCAAATATAAAAAATTACCGCCTGCACTTGATTAAAATAATAATACTAATAATGATAAAATAAGGCTAAGCGACCAGGAAAAAATACAAAGAACAAAACTTCCAAACAAACCTAATAATGAAAACATAAAATAACTGACCTTATGAGATCAATCTGTTTGTCCATAGCAATGTATGCATAAAAATACAAAGGAGTGATTGCAGTCTATGGGAGAAAGGTAAATATGTATATTAAAATAGATTGCTATTCAATATTTCCAGACATCAAAAGAAGATTTGGAGGGGCATTTTCAATATGACTTCTAAGTTCAACTATGGATGTTTTGCACAAAACGTCCAAAATCCGAATAGGAAAGAAGGTCATTTTTGAAAAAAAATGAAAACGTCCATTGTTTTGTGCTTTGTATGTTTTTTTTATTATCATTAAAAATAAAAAGTCCAAATGAAAAATGTAGAAAACCAAGCCATTTGGGATGTAGGAAGCCAGCAATTTTATTAGACTGGTCCCCCGAACATCCCAGGAGAGCAATGAGGCATGCTAGGGGCACTGCAGTGGACTTCAAATAAATGCTCCCAGGTACACATATCACCACTGCTCCCTTATTGTGTCTGCGGAGCCCCTCATAACCCATCCAAAACCCACTACCCCCAACTGTATATCACTGCAGTAGCCCTTATGAGTGAAGGTGGCACCTATATGTGGGTACAGTGGGTTTCTGGTGAGATTTAGAGGGCTCATAGTTTCCATCACAAGTGTAAGAGGTAAGAGGGAGTATGGGCCTGGGTTCACCTGTCTGCAGTGTACTGCACCCATCACTAGACTACGCCAGGGACCTACATACTGCTCTAATGGACCTGAATATAACATCTGAGGCTGGCATAGAGACTGGCAAGTAATGGGGTAGGAAGGGGGTCAGTGTCCACTGGGGGAGTAAGGGGAGCTCATTCCTGATTCCCTCCAGTGGTCACCTGCGCTGAATCTGATTGAAAATCTGAGGAACACGCTGCCACCTGCTAGAAGTCTGCTTCAGGTTGTATGTGTGTCATGTACTTTTATATAAGTGCTGTGGGCTCATGTGACTCTTTTACTTAGGAGTCTAGTTAGGGATTTATGTGTGCTTACTTAGCTGTGTCTGTGATAAGACTTCCTGTGTCTTTATTCTTGCCTTCTTCAAACATTAACTTTGCTACTATTTTAAATAATGCATACTCTATTTTTATAAAACTTGGTTTTGGAGTTAGTTCCTTTCTATTATTTGGGGCATAGTGAGCTTGGATCTAAGGATAAGAGGGAATACGTTTGCTTCTGACCCCAAAAAGGGTTGTTTCTATATGCGTCCACAACTCAATGAAGTTACAAGCTGATACTTTTAAAATTAATGGAGGAAATATTTTTCACTCAATGAATAGTTAAGCTCTAGAACTCATTACCAGAGCATCGTCAACGTATATTTTTTGAGTCACCTTTGCTGTTTTCTGTGTGTGTGCAGAAATGTGCATAAATGCAGGTTTTCAGATTTATGCACATTCTTGGAGCCTAAAGCTCACAGAATTAGTCCCATTTTTCCAATCCATCCTTCTTAAAGAAAAGACTTTTGCTTTGCCTTTCAGCTAGACCACTTAATAAGAGGTTTTTCCTTTTAGCCTGTTTAATGACTCAAGAGTATTCGTAAAGTGCCTCGTGATGGTAGCCACCCATCTCCATAAGCAAGGCTTTCTAGTTTTTCCCATACCTTGAAGACTAGCTTCTACTGGCTTCTAAAAAACTTGCTGTAGACCTTAGGGACAGTACATCTACAAGACTGTGCTTTATCACAATTTTCTGAAATTCACTTTGCATTCAAACGTTTTCTTCGCAGGCACTATTCTGAATGCATATCAGTTAAAAGCTTTCTGGCCAGAGGACAGACTACAATCTTTGAGTTCATATGTCTGCTACATATAAATCACACTGGTGGTCACGGCCAAGGCTTACTTATAGATGCTGGGTCACATGATAGCAGTGTCCATGTTTGAAAGTGAGATGGCTGCAATGGGACCTCAATTTACAGTGAAATCAGCATACTCAACCTCTTTCCAACATTCTTTGTCACTTGGGTCAGCTTCAAAATATGAAGCAGTGGTGGACATTTGAGGCCAATTATACTGCAGATGTCCTCTTCTCTCTACTGGAATATTGGCTTGTCTTACTACAGATCCAGCTAGTGCTGGGTGGAGAGTTCATATGCACTCTTACCACACACTGAGAGGATAGTCAAGGTTTGGGAAACTTCCTCACTTCAATCACTCGGAACAAAAGAAATTAAGAATTGATATACTGGATCAGATCAAAATTCTATATTGCCCTTCATCCTGTTTCCAACCAGTACCTGGCAGGATCCCTAAAAGTAGCAAAAGATTCCATTCTACTTACTCCCAGATCTACCTTAATTATGGTTTATTGGCTTTTCTTCCAGGAATTTATCCAAACATTTAAACCCATCTATGCCAATTGCTTTTATCATATCCTCCAGTACTGAGTTACAGAACTTAACTGTGTTGAGTGAAAAAAATATTTTCTCCAATTAGTTTTAAATGTACTACTCAGTAACTTTGTGGCATGTCCCTTAGTCTTTGTGCTTCTTGAAAACATAAACAAGAGATTTGTATTTACCTGTTGTGCTCCACTCAGGATTTAAAAAATCTATCATATTTCCCCTCAACCATCTATTCGCTAGCTTTTTTGGTTGTTCCATTTTGGGTGCTCTTCTCTGTATGTTTTCTAATTCTGTTAGATGTGAAATTTTTGAGATGTGGAGACCAGAACTGCACACCATACTCAAAGTGCAGTCACACCATGGAGTGATAATTCACAGCAGTGCCGTAGCGAGGGCTAATGGCACCCAGGGCGGGTCGTCGCTGCGCACCCCCCCCCCCCGGGTGTAGCACGGCGTGACCCCCCCCCCCTCTGCGGCGCACCCCCCCTCTGGAGTGAAAACCCCCCCGGACCGCATTCTTACCTGCGGGAGGGCCGATCCGCCCTGAGTGCACGTCACTCGGAGCTGCGTCGGCCCCGCTGGTTCCCTGCTCTCTCTGCCCCGGAACAGGAAGTAACCGCCCCTCCCCCCCTTCCTACGCCTCTGACTCACAGTTACCATTATAATAGCCACACTTGTCTGGAAATGAGCTTGCAGGGCTGGCTCAACCAATAGGCAATATTAGTCAGTTGCCTAGGACGACAGCTTCTGGGGGCAGCAAAGGGCAGCTGTAGTCAAAGCAAAACAACGGATCCTGACAATTTGCACAAACTCAAAAAAGCCATCAATGCATTCTCTTACCTACAGGAAGGGTGGGTAATTTTCAAATAGGTAAATGGCTTTTAAAAACTGTCCTCATTATTTGTATGTCAGGCATACTCAAAATTAAGAATTTAAAGGCATTATTGTCTATTGTAAAAATATTGTATTCTGCATATCTCAGAAATTCTAGGTGGATTACATATCAAACACACATAATTACAATCAATAGACAAGACAATGATGTAATAAAGATTCATAATCTATGAAAACATAAAATACAAAGGAAAACTAGAAATAACATCTCATCAAGTATTTAATTACATCTGCTCCTAACACAAGTTTTACTGGTCTAACATTATATGATGTATTTTACTTTCTGTTAATATATTTTGAACATGTTCATGCTCTTCTAATTGTTATGTAAGCCACATTGAATCTGAGTTCTACTCGGGCTAATGTGGGATATAAATAAATCGAAGTAAATACAACAAGCTCATAAATAACAGACTAGCTTTCAACAAATGCTTATTGAAAAAGAGTTGTTTTCAGCATTTTTTTTAAACAGGCGTTGATCTTATTACAGGAATCTGAGGTGGCATTTTGTTCCATAACTTCAGTCCTGTTACATAAAAAATCCTTGACCTATATTCTTCCAACCTTATCAAATGAAAAGATGGAACATTTAACAAATGGGCAGTTGAAGATCGCAATGTTCGTGGGGGTTGATGAATATACAAACTAGCAGAAATAAATGGTGAAATAGCATTAATTAGTACTTTAAGTGGGTATATGACTATGGGTCCCTTTTACAAAATGGCAATAAAAGGGACCCTGCTGTGGCATCAGTGCACAGGTTTGCCGCACACTAAGGTCCACTTTTACCACCACAGGTAAAAGGCTTTCTTTAAAAAATAAGGACAGTAGGGGATCTGGTGGTAGCTTGGAGGTAACTGAGCAGTACATAACTGATTACCGCCAGACATGCCCCGGTGCTAGAAAATTTTAAAATATTTTCTAGTACTAGAACTGGCATGTGGTGGGAGTTGGAACTGAAGGGCTGAATCACTGCACGCCAAGACGGCACTACTACTACTGTACTTTTGTAAAAGGGCCCCTGTATGAAAATTGTCCTCTTTCAATATAGCTGGAAGTACATGTGGTATTCCAGAATCCATATGCTTTCAGCCATATGTAGGGGAACAGTTACTGGGGGCATGTTTTGAGAGGGATTTGAAAATAACACATGCAGTTTGTGTGGCTTGTATTTTCAAACCTATGCATTTTATTGTGAAACCTACCCACACAAACCAAAAAAGCAGGTGCAACAGTCCACAGATACTCTGTACGTATGGGAGGTATCTAATGGAGAGTGGACTTTCATTTGGTATAAGGTTTATAGGTATTTCAAGATATATGGTCTGAAAATTGTCACATTCAGATCAACATCTTCTCCTACAGCAACAATTATTTGACCTGGGTAGGCATGATGGCTGCTCAAGATCTGAAGTAGAGAATGACACAGGGATAAAATTTGTCCCCCCATCTCCACCCCCGCCCCGTCACCATGGGCTCTGTTCTCATCTGCAGAAGCCTCGAATACTTATGATTTTATATTTAAATCTTTTTATTAAAGTATAAAAAGGAACAATATGCTGAGCAACTGTTGTGTATAAATTACAAATAGAAAACAATAATAACAATGAGCATCTATAATAACCCTCCTACCACCACCACTCTCTACCCTTCCAACCCCAATAATAGCTGACTTCTACTACCCCAAGGAATTCCAATCCATTCTGTTAAAATGTCCAGGGATACAAAATACAACCCACTCTGTATGCCCTAGAGGGGAGAAATATGCCCTATGAAGCACTGTTATGATTTTTTAATCTGTGGATGAATAAGAAGTCATCAACAATCTCAGGATTCTGTCTAGCTCTCCTGTCTTCCACAGTCCCTCCTACAATAGAAGATGTCTTCTTAGAAAATGTGCTGATAGTAGGATGTACAGGGTCCCCCATGCGAATTTTGCTAGCTGTGGCCAGCATGTTTGCTTGTTTCTCCAAAAAATAAAAATATTGTCTGCATCAATGAAACATAAATAACAGTTCAGTTCATTAACAGGCTTCAAAGTAGAAACTGACACGGGAACAAAGCTTGTCCCCGTCCTCACAGGCTCTGTCCCAATCCCCGTGGGATCTGTCCCGGTCCCCACTCCGTCCCCGTGGGATCTGTCCCCACCCCGTCCCCGTGGGCTCTGTCCCCGTCCCCGTGGTTACTGTGGGTCCCCGTCCCCGTGTCATTCTCTAATCTGAAGCTTACTTGTCTGCAGCATTACATGCATTAAGGAGATTCATGAGCCTCCACTTTTATTGAAAGCAGCCATCAATGGATATCATTGCACGCTGCTTGAGACCACAGTCCATTGCTCATTCTGAATAATTTTCTCAGGCTGAATTTCAGCAACATACTTCCCAACATATTAACAATATATAAACTGTATTAAATGTCACCAGCAACTCACTGAGGTAAAAGAATAAATGCGGAAAGAAAAACGTATGTTTGACATAATGCTGAGAAATCACCCGCTTAAAGATGGAGAAGGAAATAGTTTTAACCTTCCAATACATAAAAATGTTGAAAAAATATGCAGCTACTTAGAGCATTATGAGAATACATTTATCCTTGCAATTTCATGGTAATATTGACAACCACTTAGCCATGGGTCCAGGGGTTTATAATAGTAACATAAAGTATGATAGCAGATAATGATCTCATGCCCATCTAGTCTGATCATTTCCACTTCCCACTGCAGACCCTTACGGCAAGCTTCTCTCAGCTTCCCCATATTGGTCCTTCTCATGCTTTTCTTATATTTTGTTACTACTACTGTGATTAAACACAAACATCACTCACCATAGAAATACCTTCAGTTTTCATCTCTTCCTTATTTCTGAGTATAGGTCCTTCCAGTCTCATATCAAACTCCTTGCTCAAGAAGCTATTTTCCGATGTTCCATGATCCTAAGTGTTCTGTGTATATTTGGGAAGGTAGGACAGGGCCAGTCCTGTGGGGCCAAGAATAGTCTGTGTTTATCTCTAATATCAGGGTTAGTGGTGTACCAAGGGTCTCCAGCACTGGGAACCAATGTTTACATTTCTGTGTCTCCCCTCCCTCCCCCTCCCCCTCCCCCACAGCATCTCCACTTTAACTCATCTCTGCACTCCTTCCCTGCCCTCAAGTCCAGCATCACCCATTTCTGTGCCACTGCATCTGCTGACCCCACCTCCAAATTGCAGCACCCACCTGCAATAGGAAGTGCTGAAAAAAGGTAAGCACAAGGGCTCTGAGCCATTTGAAGTCTCAGGGTCCTACCATGTCCTGTCCCCTCTAACACAAACATCCTGTTTCCAGGAGCTGGGGGTGCAGCCGGGTTTTCAAAAAGCAAATGACTCAAAGGCCCCACATGTATTTTTGTTTTCAGTACTGCCAAGTGCTCCTCAAGTGCCATCCCTTAGGCTGCTGCCAGTGGACCACCCCTTTCACAGTATACCACTGATTCAAGGTCAAGGTGCCAAACACAATACAAATTACCCCTCACTGGACACAATGAAGGAATGTTCCCAATTTTGGGGTTGCTCACCACCCATTGGCCCCCACAGAACTGGCTCCTATGATCAAGGAAAATGTTCTCCCTCCAACCCCATGCTGCAGCCCATGTTCTATTACCCACTGTAAAAGCTCACAGACAGTTCCTGCATCATCTCCCAGACACCGTGCTCTGCATAAGAACATGTAACACCAGTTATACTGGACACATCACCAGCAGCATCTACTGTATCAATGTACCGTTAACAGATTTTATGGCGTCAGAGAGAAACAAATGTGTGCATTGGGGGAGGGGGCACCGGAGGAGCGAGGGAGCCTTGAGCTGAATGTCAATGAAATGTTGGCAAGATTCTGCTGCAGGGTTAGGCTCCAGAGGAAAGAGAGGCAGGGAGGAGGAGATCACAGAGTCAGGCTGTCCCTTTCAGTGGAAAGAGGAAGAAGGGAGTGCAGAGCTAAGCTGGGACTTACTGTTTTGAGAAACAATGCCTAATTAAGATAGATGGGAGTCATTGAAATACATCCCCATTCTACTCCCCATAGAATTCCTCCATCTATTACAAAGCTAAATCATACCAAAGTGCTTCAGCTTTAATCTTTCCTCTATCAAAGGCTAAGCCTGTGCTGCCCAGAGGCTGAATCTGTGTCTGACAGACTGCCAGGCTATCCACCTCTCCTGGATTCCACTAGCAAGAGAACATCATGCTTGCACAGCTTATCCCGATATCCAAGCAGGCCCAAGGTATGTGAACATGAAGGGAAGATAGACTGGGAAAAACTCAGAACTAGCGTGAGGAATGTGGCAAGAAAAAGAGAAACGGAGCAAGATGCTATATATAGACCTAGAGAATGAAGGAGAAAAAAAAAGATGTTTTAGATAATGTTCATAGTCCCACTATCCCCCTAACATTATATATAGCGTCCAAAATTGCACGCACAAATTTGGGCATGTGCCCAAATTGAGCATTCAATTTAATTGCTTAATGAGCCAATTAGCTCTGATAATTGAGCACTAAAAATGATTGGCACTAATTAGAATTTACGTGTGCATCTTTATAGTCGCTATTCTATAAAGATATGTGCATAAACTTTTCCATGCAGATTTTCCATGCATTTCTGGGATTTTCACGCAATGTTACAGAATTCAGGGGATCCGTGCCTAATTTAGGGTTCAGTTGGTGTAAACTCTCATGCCCAAAATTAGGTGCAGATCCCAGCGTTAAGCATCATTCTATAAACAGCACCCAATTTGGCACACTGTGTATTTACAGAATTGAGTCCTATATGTGTTAGTGTGCCTTACTGTCTACACATTTGAGTGTGTTTGTTACAGTTCTTTCTATTTAGCTGATGCTTTTCCGTGGATAGCTCAAGGGTAATTACATTAAGGTACAGTAGGTATTTCCCTATCTCTGGATGACTTACAGTCTAATTTTGTACCTGAGACAACAGAAGGTGAAGCAACGTACCCAAGGTGACAAAGAAAGTTGATGGGATTTGAACCCTGGCTTTGGTTGCTTTAATCCAACTGATCTAACCACTAGGCTACTCTTCCAAGCTATTGTTAATATGTATGTAGCTGACACTGTTTGTATTTGTGGGCATGGTATATCTACTGTTGTGTATCTTTAAGTTTATGCATATGTACCTATATGGTTTTTTTTCTGTCACTGTTGTATACATATTGTATATAGGTCTGTGTGAACCTGCTAGCTTGGATTGGTTGAGATTCTATTGCAATATGCCTTTGTGTTATGTACATACTCTGTTTGGGTTAGTATGTTTGTATGTTTCCATGAGTTTTTGCATGTGAATTTGGGCCAGTGTATGTTGGTGTGTTCGTGCGGATCTGTATAATGGTGTGGTGGAGCTGCACATATTTCTCTGATGTATTTCTGTGTGCCATTTTTTCATCTATAAAGTTTCTAGTGAATATATTGTGTAATATAACTGAAACCAATAGTGACCCAGAGAATGTAAGAAACTGCTGTTGACAGGAAGTCTCACAACAGTGATTGAGACATGATCAATTGGATGTAAAGATTATGGCTGTAGCGGATTAAGCTTCAGCAGTAGAGAAAATGAAGTTACTTACCTGTAGGAGGTATTCTTCAGAGACAGTAGAATACAAGTCCTCACATCTGAGTGATAGTATTTGATGGAGCCCATGTAGGAAAAATCTTCTCCAGCTCAGAAAAAAAATCTGAAGTTTTTAAGAGCTGCTATACACATGTGCTAAATGTTCTGCCTCATGTCATGCCATGGGGCTCCTCGGGCACTGAATAGCTGAGTACAACATACAGTTCCCAGGGGAGGTGGGAGAGAGTGAGGATTTGTATACTGCTGTCTACAGAGAATACCTGCTACAGTTAAGTAACTTGGGACCCAATATTCAAAATTATTTAACTGGTCAGGAAAGGCACTTAGAGGGTCAGGAGGTAATATTGAGCAGCCTTTAACTGGACAGGGCCACTGGATATTCACTCTAACATTTGCTAGTTAATAAGACAACCTTATAAAGATGGAAAAAGGAACTTACTCACAGTGACACTACTAAATTCTCAAGATTCCTAGAATACCTCTACCAAAGCCAAAATTTAAATATAAATTCTAAATCTACTGTAATTATATGATATGATATGATATACATTGTGTATAAGGGAAAAGACCTCGGAGGCTCTCATGGTTCTGAAATAAGGCACCCATGGAAGAACCTCACAACCATACCACCATCAGCGGTCAAAAACCTTTGATAATATACAGTGAACGTAAACTCATATAGAGCATACTAATTCTCACCAACACAAAGTGCTAAAATTCTATTTAGAATCATACACTTACTGCTAACCATAAACACTTATCTTATGGAACAAGTCCAATGCTCTTAAGCTCAATGGAGCCATCCGTTTCGCTGACTGAGGCTTCGTCAGGAGCGAAAACTGTAACAGCTGACGTACTGGACAGAAGAGCTGACAAGCACCATTTGTCAGCGCTACACTTGTGTTATCTTAAGAATAAATGGTACATAATACATAAGTACATAAGTGTTGCCATACTAGGACAGATCGAAGGTCCATCAAGCCCAGCATCCTGTCTCCAACAGTGGCCAATCCAGGTCACAAGTACCTGGCAAGATCCCAAAACAGTTCAATACATTTTATGCTGCTTATCCCAGAAATAAGCAGTGGATTTTCCCAAGTCCATTTTAATAATGGCATATGGACTTTTCTTTTAGGAAGCCATCCAAACCTTTTTTAAACCTCTCTAAGCTAACTGATTTCACCACATTCCAGCCAGTCTGCATGTAGAGTTGGTGCCAGAGTAGTCTGGAGTGGAGTTTGGGAGAAGCCAGTAGTTGTGAGCACTGCCAATATTCAGTGCTGCTGCTCACTTAGCTAATCAAACAAGTATGAGCACATAAATAGCAACCCTAACTACTTGGTTAGCTATGCAGGTATGACACTGAATATTGGCTGTAACCACATAATTTCCAGGCACTGCCAAAGACTCAGATATTCAGGCCAATGCCTGGATTGTAAATGAGCTTTGGCTTTCTACTTGGAGTGGGCTAAACTTAAAAAGTCCACCCAATGGAAGGGGGAGTGATCCCAATAAGCCTAAAACTACAACTGCCAGGCATAGACTTTCTAATCAGATAGCAGACCGCTTCTCTTTCACTATGCCCAAGCAGACCTGTATTTAGAAGGTCATGTCAAGGCTCAGAATGTCAACACCGTGGCTAGCTGAAAATTCACCCCATGGTTCCCCACCCCCCACCCCCCGAAAGCCAAGCAGAATATCATGGCCTCCTCACCTCTGGGACTCCTAGGTACAGATTACTTTTAGCACCAAAAATGGAAGACAATGAAAGGTGCTGCCAACAGGCAACCATCAAAAACTTTTTTTTTTAATTTATATTTTTATTGCATTTAAATTACATTTAGTGAAACAACTTAAATGACAAGAAAAGGAAACATAAATTTCAATCAATTATATAAAACAAAGGAAATAGTACAACACTTTTAGACCATAAATTCTAGGTTCTGGACAAGAAACAAGGAATAGAATTTAAAAAAAAAAAAGGAAAAACTTTAAATCTAAGAGAGGTACCGTGCAAAACACGCATAGCCGAATATCAGCATTACCAACCTATTGAACTTTCTGGTTTTGAGTTCGACTACTTACTCTAGCACTAATAAAAACTTTCATTTTTTGAGGGTCAACAAACATATATGTAACAGAATCTAAAGATATAATGCATCGACATGGAAATTTTAACACAAATAGACCCCCTAAAGCAAGGGTTCTAGGCTTAAGATTCATAAATTCTCATCTCCGCACTTGAGGATCTTTGTTTAAATCAGGATAAATGCAAACTTGTTCCCCTAGAATTTTTTCATTTAAATGTTTGAAATATAATTTGAAAACATTATTTCTATCCAAATCTAACACAAACGATACCAAAAGGGTTGTCCTTTCTGTTACAGTGTCCAAAGAGTTCTCCAAAAAATCTGTTAAATTTAATTCAGGTTGATTCTGAGCATCCAGGGGGGTCGATTTCTTGATCCCAGTTAAATACTGTGCCTTAGTAATAGGTGGAAGACCCTCTATTGGAATTTTCAATATTTCCTGAAAATATTTACGAAGCATATCTATTGGTGTAGTTAGAGGGGCTTTAGGAAAATTTATGAAACACAAGTTATTCTTCCTCCCCTGACTGTCCAAATATTCTAATTTCTTCTTCAGTATATCACTATCTTTAGAGACAACTCCTGCAAATGACTGTAAAGTAGAAAGATCAGCCTTCAAACTTCCAACTTGACTCTCTTGATCCCGCATTTTCTCAGTTAACATCTGCTCTGATTGTTTTAAGTCTGTAATTTCTTTAGTAAAAGAGTTGGTTACCTTTGTAAGTAGGGAACTCATCCCCTGAATTGCGTCCCATAGGGAGTCTAAAGTGACTACAGCCGGTCTTTTTACTTCCGTTTCACCTAAGGTTGTAGCTCCCGAAAGCGTGGGGGTCGAGGTGGCATCAACCCTCCTATTTTCGGATGTTCCCACTATCGGGGTAGAATTCGCCAAGGTGCCTCCTTGAATCGAGTGGTTACTCTCCTCTCCAGGGGTTGAAACACCCGTTCCTACCTCAGCGATGGAACTACATCCGGGTCATAGTAGGGCTGGGTTTTCGAGCGGGCTCAGAGAGACCGCTCCGTCGCTGTGTTCCGCAGAATCCTCTGTGGGTTGATTCAAAGTGGGTGTTTGCATGGCCCGTGGGAGGACGCCGACCTGCTCCAGGGTCAATTGCCGAGGAGCGGGAACATTTCTAGGAACCGAGGAGGACAGGTCTCTGGGTTTTCCCTTCCTTTTCCCCAAGACTTGGGGTAAGGTAAAACTCGCCAGCAATACACCACTCCGAGAAGTCAGCAGCTCACTCTCACGCATCCGCTCTAATCTGCCATCTTGTCCGTGCCCCCCCCCATCAAAAACTTTAAAAAAAATGTTCTTGTTTGTTTAGCAGCAACCAGCCCATTATAGATTTGTACTTTTTCAAATCTGTAACAAAGCTAACCTAGAAATTAAGAAATTGGCCTGGAGGGAGGGGGATGGAGTTAGATCTAAACCAGAGGTGGGCTATTACCGTAGAAAGACCACAACCCAGTCAGGCTCTTTTTACATACAATGGAAACAATATGTGCAAATCAATCTCATACTTATTAAGAATATAAGAACATAACCACTGCCATACTGAGACAAACCGAAGGTCCATCAAGTCCAGTATCCTGTTTCCAAGAATAGTCAATCCAGTTCACAAATACTTGACAAGATCCCAAAACAATAAACAGATTTTATGCTGCTTATCCTAGAAATAAGCAGTGACTTATGGACTTTTCTTTTAGGAAATTATCCAAACCTTTTTTAAACACTGCTAAGCTAACTGCATTTACCACATTCTCTGGCAACAAATTCCAGAATTTAATTAAACACTGAGTGAATAAATATTTTTCCAGTTTGTTTCAAATTTTCTACTTAGTAGTCTCATTGCATGCCCTCTAGTTCTAGTATTTTTGGGAAGAGTAAACAAGCAATTTGTGTCAACCCATCCCATTCCAATCAGTATTTTATAGACCTCTATCAAATCTCCCCTCAGCTGTATCTTCTCCAAGCTGAAGAGCCCCAGCTGCTTTAGCCTTTCCTCATAGGGAAGTCATCCCATCCCCTTTATAATTTTCGTTGCCCTTCTCTGTACCTTTTCTAATTCCACTATATCTTTGAGATGCAGTGACCAGAACTGCACACAGTATTCGAGGTGCAGTCACACCATGGAGTGATACAAAGGCATTATAACATTCTCATTTTTGTTTTCCATTCCTTTTTCTAATAATACCTAATATTCTATTTGCTTTCTTAGTCGCTGCTGCACACTGAGCAGAGGGTTTCAATGTATCAACAATGACACCTAGATCCTTTTCCTGGGCGGTGACTCCTTACATGGAACCTTGCATCACGTAGCTAAAGTTCAAGCTCCTCTTTCCCACATGCATCACTTTGCACTTGCTCACATTAAACATCATCTGCCATTTTGATGCCCAGGCTCCCAGTCTCATAAGGTCCTTTTGCAATTTTTCACAATCCTCTTGCGATTTAACAACTTTGAACAAGTTTGTGTCATTAGCAACTTTAATGACCTCACTAGATATCCCCATCTGTAGATCATTTAGAAATATGTTAAAAAGCAGCGGTCCCAGCACAGACCCCTGTGGAACCCAACCATCTACCCTTCTCCACTGAGAATGCAGACCATTTAACCCTACTCTGTTTTCTATATTTTAACCAGTGCTTAATCAGCAATAGGACAATCTGTCCTACCCATGACTTTATCATTTCCTCAGGAGTCTTTCATGAGGTACTTTGTCAAATGCCTTTTGAAAATCAAGATACACAATCCTGCTTATAATCGAACGAGAAAAACGCCCAAGTTCCGACCTAAATCGGGAGATGGACGTTTATCTCACAAAAACGAATAACGCGGTATAATCGAAAGCCGAACTTGGACGTTTTCAACTGCACTCAATCCTGACACACTCCATCGTGGAAGTGTACAAAGTTGACGGGGGCGTGTCGGAGGCATGGTGAAGGCGGGACTGGGGCATGGTTATCACCCGAACAGAGATGGGCGCCTTTCGCCGATAATGGAAAAAAAGTATGCTTTTGTAGCTAGAATTTAGGGCACTTTTCCTGGACCCTGTTTTTTCACGAATAAGGCCCCAAAAAGTGCCCTAAATGACCAGATTACCACCAGAGGGAATTGGGGATGACCTCCCCTGACTCCCCCAGTGGTCACTAACCCCCTCCCACCACAAAAAATGATGTTTCACAACTTTTTATTTTCATCCTCAAATGTCATACCCACCTCCCTGGCAGCAGTATGCAGGTCCCTGGAGCAGTTGTTAGGGGGTGCAGTGGACTTCAGGCAGGTGGACCCAGGCCCATCCCCCCCTACCTGTTACAATTGTGCTGCTTAATGCTTAGTCATCCAACCCCCCCCCAAACCCACTGTACCCACATGTAGGTGCCCCCCTTCACCCCTTAGGGCTATAGTAATGGTGTAGACTTGTGGGCAGTGGGTTTTGAGGGGGATTTGGGGGGCTCAACACACAAGGGAAGGGTGCTATGCACCTGGGAGCTCTTTTACCTTTTTTTTTGTTTTTGTAAAAGTGCCCCCTAGGGTGCCCGGTTGGTGTCCTGGCATTTGAGGGGGACCAGTGCACTACGACTCCTGGCCCCTCCCACGAACAAATGCCTTGGATTTATTCGTTTTTGAGCTGGGCGCTTTCATTTTCCATTATCGCTGAATAACAAAAACGCCCATCTCACAAATTGTCGAATAAAACATGGACGTCTATTTTTTTCGAAAATACGGTTCGGTCCGCCCCTTCACGGACCCGTTCTCGGAGATAAACGCCCATGGAGATAGACGTTTTCGTTCGATTATGCCCCTCCACATCAACCAGCTCACCTTTATCCACATGTTTATTCGCCCCTTCAAAGACATGTAATAGATTGGTGAGGCAAGATTTCCTTTGACTAAATCCATGTTGGCTTTGTTTCATTAATCCTTGCTTATGCAAATGCTCTGTAATTTTGTTCTTTATAATAGTCTCTACCATTCTACCCAGCACCGACATCAGGCTCACTGGTCTACAAATTCCTGGATCACCTCTGGAAACCTTTTTAAAAATCGGCATTACATTGGTATCTTCAGGTACCATGATGGATTTTAAAAATAAATTACATATTACTAACAATAACTCTGCAAGTTCATTTTTGAATTCTATCAGTACTCTGGGATGTATACCATCCAGTCCCAGGGATTAACTACTCTCCAATATGTCAAATTGCCTTATTGCATCTTCAAAGTTTACAGAGATATGTTTCAGTTTCTCTGATTCATCAGAATTGAATACCATTTTTGACACTGGCATTTCTCCCACATTGTCCTCTGTGAAGATTGAAGCAAAAAATTAATGTGAAGGGGCATTTTTAATATGACCTCTAAATTTAGTTTTGGATGTTTTGCTAAAAATGTCCAAAAAATCAAGTGGAAAACAGTGATTTTCAAACCAGAAAAGATCTTCTCTTTTTTTTTTTTTTTAAATGGCCATTTCCTAGGTCCCAGGTACACATCTCACCGTTACCCCCTTATATTATATGGGGAGCCCTCCAAAACCCTTCATAAACCTACTGTACCCAACTGTACGCCACTAAAATAGCCCTTATGTCTGCAGGTATCACCTATACATAGGTACAGTTGGTTTTTGGTGGGTTTTGGAGGGCTCACACTCTCCACCACAAGTGTAACAGAGTGGGATATAGGTAGGCCTGGTTCCCCTTCTCTACAGTCTACTGCACGAATCACTAAAGTACTCCAGGGACATGCGTACTGCTCTGCAGGGGCGTAGCTACGGGTGGGCCTGGCTCGCAGGCTCCTTCCATCTCCTACGTCACTGCCCCTGGAGCGACGCAGGGGCAGTAACATAAGAGACGGGAGGAGCCTGCAGAGCCAGCAGCCAATGCCTCAAGGCTGCCTAGACAGTGCCTGCCGGTGCCGCGTTTTATTATTTTTTTAAACATTTTTCGTCCTTAGTGTTAGCGCTTCTTCTTTTTGTAGCGCCGGCCCTGCTGCTCAACAGGAAAAGCAGCAGTGACCGGCAATGGGAGCTGGGGCTGGCGCTGGCATGCAGGGTGGGCCTCGAGGAAAAGAGAAAAGAGGGAAAACATGGAAGGATGGGGAGAAAAAGAGGGAAAACAGATGGAAGGATGGCAGAGAAAGGGAAAACAGATGGAAGGATGGCAGAGAATGAGGGAAAACATGGAAGGATGGGGCGAAAGAGGGAAAACAGATGGAAGGATGGGGAGAAAAGAGGGAAAACAGATGGAAGGATGGCACAGAAAGAGGGAAAACAGATGGAAGGATGGGGAGAGAAAGAGGGAAAATGGATGGATGGGGAGAGAGACTCTGGATGGAAGGATGGGGAGTGAAAGAGGGGAGATGGATGAAAGGATGCAGAGAGAAAGGGGAGAGACTGGAAGGATGTGGAGAGAGAAGAGACACTGAACAGAAAAGGGTAGAGTGATACAGAGACACTGGTTAGAAAGAGGGAGAGAGAGAGACATTAGATGGAAGGATCAGGAGAGAGGGTAGATGGATGGAAGGATGGGGAGAGAAAGAGGGAGACGCTGGATGGAAGGGTAGGGAGAAAGAGGTGACACTGGACGGAAGGATGCAGAAAGAAAGAGGGGAGACTACTGGAAGGATGGGGAGAGAGAGGGGAGACTGGAAGGATGGGGAGAGAAAGAGGAGAGCTGCTGGATGGAAAAGGGGAGTAGTGAAAGACTGGAGAATAAGAGGAAGGGACATGGGGAGAACAAGAGTGAGAAAAAGATGAAAAGCCATAAGTAGATGAAGGAAATTAAAGAATGGATAGTAAGAATGAATTAAATCAGGACAGAGAGAGAGAGAGAGAGAGGCAGAAAAATATTGAAGAAAGCAAAGAAAAAGGAGAGAAAAATGACAAATGGCCAGGAAAACCTGGCAGAAGAGTTAAGCGAAAACGAAGGAAAGCAGAATCTAGAGACTGGGAGCGACACAATGAGAAAAAGTAAATGGTCATACAAGAAAGGTAAAGAAAACAATTTTATTTTTAATTTAGGATAAAGTAATATGGTACCTGTGTTAATGAAGTTTCAGAGACCAATACTTCCTTCCTTAGGTCAGGCGAGGATACCGTAACAGCATTATACTGACCTGAGGCAGGAGGTTTTGGCCTCTGAAAGCTCACAGAAAAGGGTGTTAGGCTATTAAATAATTTTCTGAAATCTGATGCACTGAAAAGCAGCACTTTACCCTGTGTGACAAATGCATCTGATTAGCGTGACTAAATTTTGCTGGGGGAGGGGGGTAGAGAGAAAATTTTGTGCCCACCCACTTTGGGTTCAGGCCCATCCAAAATTGGCAGTCTGGCTATGCCACTGCTGCTCTGTTACAGAGGCTGGTATATACTGTTTTATTTCACATTTTTTGGGGGTGGGAGGGAGTCACTGATCACTGGGGGAGTAAGGTGGGGGTCATGCATTAATCCCTCCAGTGGTTATCTGGTCATTTAGGACTCCTTTTTGTGACTTAGTCGTGATTGAACCAGTTCTAGGCCAAAACATCTAACTTTTAGCCCTGGACATAAGTACATAAGTACATAAGTACATAAGTACATAAGTAGTGCCATACTGGGAAAGACCAAAGGTCCATCTAGCCCAGCATCCTGTCACCGACAGTGGCCAATCCAGGTCAAGGGCACCTGGCACGCTCCCCAAACGTAAAAACATTCCAGACAAGTTATACCTAAAAATGCGGAATTTTTCCAAGTCCATTTAATAGCGGTCTATGGACTTGTCCTTTAGGAATCTATCTAACCCCTTTTTAAACTCCGTCAAGCTAACCGCCCGTACCACGTTCTCCGGCAACGAATTCCAGAGTCTAATTACACGTTGGGTGAAGAAAAATTTTCTCCGATTCGTTTTAAATTTACCACACTGTAGCTTCAACTCATGCCCTCTAGTCCTAGTATTTTGGATAGCGTGAACAGTCGCTTCACATCCACCCGATCCATTCCACTCATTATTTTATACACTTCTATCATATCTCCCCTCAGCCGTCTCTTCTCCAAGCTGAAAAGCCCTAGCCTTCTCAGCCTCTCTTCATAGGAAAGTCGTCCCATCCCCACTATCATTTTCGTCACCCTTCGCTGTACCTTTTCCAATTCTACTATATCTTTTTTGAGATACGGAGACCAGTTTTTCCTTTGTTCTGGGAACACCCAAATCCCGCCCCTAACACTCCTTCAACAAGCCCCCTTATGATATGGATGCACTGCAAACTGCAAAGAAAAATGTTTTAAAAAAAAGTCCATCTGCCGCTTTGTGCCAGTTTTTAAATGTTTTTCTGTTTTGAAAATGAGTCTTATAGTCTCTCCACTAAGGCCTTGTTCTCCTTGAGTGCCCCTTTTACCCCTCAGACATCTAGCAGTCCAAATGATTCTTTACCGGCTTCTTGCTTCTAATATACCTAAAAAAGTTTTTACTATGTGTTTTTGCCTCCAACACAATCTTCTTTTTAAAGTATCGCTGCCTTCCTTATCAGTGCTTTGCATTTGACTTGTTGTTTCTTATGCTGTTTCCTATTCTTTTCAGTTGGATCCTTCCATTTTATGAAGGATTTTCTTTTACCTCTAATTCACCTCACTTTTTAACCATGCCAGTTGTGGTTTGGTATTTCTTTCTCCTGTAATACATGGAATATATCTGATCTTGGCTTCCAATTCCTCCTGTACCAGATCATGCGCTCCACTAAGGAGTAGTTCTAGAATTGTTCTCCCTCTTGTTG
The DNA here is from genome assembly GCF_901765095.1 of Microcaecilia unicolor. Lineage (NCBI taxonomy): Eukaryota > Metazoa > Chordata > Amphibia > Gymnophiona > Siphonopidae > Microcaecilia > Microcaecilia unicolor. The sequence continues at coordinate 377,782,617 of NC_044031.1, forward strand.
GTTCCTGAACCAGCTGCTTGATTTCAAGGAATTTTACCTCTCTAGCATATCATGATGTTACATTTACCAGTTGAAATCACCCATTATTATTGTATTACCCAGTGTGTTAGCCTCCCTAATTTCTGATAATATTTCTACATCAGTCTGTTCATCCTGTCCAGGTGGACGGTAGTACACTCCTATCGCTATTCTTTTCCCTTTTACACATGGAATTTCAATTCATAGGGATTCCAAAAAGTGTTTTGAGCCCTGCAGAATTTTTAGTCTATTTGATTCAAAGCATTCCTTAACATATAATGCATCCTATCATTACATAATAATTAGCACCCTGTCTCATTGGTTATCTTCCTTTCACCAGGTCTCAGAGATGCCCTATTATATCTATTTTTTCATTTAGTGCAATAGTCGTCCCTTCCTCCCATCTTATTTCTTAGGCTTCTGACATTTGTATACAGACATTTCAAACATTGTTTGTTGTTTCTATTTACAACTTGCTCAGCAGTTGACAGTGATAATTTTCAATCTTTAAAATCTGTTTGCTCTGTATTTAAAGACACCTGGTCTACTCTGGTTTCCATTGCAACCTCACTATCAGTATGTCCTATTTTGGTGCTATCTTTTAAAGATAATTTGTTCTGAACCATGCACTTTTGAGCAACTGTTGGCATTCCCCCAATTTCTAGTTTAAAAGCTGCTCTTATCTCCTTGTTAGATGTTGATGCCAGCAGCCTGGTTCCACCCTGATTAAGGTGGAGCTCATCTTTTCGGAATAGGCTCCCCATCCCTCAGAATGTTGCTCAGTTCCTAATTAATCTAAAACCCTCCTCCCTGCACCATCACTTCATCCATGCTAGAGGCCAACTGAAAATGTTTTCTTTCTTTTTCAGGCCATAACCGAAACTGCCACCAAAACTGTTCTTTCATTTTCTGCCGATGAGTCAAAACTGAAACCCAAAAGAAAAGGCCTCAAATCTGGTTGTGTGAATGTGAACAATTTTTTTATTATTATTATCACTAAACATTTTGCAATAACAACCACAAACCTGCAACAAATGAATTAACATTTTACGTGCAAAAAGTGATGTATATTTCAAATAATGTTGTATGGTTTTGTAGAAATCCACCCTAGAGTTGAGTTGTCAAATTTTAAATAGCAGTATCCAAAAGTTAGAGTTTCTAACGCAGTTAATGTGAACTAAAACAGCCTGAAATGTTTAAATTTGATGCTGAAAGTGTCTCCCTTTTGCTCGAATGAGGCAGCCTGGACAGAGAAATCATATTAATTTGCTAATTCTGTTTAACTTTGGTTCAGTCCTGCAAGTGGTAGAATGCCATCTGGGTTTAATTACTCAAAAGTCTAGCTTTTGCTAGATTAGAGGTTAGAAAGGTCAGAGAGAAATAAAACTTTCTTTGTCCCTTTTTGAGTGATGGATTGTTAATGCTAGTTCATAGGCATAATAAATAAACCACATCTGGATGCCATTCTAAGCAAGGCATACTGGACAGTCTCGAGGGGATCAGCAAGCAGGCAGTTTTAAAAGATTAGACTAAATGCTGTTTAGAAGAAATAGGAGATAGTTTAGATTTAAATAATTCTTGATAATTTAGATTCTGTCTTATAAGGAATTCTGATTTCTGCTTATTTTAAAATATGTTTTATTCTGTTTAATTAATAAGTTCTATTTCTCTATGTAAAATATCTTTTCAATTCAATGTCTGACTTTCAAGTGAGATTTGTCTGCAGTTTAAGAGGTCATCATCTGGTTTGAATTATCCACAGTCCTAGCTAGTTTTGTGTATGAAGCTAAAAGGTGAAAGAGGTCAGGAAAAGTCAATTCTTTTCCTTGATGGATTATAGCTAAGTGTAGGACTGGTCTTCTGAAAGTAATAACAAACCATGTCTGTGTGCCATTAAGCAAGACTAACCCCTTAATGAACCCAGTTTAAGTTATGAAGTTAACTGGGAATCTGAGAATTTAATAATAATAAAATGCAGGAGATAGGTGCCACATTGTCTAGTTTGAGAGGCCCCAGGTTGTAGGTCAGTTTAGGAAATATCTGAAACCTACAGTGGTGGAAATAAGTATTTGATCCCTTGCTGATTTTGTAAGTTTGCCCACTGACAAAGACATGAGCAGCCCATAATTGAAGGGTAGGTTATTGGTAACAGTGAGAGATAGCACATCACAAATTAAATCCGGAAAATCACATTGTGGAAAGTATATGAATTTATTTGCATTCTGCAGAGGGAAATAAGTATTTAATCCCTCTGGCAAACAAGACCTAATACTTGGTGGCAAAACCCTTGTTGGCAAGCACAGCGGTCAGACGTCTTCTGTAGTTGATGATGAGGTTTGCACACATGTCAGGAGGAATTTTGGTCCACTCCTCTTTGCAGATCATCTCTAAATCATTAAGAGTTCTGGGCTGTCGCTTGGCAACTCGCAGCTTCAGCTCCCTCCATAAGTTTTCAATGGGATTAAGGTCTGGTGACTGGCTAGGCCACTCCATGACCCTAATGTGCTTCTTCCTGAGCCACTCCTTTGTTGCCTTGGCTGTATGTTTTGGGTCATTGTCGTGCTGGAAGACCCAGCCACGACCCATTTTTAAGGCCCTGGCGGAGGGAAGGAGGTTGTCACTCAGAATTGTACGGTACATGGCCCCATCCATTCTCCCATTGATGCGGTGAAGTAGTCCTGTGCCCTTAGCAGAGAAACACCCCCAAAACATAACATTTCCACCTCCATGCTTGACAGTGGGGACGGTGTTCTTTGGGTCATAGGCAGCATTTCTCTTCCTCCAAACACGGCGAGTTGAGTTCATGCCAAAGAGCTCAATTTTGTCTCATCTGACCACAGCACCTTCTCCCAATCACTCTCGGCATCATCCAGGTGTTCACTGGCAAACTTCAGACGGGCCGTCACATGTGCCTTCTGGAGCAGGGGGACCTTGCGGGCACTGCAGGATTGCAATCCGTTATGTCGTAATGTGTTACCAATGGTTTTCGTGGTGACAGTGGTCCCAGCTGCCTTGAGATCATTGACAAGTTCCCCCCTTGTAGTTGTAGGCTGATTTCTAACCTTCCTCATGATCAAGGATACCCACGAGGTGAGATTTTGCGTGGAGCCCCAGATCTTTGTCGATTGACAGTCATTTTGTACTTCTTCCATTTTCTTACTATGGCACCAACAGTTGTCTCCTTCTCGCCCAGCGTCTTACTGATGATTTTGTAGCCCATTCCAGCCTTGTGCAGGTGTATGATCTTGTCCCTGACATCCTTAGACAGCTCCTTGCTCTTGGCCATTTTGTAGAGGTTAGAGTCTGACTGATTCACTGAGTCTGTGGACAGGTGTCTTTCATACAGGTGACCATTGCCGACAGCTGTCTGTCATGCAGGTAACGAGTTGATTTGGAGCATCTACCTGGTCTGTAGGGGCCAGATCTCTTACTGGTTGGTGGGGGATCAAATACTTATTTCCCTCTGCAGAATGCAAATAAATTCATATACTTTCCACAATGTGATTTTCCGGATTTAATTTGTGATGTGCTATCTCTCACTGTTACCAATAACCTACCCTTCAATTATGGGCTGCTCATGTCTTTGTCAGTGGGCAAACTTACAAAATCAGCAAGGGATCAAATACTTATTTCCACCACTGTATGTAACTGATATTTTGAGTAAATGTGTAGAGATAATTAGTTCAAGACAGGGTAATCAATCTAATTCCTTACCATCTGGTGAGAAAGGGGGGCTAGAGGGGTTTAGGACCTTATATAAATGAGAACAGAAGCAGCTTACGTTAGAGACAGGACCCAGAGACGAGAGAGACAAGACACAGAGAGCTGAAGAGAAGGAGAGGTCTAGCGCTGATGTCCTACTGTGTTTGCTGGCAAATAAAGAAGATTTCTCTCTCATTCTGGTGTGTGGTGTTTTGACTCCTGAAGTACCACAGATTCTGCTAACAATAGTGGTAATTCCTGCATCACGAATACCTTTACGCAGTCAATCCCGCCAACTTAAGTGGGATCAATAATTAAAATCCAACAAGCAAATATTGTAAGCCATAAGTAATAGTTTTTCAACGTTCTCCCCAAGCAAGCTACTACACTGATCTGCATACGGCTGTCCTGCTGAACTAAACAGCTGCTCGCTTGCTATTGTAGTTGGTGGAGCAGACAAGAACTTAATGGCAGCTATTTCCAGACTTGGAAACGGGCTACAATACCAATACCCCAAAATGTTGGTGGAATGGGCCACACATAGCTCTTTAAATATGCTTCTAGCTCTTCTTCATACAGTGGCTCGTTCAGTTTCAGTGATGTCAGACTCTATTGGCATGCTGTCGTGCATCCCACAGTCCTGGTGATGTTGATGCAGACTCAGACTGCTGGGTAGTCAGTGTCTCATGTCCCACTATAGTTGCATCATCCCTGGACAGTTTGGATGTTGCTGATTGCAAAAATTCTGTGATTTCCAATTTGGCAGCCACTGCTTCCTGCCTGGAAAGATACGTATCTTTGAAACGAGGATCCAGAAGTGTGGCAGCAACAGTGTGAGGAGATGTTTTAAGATAGGTAAAGCAGTGATTTATGGCACCACACAGCACCGCCTTCATCTACAGTAGACCTCGATCATCATGTCCTGCAACATTACAATGAGTGGAATAACAATAGAGATACATGCGTAATCTGATGATATTTTAAGAGTTGCAGCATAAAATGGCTGCAACACTTTTACCACATGTTCTTCGAGTTCCCATTCTAAGCAGTGATCAGGTCTTTGTTGGATTTGTCCACATGTCAGTTGTGAAGGACACTCAGTTTGCTTCCCCTAGTGGTTTCTTTACATGCTCAAAACTAGTATTGTAAGTTGCAGGCATGAGTGAAGTATGGTAATACTTCTCTGACTTTAGTTTGTAGCAATGAGGACCTGCAGGATCAGCAAACTTCAGTTGCTTAAATGCTTCACATCCAACAATGGAGTATGGCAACGTGTCAACAAAGATGATGCCCATAATTGCTTCATCAATACACTTTGCTTCTTCACTGTCATCAGCAAATGGTACTCAACGGCCTAGCGTGGTTGAGAGAGTTGGCTGGATTAAAGCAGCAAGTACAGTGGGTTCATCTGCAACATCGACTCTGGCTTTCTTGCATGCCACTTCAATTTGGTTTTCACGGTCCATGATTTCCTTGTATAAATTCAGTCTAAAGCACACAATCAATTCTTCAATCAGGAGGAGGTAGAAAATATCACAGCATATCAAAAACCTTAAAATTTAAAGCCAAATTCATAAATTACATTTTAATATTATTGGATCCATCAGAATCGCATAATTCAACCCTCAAGCAGTAACTTAGCCATTTAACAGCTGGAAGAATATGTAATTGTCATTGATCCAGCTGTATAAATATGTATTTATTTGTTGGATTTTTACCCCACATGTTCCCACCTATTTGCAGGCTCAATGTGGCTTACATAGTACCATCAAAGGCGTTTGCCCAGTCGGTAGATAACAAATACAAAGTTGTATAGTGATCGTATGAGGTATAAGTGGAGGGTCGGAATGGATGAAGATTGCATAAATATCCAAACTTTATCAAAATATCAAATCACAAATCTTTATTTAGATTCTCTTTTTTCTTGCCACGATTAGTAGTGTAGTTTTGTTTTATATATATATATATATATATATATATATATATATATATATATATATATATATATATATATATATATACAAATTCAAGGCAGGAGGCCCATCAAACCTAACATAAATTCATGTTTTGCCATGCTTTACCTTTGTCTCAAGGATTGCCTCCTAAAGATATAAAGCAATAGTTAAAAATAAATCTTCAATAACTTGTCGCATCCAATCATATGAACACTAACCATTTAGGTTCATTCCTGCAGTGAATCAAAGATGGTCACAGTGTTTTTCTTCAAGATATATATATATATATATAAATCAGTCACATGAGAGAGTGAGCACCAATCAGAGCATGAAATCAAATCAACGTCATCCAGTCATCCACCATTTGGTGTAATGGGTCTCCTGCCTTGAATTTATATATATATAAAATACTACACTACTATTCGTGGGAAGAAAAAAGAAAAGAGAAAATCTTGATAAAAGTTTGGACATTTATACAGCTGGATCAATAACGATTAGATATTCTCCCTACAGTTAAATGGTTAAAGGGCCCTTTTACTAAGGTGCGGGTCCATTTTTCAGCTCGCCTGCAAAAAAAGGCCTTTTTTTGTGGCCGAAAATGGACGTGCGGCAAAATTAAAACCAGCGCATCCCCATAGCCATCCATTCCCATATCCCAGTGGCATCAGCCCTTCCCTTCCCTATTATCCATCCCGTAGCTAGGCATCAGTCCTACCCTACCCACCCCTCCCTGTAGCGTAGCGTCAGCCTTGTCCTACCCTTTCCCCATATAGTCTGACATCTCCCTTGCCCTTCCCAATATCCTTCCCCACCCCCACCCCCTACCCCGAAGCATACCAGCATTAAACATAAAGCCTTTTTTTTTTTTAATGTCCTGGGCACTGCAGAGCTCACCCCCACAAAGAAACTCACCTACATTAAATATAAAACTGTTGTTTTTTAGTTTTGTTTTTTAATTTTAACCTGGTCACTGAGCCCAACCTCACCCACAGACCCACCAACAACCACTAAACCAGAACTGCCAAATTACCCACTCCAGGAGGGAGACACTTTGGCAGATCCTGGTTTTAAACTTACATCCCAAAGCAGTGTAGTATTTGTAGTCCACGATTCTATCCAGATATCGTCTTCCACCAACCACTCTCACTCTTTTCACAACACCTAACCATAGCTTTCTCTTTCCCTCTCATTCCCTAATTCCCTATCACTAGTCTCTCCTTCCTTTGTCTCACTGTTCCCTCTTCTATACTTATCCATCATAATTCCTTTCCACCCCCCCCCCCCCCCCCCCCGTTCAGCCTCTCATCTATTCCCATTCCCTCCGCCCCCCTCTCCCAGGCCCACTTGACTCCCAGTCCCAAGAAGTCTCCAAATTCCTCTTACCTTGCATGCAGTCACAGTGTCAGGCATTGGGTTAGTCTCTGTCAAGGGCTGGCAGCCTATAGTAGCACACCCTATCTCTTTCTCTCTCAGCAGAAGCTGCCCTCTGGCCTGCTTCCTTCCTAGCCCTGGCCTCCTCCTGCTGTGGTGGACAGTTCTGTGTCCAGGGGGAGGGGGCAGCAACAGCACTCTATTTCAGCAGGCTGGCTGTGCTGGTCTCAGAGTTGCAGCAGCTGAGTTCCTTTTACATCTGGCAGTGGCTGGAGCCTTGGGCTTCACTTGATGCCCTAAACCAGCCTCCAGTTCCTGGTGTGGGGTGTGTGTGTGGAGGGGGGGTCAGAGCCAGGGCGACCTAGCAGAGGATGATCATTGCTGCCCAGCAAACCATATCCAGACATTAGACATACTATCTCCATTTATGAATACGACCCTTCCACAACTTCTGGAAATTTATCTATGCCAAAAGCACTCTGTTTCTAGCCAGGTCATACGTTCCCTGGTCAATTGTAACATAAATTATAAAATCCTCTTTCCTTTGATGTTTAGTATGTGGTTTGTATTTCTGCTGGCTGAGGATTCTAGAACAATCCTGAAAGACATTTCACCTTTTCATGACCTTCAGACTGTGTTCCCAGGCTAATGCCTTTTAATGGCATCTCCCAGCAGTAGTGTATTCCTCTTTTGAGTTGTTTTATCAATGCCCTGGAAATTTTGTGTGGGCCGAGTATATCTGGATATTTTAATTCCATTTCAGGGCTGTCATTGTTTTCCAATGCAGCAAAGACATTTTGTAGTGGTATCATTTGGGAGAACGGATGACTTTGTCACAGGTTGCAGTGACTTTGTCACAGGTTGCAGTCTAGCAGAGTTCACCATAGTCCATCTACTCCTGGTTGTTTTATTCTTGTGGGAGAGGTGGTAAAGTATAAGGATGCTTGTTGGGGGAGGGGATTCCTTTAATTTCAGCAGGCTCCTCTTGACTGATTCAATCCTTTTCCATTGCAGGGAGTTAGAAACAGATAGAGCAAGTTCTAAACCTCCAAATGCTCTGCTTTAGGATTAAAGAGGGGGGAGTTGACCTTAAAAGTGAAGGAACACCAATCCCTATGTACATAGCAAGAACAGTCTAGAGGTGTAGGGTGAAAGAACAGCACTTCCAAAAACACAAGGGAGTCAAAGGTTCTTCATACAGTGTTTATTCTAATAAATACACTTGACATGGAACTGTGTTTCAGTGCTAAATGCCTACCTCAGGAGTCTGAAAATAATATATGCAATAATAAAACAATGGAAATAAACATTTTGAAACATTAAAAGATATTAAAAATGATTTAAAAAATAGCACATAGAGTAAAAGAAATCAAAACATTAAAAAATTAACAAATAAAATCTAAAAGATTACACATATAAATGCATGAAATACGTATATTCGGCTTCCATGGTAGGCCGGCAGTAGTGCTGGATAGACACTCACTAATACCATGGTAGCTCTATCACGGCTTTGTAAAAGGGTCCCTAAGTAATGAAGTGCTAATGTGCTCCAGGAAGATTATATAAAGTTCAGACTATGGAGTGGATGGGTAGCTCAGGGTGTAATGGTATCAGTTTATTACTGAAATATGTAGCATATTTTAACAAGGGTAAAGGAGGGAGGGAATTTAAGTCAGAGAGAAAGAGAAAGAAACAGTTTATGGTGCCAAGCAGCTCAGCCAGTGGAGGAAAGATTTTGTTTTAACCTGTTTTTTTTATCTTTAGTGTAAAAGACAGATTTAGACAAGGTCAGCACTCTCTAGTACACAAGAACGAAAGGAAACAGATAAGAAAACAGCTAAAGATCTAATAATGTAATCAAGCATAAAATACATTATAAATATTTTAGAAAACGTTAGCTTCCAGGAATAGGAAAACTAAAAACTATTTTACTACTAGAATTAAAAATTCAATAAACCACCTGAGAGCTGTTTTTGACAGTTCAGAAGCTGACTCATGTTCCTTTATTAACAAATGGCACAGAAGCATTGGATTGTCAATTTCTGGCAGACTGATTTACTAATAAGATGTCTGTTATCGCTGAGCATTGTTCCAAATCCCCCTGTCACACAGACTGTAGCATTATTGCTGATGTTAAGGGTATTAATTTGGCTATCTCCCAACCTGGGGTACTTCAGTGTAAATTTCATGTAGCTCTAAAAATCATGTGAAACTAATTCTAATAGACATGAATAACTCCCCGTGTACTTTTCATCCTTGTCCACTGTGGGTGATACAAGCTTTGAAAGATGATTGTTGTAAAAAAAATTTAATTGAAATTTGAAATAGTTATATTCCAATACATTTAAAGAAAAGAGAATTACAGTGTTAAATAGAAAAGGAAAATATGTAACAAACTCCCACGATTGCTCTCAAGCCCACATCACTACAATTGTCAATATGTTGTTGACGTTTAGACCCCCCCCCCTCCCTAGTTTTAAAAGGCTACTATACATCAATTTTCTGGAGAAACTTTCTATATCTTCCAATGAATCAGCTAATTACAAACCAATTTCTTCTCTGCTTTTTAATGGAAAAAATTATAGAGATGATGATTCTTTAGCTTCAAAAATGCTGATATGTCGATGCACACAAACTTCTAGATTGCTATTAGTACAATTCAAGTCAAGGGTATGATACTTAGGGCCCCATTTACTAAGCCATGCTAGAGGGTTGCTAGTGTTTTTAGTGTGTGCTAAGCATTAGCATGCTTTAACCATGTAGAAGCCCATAATATTCCTTTGGAAAATGCTAGTACACCTTAGTAAACAGGGCCCTGTGATTCTGTTAGCTTCATTTTATTTATTTGGATTTTGCTCACACCTTTTTAAGTAGTAACTCAAGATGACTTACATTCAGGTACACTGGATATTTCTCTGTCCTAGAAGGGCTCACAATCTAAGTTTGTACCTGAGGTAATGGAGGGTTAAGTGACTTGCCCAAGATCACAAGGAGCAGCAGTGGAATTTGAACTGACCACCTCTGGATTACAAGACTGGCGCTCTAACCACTAGGCCACTCCTCCACTCAGCTTAATGTGATCCATCATGGGTTTGATGAAAGGTGTTCCTTCATTGTCATCTTTCTTGATGTCTCAGCTGCTGTTGGTATGGTGGATCATAACCTTCTCTGGAGCAAACTGTATGATGTTGATGTGAGATATATTGGGGGCCTGCTGAAATCTGGGTTTAGGGTGTGCTAATGCGGCCTATTTAAAGCCTTTTTTTCAGGTTGTGCATTAATGTTCACAAAATTAAAATTGCAAAAAATGTAAATGGGAGTGCTTACTGCCTCCTAAATGCCTCCACCCATGACATGGCCCCAGTAAATAATCTTGCTACTGTTTGGAGTTCTGTCAGGTACTTGTAGCTTGCAGTGGCCACCTTTGGAAGCAGGATTCTGGGCTAGATGGACCATTGGTCTGTCCCAGTATGGCATATTATTATGTTTTTGTCATTTGCTCAATGAAGAGGAAAAGCATTTGATTTTATTTCTCCCATGTTATAGTACTAGCCTAGTTTGATTCCTTGGGGGTTCCCCTATCAATTTGTGTGTTCATATTTCTTTTTTTAATTTGTGATCTTTGCTCTACATCTGGACAGTCTGTCTGTGTTTGGCGTGTGACCAAGGTGCAATATTCTGTTTGCATGCAGTATTTGTGTAGAACTCTGTAGCAGTTTCACCTGTCCTGTTTTACCAGTAGTAGGTGTATTGTGTTCTAGCATCCTTTGCAATATATGTAGTGCTATCCATTCATAGGTAGGGTTCAAATAGTTTGAACCATAAGAGTAAGTGCTACTGTGGCCTAGTGGTTAGGGTGGTGGACTTTGGTCCTGGGGAACTGAGTTTGATTCCCACTTCAGGCAGCTCCTTGTGACTCAGAGCAAGTCACTTAACCCTCCGTTGCCCCATGTAAGCAGCATTGAGCCTGCCATAAGTGGGAAAGCACAGGGTACAAATGTAACAAAATAAATAAATTTATGTTGCTAGTAATCACATAACAATCAGAAAAAAATTATATATATATATATATATATATATATATATAGGGGGGGGGGGGGGAGAGAGTAAAGGGAGGTCATCCCTGATTCCCTCCAGTGGTTATTTGTGCCTTATTCATTATAAAAACAGGTCTAGCTCAAAATGACTTGGTTTTAGTCCTGGACGGTTTTGTTTTGTTCCATTATGGCTCAAAAATGTCCAAGTGCTCAGAACACCCAGATTCCACCCATAGCACGCCTCTGGCATGCCCCTTTGTGATTTAAATCCATTTCTGATGGGCTTCATAGAAAAACATTTTAAAAATTGGTTTCAAAAATACCAATTTGGATGTTTGTTTTTTTTTTTTTTTTAGAAAAATGTCCAAATGCAATTTATGCCACTTTTTAGACATTTTTCTCTTTTGAAAGTGAGCCCCAGAGTGTCACATATGTAAGCATTGTCCATTAGCAGGCTCATTTTCGATAGAGAAGGACACCCATCTTTCGACACAAATCTCAAGATGGGCGTCCTTCTAACAGGGTCGTCCAAATCGGTATAATGGAAATCCGATTTTGGATGTCCCCAACTGCTTTCCGTCGCAGGGACGGCCAAAGTTCAAGGGGGCGTATTGGGGGTGTAGCGAAGGCGGGACTTGGGTGTGCCTAACACATGGACGTCCTCGACCCATAATGGAAAAAAAGGGCATCCCTGAAGAGCACTTGGACGAATTTACCTGGTCCTGTTTTTCTTACGACCAAGGCACAAAAAGGTGGCCAAAATGACCAGATGACCACCGGAGAGAATCGGGGATGACCTCCCCTTACTCCCCCAGTGGTGACTAGTCCCCTCCCACCCTCAAAAAACATCTTTAAAAATATTTTTTGCCAGCCTCAGATGTCATACTCAGCTCCATCACAGCAGTATGCAGGTCCCTGGAGCAGTTTTAGTGGGTGCAGTGCACTTCAGGCAGGCGGACCCAGGCCCCCTTCACCTGTGAGGGCTATGGTAGTGGTGTACAGTTGTAGGTAGTGGGTTTTAGGGGGGGTTGGGGGGATCAGCAAAGAAGGTAAGGGAGCTATGTTCCTGGGAGCATTTTATGAAGTCCACTGCAGTGCCCCCTAGGGTGCCCGGTTGGTGTCCTGGCATGTTAGGGGGACCAGTACACTACAAATGCTGGCTCCTCTCACGACCAAAGGGCTTGCATTTGGTCGTTTCTGAGATGGGCGTCCTTGGTTTTCATTATCACCAAAAATCAGAAACGACCAAGTCTTGAGACGACCATCTCTAAGGACAACCTAAATTTCAAGATTTGGGCGTCCCCGACCGTATTATCTAAACGAAAGATGGACATCCATCTTGTTTCGATAATACGGGTTTCCCCACCCCTCCATCGGGACATTTTTCGAGGACGTCCTCAACAAAACTTGGGCGTCCCTTTTGATTATGCCCCTCCACATGTCTCAGCTGAGAAAAGGCGAGAACCATTGCTATAGAGAACTTAGAGATTATAAAAATGACTAAAAGACAGTCTGCTTTTTATTGTCACCATGGGCTGACAGTTCTAATCAATAATTTTATCATATAGAGGGAGATGTTTAAAAATGATCTGCTCCAGGTGTCAAATAAGCTAGGTCCGCCACTCCCAGGTAACTTGTCAGCTCTGCTGATTTAGTATCGATAAATTTCATACAAGGATTTAGGATTTTAAATCCAAGAATTCATCAGGGAAAAAATTTTAATCAGGGTTCCAGAATACTTTCCCCAGAACTTGTAGTGCTAAAAACATGGGTAAAGAAAAGTCTTTCAAGTTTACTGCTACTTATCATTTCTATAGCGCTACTAGACATATGCAGCGTTGTACACTTGAACATGAAGAGACAGTCCCTGCTCAACAGAGCTTACAATCTAATTAGGACAGACAAACAGGACAAACAAGAGATAAGGGAATATTAAAATGAGGATGATAAAATAAGGGTTCTGAACAAGTGAATAAGGGTTAGGAGTTAAAAGCAGCCAGGCCCGTGCCAAGGGTCTGTGCCGCCCCCCCGCAAACGAACAGTTGGCGCCCCCCCCCCCCCCCCCGCAGATGAACAGTTGGCGCGCGCCCCCCCTCCGTGAAGAGGATCGCGGTGCGCCCTGGGGGCCTTTAAATCTTTTACTTGCAGTCGCAGCAGCGTCTGTGAAAGCGGAGCGCTGCCGACGTCTCCCTTCCCTTCGCGCTGTTGGTTCCCTCAGTGTCCCGCCTTCTTCTGACGTCAGAAGAAGGCGGGACACTGAGGGAACCAACAGCGCGAAGGGAAGGGAGACGTCGGCAGCGCTCCGCTTTCACAGACGCTGCTGCGACTGCAAGTAAAAGATTTAAAGGCCTCGGCGGCGCGGGGCGAGGGTAAGCACCGCGGCGGCGCCCCCAAGAGGTGGGCGCCCTCCTGCGGTGCTTACCCCGCTTACCGCATCGGCACGGCCCTGAAAGCAGCATCAAAAAGGTGGGCTTTTAGCTTAGATTTGAAGACAGCCAGAGATGGAGCTTGACGTACCGGCTCAGGAAGTCTATTTCAGGCATATGGTGCAGCAAGATAAAAGGAACGGAATCTGGAGTAAGCAGTGGAGGAGAAGGGTGCAGTTAAGAGAGATTTACCCAGTGAACGGAGTTCCTGGGGAGGAATGTAGGGAGAGATGAGAGTGGAGAGGTACTGAGGAGCTGCAGAGTGAATGCACTTATAGGTCAATAAGAGGAGTTTGAACTGTATGCGGAAACAGATAGGAAGCCAGTGAAGTGACTTGAGGAGAGGGCTAATATGAGCATAACGACACTGGCGGAATATTAGTCATGCAGCAGAATTTTGAACAGATTGAAGAGGAGAGAGATGGCTAAGTGGGAGACCTGTGAGAAGCAAGTTGCAATAGTCTAAGTGAGAGGTGATAAGAGTGTGGATGAGGGTTCTGGTAGTGTGCTCAAAAACGAAAGGGCAAATTTTGGTGATATTATAGAGAAAGAAACAACAGGTTTTAGCAGTCTGCTGAGTATGTGCAGCGAAGGAGAGGGAGGAGTCGAAGATGACCCCAAGGTTACAAGTTGATGAGACAGGAAAGATGAGAGTGTTATCCACAGAGATGAGAGTGTTCCTCCCAGGAACTCAGTCTTGGGTTCAAACCCCCTGTGGGATGCAAACTGACAGTTAATTAGAACAACCCCTGAGGGACATTGGTTCCTGAAATGCTTTCCAAGATTAAATCATTCCACAGTCCAGGAGTTTATATGAAAATTAACTGGAAACTTTATTAACCTCTGCAACCAGCAGTTCAGACTGTTTGAACCAAAGAAATAGATAACAGTCCAATATAAATTCGACTTGATTGTGGCAGAATATTTACTTTATACAATGCCTTTCCTTCTCCATCCCTTCAAAATGGATAGTGTATCAAGGAGTAGGCTGTGATCAACAGTGTCAAAAGCAGCCGATAGATTGAGAAGGATGAGGATAGAATAGAGACCTTTGGACCTGGCCAGGAACAGATCATTGGAGACTTTAGCAAGCGCTGTTTCAGTTGAATGAAGGGTACGAAAGCCAGATTGAAGTGGATCAAGAATAGCTTGAGATGAAAGAAAGTCAAGGCAACGGCGGTGAACAGCGCGTTAGTAAAAGACCCTCTGAGTAACTTGCTATCTCTGCTTAAGCTACTGTGGGCATTCAGATTTAGGTGAGTCCTGCTATCAGCTTTTTTATTTATATGGCTGAGCCAACCTGTTGTATGACTGGACAAGAAAACAAGCAGAAGCAGCAAGTATTGCCTCTGCAATGCATCCCCAAGCCCCTTTTCTAATACCTGACAACATTTATCTAATTCTAAATTCCACTGTTGCTTAACAGCTTCAGCATCTAACTCAGAGGAACATCACAAAATTGTCATTCCCTCTTAAATATTTTGGCATCAAATATCACTCATTAAGTTTATTCTCTAAACCAGATCTATGTGGATTTTCATCTGAGATGCTTAATGAAAAATGTATCATAAAATTCAGTCTGTAGCTTAGGGATACTATATAATGAGGTAATAGTGACTTGTTGCTGAAGTGAAGACAGAGTAAACACTGTGAAGAGAGTGTCCTTTTGTATGGGTAGACAGATAATCCTGCTGGGTTAATCCCAGCACATACATTGGCTCTAGAAAAAAACATCCACCAATGAAATGGTGGCACCTCAGTGTGAATACTGAAGCCCCCTGTGATCACTAACTTCAATAAATCACATTCCAATGACACTAAACATTCCAACAATAAAGGAATTTCAATAGATACCTAAAGGAGATGGGATATTAACCATGCATAATGCCCATAATTCATTATTTACCACAATTGATTACATGTTCTGTGCAAAATAACTCAAGTAGTCAATTGACCCGCCTCTTGACTGATATGAAATTATATGCCACCTATATGTTTAACAATCAAAATGATTCACAATAAAAAACCCAACCCATCCCAAACACCTGCCCGCCCCCCAACACGCACAGTAGCACAAACATTATTTATTTATAAACACTTATACTACATCCCAATACCCTCCTTTGCATTGAGGGCTACACACTTCTAAGATAAATTACATTTAAAGCAGTAAGCCTGGAGGGGCATAATCGAACGTCGCCGGCCAAATAGATCACCGGCGATCTATGTTGGTGGCAGCGCTACAGCTGGCCGGAACTGTATTATCGAAAAAGATGGCCGGCCATCTTTTTTTTTTGATAATACGGTTTAGCCCAGCCAAATGCCATGGAGTTCGCCGGGTTTGAGATGGCCGGGTTTGTTTTTCAGCGATAATGGAAAGTTATGTCGGCCATCTCAAACCCCGGCCAAATTCAAGGCATTTGGCCGTGGGAGGAGCAGTAGAGCCCAGTACCCTACACCCACCACAATGCATTGCTAATGTGACTCTGCAGGGCACCTAACAGAAAAGGTGTCACACTCACCCGAGAGCCACATCGCAACCAGGGAAAGGCTGTCGGAGGATACAACACATTCTGCTGTCATGGAGGTGGGTACGGCATTTGAGGCTGGCATACAGGCTGGCAAAAAGGTTTTTAGTTTTATTTTTTTAATTTGGAAGGGGATTGGTGACCACTGGGGGAGTATGGGGAGGTCATACCCCATTCCCTCCAGTGGTCATCTGGTCAGTTGGGGCACCTTTTTGAGGCTTGGTCGTGAAAATAAAAGGACCAAGTAAAGCCGGCGAAATACTGCTTAACGCCGCTTTTTTTTTTCCATTATCGGCGAAAGCCGGCCATCTGGTTGCCACGCCCATACCCGCCCATGTCCTGCCTTCGCCAATCTACCGACATGCCCCCTTCAACTTTCGCCAGCGAAGCGACGAGAAAGCGGCGATGCTGTCAAAAATGCCGCTTTCAAGCATGTGCTGGGGGGGGGGGGGGCGTTACAAGATGGCCACCTGAATGCTGTTCGAGGTTGATTGAGAACGCTGAAAACTTTTTCCTCTTTGAAATATGCCACATACCAAAAGGAAGGGTGCGACGAAAAGCATATTGCCAAAGGCAACAACGTCGACCCCAACTCAGCAAACCCTTGATCACTTCTTGCAGATTATCCCACCAGAGACCGGTTTGGCGAGCCCGATGCTAAGTCCCAACGGAGAAGCGTCGGCGCTTCTGGGCTATGAGGTTTCTCTCACGCCGCCGGAGTTGATCCCGCCTCCCTGCCCTGCTTCGACCCGAGATGGGGAAACCCCGCTGGATGCGGAAGGCGCTGCTAGTGGGATCTCGCTCAGCAAGTTACCTCAGAGTTCTGACGGGGAGGACTCAAAGTCCCAGGAAAATCCAGGAGAGGTCACATTAACGGAAGTCTGGAAAGCGGTTCAAGCTTTGACGGTAGCAGTGACTAAATCCACTAATGAATTTGCCACAATCGTGAGTAAACTAGAAAAATTTGATGCTTCATTGGAAAAAGTAAAAAAAACGATACTAACACCCAAACTCAACAGACACAAATTGAAGTTAATAGTTTAAAATCTTCAATAGAAGCTCTAATCAAGGACAAACAAATAATTCATCGGAAAATTGAATTAATGGAGAACAATAATAGACATTTGAATTTGAGACTCTTGAACTTCCCTATTTCTTCATTGATAAAATCAGATGAGTTATTCAAAATGTATTTGAAGGAAATTCTGCAGATACCAGCTTCAAATTTACCCCCATACAATAAGATTTATTATTTACCTCTGAAAAAAGGTTTGAATACAGGTCCTGCAAGAAATTTACAAGGGGATCCTCAGGAATCTCATAATCTGACTGCATTCCTGGAAGATTCCAATATGGAGATAACTGATAGAGGAACATTATTGGTTCAATTTGTGTTTGAGCAAGATTTAAACCATGTATTTAAACTATACTTCAAAAATTCCACTAAAATGTTTTATGGACAGAAAATATGGATCTACCCAGATGTTGCGAAGGCAACTCAGGACAGAAGGAAACAATTTTTGGACTTAAGAAATGATACCAGAGCTTTGGGTGCATCGTTTTTGCTAGCTTACCCCTGTAAGTGTAGGATTAACTTTCAGGGGAATAAATATGTTTTCTCTGATCCTTCACAGCTACGATCTTTCCTAGAAATGAAAAAAGTCCAGGCACCCGTTTTGTAATAACATCAGTTATCAACTAATAGTATATGTGGGTTTAAAGGCAAGCCGAATTATACAAAATATTTTTTGATTTAAATGTCTCCTCATGTTTCTTAACGTCTCTCAGTAATTGAGGTCTAAGGAAGAATGTATTTCTATCAATTTAGGTAGATATATGTATTATAATGTTACATGAGATTGTTGCTTTCTGTTTTTCCTTTGCAAGTTGATGTACTTGTAATTTAAAATCAATAAATAAATTTAAAATAATAAAATGCCGCTTGCGATTATTCCGATTTTGCCACTTTTAAGAAATCGCCGGCCATCTCCCGATTTATGTCGGAAGATGGCCGGCGATCACTTTCGATTATAAGCTGGCTGGTCTACATAATTCTTAAAAACATCTAAGGAGCCTTCTAAAAAAATATCAACTACTAACAGAATTTTGTTACTGACCTAACATTTTAAAAAGCTGCCTTTAAAGTGGTTGTTTTACTAACACTTTGCCCACTATTTACAATCAAGCACAACCATTTGCTGCCAGATTCCATTAACAGACAAATAGCTAGTGTCAATAAAATAAAATTGAAAAAAAGTCACACAAAGGAAGCATGAAGGGGTGTGCCCCTTTGTTGGCACATCAAACTCCAGCAGTTTTTATGAAAACCCAGCCACTAACCCCTGGATTCTATTAACTTAAGTTGCGCACAAATACGGTTGTATTCTGGATTTGTGTGTGCAACTTAATTAGTTAACAAGCCAATCAGCACCAATAATTGCCAATTAACAAGCAACTATTGACACTAATTGGCATTAATTAGAATGTATGCACATAACTGTCTAAGTGTATTCTGTAACATGATGTGCGTAAATTCTAAGCTGTATAATTGAAAGGGGAGGCATGGCCATGGGAATGGAATGGGTGGGTCATGGACATTTCTAAAATCTGTGTGTGTTGTTATAGAATACACCCAGTCCACGCTTAATTTAGGCTTCAGCATTTACCCCAAGTTTTACTTGACGTAACTGCCCATGACTAAATTTAGTTGCGTGCATGGGCAGTCGGCGTATCCTGTGAACCGAGCAGAAATGTAGGCATTATAGAATATACCTCGGCGGGGTTTTTTTCACAGATTGTTTTTTAGGCACGATATATAGAATCTAGTCATAAATGCTTAAGTCTCCATCTGAACATCTCATGTCCATCCACCAAAATGATATTTCACTGATAAGCACATTTCAACACTTTTGCCATTGACCTCAGTGAGATTCCACATCATGCAGGTGCAACTCAAACAATGAGCAGACCGAAAGAGGTTATAGTCTGCCTTTTACCACAGTTGCAGTTTTAGGTCTAACAAAATATTGTCATGTCGCCCTAGCAGTTCTTAATTGGCTAATGTATGTATAAGCCTATTTATTTGGTTAAATAGCTATTTAACAGTCTAAGAATACAGCATTCAGCTGCAAGATTAGTTATTAATTGTAGCCACTGCAGTGTGATGTCTGCAATTCTCACAGAGCTTATTGGCTGCCAATTAGGTTTCATGTCCTATTTAAAATATTGCTTTAATTTAAGGCAATATATGATTACAGTCATGTATACTTGAAAGAACATTTTTGCCACTGTGTTCCACTGCGCTCAGGTGGAGGAGCCGGTTTCTCCTTTTAGAAGTAGCTATTCATCAATTTTGAAAAATCTAGAAAATAATGCAGGAAAAGCCTATCTGCTCATTTTAAAAGAAATTATACAAAACAAACTGAAATGAAACTTACAGGAAAATAAATCAATCATTCACAGGAAATTAAAATCTATTACAAAATTATCACATTAAGACCACATCACAGGGAAACACATAACAAAAAAAGACATTAAAAATGGGAGTTATTTATCAAAGCTTAACTTTGGAACAAAGCTTAACATAGGAATAAAATGGGCCCTGCTGCAGATAACTTGAGCTAGGCTTAAGTAAACAGGAAGGGGGGGGGGGGGGTAAATCCACAACTAAGTGGCTGTATATTCCTTAGACCTAAACTTGATTGTCCCTGTACTATTACTTGATTATCCCTGTACTATTACATTACTCTATCTGAAGGCACTTCTCTATCCCAAATAAATCTCTAGCTTCAATGAGTCCAAAAAGACATATTTGTTCTCATACTGGATTAAACATTTACAAAATCTTTAAATAAAAAGTTGCTCCTAAAGCAACAATTATTGAATTAAACTATAAAAATGACTTCTGTCTCATCTGGAAGCATTTGCAGGGTTTGACCACAAAATAATCTCTTTTAAAAAACATACACCTTCAATGCTGACACCTTATCTCATTCAGTAAGAAGAACAAGTAGAGTGGCTCGGATTGTGACATAATTCCTGAGTAGTTTATGGAAAATTAATCAAAAACAGCTGGATTCTATCATATCATGGGCCACACCTTTTGCAGCCTTCCTCCAATCAAGCCAAATAGTGTTCCCCAAGCAGGCACACTCACTCAAAGGGCACCCCCAAAGTGTGACCCTCCCGTCCATAAGTCCCACCCCCATGTCAAGACTAGCCCTCCGAGGTCATCCCCACCCTCCAAAGTTTCCCCTTGACTTGTGCCTTTAAAAATCCCTTCAGTCTAGTGGGCAGGCAGTAGCAATCGTCATTTGCTCCTGCCCTCATCGTTGCCAGTTCCAAAATGGTTCCAATGGCACCTAGCAATAGTATTAAAGTACTACTGTTAGAAGTCATGTTTCTATAGAAGGGCTTCTTTGATGTAATAGGTAAATCAAGGTGCAGTAAAAGGTTATATTTTACCACACCTTGATAACTTCTTCCCTTTTTTGATTTACGTTTTACCTAAATACATTTTCTTTCAAAATTTGGGCCAACGAATGGATTACTGATTTACACAACATACTCTTTTACACTTTTATACATTTTGAATTATATTTTTAAGACTGTAGAATGTAAAAGACTTCTTACAAGGCTTTGTAACCAGATATCTAGATAACTTAAAACTGGATATCCTGTCAGTGTTCTTTCTGTTTTTACTGCTGTTCTTTCTTTTAATGTATTTGTGATTATAATTTTCTAGTAGTTTAATTCAATTTCATGTCATTATGTTCTATGATTATGTATTAGTATTCAAGTTTTTTTTGTTTTGTTTTTTTCATTTTATTATTGTCACCATGACTATTCTGGCCTTTACGAGGTTTTAATTTTGGCTCTATATATCCAGATAGGCTGTACTGAAACTGTTTTCTACCAAATAAGGGAGAATCCAAATCCTTCATCCAAATCACATTTAATATAATTGATGGCAAATGAATAAAGCACTTGTAAATAGAATTAATCTGGATTAAGACTCTGTCCATACAGAATAAATCTTAACTTAAATTTAATCTGAAACTTAATCCTCTCCCAGAGAGAAGTGTCAATGACTAATAATGACATACTCACAGACCATCACTAATAGACAGCAGTTACAGAAGCAGGAGCAACAGCAGTCCACAGTATCAGCAGCAACTGCCAACAGTTGAAAAATCACTATGGCTTTCTGTGTTTGGAAGAGATACTAAGCAGCCGGGAGCTGCCTCAGTGTAGAATGTTCAGACACTCTACACATTGGATTAATTCATAAGGGAAAGCTCTAACAGCCAGTTGCCATGTCCTTCCACTATTTTTTCTCTTCCAAGATCACTTGGAGGGAGGAGGTAAACCTGCTCCTCCTAGCATGACCAGAGGCAGACAGCAACAAGCAGTATCAATGGTTAATCACTTAGAACCACCAGAATACAGGGATCTGGTCCATTTTACACAAATCAAATGTACAGACATGAAATCCATTACAATATATACAGCAAAGGTTGTGCCATGTAATGGAGCCAGCACAATGACCATTCCAAGGTTCAAATAATACTTATAGAATGTCTGGTATATTTGTCATTAATGCATAGCACTTCTAGACTACGCCTAATGGCAAAGATCTCTTTGATGTCCATTCATATGTTTTTTTTAGTGAGCTCAAGTGGCTGTATTGTCAGCTCAGCTGGTAAATGAAGTTCAAGTGTAGCCATCTAATAAACAATTGTGTTACAGACAATATTAGTTTGGGGACTGAGCTAGGCATGCCTGTTCTTTCCTATCAGCCATTTGTAAGAGAACCAGTTTAAGTAATATAAAAACCTTAATTTCAACCCATCACTTTTGTGATTTTTAAATTAGATTTTTTGTTTTTTTTCTCCATCGCTGTGCAATATGACATTATACATCAGGAAATTAAAGATTATAACCCTAATGAGGACACCAAATCTTCATATCTGGCGTACAACAGCATCAACTGAAAAAACATGAAGGTGGTAATTCTATAACAGTGGGCCTGTATTTAGGCACCAACCTCCAGATTCTATATATGGCGCTATGAGTTGTGCATGCAAATTTGGATGCACCTCCACGTGTATGCAACTTAATTAACGAGCCAATCAGCACTGATAATAGGGCAATAGCGTGCAATTATCAGCACTAATTGGCAATAATTAGAATTTATGCACACATCTTTTTAGGCATATTCTATAAAGAGCTGCACATAAATTCTAGTATGCAGATCTGAAAAATGGGTGTGGCCATGGGAGGGGCATGGGCGGGTAAGGGGTGCTCCTAAAATTGATGCATGTGGTTATATAATTAGCAGGATCCATGCCTAATTTATGAGCGGGGATTTACACCAGGTTTTCATTGGCGTAAATGATTGCGTCTAAATGTAGTCGCTGTTCCCGGTACTAAGTGCTATTCTATAAACCATTTTTAGAATAGTGCTAAGTGCTATATTTTTCAGCATCAATTTTTTAGGTGCTATTTATAGAATCTAGACCTTAGAGCCCTGATGGCGAACCTATGACACACGTGTCAGTACTGACACGCGTAGCCATTTTCGATGACACGCGGCCGCATGTGGCCGCATACAGAGAAGCAGCGGCGTTCCTTGCTGACACCCGGGCGGATCGCCGATGCGCCCCCCCCAAGGTGCAGCGCGACCTCCCCCCCCCCCGGCGAAATCACATCCCCCCGGTGCATGTTTACCTGTGTGCGCTCCTATTGGCTCCCTCCGAGTCCTCCGTTCGTTCCCTCCCTGCTGCTCCCTCTGCCCCGGCTCCTGCACGGCCGTTTGACCTCACTTCCGGCCGGCGGAGCAGAGAGCAGCGGAATGCCGTGGGGGACGCATCTCTGAGGGCCCTGTGATCGCCATTACCAGCAACCACATAACCACAGCAACCATCATCCAATCTACTGTTCTGGGGTGTCGTGGATTTCTAATTGACCATCATTACTGAGATAGGTGAGGGGGAGGCTGGGAGAGGCGAGGGCATGTGCTATGGGTGCCGTTTCCCGCCATTAGAAATAGCGGCAGCCATCTTAATTTACATAAGGTGGTCAGTTAGGCTAGTTAACCCCTAATTGCCTGCAGGGCTATCTATAATTCTATCTTCTGTCACTGCCCCCCTGATGGAGAACCCAAAAAATAAAAAAACAAGGTTAAGTAAAGGAAGTGGTAGTAGCAGTAGCCGACCCTTTCAAGAGACATGGACCGAGATGTAAGGCATTATAGAAAAAAATGGCAGATCATTTTGCGTTCTATGTACTGAAACGGTAGTAAGCAGAACGTGGAATATAAATAGACATTTTGAAACTAATCATTCCCAGCTCTTGAAAAAAAGTGAGGATGAAAGGAAGGAATACATTTCCAGGCAGGTACACTTTTATAAGAGCCAATCTAATTCCATCCTTACATTTGTAAAAGGTTCTACAAATTTAACATCTGCAAGTTTGAGCATTGCTCACTCCATAGCTCAGCATGGAAAAGCACTCAGTGAGGGAGGATTTATTAAAGAAACTCTCCTAAGATGTGCATCAGTTCTATTTCACGATATGCAGAATAAAGATGCAATTATTAAGAGAATATATCTGAGTTACCAGGAAATTTGGAGTGCCTGGATCCGATTACCAGACACTTTTAGCACCCTGAAAAATATAGCAATGGCTTTACTCACAATTTTTCCCTCTACGTACTTTTGTGAAACCTTATTCTCAGCGTTAAATAATATCAAAACCAACAAAAGAAACAGATTGAAAGATGAAGTTAGTAGCGCTTGCTTGGGCTTGAAGTGTACAAAATACCAACCTTCAATTGAAGATTTAGCCAATGAAATTCAGCAACAAAAAGGTCACTAATAGGCAGATTAGTTAAAGAATTCCCCCTCCCCCTCACTTATCTTAGTTCACGGCACCCCACACAAGTTAAATAATATCAAGACCAACAAAAGAAACCGACTGACAGATGAACAAAGAAGTCACTAAGCAGGTAAGTTAAATAATTAGGTTTTGGTTTATTAAATACAGTTATATATTACAATTATACATTTTTGTTATTTAAACTATAAATATCGCGAAATTATGGTTTTTTTCTCGAAGTGACACACCACCCGAGTTATGCTCGGTTTTTGGGCGAATTTTGACACACCAAGCTCAAAAGGTTGCCCATCACTGCCTTAGAGGGTGCCAATGTGGTGCCTATTCTATAAAGGAAAATAAGCACCTACATTCTCTTACAGAATACTAATTTAACTGGTGAAATATGTGCCTATAACTTAGGCCCGAATACTTATACTGGCTGTAGAGCTGCTGTAACTGCCCACACCTAAATGCCAGAGATAAAGAATACCCAAACTGCCAGCTCAGTCTGTCAAACATCAGCCAAAACTATGTGTGTATTCAGGAGGGGGTTTCATTTGACTGGTTTTGTTTTAATGTATAGTGGAGACATAAGCTAAAAATGGAAAGTAAATGATAGTATCTGCTACTAAATGAGGAATAGATATATAGGAGTGGAGGAGTAGCCTAGTGGTTATTGCAGCAACTCTGATCCTGGGAAACTGGGTTCGATTCCCACTGCAGCTCCTTGTGACTCTGGGCAAGTCACTTAACCCTCCATTGCCCCAGGTACAAATAAGTACCTGTATATAATATGTAAACCACTTTGAATGTAGTTACAAAAACCACAAAAAGGCAGTATATCAAGTCCCATTCCCTTTCCCTACCGTAAGTGATGCATGTAAATGTGAGTCCTGATCAGGCTCCACCTACATGTAAAATATGCACTATGTAAGACATGCAGGCATTTACAGAACACAGTAGAATTTTGGCATTTACACACATATATTCACACATATGTGTATATATGCCATTATTCTAACCATTTTCACATAGAGTTACTCCAAACTGCCAGCTCAGTCTGTCAAATATCAGCCAAAACTATGTGTGTGTGTTCAGGAGGGGGTTTCATTTGACTGCTTTTTTTAATGTATAGTGGAGACATAAGTTAATAATGGAAAGTAAATGATAGTATCTGCTACTAAATGAGGAATAGATACAGTGGTGGAAATAAGTATTTGATCCCTTGCTGATTTTGTAAGTTTGCCCACTGACAAAGACATGAGCAGCCCATAATTGAAGGGTAGGTTATTAGTAACAGTGAGAGATAGCACATCACAAATTAAATCCGGAAAATCACATTGTGGAAAGTATATGAATTTATTTGCATTCTGCAGAGGGAAATAAGTATTTAATCCCTCTGGCAAACAAGACCTAATACTTGGTGGCAAAACCCTTGTTGGCAAGCACAGCGGTCAGACGTCTTCTGTAGTTGATGATGAGGTTTGCACACATGTCAGGAGGAATTTTGGTCCACTCCTCTTTGCAGATCATCTCTAAATCATTAAGAGTTCTGGGCTGTCGCTTGGCAACTCGCAGCTTCAGCTCCCTCCATAAGTTTTCAATGGGATTAAGGTCTGGTGACTGGCTAGGCCACTCCATGACCCTAATGTGCTTCTTCCTGAGCCACTCCTTTGTTGCCTTGGCTGTATGTTTTGGGTCATTGTCGTGCTGGAAGACCCAGCCACGACCCATTTTTAAGGCCCTGGCGGAGGGAAGGAGGTTGTCACTCAGAATTGTACGGTACATGGCCCCATCCATTCTCCCATTGATGCGGTGAAGTAGTCCTGTGCCCTTAGCAGAGAAACACCCCCAAAACATAACATTTCCACCTCCATGCTTGACAGTGGGGACGGTGTTCTTTGGGTCATAGACAGCATTTCTCTTCCTCCAAACACGGCGAGTTGAGTTCATGCCAAAGAGCTCAATTTTTGTCTCATCTGACCACAGCACCTTCTCCCAATCACTCTCGGCATCATCCAGGTGTTCACTGGCAAACTTCAGACGGGCCGTCACATGTGCCTTCCGGAGCAGGGGGACCTTGCGGGCACTGCAGGATTGCAATCCGTTATGTCGTAATGTGTTACCAATGGTTTTCGTGGTGACAGTGGTCCCAGCTGCCTTGAGATCATTGACAAGTTCCCCCCTTGTAGTTGTAGGCTGATTTCTAACCTTCCTCATGATCAAGGATACCCCACGAGGTGAGATTTTGCGTGGAGCCCCAGATCTTTGTCGATTGACAGTCATTTTGTACTTCTTCCATTTTCTTACTATGGCACCAACAGTTGTCTCCTTCTCGCCCAGCGTCTTACTGATGGTTTTGTAGCCCATTCCAGCCTTGTGCAGGTGTATGATCTTGTCCCTGACATCCTTAGACAGCTCCTTGCTCTTGGCCATTTTGTAGAGGTTAGAGTCTGACTGATTCACTGAGTCTGTGGACAGGTGTCTTTCATACAGGTGACCATTGCCGACAGCTGTCTGTCATGCAGGTAACGAGTTGATTTGGAGCATCTACCTGGTCTGTAGGGGCCAGATCTCTTACTGGTTGGTGGGGGATCAAATACTTATTTCCCTCTGCAGAATGCAAATAAATTCATATACTTTCCACAATGTGATTTTCCGGATTTAATTTGTGATGTGCTATCTCTCACTGTTACCAATAACCTACCCTTCAATTATGGGCTGCTCATGTCTTTGTCAGTGGGCAAACTTACAAAATCAGCAAGGGATCAAATACTTATTTCCACCACTGTATATAGGATGCCTGATCTATGTTTGAACTACTTGTAACTAGCCTCTTGCAGATCAAATGTAAGAAATGAATCATGCACCATGGACAATTCCATTTTGACCATTTGACTGATATTCAGAAAACATACCTTCATTGTAGGCATGATGAGATTACTATTATAAAAACTTATGGAGTAACCCTCCTCCTACATTAAAAAAAAGAAAGAAAGAAAGAAAAAGAAATGCAGATGAGGCATCATCTCATTTCCCTGCCTAAGGAGGTATTTTTCCTATGCATCTTACCACCTTTGACCTTATATCATTAGCACCGTAGGGGTGGCTAAGAAAGAAACTTAAAATTTTAGTACATCTAGGAAAGTGGATTTGTATATCAATGAAAACAATTTTAGCATGATAAACCAGCAGCAAAAGAAAACCCCTCTGTATTAAACTAAACCTAAACATGTATACCCTGGAGGAAAGAAGAAACAAGGGTGATATGATACAGGCATTCAAATATTTGAACGGTATTAATGTACAAGTGAACCTTTTCCAGAGACTGGAAGGTGGTAGAATGAGAGAACATGGATTTAGATTGCAGGGGGGCTAACTCAGGAATAATGTCAGGAAGCACTTTTTCACGGAGAGAGTAGTGGATACCTGGAATGCCCTCCCATGAGAGGTGGTGAAGATGTAAACGGTAACAGAATTTAAAAATGCATGCGATAAATACAAAGGAATACTCTATAGAAGGCATGGAACCAAACAAACTTAGTGGTAATTAGATAGCAACACCGGTAATTGGGAAGTAAAGCCAGTGCTGGACAGACTTCTACGATCTGTGCCTGGACAGATTCAGGTTCAATAACTGGAGAACAAGGCCAGTGCTGGGCAGACTTCTACAGTCAGCTCCCTGAAAATGGCAAGGACAAATCAAGATCAAGTGTCACATCATAGCTTATACTATGAGTTTATCTTGTTGGGCAGACTAGATAGATCATAGAGGTCTTTATCTGCCGTCATCTACTATGCTAAACTGTATGGGACAAATGCAGAAGCTACCGTGAGCAGAAGCATGCTGTTACTAGGAGGTGTACATGTACATTAATGGACACAGAATGCAAAAAGATTCAGTGCAGAAGTAAACTCATGCAGTAAACATAAGCACACAGTATGTTAAAACACATGGTAAAGAGGCAATTAGTTTTTCTTCGTCAATGCACAGAAGTAAGCAAAAGATTTCAATGCATGCACAATGCAAGAAATTCACTGCCAGGTCCGAAGAAGGATTTGTTGAGAGGATTTATGCCAGTGTTGGAATTTACTTCCAATTTTTTCTTTTCACCTGCACACAAGCAAATATTTGCAACTTTACAAGCCAGAATAGAAGTACAGCTGGGCAGAGAGGTAACAGTGGCTCATGTGCATGTGTCCGAAGAAAACAAAAGCAAAAGAACACATCTGCGCATGTTCTGTATATAAATATCAGCTTTGCAAAAATGTTATACACAAGTTTTTTGAAGCTAATATTTATGTCCAGAACATGTGCAGATATGTGTTGACATTTTTTATCTTCAGACATGTGCACAATAAGATGCCCTTCCACAGAACTTTTGCACGTATGTGTCTGGCAGGCTTCTGTTGATTAGTACGCAAGTTCTGTATGCTTTAAATGTACATCTCATTTTTTTTACTGCATCACAACAAAATATATTCTCATTAATCTCATGGTAGAAGCCCCAAGCTCAGCCATTGGTATGGAGTTCTATTATGTGGCTTTCTACAATGACCTTTATATTAATGCATGGCACCCCCCCCCCCAAAACAAAAAAACCCCACCCTAGTACTGAACTGCCTCATATACCACCAAAGCAATCTCAGCCTGAATTCCCTGAATCAACACCAGAAAACCCAATAAGAGCTGAACTCCCTGGCATCGCACCACTAGAGAATCATCAGGGCAATCCATTTTGTGGTTTCATTTAACTTCTGTATGATATATACTAACACTTATAACTCAGCTGTTCCGGCTAGCTCTTCCAAGGAAGCCTTTGCTGCATGGGAAGATGCATTATATGTGGCTTGCCAGCCCAACCACAGACTGATCAATACAGCAGAAAAAAAAATTACTGTCTGAGTAATTGGAGGTCAGGCGTTGACAGGATGGTTGTAAATGTATCCAGGTACCTGACCAGTCATCCTCTAAATTTGCATTATATCAAGAGAAGGATAACCTTCCCTCTACTTAATCTGTGTTACACATACGCAGTCACCCGTGGCTGACTCTATATTCATCATAAAGTACTCTATTAACCTCTTTTCTTCCTAAAGACAGGCTTACTGTGGCATATTCTGAAACATGAGTTATAAATACCAGGACTCACTACCTTACACCTGATGGTCAGGGGCCATATGGAACAACTGGATCATATCCACTTGGAAATTCTTTAGTTGTAATTTTTTTTGAACACGCAATAAAGATAAAGATACATTCTGGTCATTTCGGTGTCACTATTTGGTTCCAAAGATTGTGATTCCCGTACAGTATAGAGCTGACTGATTTACATAGATGTGCATGAAATTTTTTTTAAAAAACAGGAGGAACCCTGTACATTATGCAGACAGAAGTTTGAAGTGCAGAACAAAGGACAAAAGGCTACATGACTAAAAGATTAGAGTCCCATTGGTCAAACTGGAATCTGCAGGCTCTAGCACATTTTCCTGTGGATTCTATATATGGCGACTAAAGTTACATGCACAATTGTGGTTGTGTGGCCGAATCCAGAGCATAACTTAATTGAATAATGAACCAATCAGTGCTGATAATTGGACAGTAACAAGCAATTATATGCACTAATTGGCAATAATTAGTAGTTACACGCTAAGTGTATTCTATAAAGCGATACGTGTAAATTCTACTAGGCGGATCACATAAGGAGGCGTGGCCATGGAGGAGCATGGGTGGGTTGTGGGCATTCCTAAAATGAATGTGCAGTGTTATAGAATACACCTGATCTGCGTCCAAGTTAGGTGTGGGTATTTACACCAGGTTTTAATTGGTGTAAATAGATGTGCCTACATTTTAGTCGCAGGGACTGGTGCTAGGTGTATTCTACAAACCACGCCTAACTTAGGCAAAGTTTACAGAATACACCTAAGCGCATTTTTGTTCAACGCTGATTTTTTAGGTGCTATATATAGACTTTGGTCCTTTATGGACCTACATAAGAATTATTCAAAGATTAGGGGTATGCATTTATGAGCATGCATTGTTTGAGTGCCTGTAAATATAAAGTGTCTCAAGAAGGGACTTCGGTGGTTGGAAAACAGAAGATTAGGAGATAATGGTCTTTGCTTCCTGCCCACTATTAGGAGAGAATAGGAAATGACCTCATTAATATTTGTTTGTCTACATTAGCATGCTATTTGCACTAATCTTTGGTGCACTCATTGCTAGAGCCTCTTGAGCATTCTGTGCTCACTAATGCGGGTGATACTCCAGCGCTAATGGCCTCTAGTGTCGTGTTTGATTCTGGAGCATCAGGGCCTAGGTATTTCCTTGTCCCTGGAGGGCTCACAATTAGAGAATGGCACAGGGACACATGGTTAACTGTGGGGACAAGGACAGATTTTACTTAATCTAAGGTCTTCCCTCCTTCTGCCACTGTTCCCTTTGTGGTTTTGTCCCAGGGGCGTAGCCAGAAACCCAATTTTGGGTGGGCCTAGGCCCAAGATGGGTGGGCAGAACAACTGCTCCTTGTCCCACAAGTGATTTGGTCTCTCCTTTTCTCGATGCCATATGGTTTTTCAAACATCCCCCCTCCCCCACATACCTTTTAAATAGCAGATTTTCACCGACAGCAACTAATACACCCTGCTTATGTTGGCCCCACAGCCTTCCCTCTGATGCAACTTCCTATATCCACATAGGTGGGAATATATCAGAGGGAAGGCTGTGGGACCGGTGCGAACAGTATGCATCAGTCGGTGTTCGCTGCAGATGAAGATCTGCTATGTACAAGGTATGCAGGAGTGACAGTTGTTGGGAGTTTTCAGCAGGTGGGACTTGGGGATCCCTGCCAGCCACATCACAGGTGTGCTGCTACTAGGTGGGCCTGGGCCCACCCAGGCCCAACCTTGGCTATGCCACTGGGTTGTCTCCTGCTTGCTTGAATTATGCCACTATTTTGACTCTTCTTACTGCCACTGGAGTCTACTCCAAGTCTCCACAACCCTCTTGGTGAAAAAGTGGTTTATATTACTTTTGAGATTA
This sequence comes from Microcaecilia unicolor, assembly GCF_901765095.1. NCBI lineage: Eukaryota > Metazoa > Chordata > Amphibia > Gymnophiona > Siphonopidae > Microcaecilia > Microcaecilia unicolor. Next base: position 377,813,574 of record NC_044031.1, read on the forward strand.
TTTCTGTTCAGCGTCACATGAAGATCTATCCCTGGATTTTTCATTGTATACAAAGGTCTACCTTCTCATACCTTATTGAAGACTGCTTGGTATTTGAATGTCTATTTTATATCTCCCCTTTCCTTTTCTTTTAAAGAATGTACATTTAGGGTGTATTCTATAATAACGCGCATAGATTTTAGAAATGCCCATGTCCTGCCCATGGACATGCTCCCTTTTCAACTCTATGAATTAGAATTTAGGTGCGCAACATTACAGAATATGCTTAGGGCCCTGTTTACTAAGGTACGTTAGAGTTTTTAACGTGCCTACAATTAGCGCATATGCTGTGTAGGCGCCTATAGGGGTATTGTAGGCACTTACACAGTTAACACACATACATGGTTAACACGTGTTAAAAATGTTGACATGCCTACAGCACGGCTTAGTAAACAGGGCCCCAAGTGAGTTGTGCGTGTAAATCTTAATTAATGCCAATTATTGCTGATAATTGCTTAACATCCAATTAACAGCGCTGATTGGCTAAACAATTAAGTTACGTGCATTGTTATAGAATATGCGTCAATTTCTGCATGGAAATTAAGGTGCCATATATAGAATCCTGGGGTTGGGGGGGGGGGGGGGAATTCTATAAATGGTACTCAAAAATAGGCACTGGAAAAGACTGGCACTAAGCCATTACAGAATAGTGCTTAGTGCTGATTTTTGCACTCAGTTCTGGGCACCAGACCTATGCCTGAAACCTGGTGTCAATCCTGGGACCCACGTTTGGTGCATTGACCCATTATTCTATAACATTGGGATTCCCCTGCCCTGCCCATGCTCCCTTTTAGGTTGCATGCTATGGGAGTTAGGCACCCAGTATTATAGAATAATGCACAGCCAGATGTGTGCCCAAATCCCAACTGGTACCAATTAACATCAGTAATTAGTTGTTAGCATCCAATTTTTGACGGTTAACAGTTCGTTAGCCAATTAAGTTGTGCTCACATCATGAGAGCATGCCCAGATTTGGGCGGCATATATAGAAGCCGGGAGTAAGCTCAGTCTATGCATGGGTTATAATTAAGGTCACATACCTGACTGCCTTCCTTTGAAACATGAATATAATATAACATCTCAGGACAATACTTGTTTTGGCCCAATAAAAAAAAAATGTTTCACATCTTGTAGTTTATTGATGAGTGCTTTTTAAGGTTTTATTTCTGATTCATAGGACTTTGAAATATGAGTCTGTTTCTTATTTGTCATAAATTCTTCTATTCAATAAACTGCAGAGAGTATTGAGGTCTGAAGGTGCCTTATTTAGCAATTCCATCTTTTTGAAGTTTAATTTCAAGAAAACTAGGAAATGTACCTTTTCTGCAGCTGGACTCTATGAATGGAAGAAACTTCCCTCACACATTCAACTGATGGCATAAACTAGAACTTAAAAAATTGTTGAAGAGTTATTTGTGAGGGCATATGGCTCACTGGCAGGATGAACAGGGCTGAATGATGAAAACAGTGATTGAGCAGACTGATGTCAGATGAGTGAGCAGGAATTGGTGGCTTGGATATTTATGTTTTACATTAAGTGATGTGTATATTAAAAGTGTGTAATATTTTAATTATGTTTTAGTTAGGTATGTTTTTATTGTGCAATCTGCTTTGGTTTAAAGCAGATTATAAATACCAGACTTGACATACAGGGGCACAGGAGCCGGCTCTGTGGGTGCTTGAGCACCCCCGATATTGAACAAACCACTTGACTGTGTCCAGAGAGAGAGAATTTTGGTTGGGTTTAGCATGCCCAATAATTTTGAAAAGTTGGCTCCTATGTACAGGGGTGCCTGGTTCAAATCCCACTGTTGCTTTTTGATCTTAGGCAAGTGCTTTAATCATCCCGCCTACTGTGATCCATCTATTTCTTTGTTGCTTTATTCTTTGTGGCAGTGCTAATGGTAAAATGGCTGGGAACAGTGTAGTCCTGGATGCTTCCGTAATTGAATGGGTGTAGTTTGGGGGGGGGGGGCGAGGGGGTAGTGCCCCCCCCTCCCAAACGAGCTGCTCCTACCTGGCAGACTGGAGGAATCACAAATTACACACTCTTCCCTTTCCTTCCCTGCCTCTCACGCGCTTGCTTACTCACTCCCTCCCCCTCTCTGGCAAAGCATAATGCAAACGTGCGCGGGGTTGTACTCCTGCTGCGTGCACCGCTGCCGGCCTCCCTCCTTCTCCCTCACTCGCCTCATAAATTCCCGTTTCCAGAGAAAGGAAGGAAGCCGGCAGCGGCACACGCAGGAGCACGGTGCCTTGCATATTTTTTTGTTTTGTAGCAGTGTCGATGGAGTGAGCGAGAGAGAGTAGGAAAGGGCAGGGTAAAGCACAGAAGCTCGCGGTTCCTCCTGGCTGCCAAAGCAGCAGCCGGGAGGAGTAGCTAGTGGCTTGGCGCAATGGCGCCTATGTCCCTAACCTTGCTGGGGGTGGGGCAGGGGGGTAGAGAGGACAGGTGAGGCAGGGAAGGGGAGGGAGGACATTGATGGAGGGGTGAGGCAAAGATGTTCGATGGAGGGATGAAGGGGAAACACTGGATGGAAAGGAATGAGATCCTGCAAAGGGGGGGGGGGAGAGAGAGGGGGAGATGGAGGGGGCAGGGGAGAGAGGAAAGTTGCTGGATATGGATGGATGGAGAAGAGGGCAAGGGAGAATGGAGAGTTGTGGGACATGGATGGATGGAGGGAAGAGGGTTGCTGGACATGGATGGATGGAGGGAAGACAGGAAGGAGATGCACATGAATGAAGGGGAGGGAAGAGAGGAGAAATGCTGGACATGGATGGTGTGAAGGGCAGGGAACGGACAAGAAATGTTGGACAAGGATGGAGGGAAGGAAAGACAAAGGAGATGCACACGGATGGAGGAAAAGGGAGAGAAGAGAAATGCTGGACATGGATGGAGGGGAGGGAAGACAGGAAGTAGATGCACATGGATGGAGGGGAGGAGAGTGAGGAGAAATGCTGGATATGGATGGAGGGGAAACTGCTGAATTTAAGGGCTGGATCGGAACACTTTGAGGACAGATGCTGAAACTGGAGGAAGGATAGGGACAGGGCTACAGATTTTAGACAGGATGCATAAGGACACAGGAGGATGGTGGACATGGTGAGTGAAGAAATATCAACTGGAAAGAAGACACTGCATAAAACAGAAGGCACTGGGACCAAAGCGAATAGAAAAACTAAATGCTCAGACAACAAAGGTAGAAAAAAGTATTTTATTCAGAATTTATTGATTGGAATATGTCAGCTTTTGGAAATGTGCATCTGTGATATTTTGCATTTAAGTTTCCATTTCTATAGTATTGCTGCATGCCGAGTCTGACTCCTTGAGGTAACTTTCCAGTTCAGTATTTTGCCTTCATATTTTTTGATTTCTAGTTCCTTGTGACATGTCTGTTGTGTCATGTGTTTTTCATGTGTGATCAAGGTGCAGTATTCTGCTAGCCTAAAGTATTTGCAGCCCTTTTTTTTTTTTCCACGAGGTAGTATATTGGTGCTTTAGAGCCTGGTTTAATTACAGTTCTGCCTTTCCATGCATAAGGTTGTTGCTCATCCTGTGTTTGGAATTAGTGCTGTTATGGTTTGGTAAGGTTACGAGTGTGTTTTTGTATAAGTTTGTGTGTAGCGTTTTGCAGTGGAGAGATTGTGTTTTGGCCTTACTGAGGTGGCACCAAAACATCAGAAAGGGTTTGAGCCTAAATCATGACATAATACCTCTCGAAGGATCTACATAAAGAGCCTATGCATTTCTAAGGTCAACACTGGCATGGTATGGGAAAGGGGGTGGGGAAATACTACTGGAGAGGAAGAGGGGTTGCTGGGTAAGGAGGAAAGAAGGAAGGAAGGAAGGGAGAAAGAGCTGTCTTGATATCTCATACATATTCATTATGGTTATTCCCCAAAAAAGGCAGCTCTTTCTCCCTTCCTTCCTCCCTCCATATTAGCATATTCATTTGAATATATATATATATGCAAATGAATACGCTAATATGCTCTGCCCCATCCTTTGCCCCCTGCCCCCCAAATGAAACAGTCAAACTATGCCCATGCTTAATTGCTCCCAAGTTCTACATCTTTCATAGCTTTCACATGCACATGGGAGAAATTTGTTTTAATACGCAAACATCATTCCCCAGAAAGGTAAGTTGCAGCAGAGGGGCAGAGCCATCCCTGTGCTACATAAGCACCAAGGAATCCCCAGAAGATAGAACTGGGAGGCTGAGCCTATATATGTGTACGGATGGGAAGCATTTCCTGTAAATCCTCAGAGTTCAGCAAGGTTCCAGAAAGAAATCTTTGTTGGGCATGAGTAACTCATCCTCTCTGCTTTCTTCAGATGGAGGACCTGAAAAGAGCCAGTACCTGAGCCACTGGAGACCGGAATGCCTCCACGGGATCCAAACCTGGATGACGGAGGAAATAGGTCAGTACAAAGCACTCATATATGCCCCTACAATAAGAATATCCACACTTGATTGATATCACCACAGCTGATCCAGCCCTAGCACCAGCTGTAAGAGACACATTGACCAGTGACCTGCCACAGTAAAGGCCCACATCCAGTGTATGACAGCTGAAAAATACATGCACACAACTGGCACAGCACATCTAGCAATGCTGCCTCCTATTCCAGTCCCCCTCTAGAGTTCCTTCAGCATGGTTCCCCCCTTATTACCAGGGACAGAGAAACTATTGGTTTTTAGGAGAAGCAATATATCCTGTTCCCTGTCTATTCTCAATGCATATGTCTCTTAAAGTTTTTTGGCAATATCCTAAGACAGATATGGTCTCTGTGCCAAACCCCATTCCACACCAGGTCCTCACTTTCCAACCATCCACAACTGTACCAAACAAATATTGTTGAAAGCCTATCTCCAGCTCTGAAACACACAGCTCATCATGTCTATGAGGCAGATTCCACAGCAGCTGACTGCATTGCTGCTGGACCAACCCACCTTCCCTTTTGGTATTGCGTTCAGTTTTGGAGGCCGTATCTTGCTAAGGATGTAAAAAGAATTGAAGCGGTGCAAAGAAAAGCTACAAAAATGGTATGGGATTTGCATTACAAGATATATGAGGAGAGACTTGCTGACCTGAACATTTATACCCTGGAGGAAAGGAGAAACAGGGGTGATATGATACAGACGTTCAAATATTTGAAAGGTATTAATCCGCAAACGAACCTTTTCTGGAGATGGGAAGCCGGTAGAACTAGAGGACATGAAATGAGGTTGAAGGGGGGCAGACTCAAGAAAAATGTCAGGAAGTCTTTTTTAGTAGTAGAGAATCCACAAACGTGGAGAACTCAACAAAATCAGGAGTCTAAATACTTGAGAATGATGATCCAGAATTAGCAATGTTGTACAATACAGTCTGTATTGTAGTGGTCTTAAAAAAGACCTTTGTTCTGAAGCGTGAGCCAGATCTCTCGCATGAGCGTCTGGGCTGTGCAGTCTAAGAAAGAGATTGGGTGGCAGCACCGGTGGTGGGAGGTGGAACTAGTGCTGGGCAGACTTCTACGGTCTGTGCCCTGAAAATAGCAGATACAAATCAAGGTCAGGTATACACATAAAGTAGCACATATGAGTTTATCTTGTTGGGCAGACTGGATGGACTGTACAGGTCTTTCTCTGTCGTCATCTACTATGTTACTTAAGGTCTTTACAATATCATGAGTGCCAGGGGAAACCTGTCTAGAGAGTTCTCAGAACACAGCAAGCACCCTTTCCCTCCCATCCATCCCTCACAGCTCCCCCTATCCCTCCATCCCAGTCATGTGGCTTTGGCTATCCTGTTGTGGCAGTGACTCCTCAGAAAGAGGATGACAATCAGAAGATAGCAATAATCGAAGACAGATTGAGGAAGTCCAGGGTTTCCAGCAGCCCCTATCCCCTGCCCCTCAATCAGCCAATGCCCCATTCCCTGTGGCATCGGGGAGGGGGGCGGCTCAGTCTTAACCACAGGTACTGCAGGAGATGGAAGGTTAGTTGCACTGGCATAGGAGATAGTCCAGAAGCAGTATGCTGTGCACAGGAGACTAACCTACTTATTTTCGAAGGAGTTGGCCGGCCATCTCCTAAACCCGGCTAAAACGGTATAATCGAAAGCCGATTTTGGCCGGCTTCAACTGCTTTCCGTTGCAGGGCCGGCCAAAGTTAAATGGGTCGTGTCAGCAGGGTACCGAAGGTGGGACGGGGGCGTGGTTTACAGATGGCCGGCTTCGGCCGATAATGGAAAAAAGAAGGCTGACTCTGACGAGCACTTGGCTGGCTTTACTTGGTCCATTTATTTTTAGGACCAAGCCTCAAAAACCCCAACTGACCACCGGAGGGAATTGGGAATCACCTCCCCTTACTCCCCCAGTGGTCACCAACCTCCTCCCACCCAAAAACTTTTTTTTTAAACATTTTTGTGCCAGCCTCAAATGTCATACCCAGGTCCCTGACAGCACTATGCAGGTCCCTGGAGCTATTTTTAGTGGGTACTGCAAAGCACTTCAGGCAGACGGACCCAGGCTCATCCCCCCCCCCCCCCCCCCCCCCCCCCCGCTAGTTACTCACATCTCTAAATCATTTATAAATATATTAAAAAGCAGCGGTCCTTGCACAGACCCCTGAGGAACCTCACTAACTACCCTTCTCCATTGTGAATACTGCCCATTTAATCCCACTCTCTGTTTCCTATCCTTCAACAAGTTTTTAATCCACAATAGGACTTTTCCTCCTATCCCATGACCCTCCAATTTCCTCTGTAGCCTTTCATGAGGTACCTTGTCAAACGCCTTTTAAAAATCCAGATACACAATATCAACCGGCTACCCTTTGTCCACATGTTTGTTTACTCCTTCAAAGAATTGAAGTAAATTGGTCAGGCAAGATTTCCCCACACAAAAGCCGTGCTGACTCAGTCTCAGTAATCCATGTCCTCGGATGTGCTCTGTAATTTTGTTTTGAATAATAGCCTCTACCATTTTCCCCGGCACTGACGTCAGACTCACCGGTCTATAATTTCCCGGATCTCCCCTGGAGCCTTTTTTAAAAATCGGTGTTACATTGGCCACCCTCCAATCTTCCGGTACCATGCTCAATTTTAAGGTTAAGTTGCATATCACTGGCAGTAGCTCCGCAAGCTCATTTTTCAGTTCTATCAGTACTCTAGGATGAATACCATCCGGTCCAGGAGATTTTCTACTCTTCAGTTTGCTGAACTGCCCCATTACATCCTCCAGGTTTACCGTGAAGTCAGTAAGTTTCTCCGACTCGTCCGCTTGAAATATCATTTCCGACACCGGTATCCCACCCAAATCTTCCTTGGTGAAGACCGAAGCAAAGAATTCATTTAATCTCTCCGCTACGTCTTTGTCTTCCTTGATCGCCCCTTTTACCCCTCGGTCATCCAGCGGCCCAACCGATTCTTTTGCTGGCTTCCTGCTTTTAATTTACCGAAAAAATTTTTTACTATGTTTTTTTACCTCTAATGCTATCTTTTTTTCGTAATCTCTCTTGGCCTTATTTATCTGCACCTTGCATTTGCTTTGACACTCCTTATGCTGCTTCTTGTTATTTTCAGACGGTTCCTTCTTCCATTTTCTGAAGGCATTTCTTTTAGCCCTAATAGCTTCCTTCACCTCACTTTTCAACCAGGCCGGCTCCTTTCTAAACTTACCAGCCATCAAGCAATCAGTCTTATTGCCCCTTGATAGTGCAACGGACACCCCTATGGCTCAAAATCCCCACCCTACTAGTCTTTCTACATTTCCTGTTGGGAGTCTAAAAGATGTGGGGATAAGGTTTGTGTGCATGAAGCCAGGCATTAGAGGGGAGCAAATGGGTCTCCTGGACAAAACTGATATGCATACTAATGTGTTGTGCTTCTTTATAAGATAAACTCCACTTTTGGGGTGAGTTAAAACCGTCAACATTGTAGGATAAAAAAAAGTCAGACTAGTCATAGTAACTGGTATGCAAGAAAGGGCATAACAAGAGAAAAAGCAAAAGGAACCCTCTAAGAACCCAAGCAACAGCCTACAATCATCCCAGCCCCGAAACCAAGCAAACCCCCCACTCCACACCAGGTATCCCACATACACACACACACCCCTACCCACCCCTGACCCACACTAAACCCATCCTGCCCTCCACCCCCCCCCCCCCCCCCGCTGACAACCAGACACCCAAGCCTGCTCAAAAGGGGACTTGTCACCTGAGGAGATGCAACATGCAGTACAACAAAGCCCATCCACCAGTCAACAAAGAAATAACAGGCATATAACACATTTTTGCTGCTAGAACGATGGACGAAGAACTGAAGTCCCAACACGTTTGCAAGGCAGCCTATAGAACTGAGCATCCAGCAAGACGACGCAAAGCAAAGGCAAATTACAAAACAGGATAAGTCCCCAGCGCACTGTCCAGGGTCATTTCCAGGATTTAGTCACTTTTTGTCAAATGGACCCCCGTGGGGAGCCCAGAGACTGTGAGGAAGAGGCAGAATCTTCCAGCTCTACATGGCTCAGCAAGCCTGCAGAGATCAGATGCTCCTTGACCACAGAAAGATGTGGTGGAGTAGGTTTTACCAACCACAGTAAAGGCCAACAGGGAACAACCAGCTGCTTCTCCTCTAACAGCTGTGTCCAACCTGGACAGGTCCTCTTCCACACCAGCATAGTAGGGGCCACATCCAGATAAATTTCCACCTCTGACTCATCCCAGGATATGGATAAGCCCTTGCGGCACACAGCATGCAAGACTCGTTCAAAATCACCATAGAGAGGGAAACATAAGATTCCTGGGCCGGTTGCCTACTTGAGGCCTCAGTGCCTGATGCACCCGCTCCAACATGGTGGTGGTGGGTGGTCACTCCTTGGTGGTGGTGGTGGTGGGGGAGGGGTGGCTCCTTGGAACCATCTTGCCACAAAACACATTCCAAAATGTGACCCGCCACTTCCATGCTGCGGGACTCTACATAGGTTTCCGGGACCCCACAGAGGTGGAGGTTACAGCGCTGGAAGCAATTCTACAAGTCCTCCAGTTTCAATGCTACCTTTTCAAGCTGCTGTTCCAGGTTATAGACCTGCTCCCGCAGCCGCTCCAAATCTCCCTCATGAGTCTCCAGCTGCACCTCTGCCTCCTCCACTCACCTGCCAATATTTGATTTTAAGTCCCTCAGCATTGCCTACAATTCGGTCTGCATCGTGGTCAGGTCTGACTTCAGTTTCTGAAACCACATGTGCATTTCAGTGCACTGCTGAGAGAGGTCAGTGTCCCATGGCAAAGAAGCACCAGAAGGCCCCACGTCCCAGGCAGTCATATTAACCTCGTGGCCACAGCAGAAGTACACAAATAACTTTTGATGTGCATCTGCCACTTGCACGTGGACATATTCTCCCAACAGCGTGAAGCACACAAACCACTTTGTATCAGAAAAAACAAGCTGCAAAAATGTGCAATACAAGGTGGGCGACTCTGGAGCTATCGGCTCATGCTGCCAATGATAACAATTCCTCTAAGCTTTATTTTTAATGTCTAATCATTTATAGCACCAACACTGTAAGTGAACTCAGTAAGGAGATAAAAGTGTTCAGCTTAAATTTGATAAACTTACAGGTTCCTCACCAAATTCACAAGGCTACCTGGTAATAAAATGGACAGCATGGGAAGACACGTATGATGATATGCAAGGAGATGATGAGAGAAGAAACATTTGGAAAGTTATGAGCACCAAATCTCATACTCCCCGTAATCAGTGCTATTAACCAGTTAGAAACAGCCACTGACCGGTTAAATAATGTTTTTGTGGCTAACCACATATATTTAGTGGGTTCAACCAGTTTTTTAATCCATAGTAAGACACTACCTCCGATCCCATGTCCCTCTAATTTCCTCTGTAGTCTTTCATGAGGGACTTTATCAAATGCCTTCTGAAAATCTAGATACACAATATAAACCAGCTCACCTTTGTCCACGTTTGTTTACTCCTTCAAAGAAATGCAGCAGATGGGAGAACTGACCAAGATGGCGTCGAGACCAGATGTGCTATGCTGAGCTCTGGAGAGCTTTTTCCTAAAATATTTTTTTTTCTTTTTGACTATGCCCAAGAGGAAAGGGAAAGTAAGAGGAGGTTTCTCCTTACCCTCTGCTGACCCTATTTGATGACAGTTACCGATCACAGCATATGCGACGCTGATTACACCAAGGGACGCTCCATTGACCGGATTTGAGAGGAGTCCTGGCCAGGAAAGTGAAATATTACTTAGTCCCCGTAGTCCAAATTGTCAGGTTCAGGAGGCAGACAGCAGACTGGGTGGAAATCTTGCCCAACTACCGGAAGTCGCGGTGGTGAGACGAGATAAGGAGTATAGCCCTCATGATATGGCAACGCCTCAATTGGGAGAATCCCATAAAAATCTGAACCTAACGTCTACCCCTAAAAGTTAGTGGGTGTGAGGAGTTTGTTTCAGAGAAAAAAATCAGCTGCGCAGCTGGAAACAGAATCGCGGCCAAGTCCTGAAATGCCCCTACTACCTTTAGAGAAACCACCAAAGGTAACTTTAGACTCCCTCTGGACTACAATGGAATCCTTGCATAAGGTATGCCTTACTTATGTTACTAATACAAACTCGAACTCTTCTAAGATTGATTCTCTCCAATCTCAAATTACTCTTCAAGAATCTAATTTAAAACAATATGAAACATCTTTAACCCAAGTAAAAGAATTGGAGAGTAAATTGCTTCAGAATGCAGATATGGTACATCATAAATTGGAGAACTTGGAAAATGGGGCTAGACAGTTGAATTTGAGACTTTTAAATTTTCCTTCTATTAAATATACCCCAGTAAGAGAATTATTTCAAAGATTTTTAAAAGATGTTCTCCCAATATCCGGAAAATGGTTTTCCTCCGTTGCAAAGACTTTATTATTTGCCAGCTCGAGATCCTAGACCGAAAGAAAAATTGCCTTTAACTGTTTCCCTGAAAGTTTGGATGTTTCAGCGATTCTCGAGCAGTCACAAGTTGAAGTAGATTTTAGGTCTACTCTATTGGTTTCATTTGTTTTTCTTCAAGACAAAGAGGCATTAATAAGACTTTATTTAAGACAGACTACTCCAGTTCTATTCATGGGAGAAAAGATTCAAATATTTCCAGATGTCTCTAGAGTGACACAGGAAAGAAGGAAGAGATTTCTATCTATGAGACAACAGACTCTGAGGGCCAGATGCACTAAACTTTAACGACCTTTTAACAAAGAAATTTTTAACCGTAGCATGCATTAAAGGCCATTTTCTGACAACGCTAGCAGCTAACGAAAACGGAATACAAACGAGTAACTACCATTGTAATGTGGACGATTCGGGATGCACTAACCATACCGACGATTGCACTGAATCATTTACCATGATATATTTAACGTGTGGTCAGAGCTGTCGGTAAGGCCTGAGCTGTCATACAGACACGCCGCTGCTCCCCGCTTCCCCCTGCAGCATAAAAATCCAAGCTGGCATGTTTGAAAATATAAGTGAGATTAAATAAAAATGCTACCAATAAAGAACGACAAGGTGGATGCAGTACTTCATAGGCTTGCTTGCTTTGAGTGAATGGGGATGACATGACAGCTGCAGCATAAAAATCCAAATTTCAGCAGCTCCGGCTCCCCTCCCTTCCTCTCTTCCTTTCTTTCTCTCACAGCTCCGCCTCCCGCCATCCACCGGCCCCCCGAGGTCATCGCCACCGCTTCCCCCCTCCGCATTACCGGGCCCGTGCAACGCCTCTCACTGGCGCTGCACGGGCAAGAACATCTGATCGCCGCCGAGTCTTCAGGACGTCTCTCCTTTCCTGACCTGGGCCCGCCCCCGTCTGACGTAAGTAACTACGTAGGTTACTTACATCAGAAGAGGGCGGGCCCAGGTCAGGAAAGGAGAGACGTCCTGAAGACTCGGTGCTGATCAGATGTTTTTCTTGCCTGTGCAGCACCGGTGAGAGGCATTGCACGGGCCCGGTAATGCGGAGGGGGGAGCGGCGGTGATGACCTCTGGGGGGGGGGGGGGGTGGTGGGGGCACGGGGCGGAGGATGGCGGGAGACAGAGCTGTGGAAGGAAGGGAGGGGGGCCGGGGCTGCTAAAATTTGGATTTTTCATTCAGGGACTAGCAGGGACCTTGGGCGGGGGGGGGGGGGGGGGCAAGGCCGTCCATACAGGACGCTCCTGACGAGCGCCTTTGCCCCCTCCCGATCCTTCTTTGATTTTTGTTTTGATTTTCGATTTAATGCAGGGGGAAGCTGGGAGCCACGTGTTTGTGTTGGTTTTTTTTGTTTGTTTTGACGTTTGTGGCATGCGCAGAGCAGCCAGCATAACACTTGACTGCTCTGCGCATGCTTTAGGGGCTGATTACCGACAGGGATTACACCAGTTTAACGAATCTTTAATGCATTGTACTTTTCAATACCACACCGAACATGTGCGACTTGTTTTTTGGTGCATTCTTCATTTTTTCAAATTCGTTAAGGACTTTTACGTTTTAGATTTTTTTACGTTTGGTTGATGCATCTGGGCCTGAATTTGGGAGCTAAATTCCAACTAAGGTTCCCTTGTAAATGTGTAATTTACCTTGAGAGTAAGACATATCATTTCTTTGAACCATTACAACTTCGATCATTTATTAATGCAAGAAATCCTAATTGACCATAGGGATTCTTACTATCATTGGACTTTTATTATATGATGTAATTGTAGTCTCTTCAATGCTATCCTTTAGTAATATGATAGAATTTCTTTTTTTTTGTATATCCTTATCCTCTTTAAAAAAATTAGTGTATCAATTCTCCCCCATTTTGTGGGCTACAGCATATATGTTAGAAGTGTGAGGGAATTTTTCCCATAATTGTTCATTCTTTAAAATATTTCGCATATTTCTTGTCAAAGTTCACTTTGGAATTGTATTTTAAAATTTAATAAATAAATAATAATAAAAAAAGAAATGCAGTAGATTGGTGAGGCAAGACTTCCCTTCACTAAATCCATGTTGACTTTGTCCCATTAGTCCATACTTTTGAACGTGCTCTGTAATTTTGTTCTTGATAATAGTCTCTACCATTTTGCCCGGCACCGACGTCAGACTCACCAGTCTATAAATTTCCCGTGTCTCCTCTGGAACCTTTTTTAAATATCGGCGTTACATTGACCACCCTCCAATCTTCCTGTATCACGCTGGATTTTAAGGATAAATTACAAATCAATAACAGTAGCTCTGCCAGCTCATTTTTAGTTCTATCATTACCCTGGGGTGAATACCATCCGGTCCAGGAGATTTGCTACTCTTCAGTTTGCAGAACTGCTCCATTACGTCTTCCAGGTTTACAGATATTTCATTACGTTTTTCTGATTCTTTAGCTTCGAATACCCTGTCCGGTACCGGTATCCCACCCAAATCTTCCTCGGTGAAGACCGAAGCAAAGAACTCATTTAGTTTTTCAGCTATTTCTTTGTCTTCCTTGATTGCCCCTTTTACACCCCAATCATCCAGCGGGCCAACCGATTCTTTTGCCGGTTTCCTGCTTTTAATGTATCTAAAAAAATTTTTACTATCAGTTTTCGCCTATAACACTATCTTTCTTTCAAAATCCCTCTTTGCCTTTCTTATCAGCGCTTTGCATCTGACTTGACATTTCTTATGCCGCTTCTTATTTTCTTCATTTGGTTCCTTCTTCCATTTTCTGAAGGATTCCTTTTTAGCTCCAATAGCCTCCTTTACCTCACTTTTTAACCATGCCGGCTGTCGTTTGGTTTTCCGTCCTCCTTTTCTGATACGTGGAATATGTTTGGCCTGGGCCTCCAGGATGGTATTTTTGAACAGTATCCATGCCTGTTGTAGGTTTCTTACCCTCTCAGTCACTCCTCTAAGTTTTTTTTCCACCATTCTTCTCATTTTATCATAGTTTCCTTTTTTAAAGTTAAACGTTAACATATTTGACTTCCCATGTTTACCTTTTTGAAAGCAAATTTCAAAGTCGATCATGTTATGATCACTGTTGTCAAGCGGCCCCCGGACCGTTACCTCCCGTACCAGATCATGCGCTCCAGAAATGACTAAGTCTAGAATTATTTCTTCTCTCATCAACTCCTGTACCAGCTGCTCCATAAAGCTGTCTTTTATTTCATCAAGGAAGTTTACCTCCCTAGCGTGCCCTGATGTTACATTAACCCAGTCTATATGGGAGTAATTAAAATCACTATAATCCAACGGAATAGGTAGAATCTATTGTCAACAAAAAATATATATCTCTTTCTACCTTATATACAATCTGTTTGCAAGTAACTATGGCTGCCCCTGGGCAATGCAATTTCTAACAATCACAAAATGTGGAGAAAAAAAGACATCAGGTATTACAGCGACACCTCTTTGTCAAAGGGCAAGCCTTTTGTATAATGAGGGAACTGTGTCAATCATGTGTCTTCAAAAAAAACTCCACAGCACTCTTTCGCCACTGGCTTAACCATGTGCTATACAAACATTTGTAAAGGAGACCTAAATAATCAATTCTAAATTCAAAAGGCCCAAAAAAATACTAGATATTCAATGTCAGTCGCTGGAAATATCCCAGCACTGAATATCCAGGTTTAATGCCTGCAGTGGGCAGTTAACGTACTGTCCGCCGGTACCTGAGTATCAGGGGGATGGACAGTCTTCTAGGTAATAAAACTGCAGACTTGAAATCCCTCATTGCAACCTGAGCAGTTCCTATGGTATTTTGCCATCTGAAGTAGGCCACAGCTCCTTGCTAGGTTCCAAGGTGATTTTGGGAGGCTTTTGTCATATCAGTTGCTCCTTTGGGCTTTCTTTGGGGTGGCAGCAGTGGCGTACCAAGGGGGGGGGGGGGGGGGGGTCCGCCCCGGGTGCATGCTGCTGGGGGGGGGGGGGGGTGCCACGCGCCTGTTGGCTCGCTCATTCTGTGCTCCCTCTGCCTCGGAACAGGTTACTTCCTGTTCCGGGGCAGAGGGAGCATGGAACAAGCGAAGCCGACAGGCGCGCGGCACCCCTCCGGCAGGTAAACATGTACCCGGGGGGTGTGTCCTTTCGCCTGGGGGAGGCGTCCTTTCGCCGGGGGTGGGGGGTCACACTGCACCCGGGGGGGGGGGGGGGGCGCATCGGTGATCCGCCCCGGGTGTCAGCCACCCTAGGAACGCCTCTGGGTGGCAGATAGCATCTCTGCAACTGCGGTTTTTAATATTTTTGCTTTTATTGTCCTGATCCTTCTTTTAGTTTGAATTAAACTACGTGCTTTTGATTTCTTGTTCTATTCCAACACTTGAGGACGGTAGTGTCAGATTTTATCCTCACACGTACAATTTTTAAACCCTAAAAATGCAGCGCTCAATATTTAGAAAAGGCTGAGCCCCTAAATGTATGCTCCTATTAGCCTCCTAAATGTGTGCTCTATTTTCAGCCAAACTTAGGAGCATAACTTTTCAGCTGAAAATTCATCTTAATTTAGGAGTTTAAAAGTTATACTCATACATTTAGGCCTGCCATTTGTTTGCCTAGATTTATGAGCCTGGTGCTGAAAAAGTGAAGATACTTATCTGTAGCAGGTATTCTCTGAGGGCAGCATGCTATATATTCTCACAAATGGGTAACGCGGCGCCGCACTGCCCTGGTCCAGAGATTGTACCAAGCTTTTAAACAGAGGCCTTTTGGAGTGAGACATGCTACAGTGCGCATACATGAGTACGGGACCAAGAGTACAATACTAAAGCATAACAGTCAACTCCAAAGGGAGGTGGGAGGGTATGTGAGAATATACAGCCTAATATCCTCGGAGAATACCTGCTACAAGTAAGCCTCTCCAAGGACAAGCAGGCTAATATTCTCATAAATTGGGAATCCTTAGATACCAGGCTCACCAGGGACAACAATGATAACTTGCAACAGCGAGGAGAGAACATAGAGAAAGTGATAATCACATGCAAATCATCGGAAGTAAAGTCTGGAACAGAATAAAAATGGGCTAGGTGGGTGGAGCTGAATTCTAGAATCAAAAGTAAAAGTGTAATACCATTCATCCAAATG